>NW_028318003.1:3155000-3841250 GCF_062004578.1 Staurois parvus
TATGTACATGGGCCGGACGGGAAGTGGTTAATTATATTGTGGCCACAACCTCTCCACACAGTAGTGCGATTGGTGCCCCTTTTTAACCTGATGCATGAGCAGAGATGAGCTTATCTCTTTTAAAGAGTCCACACTTGCTGTTAGATCTGTTGGCTTGCTGGTAATCTTTGTTATAAGCTTAATTTGCATTATTATTATTATACAGGATTTAATTAGTGCCAACAGTTTGCACAGCACTTATATATAAAAGGGAGATAATACAGTTACAATACAATTAAATACAAGAGGGTAAAGAGAGCCCTGCTCATAGAAGCTTACAATCTAATATGATGGAGCAAGTGGTAAAAAAAAAACAAAAAAAAAAAACTGTGGTTAGAACTGTGGGGAATGAGCTGATGGACATGATATAAGTTCAGTTAGTTGGAGCCGTGATAGGCTTCCCTGAAGAGATGAGTTTTTCGGGGATTGCCTAAAAAAGGTAGCCAGAGTAGAAGATAACCCGACAGAGGAAGAGAGAGTTCCAGAGGATGGGAGAGGCTTTGGAGAAGTCTTGGAGATGAGCCTAGGAGACCAGAAATCTTGAAAACGTGAGGTCTTGGGAGGAGTGGAGAGGATGATTTGGGTGATATTTAGAGACAAAATTGGTGATGAAGCTCGGGCAGAGTTGGATGGCCTTGTATGTTGTTGCTGGGCAAATTGGAAGCCAGTGGAGGGATTGCTAGAGAGGGGTGGCAGACACTGAGCGGTTGGTAAGGTAGAGGAGTCTGGCAACAGCATTCGAGACTGAAGAGGGGATAGCCTATGGAGAGGTAGGCCTAGGAGAAAGGAGTTAATCAAGGTGAGAGATAACAAGGAAATGAATGAGCAGGTTAGTGGTTTCCTTAGTTAGAAAGGGGTGAATTTTCGAGATCTTACAAAAAGGTGAAGTCGCTTTGCCAGCAAACCTGATTAGCAAACTATATTAGTGTACTGCTTCCTTGTTGGTCCCTAATGATAAGTGAAACGTTTTTTGTACCACTTTTTATGGAGTAGAATATTCAGGTGCCAGGAGAGGTGGGGAATCTACACAGGGATGTCATTATGGGGTTAGGGGGCAGGGAGAAGATTAGTATTTTGGAAGGGATAAGTATTTAGTAGGCAGTATTTTTTATGACCCAGGGCATGAAGCCCTAGAATCACACTATACATTTCCGAGGTTCTGCTGCCAAAACATGACGCACCACACTTTATCAGCTCACCTTTATGACAAGTGAATTGAATGATTGCTCATTGGCAGGAATAATGAATCCAATAAATCACAATAGTCAGTTTTTTACATTTACCTTTACAGAGAAACAGTATGATTAGTGCTGCAAATCATCTGCAGGAGTAAATACAACAATGCCGCATGCAATGTCACAGTTCTGTAAACCTGTAATAGGCCATACTCCACTCGGCTTCTAAAGAAGTATTTTTTACTCACCTCTCCACAACAGCCCATTTTCTGCTTTGAATGCACGTCAATGTGACAATGAATGCAATCAATTCTGGAAACCAACATCTTGAATGATGAACATTACACACTTTGCTGGTCCTAACATCCCAGCATTCATCTGCACATCAATTATCAAGGTGGCACTTGCTGAAACTTTCCTTGCATTCTACCCAGCTTCCTCAATTAGACGAGAGAGAGAGAGAGAGAGAGAGAGAGAGAGAGAGAGAGAGAGAGAGAGAGAGAGACTCTCACGTGCCACATAGTCCTACACCAAGCACAAGTCCAAATCCACATGCCATGGGGATCTTGAACCCCAAAACCAGCTGGCATCACTTATGTAGCATAAGCTACTAATGGCTCCCAGAGAAGCCACTTCCATGCTCCAAACAACTACCAGCACCAGTCACGTAATATCAGCTGACGGAGAGGATGGGAGTTCTGGCAAACCCCATGAACTGGCCAACTCTACCAGAATTTCAGAGCGAACCCAAAAGAAAGGCATTTGGTCGGTTTAATATTGCCACAAATGAGGTGTCTTTGTCAATGCCTTTCACATGACCTGGAAGCAGTTCAATGTGTAAACTAGTAGTCTCAGGTTTACTGTGTAAACTATTAGTCTCATCAATCCACCATGTAATGGAGATGGAAAAAAAAAAAAACCACAATCATGGCTGAAGTCTAGTTTATGTGACAACCACAGATCCTTCTAGAAATACAGTGGAAAAGTAAAGCAAACTATACAAGGATCAAAATTCATCCAGTTCAGCAACAACCAGCCAGATTTCGATCCATGTACTGCATGGGAAAGGAGGTCTACCGATCGGCTTCTATACAACCCCCTTGTGTTTTCCCTGCTCAATCCAAGCAAAAGGCTATAGCCAGCAGCAGTGAACAGTGTATTCAGACACAGAGAAGGTTCCCACATCGAATGTGTGGGGAAATAAAAGTCAATTTTTGTTTTTGTTTTCGCATTCAACCTGCTGGTTGAGCGAAAAAAAAAAAAAAAATCTATGGGCTGCACAAGTGCAGAATAAAAAGGTACAGAAAGTGTGTTACTCTCAGGATTATCACGTAAAAAAAACCAAAAAAAAAAAAACCCCAGAGCACAAAAAACTAATGCAGCCACCACATCTAAGGACTGGTCAGCTACAGCATATGAAATCCTTGTTTTGGGGTTTAGATTCCCTTTACGTTATACATCAAACATATTGGATTCTTAGGGTAACCCAAACTAAATTGACAGGTGTTGCTCAAGGCTCCGCTGGGTCCTCTTATGCAACAATCGCTTGGTGTACAGACAAGGACAGAGATCATCCCAGCTCAAGACATCTAATGGAAAAGGGGTAAGTCCTGGAAGTTGCACATCTCTGCAAAACCCCATAAGGTGGTGTATGGTAGCCTCAGTGCAAAATCATATAAAAACACACACACACACACACACACACACACACACACACACACACACACGAATTTGCACAGGAGGGCCGCCTTGTAACTATAAAACTGTTATAGGGTGGTCTTCAAGTGGCTAAAGTAGCTTTGCAGTCCGTGAACAGATCCCCAGCTGAATCGGAGCTGCACAGTACAGATGTCATTTCTGTAACAGTCGGCCTGTTCATTCTCTTGTCACCATTTTGACAATGTACGTTGGCACACCAGCAATGGCCCTATAGGTTTGCATCCGTTTACATCCGCATTTTGACGGCATACATTGTTGAAGCCATGATTATTATAATACAGGTTTATATAGCTCCAAACAATCTGCGCAGTGCTTTACGTGAGGGCAAACAATACACTTGCAATACAATTCAATACAGGAGGAATCAGAGGGTCCAGCTTGTTAGAGCTTTCAATCTAAAAGGGGAGGGTCAAGTGATACAAAAGGTAATAACTGTGGGGGATAAGCTGATGGAGGAAATACATGTACAGTACAGTTGTTAGATGGAGGCAAAATAGGCTTCTTTGAAGACAAAAGTTTTCAGGCATCGCCTAAAAGTGGACAGAGTAGGAGATAGTCAGACCGATTGGGGTAGGGAATTCCATAGAATGGGATAAGATGGGAGAGGCTCAGGAGAAGTACTGAAGGTGAGCATGGGAGGAGGTGACAAGGAAACTAGAGAGCAGGAAATCTTGGGAGGAATTAAGAGAGTGATTTGGTTGGTACTTTGAGACCAGGTTAGTGATGTAGCTGGAGCCTGAGTTGTGGATGGCGTTATATGTTATTGTTAGTGGTTTGAAGAAAATAAAAATTAATAAACAAACAATCATTCTATACTTACCTGCTGTATGCAGTGGTTTTGCACAGAGCAGCCCTGATCCTCCTTTTCTTGGGTCCCCCACAGGCTCTCCTGGCCCCTCTCTTTTGAGTACCCTCACAGCAAGTAGCTTGCTATGGGAGCACCCGCTGCTTCATGTATCCATTCACACATAGAGCCGCAGCTCGGCCCCCCCTCTTCTCATTAACTCACTGGCTGTGATTGACAGCAGTGGGAGTCAATGGCTCCCGCTTCTGTCTCAGCCAATGAGAAGAGGGAGTCACGGGATAGCCGAGATTCGGTTGCCCATTGCTGGATCAAGAGGGGGCTTAGGTGAGTATTGGGGGGCTGCTGCACGGAGAAGGTATTTCTACCTTCGTGCATAGAAAGCACGAAGGTAAAAAACCTTGAGCCTTTAGAACCACTTTAATTTGTTGAGTAAATGGCAACCAATGCAGGGATTGGCAGAGAGGGGTGGCAGACAATGAACGGTTGGCAAGGTGGCTGAGTCTGGCAGCAGCACTGATGGACTGGAGGGGGGATAGCCTATGTAAAGGTAAGCCAATGAGGGGGGAGTTGCAGTAGTCGAGGTGAGAAATAACCTGAGAGTGAATTAGGAGCTTTGTGGTGTCATTGGTTAAGAAGGAGCGTATTCTGGAGATGAGATGGCAAGCTTTGGAAAGTGATTGGATGTGGGGCTGAAAGGAGAGTTCAGAGTTCAGGATTACACCGAGCACCATGGCATGCGGCAATGGGTTGATGGTTGTGACAGAGAAGTCAATGAAAGGAGCACCTGAGGGAGGAAATATTTAGAGTTCGGTTTTGGATAGATGGAGTTTGAGAAAATGGTGTGACATTCAGGCTTGTATGGGTGTTGTCGTGATGCCTAATGGGTGTGTGTCCATTTACATCAGACTCTCTCTGATCTGTCACGTTTAGGTCTGGAAAATCAAAAAAGGATGCAGTCCTTCATTTTTTTTCCCCCAGACATAGTATATGGAGCTACAATTTTAACTCCTTTTTTAATGTGCAGTTTGTGTTATATTGCCCACTCCATGTAGTAGGCACTCTAATACAAAAGTCAGTAACACCCAAGCTACAGAGAAAATAAAAGCCATAAACAATGCAAACATGTCAGTAACTACCAGACTAAACACAGAGGAGGAAAGTGATAACCGGGTTAAACATAAATCTAAATAGATGCATCCAGATAAAAACGGTATCTGAATGTTTGCCTAGCTGGGAAGGTTTAGTCAGTCTTAAGAATAGAAAAACCTTATGTTTACCTATTTTTTTTTTACTCCTGAAAACCCACAGCTATGTGTTTTTAGTAGTCGACACACCCAATTTACCACACCTTAATCCTATTCACGATCAATAGAATTTGCAGGAAAGAGAAGAGACCTAATCAAATTACACACAAACATTAGAAGCCCGCAGAATGCACGCATAAACCCAAGTGTTCATACAGGGCCTCCATTCTCCTCATCCTGATGCCCTTGACAATCCTCCAATTCCAGTTCTGTTTGTGATTTGCCACTAGCATATTATGGGATTTTCTGTTTGTGATTTGCCACTAGCATGTTACGGTATTTTGGTATGAAAGAATTTTCTCCAAAGTATTATCAGCTCCTTCATGCCACAGCCTTTCCTGTTACCCACTCATGGTCACCAATACACCAGCGACAGCACGAGTGTTTTCCTGTAAAGCAGGGCCATCAGTAAGTTTTAAAGTCTGCATGAATAAACTGCCGACATGTCAACAACCTTGTGTTAGAAAGAAAAAAAAAAAAAAAAAAAAAAAGGAGGAGAGGAACCTTTGAAATGCCTTTTGATCTTGCGGATACAATTTAATTACCATCTCTATAGCTTAGAAATGTAGCATACTTAGCACATTTTACATCCAGGGCTTCTCTTAATGACAAAATATATTTTATTAATAAGAGTAATAAAATAAAAACAAAATAATAAAATTGGCAAAAAAAATGCAGACAGTGACACTGTAGCAATCTCTCAACTTGTGGTCCCTAAAATGCTCCCTTATGTTGATGAACAGTTAAATGCTCCTTACATTGATGGTCAGTGAAATGCTCCCTTAGGCCTGTTTTCACCATCGGTGATCATTGGCAGAGTCAGTGGGAGAAAAGCCCTATACATTGGTAATCCGTTGAAAGAATGCTTTACTTTGGTGGACAGTGAGTAAAATCTTCTCATTGCTCAAGGAATGCCTAGAAACACTTGAAGGAACCCTAGTTGAAAAAGGCTGTGACAGGTGTCACAAACTAAATAGTATTTAAAAGAAAAAAAAAAAAAAAGAAATCTGATTTTTTTTATTTTCATCAAGTTTGTTTTAATAAAATGCTTTTGGAGTAAAAATATATTTAAAAGATAGTTTTTTATTAAAGATACATTAATAATTTAGTTTATTCAGTATGAAATAGAGCTTAGTTATGTAGCATGAGGCTGTATATTCTGAAATATTTACATTTTTGGTAAACTCATTCAATGAATCCAAGCTCTGCAAATTGAGATGACATGCACTGCATTGATGCATTCACACAATTTCACAGTAACCAGGAGAAAAAACAAGAAATAAAAGAATTTGAGTAGTTCTCCAGCTATGTGTGATTAACCTATTAACCTAAAGTTGGTTCTGATATTGCTGTTTTATTAACCTGACAGCTTATTATTCTAAAAAGGAAACCTGCATTTGGTTTGTAAATATTAAATATTTTAACTACCAGCAAGAATGAGTTGGATTCCTTACATTTAAAGAGCACCTGTCATCTTAGATCCATCATGGTAGCGCCTGTTAGCGGGCATCCGCTCACCTGCTGCCGCCACGTCCCTCACCTTGTTGTGTCACTGCCGCATCACCAGCCGTCCCATAAAAGTGAGTCAACAGCGAGTCAGGAGGAGCCACCGCTGTGGGACAGAGATGACAGTTGCTCTTTAAAAATGACGATTTAAAACCGAGCCTTTAATTTAAAAAAACTTGATTTAAATCAAATCCACCCTGACTCTGGGGAGAAGAAATTGAAAAAGTCAGTAGCTACATATACTGTAGCTGCTGGTTTTTAATAAAAGGATATGTACCTGTCCAGGGATCCAGCAAAATCCTCACCCAAGCTAGTTCTTCACTGCCTTTGGGTTCCAGGTGCCGACATCCTAATTGTTTGCAGCCGGCATTGCTGTTTTCGACTTCACAGCCAGCTGGGGAGGAGAACACGAGCGGAAACCTGTCAAAACTAGATACCCTCTACCCCCCCTAAAAAAAAAAAAAAAAAGGACATGCCAAATATGGATGAAGGGGAAGGGTGGAGAACTTAAAGAGGAACTTCCCCCTTTGGGTGAGATTGTGTCTCCTCCCCTGTTCAAGTTACTAGCCAGACTGTACAAAGGAAGACGCAGCAAAAGGTCTATTTTTTTGGGAGACACACACACACACACACACACACACACACACACGGGATCGAAAGTTTGGGCACCCCAGCTACACATTTGTATTAAATGTGCATAAAGAAGCCAAGGAAAGATGGAAAAATCTCCAAAAGGCATCAAATTACAGATTAGACATTCTTATAATACGTTAAAAAAAGTTAGATTTTATTTCCATCATTTACACTTTCAAAATAACAGAAAACAAAAAAATGGCGTCTGCAAAAGTTTGGGCACCCTGCAGAGTTAATATCTTGTACTGCCCCCTTTGGCAAGTATCACAGCTTGTAAACGCTTTTTGCCAAGAGTCTTTCAATTCTTGTTTGAGGTATCTTTGCCCATTCTTCCTTACAAAAGTCTTCCAGTTCTTTGAGATTTCTGGGCTGTCTGTCACGCACTGCTCTTTTAAGGTCTATCCATAGATTTTCAATTATGTTGAGGTCAGGAGATTGTGAAGGCCATGGCAAAACCTTCAGTTTACGCCTCTTGATGTAACCCCCCATGGATTTCGAGGTGTGTTTAGGATCATTATCCATTTGTAGAAGCCATCCTCTCTTTAACTTCAGCTTTTTCACAGATGGCATCAAGTTACCATCCAAAATTTGCTGAAATTTTATTGAATCCATTTTTCCTTCTACTCGTGAGATGTTCCCTGTGCCACTGGCTGCAACACAACCCCAAAGCATGATTGATCCAACCCCATGCTTAGCAGTTGGACAGAGGTTCTTTTCATTAAATTCTGTGCCCCTTCTTCTCCAAACGTACCTTTGCTCATTCCGGCCAAAAAGTTCAATTTTAACCTCATCGGTCCACAGAACTTGTTTCCAAAATGCATCAGGCTTGTCTATATGTTCATTTGCAAAGTTCAAACGATGATTTTTGTGGTGAGGACATAGAAGAGGTTTTCTTCTGATGACTCTTCCATGAAGACCATATTTGCACAAGTATCTCTTTATAGTGGAATAGTGTACCACAACGCCAGTGTCTGCCAGATCTTTCTGGAGGGATCGTGCAGTCAAACGTGGGTTTTGAATTGTTTTTCTCACAATCCTGCGAGCTGTTCTGTCTGATATTTTTCTTGGTCTTCCAGATGTTGCTTTAACTTCCACTGTTCCTGATGACTGCCATTTCTTAATTACATTCCGAACAGAGAATATTGACATCTGAAAACGCTTTGCTATCTTCTTATAGCCTTCTCCAGCTTTGTGAGCGTCAACTATTTTCAGTTTCAGTTTTCTAGACAACTGCTTAGAAGAACCCATAGTGCTGATTGTTGGGGCAAGGTCAGATGAGTCTGGGCATTTAAAACCTTTGACATAACCTGGTCTTCCCAGATGATGATTGAGAACAATCCATGACACTGGCAGGTCTCAGCTTTGCAAAGGGGGCAGTGCATGCTATAAATTCTGCAGGGTGCCCAAACTTTGCAGACGCCATTTTTTTGTTTTCTGTTATTTTGAAAGTGTAAATGATGAAAATAAAATCTAACTTTTGTTGACATATTATAAGAATGTCTAATCTGTAATTTGATGCCTTTTGGAGATTTTTCCATCTTTCCTTGGCTTCTTTATGCACATTAATGCAAATTTTTAGCTGGGGTGCCCAAACTTTCGATCCCCACTGTGTGTGTGTATGTATATATATATATATTACATATATACACACACATATATATATATATATATATATATATATATATATATATATATATATATATATACACACACACACACACACACACACACACACACACACACACACACACACACACACATACTAGTGCACATATTCAGCAGGATTTTAATAATTGTCATTTGTGTGAGCTGTCATCTTAGTCCATAAAATAGGACCACCCTGGATGAAACTTCAGCAAAGCCGGCTATGTCCTTCCGTAGAGAAAAATGAAGGCATTGTCAGGGGTAGTACTGTAATGTGTTTGAGTGGGAAATACTTTTCAATGTCACACCTAAAAATTTACTTAACATGTATGCATTTTAGCAAACTAAACTTACTTTTGATCCAGTGGTGCAACGTCTGCGTGCTTCCTTGCTGGCGCCAACATCTTCTCCTGGTCTTCAGCTATCTTGACCAACCAGTCCAGGATGGCCTAATTCTGGTGCATGTGCACGGGAGTTAATTCATTCCAGTACTGAGACATGCCAAGATCACTCAATGAACTATGAATGCAGCTCAACATAAAAGCTAAATAAGCTTTTATTGCAAGAGAGACATAGTAGTGTCATAGTTCATAGGTAAGATTTTAATAGGCATAAGAAGCCCCAACCCTTCCTCACAACCACTTTATACACAACTCTCCTGGTTCTGTGGCTACCACTACAAAATACTCAGTGCTTCCAAAGTATGGAAAAACATGCAATTCCCTATTATGATGCAGTGAGTAGGCTTAGTGGATATTCGTTAGGCCCAAGCATTGCGACTTGTTAGATTATGTTTGGAGCTTCTCAAGGTAGAGATGAAAGAATGTCGCAGATCCTGGGGTGCAGGCTTGTCTTAACACCAATTCAGAGGGCTAGTAAATATAAAGAGGAAAGGATCAGCACTACCAGCACCAGTGAATGATAGGGAGCAGCCTCAGCCAACATGTCTCTACCAAACCTCACACCCTGATGTGAAATGCATCATGGTGTTTGGTTTGGAGACATGTAGGCTGAGGCTGCTCCCTATTGTTTATTCACCTGGGCTGGTCGGGAGTAGCAGTGATCTTTTCCTCTTTCCATCATGTGACAATGCTTGAGCCTGTAAATATAGAGGTGATGTTGCCTCCATCATTGAGGATTTTGGTGCAGGCTGAGATGGAAGCCAGAGCGGTTTGAAAGGGCAAAGTTTCAGTGTTGGGGGTGAGTTTTATGCAGATGGTGTCATTTGCTCAAAACATGACAAAAAAAAGAAGAAAAAAAAAAACAAAAAAAACATCTGGAGGCTAAATCAGCTTTAGGCTTTCCAAAGCACTCCATTCATCAGCATTACAACAATTTTTGGAGAATGTAAGTCTAATTTCAGCAACTCAATATTAAGGCAATTTCAAGTAGGCACATCAGCTGAAAAACAAATGAATGTCTGTTGAAGGGATACATGCATGAACTAAAGCATCTTCTACATTCACTTACATGTTTTCTACTACAAGAGCAGAACCGTGATGATACAAGCAATGATAACCATGTCCAAGGGCATGCATGTTGTCAGATCATACTACTGGACTACTTCATATATAATAATTACAAATAAAAAGGCAGCTTTCATTATATCATCAGTACTGGGGAAAAAAGGAGAAGGAATTCAATGCTATGGACATCATGGAGATGATCTTTTTCCTGGTTATCTAGGGAAAAGTCCCTGGACTGTAATGGGTGATAATGTGGGAACATATGGAAATAAAAAGAAAGGGAAGGCATCAAAAGAAAGATTTTTGTGGGTGGGGGTCATGAAGGAAAATCAAAAGGGACTTTATTTCCTCATCTTGAACTGTCAGAAATACTGAGAAAGGAGGTGACACTATAAATCTGCATAGAAACAAATCACAGAGGGCGATGCAGACAAAGGACTCCGACAACCAGACACAAAGCAAAAATACCCAAATAGTTTCCTATAGTACTAACAATATGAACTACTGCAGTTTTCATGTTTTGTTGGAAGAGATTAGTCAAAGGGGGCTTGTTGATTTAATCGCAATAATGTATTCTTTATGGCGGGGTTGACAGTTCATCAGGCCATACATTCCAGACACTAATCTTAAACCAACAACCTATAGACATTGCAATGGAAGCAATGTTTATTCAGGCTAACAAATGCTATCCGATCTGGGAAGAAAAAAAAGAAGGACACACACACACACACACACACACACAAAGAACAAAACAAAAAACTAAAAAAGCACCCTACTCAAAATAGTTGAAAGCACACATAAAACTAAACAAAGCATCCCTCCACCCTGTGCTAGGCAACCACTGGGTATGCAGGAGCACGCGACACAGTCTTTGCCTAAAGCTGGCTGTACACAGATTTTCATTCAAACCTTTGTAAAAAAAAGCATCCATTAGAACATTCTTTTTTGCCACCGAGTAAACTAATTCCTTAAAATTTCATCCAAATCTGCCATATGAATGTAATTCCAGGTGTAATAAACAGGTTTTATTGGGCAGCACAGCATCTAAATGGTTAGCTCTTCCACCTGGCAGCACTAGGGCCTTTGGTTCAAATCCCAACCACAGCACTACCTAACAGAGTTTGTATGTTCTCCCTGTGCCTGTGGGTTTCCTCAGGATACTCCAGTTTCCACCAACACTCCAAAGACCTGCTGGTAGGTTAATAGGCTCTTGTCTATGTTGGCCCTAGTTTATGTGAATGTGAGTTAGGGAGTTTAGATTGTACACTCCTTGAGGGTTAGGGACTGACATGAATGTACAATATATTTATAAAGCACTGCGTACATTGACAGCACTATATTCTTTAAGTACCGGAAATAAATTACAATATATATGAATGAAATGCAAACTCTGTTCCATTGAGCTACTTCAAATTTTCTCATCATTATGGATGGAAATTAGGAAATTGAACAAATGTTCAGAAAATTAAAATGTTACTGGTGTATGGCCAGCTTAACACAATGCAGGCCCCTGCACTGTCATATGAGAATGTCTAGATATTAACAACACTGGGTATTGGTGGTGGATGGTACAACAGATTTACTAAGGGTGGATTGCATAGGGCAATAGGTATGCTTTTTAACGAGTGCACTGTGGTCCTTCATTGATTTAGACTAGTTAATAATAAAAGGCAGGCTGCTTACAAATCATCAAAGCAACTAAAAAACATCCCCTGGTGACCAGGACTTCGACCCATGACCAGCCAAACAGAAGACAGACCGGCACAGCAGTGAGGCTGGGAGACTGGTATGACTGAGCACCACAAGTCACCTCTTTCTTCTGCAAATGACAATGCGTACTAGGTGCACCAAATACTACTGCTGTCCCCGGGATAGGTGCTTTATCTTGGCTGCCCCCCGATATGTGTTCGTAGACCCCCAAACCAGCTCCAACACCAGTACCCTACTTGTGGAACCATGCATAAATTTACAAAACCATCATCTTTATTTATTACAAGTACTTACTGTATATAGCGCCAGTGTTTACAGTGCTTTACATGCAGTATATATTGTACATTTACATCAGTCCTTGCCCTCAAGGAGCTTACAATCTAAGGAGCCTAACACTCATACAAACACATACTAGGGCCAATTTAGACAGGATCCAGAATGTCTTTGGAGTGTGGGAGGAAACTGGAGTACCCAGAGGAAACTCACGCAGGCACAGGGAGGAAATGCAAAACTCCATACAGGCAGTGCCATGGTTAGGATTTGAAATGATGACCCTAGTGTTGCTAGGTGGAAGTTCTAACCACTTAGACACTGTACTGCCCATAAGGGCTGGAATATGGTTTTCTATCAAAACCTGCTTTCTATAGTTCTATATGGTTTCAGTATTTGGAGAAGGTTTGCTGGTGAGGCTGATCAATGCTTAAAGAAGAATATAAATGGTTCCAATAACTGTATTTATAGAGAAATAATGCTGAGAGGCCTCATCACCAGGGTTTTAGATCTGCTGCCAGCAAGAGTGTCTTCAAAAAGAGGCTTTGGGGGATCGTCGCAGAGAGAAGGAAGCCTGCCAGAGAAAGATGAGGCAAGCAATTACACCTTATTCCACTACCACTAGACCTAACAAGTATTGAATGTATTTCGGTGCAAGTCCTAAAGTCGGGCTTTAAAGCTTCTCCCTTTTGAAGCTCCAAAAAAAAATGCCCCCCCCCCCACCACCAGCCACTAAAATGGTCTTGTTGAAAAGGCACTCCAGAGTTCCGATCATCACGGCCTCCCTTCCCAATCCCTCTTTTAGCCCAAGGATTGGATCACTGTAATTTAAAATAAATTTCTGATTGGCTGTTCAGGCTGCTGTGACAGTACTCGTGCTTGATGACTTGCTGATCAGATACCAAGCACTGCAGGGGGGGAGAGCAGAAGAAATGTTATCTACTCCCTCACACCCATAGGTACTACACTTTCATGAGCTGGCTTTGGAGAGATCAATATATGGTGGTCAACAGTGGTCAAGTTAAAGATTTGTGGGTATTTTAAAGAATGAAAACATCTTTCACTTACAATAAATTTTCATGGGAAAAACATCTTTTCATAATCCAGAAAAAGTTAAGGGCTAGATTCAGGAGCTATGAGTTTGGGTAACAGTAACGTTAAAGGGATTGCAAACCCCCTCCTTGGAACATCCTATTCAGTTTAAAATAGAAATGAAAGGCAAAGCATTTGTGTATAGCTATAAATACATTATTTACTCCTTTTCCCTTTTTTATTTCATACACTCTGTTCTCAGCTGCCAAAGAGCTCAGTGCGGGTAAACAGCAGCACACTAATCTTCCCAGTGAAAGGTTGTGTGTGGGAGGTTTGTTGTCAGGACAAGTCTGATCACTGGAGGAGAGTGCACACCTAGAGAACTAACCACACTGTTTTCCTGCTTAGTGTGGTCCATTCTTAATAGGAAAACAGAGGGACTGGAAGGAAATCCAGGGATTTCACACAAAGGAAGCAATACAAAGAACAGGATACCTTTTCATACAAGTACATGGGACAGTAGGCACATATCAGGAATATGAAATTTTGGGTTTACAACCAAGCTTTCATTAAAATGTTTACGTCCATACTTCTTCCAGCAGTCTCTGAAAAAATGCCCATATGACTGGTTGCATGTTAGGTTAAGGCAGTGTTTCTCAACTCCAGTCCTCATGGACCCCCAACAGGTCATGTTTTCAGGATTTCCCTCAGATGAAACAGCTGTGGTAATTACTAAGGCAGTGAAACTGATCAAATCACCTGTGCAAGATAATGGAAATCCTGAAAACATGACCTGTTGGGGGTCCATGAGGACTGGAGTTGAGAAACACTGGGTTAAGGAAAGGAAATGATCTTAAAAGGAATATTAACCCTCAATATCTTTACACTTAATACATTGAGCACAATAAAAATAAACATTTCCCAGTAAACCATTTGTTAAAATTCAAATCAAATCAGGTGCTGAAAGTTAAGGGTTTAATAGCACTTTAAGGATTATGGTAAGAGTTACGCAAGTATGTTATGATTACGTGTATATAAAACCAACACAAATGGGTTGTCAGTGAAATCCTGCAAAGAGACAGCGGGGGGTGGGGGGCAAGACTGAGCCATGCTGTGTGGGTCTAAGGATGTACACAGCCTGGCTCGGGAGTACGCCCATACAGGTGCACCCTTAGGAGGAGCGGTGACTCCAAAAAAGAAGGCAAGGGACCAACAACTGCACACAAGTATAACTTATATTTTAAGGGCAAAAAAAACAAAAACATAACTTTAAATGAGAAGTATGGACCATAATATATTTTTTATTTTACTCCTTTATTGGATGCAGCATTGATCTGATGCTGTATTTGCTCTCCCCTGCCAGCTCTGCAGTTAGAACGGAGCGATCAAAGACCACTAATCTCTCAGTGCGCCCCTCCGCTCTGAGCACAGAATGGTGGCTGTCAGTCTCTGGATTTCTGCTGCCCCTCCAGTGCTCACTAGAGCACCAGGCTGTGAAGGGGCTGGCTCAGGCTCTCAGAGGATCGCTGAGAGGCTGAGCCAAGTGTTGGTCCAGGCTTGGTGGACTCTGACCATATGGTTGAGATCTATTCAGAGCCTGGACCGGCTGAATATGTCAGCGGATTTTAGCCTGCTGTCAGCTGAAAATGGGTCTCAGGAGTGCAGAATGAACCGCACTCCTGTGACCTACAGGAGTATAGTTGAAAAAGCCTTGGCCATACTTCTCCTTTAATGTCACTAAAAATTGCAGTTACCTTTTAAACAGACAATTGTTTAACTTTCTTCAATCATGTGACTGCATACCCACAAATACATGGAAACAGCAGGCATATAAGAAATACAGTCTTAGGAGGCTCGTCCTATCGCTGAAACATGTGCTGGAAAAGCCAACACGTTTCGGGAGTCAGGTTCCCTTCTTCAGCTCATGTGTTTGTGAATATGTTTTTGTCTTTTGGAGTTTATTACATTTTATTAAGGTAATGCACGAGGAGTATGTGCCCTCTTGTGTGTGTTTTTACAGTGTTCTGGAATTTCCTCGATTTGTGGAGGGCTGCACCCGAGGAAGCATCACATACGGATATATTGTTTGAAGCACCTTGGATTGAGCGCTGGAGTGCTTTATAAGAATTTCCACCACATCTATAACTGAGCTTATGAGCTGCTGTCAATCAATATGGTGGGCTGGGCATAGCAGGGGTGTGTCTCCTTTCTCCATCTCCACTGCTGTTTTAATAGAGAGGCTCCTGCTGGAAGCTCGGTCAATCAAAACAGCAGGGCTAGCCAGTGGGCATTTCCAAACAGAAAACAGGGAGATGCAAACTGACCACTACAGCATTAATCTGCCTCCATGCTTGGCGTGGTCAGAATGAAAAAGAGAACTGGCAAAATAAAAATATATAGATTACAATAGAAGAGATACCAAAGAAAAGAGGCTAAATCTAGCCCAAACAAACAATAAAACATAATAGATCCATGTGTGAGATTGAACTTTTGGGGGTAACATAGACTTTAAAATAAACATGGACTGTAGTACTTGCAGCGATTCAAATCCAAAAAGTGTACAAGTACAAAACGGAGCTCATAGAGAAAGTGTAGAGTCACGTAGTCCATTAAAACCTTCATCTATATTTGTAAACCACCAACAGGGTTCAGGAAAGGATGAGGCAACTGCATGCATGGATGGATGGGTGAGAAAACAATGGCTGGCTGAGCATAAGAAAAGGACCAAGACTGGAACCTCTGCATCTCCTGCAGAAGATCTGGGTAGGGTCACTTCAATGAAGAAAAACGAACAGCAGGGCGCTGATGGGGGTGTGCATGAGGCGTTTCCAGGGACTTGGCCCTCTTTTTCAAATTCATCATTGCAGCTGCTTGGTCTAAAACATTCCCTATCCAGGCTGTTTCATGTGAACTTTAATGTAAGCGTGCTGCTTATTTTAATAAAGTGAATTTTATTTGATACTGACCTCAGTGCCCTGCTGTACGTTTTTTTTTCTCCTGCAGTGATTCAGCATAATAGTCCTGCAAAGTCAGTGGGAACACCATACTGAAATACCATTTAACCAGCACTACTGGGACCATCTCTTATACTGATATCACTACAAAATTCTACATTCCAGGGCAACAAAAAATATAAAAAAGGGAAAAATAAAGACAATTTACAAATATAAATAATGAGAAACTCCACTGGCTAGAATAATTCTCTTCCATGCAGGTTGTAACAAGTAACCAGCTACTGCATGCTGCCAGCCAGATCTTATGTAATACAGACATAAAACCTTTGTAGGACAGGTAGATAACAAAGTAATAAAACAAATCAGTGCAGAAAGCGGACTTGATACTTTGTACTACAATCTTTGTATTTTTATTACTTCTCATTTCAGTAACAGCTATGTTCTTTAAAAAAAACGAAAGCTCAGAGCTCAAAATGTTTTATCAAAATGAAAATTTAGAAATCTGAAAGAGGGTTTGGACAAAAACGGAGGCTTGTTCACCTATACAAACATAGGGACACAATAGAAGGATTTGGGCAGGTGCCACAGGCAGCTCATAGAAGCCTGGAATCTGATCACAGGACAAGGACACAGTAGAGGTACTGAGTGGAGGAACATCACAGTGTGAAACCAACCCATTGCCATTGTACGTGACAGAACAAAACAACCATTTATGAACAGCAGACATTATTGGAGCATGAAATAATCCACAAAAGAACTTTTTTTTTTTTCTTGTGCGGTAACCAAACAATAAACTGGAAGGAAACTTTAGCTGCCCAACAAGTTTAGGCCTATCTATGTCTAGAAGGTGAGACCTAAAGTGGTATTAAGCCCTATTTTTTTTGCATACTATAGAAGATGCTAATGTTAAAATGTACATTGTGGGATGCTTCTGCTGGTCTATCCTTGCAGGTCCTCTGATCACTGGCCCCTGTTCTGTTGTGAGGGTGGCTCGTTGACTTTCAGGGTTCCACTGGAGCCACCTTTACATGTGCGCTCTTGAGAAGAGGACTACAGCCCTACATGACGCGATGCCTATGCCGACATCCAGGCAGCCTGAAAGAACATCAAAGAGAAAACACATCTCTTCTTCTCCTCCCAGAGAAGTGACTGATAGCCAGTGAAGCAACCCACCAACCCTCTCCCCCCCCATCTATGAGGCAGCACTGTCACTGAGGAACGTAGGAGTGTCTAGTTTTTCTTGTCATTCTGGGGTGGGTGTGCATTTGGCACAGGCAGAATCCTCCCAACAGCCAATGGAGCACACATGTATGACTGATGTGAGATGTAGTTTTGAGCACAGAGATCACATGACTTTTAAATGTGTCCTCCACAACCAGAAGTGCAGGGAAGCAGAAGGCATTGGTACCACTTAAAAGTGAAACTATACTTGCCTCTACTCCAGCAGTGTGATCCCTCACTGGCTGCTGATGTACAAGGCGGTATCAGAATGTTTCTAAACTAGTATGGTAACACACCAACAGATGGCAGCACAAGGAGCACCAACCTTCATAAGTCAGTGTGCCAAAAGACATCATCCTGTGTACATTGGGAGCTGTGCAACTGGTGCTATTCACACCACATGCATTACCACAGAATCACACAGAAAAATTAAAGCCTAAAAAGAAAACTAATGCAGCCATTGCATCTAAGAAATTGTAAGCTGCAACGATGATTCTGGGGGGGGGGGGGGGGGGGCTAAAAGCAAGTATGCATCATAAAATCAAGGGGAGTAAAAGAAGGATATATCTAATGATGAGCATTTACAGAAATAGCAGCAGTGTGTGACATCAATGCACAGATTCTAAAGCAAACAAAATATTTTCTTGAATTAAAAGAGGCAGAAACTACTCAGTATAGGGAAAAGACCGCATCCCTCTTCTAAGAATTAGTGAGATAGCATCTTAAAAAAATACAAAAAACAAAACAAAAAAAAAAAAACCCACACTTTGGAAAGTTGTTTTCTCTGGATCAACTGCATAGTCCAGAATTTTGCAGACTGGTTAAACTAAAACAGACAAGTGTGTATTCTCAAGCTATGTCAGCTATTGAAAGCTTAATTTGCCATTTCTGTAAGCTTTCAGTAGCACTCTGACTGACGGCACATGGCTGATTTGTTTGCAGAGATTACAAACTGCTAATTCCAAACGATTAAAAGCAATTTGTAGCTATTGATTTGATTGTTAGGCACTGGCCGTTGCCTACAAAATTGGGTTGTGCTGTATTACAAATCGCTTTCCTTCAGTCACTTGTAGCCAAGCATAACAATTGATGATGAGCCAAAAAGCTGATGAATCTGAATTGCTGAGCGACAAATCAATTTAAAGTTTCCAGTGTTAGGCGTCGTTTATATGGGTGCTGAGGCAAATTATGAACAAGATTTTTTTCAGCGTCTCTAGACACAGCTGTTCGTCCTAATGCGACAGGTTAGCATGTGCACAGACCTGAACGTAGACCGTGTGCGCTCAGAGCCACTCATCTGCACCCACATGACTGTCACATCATCATGAGCGACTGTGTCTATGCAGCTGCTCCATCTGTGCAGGTGGTGCCGCTGCGGATCTGCATGAAAATCCATGCAGCAGCACCACCAGCACAGTGAAATGCATACCCACGGGTGGGTGCCATTAGTTCTAATGGTATGCTGCCCACACTGGAAAAACGCAACCGTACTGGGAACTGAGGCTGCGTTTCAGAAGAAGTGCAGGAACTTCTCTGCGTGGCACGAGAGTCCATTCAAATGAATGGGCTCTTGTGCCCGTGCAAAACGTGGCCCGCACGGCCGCATATATGTGAACTAGGGCTTAAATGGGCTGCCTGCATGCAGCATCTGGAGTCTAGAGATGATGAAAAAAAACATTCATGGTATACAAGCCTCAGTGCTCATGTGAATGAGGCCTCAGTGATCCACAGAAAATTGCTGTAACAAAAACAAAACAAAACCAAAACAAGAAAAAAAAAAAAAAAAAAAAAAAAAAAACACCACACAAATTGCCCGTGTGTCATCAGCCTTTAGTACAAGTTGGCAGGTCAACACTTCAAGCAGAACTAAACCCTCCAATTGTTTTCAGCCAAGGAAGCTGCCATCTTAGCCTCCGTTTGACTTTCAACTGCCATGATACTTCACAGGTGATCAGTTATGACACCAGTAATTTAATGGTTTGATAGTTTGGTTCAGAGCACAAGCAAAAGTGACAGTTAACATCGCGGCATGTCAGGAATGGAACTGTTTTTTGAAACTTTCAAATCAATGTGTTTAGTTCCACTTTAAGAACCAAGTCAGCTTCAAAAACGGACAATGAACTCCAGGCAAACTGCAGTTTACACTATTAAAATATACATGAATGGTCTCAACTGCCAAAAGATGTGCAAGTCATGTGATCCCACCACCCTTCCACCTGTCTTTGGATGAAGAACAAACAACACCCTGCTGATGAGGTTATCACTCCTAGTTTTATGGTACCATCCTCAGGATCGGATTATGGTTGACTTGGGAAATGACAGAATGACGTATGCACTCCTGCCCATGGATCTTTCTTAGAGGTCAGATCTATCACAGGGCGTTTTAAGAGTTTTTCCAAGCAGGAGTGCCAGTAATTATACAGGATTTATATAGCGCCAACAGTTTGCGCAGCACTTTACAATATAGTTACAATACAAGAAGGTTAAGAGGGCCCTGCCCATAAGAGCTTACACTCTAATATGGTGGGACAAGTGGTCCTGCTGTGCTTTGGGCAAAGTGCAGCTAACATGTTTTTGTACAGGTTTGCTGCAACCTCCTATAGACTTCTATGATGTCCGGCGGTTTTGGTGCGTGTTCTGAAACAAAACCAAAACTGCAAAATCTCAAGGAAGTCTAAGGGAAAGCGCAGCTAACAAGAATGAAAACAGCAGGTTAGCTGCCCTAACGGCCAGTTCACACCACAAAACGCACTCTGGATGCATTCCGGATACTTTTTTGCTTACAGTTCATACCACACTCTGTTCCAGTGCTTTTTTTATGTGTTTTGCTGCAAAAATATGCAGCATGTTCTACTTTTTTTTTCTGCACCGGAATGCACTGGAAATGACTGCACTGGTGTGAACTAGGCCACTGGAATAGAAGAAAACAATGCATGCATTTTTGAAGCAGGAAAAAAAAAAACAAACAAAAAAAAAAAAACACTGGACTACATCTGGGGTGTACAAGCCCTCAATGTGGACAGAATAGGAGATAACTGCAGCTAAACTTGAGTTTTAGAGCCAGTTCACATCATAGAAATGCAGTCCAGACATGTTCCGGATGTGTTTCCGCATGCACATTTTTGACGCATTTCAGTGCGTTTTTGATGCATTCCAGTGTGTTTTTCTCCCTCTCGTTCTCTTCAATTTAAATAATGACATGTGTGTTCCAGTGCGGTTTTTGTGCGTTTCTCTATGTTCCAGTACAGTTCTGTGGAGGGAAAAATGCAGCCCGTTCTACTTTTTTTGCTGCAACCAGAACTGCAAGCACTGATGTGAACTATGACACTGACAACCATATAACCTACTTTGTGCGTTTTGGATGCAGAAAAAAAAAAAAAAAAGCACACTGAAATGCATGTAGTGTGAACTGGCCCTTAAGTTTAGCTCCAAGTTAGAGAGTTTGTTCTTTTGCAAAATAAACTGAAAACAAGATAGCAAATTAAACCGTGAAGTCTTACTGACTCGTAATTTGTTATGACTAATGCCCCGAAAAAGGGATGAAACATGTCAAATATGCTGTGGAATTGATTCTTTTAGGTCTTGATGAACTACAAATAAAGGCTATGTGCTTTTACTTCCAGTTGTACCAATGGCGGGCTTCTACTTCCTTACTGACGGCTATCATTGTTGCAGATTCCCTTTGAAATTAACTGCACTTAGAGGTTTGCGACAAACTTGATTTCTTTGGGATTAGGTATAGCATTTGTTTTGTATGGCCCCTACATTGTTAATGGTTTGTTTTATTGATTAGTATATCAAAATCATTAAGGTTTAATGGCAGGTGCCTAAATGGCTTTTGGGTTGATGGAATCCCTATCTGGATCAACTGAAGAGGCTGTTATTGCGCTGCTGGTTAAGAACAGCCTAGTATTTTTATGTCAGTTATTTTCCAAATTTAAGTTTTAAAGGGACTAAGCTATTTGGGATTTATCCGATATCTATATCAATATTTTGACATCATAGATATTTGGCACACTATCTTGCTGTGGTATATTCCAACTGCTGTTTCTGGACAGTGCACCCCTGCTCTGCTCGTTTGTCTGCCTTAGTTTGGTGGTTTGTGCTTTCTCCCCCATATCTGGGTCCTGAGTTAGGTTCCAACTATCTCTTTTTCTGCATGGGTTCAACGTAAAACTAGTAGGCATATGCATGTGTGTGCGTTTACAGGCATTTGAGTTTACAGTCATTTTTATCAGCATTTCAAACGCAAAACACGGCGAATCGCGTTTATAAGCATTTGCGGTTTTTTGGACAAAAACACTGAACACAGGATGTTCCTACCAAGCTTGTCACACATTGTAATAACCAATTCACAACTCAGACCTCTCCCACCCTTGGAAACAAAAGATATGTTAATGACCATTCACACCTCAAATTCCTCATGAAGACCCCCTGGCAGGTGACCTTAATGACTCATGCCACCAGACACCTTTCAACTCTTGGAAACAAAAGAAATGTTAATGAGCAACTCACACCTAATTATCTCAACACATACTGCTGTCTCTGCTTCTACTCTCTGTATTTCTCCGAAACAGTCTGAATAGCTAATAATTTACCACTTTTCAGTGCATTCTGGACATTTGGGAGGTTCCCCTGTGCTTACATTTAAAAAACGCTTCTAAAAACAAATGCACATAAACGCGTTATGCAAACGCGGCTAAACAGACGTTTTTTAACCTACGTTTTCCAGCAGTCAGTTTCCATCGTTCAGAAGTGTCCCGTGTACATGGGGCCTAAGGAGCACATATAAGAATGGTTATCATTGGAAAGCATGGGGTAGGATTTGTCATGCGACTTTGATGTGCAAAGTCACATGACAAGTCGCACAAGTATGAATGAGGTATAAATGGACACTTCTGTAGTAAGTACTGTCTGTGATTCAGCAGAAAAAACGGAACACTACACATACTCTACAAATCTGTACTGGATGGGAAAACAGATAACAACCCAAAGTTCTTGGTGAGATGAAAAATATTAGATACACATATACAGACATAAACAGACAATAATTGCATAGGTAGGATACAATGTAACTATTATTTTTAACATATATAGAGAATGAGACCACATACAAAGTTTGAACAGCCCATAGCAGCTGCTGCAGAGCTCAGCTGAAGTGGGATGAGGACGCTCTGCACCTGGTGATTTGGCCAGTGACATTTGTTGTCCTAGGGTGTCTCCATTCTGGATGCAGGAGCAACAGAGACACCTTTGGACAGCCGCATGGTCAGTCTGGGCAGTGTTAAGACTAGCATTAGACTGATCATTGAAAGTGCCCGTCAGTGTTAAATGCTTTGTTTGACACCTTTTGCTTGGACAGCTTGTCTGTTAAGGGAAGCTGAAAAATAACAGACTTACCGACTGGATCGACAGGTGAAAATAAAGGGGAAAAAGCTTAAAAAAATTTAAAACCAAAAATGTAGCCACCACATTTAAGAATTTGCAATATAATAAATGTTTAGCCACTTCCCGCCTGTAGGACGTATTCGTATGTCCTCATGTTGAAGTGGTTATACTGGGACCATGCTTTTATCTGCAATTATGACCCTAGTATCAATGTTTTCAGCTGGCAATGCAGAATAAAGTAAAAGCAATCAGAGCGGCTGTAGAGCCATTGGCTCACTTTTACACAGGACAGAAGGTGGTCCCCTCCAATCCTGCCACCTTCCCAGGCTCTCCTGTTCCACTGGAGGTTCCCCAATCTTCTCTATGGTGTAGAAAACGGGAAGTGATTAGTATTTTGTTACTTTCAATTTCGATTTGTAGTTTAAAAGCCATTACCAGCTTGTAACAGCATCTGATCAAATTGATCTTGGTTTGATCAGATGCTTTTAAAAGCAGAGGAGAGACTTGTGTCTAATAGACAAAATCTCGACATGTTAGGTATCTATTTACTTAGCATAACAACATCATCTTTTATATTTCACCAAACAATTGGGTATTAATTTTATTTTTGTGCACTAAAATTCATTAACCGCTTCCCCTCCGCCCTATAGCAGAAATACTGCTATAGGGCAGCAGGGGTGATTTTGCAGTTCCAAGTAGGGGCCATACAAAGCAGTGTGCTTACAGTGGAAAGCACACACACACACAGAGCATACTGTGAAACAGCACACAGTTAACCCTTTGATCGCCCCAGATGTTAACCCCTTCCTGCCCAGTGCTATTAGTACAGTGTCAGTGCTTTTTATTAGCACTGATCACTGTATTGGTGTCACTGGGGATGTCAGTGACACCAAGTCAGTTTCCCCCAGTGTCAGAATGCCTGCCGCAGTCCCGCTGTAAGTTGCTGATCGCTGCCATTACTAGTAGAAAAAAAAAAATTCTAGTACATAAATCCGCCATAACTCACATAAACCAATTAATTTACATGTCTTGGGATTTCTTTTAGCAAAAGACATGTAGCTGAATACATTCTGCCCTAAATTTATGACAATAATAATAAAAAAAAAAAACACATTTATTGGACATGTTTAACCACTTCCCGTCCGGCCTATAGGAAAATGACAGCCGGGCACGATTCTTGTGGATTCGGGAGTCATATGACGTCCTTCCCAGATCACGCCTTGCGCGTGCCTGCAGGGCCACGCTGTGGCGAGATCTGTCACCGGTTGTGTACCTCAGACACAGCCGAAGTCAGATCTGTGTACCGACCCCGTTGCCAGTACCATGGGATCTGCTATGACCAATCACAGCAGGTCACATGAGAGTTATAAAAAATGGATGGCTTCCTTTCATGCCATCCATTGTATACAAAAGTGTGTCTAGCTGTGAAGGGTCATTGTGATCACATGCACATGCTGGGCCAATCACAGCCCATCTGTGTCATGTGATTAGCCGTGGCCAATCACAGCTACTCACAACAAAAAAACCTGAATTAATCGATTTAATTCATTGAAATGCTTGCTTATAGCAAAGAAATTCTTTGCTATAAGCAATCAAATTGTGTAAAAAAAAAAAAAATACTGATCACTTCCCCAAAGTAGTACAATATTATTATGGTAACATTATACTACTTTGGTCATACTGTAATATGAAAAAAAAAAAAAAAAAAACTTAAAAAAATAAAAACATTTTTTTTTCGTACTGTCACCAATGTTCCTGATCACCACCACACCAGTTATATGAGGATTTAAAAAAAAAAAAAAAAATACATTTTTTTAATTTCTTCATTTTCCAAAAAATGACAACTTCAAAAAACTCGCCATTCCTCTTATGAAATACGTTGGACTGTCTACTCTGCAAAAAGGGGTCATTTGGGGGATATCTGTACTGTTCTGACATTCTTGGACCTCAAGAAATTAGATTGGCTATCAGTGCTTCAGGATTGATCAATTTTCAGATATATCCCATAGTTTGTGAACTCTATAACTTTCCTACAGACTAAATAATAAATACTGATTTGGGTTATTTTCACCAAAGACATGTAGTAGAATACATCTTGGCCTAAATTTATAAAGAACAAACTTTTATAACAGAAACAAAGAAAAATATGAGGTTTTTTTCAAAATGTTAGTTTTTTTTGTGGACTTAGCAAAAAATAAAAACCCCAGTGGTAATTAAATACCACCAAAAGAAAGCTCTAGTTGAGTGAACAAAATGATAAAAATGTAATTTGGGTACAGTGCTGCATGACCGCGCAATTGTCATTCAAAGTGTGAAAACGCTGAAACCTGAAAATTGGCCTGGGCAGGAAGGGGGTAAAATGCTCGGTATTGAAGTGGTTAATAGCAAAAAGAAAAAATATTTTTTTTTTCTTTTTCTCTACCTTGTCAGTCTTTTTTTGTTTATAGTGCAAAAAATTGAAAATGCGCAGGTGATCAAATACCACCAAAAGAAAGCTCTATTTGTGGGGAAGGGAAAAAAAAAATGTAAATTTAACCGCCTCCCGCCCGCCATATAAGGTAATGACAGGCGCAAGGTGGTTCTCTTGTTCTGGGAGGACATCATATGATGTCCTCCCACTCTAACCGCGCATGCGTAGCTCCGGGAGTGCACAGCGTGGCGATCGGTGGGGCGCTGTGTCCCTCGGATACAGCGGATCACCGATCAACGGAAAGACCCGAAGATGTCGGCTCGGTCATGTGATCAGCTGTGTCCAATCACAGCTGATCGCATGTAAATAGGGAAATGCCGGTTATCTGCATTTCTCTCCTCATGAGCTGTCACGTGGACAGCTCTAGAGGAGAGGAGAGCCGGTAATCGGCATTCCACAGAGAGGACATGTACACTGATCATCAGGGCACTGATGATCAGTGTGCCCTCATGATCAGTGTAGCCCCAGCAATGCCACCTGTCAGTGCTCATCAATGCCACCTGCCAGTGCCCATCGGTGCTTCATCAATGCCACATATCAGTGCCTACCAGTGCACATCAATGCCACATATCAGTGCCCACCTGAGCTGCCTTTCAGTGCCAGTCAGTGCCACCTAACAGTGCCATATATGATTGCTGCCTTTCAGTGATGCCTGTCAATGCCCATCAGTGCAGCCTATCAGTGCCCATCAGTGCAGCCTCATTAGCGCACATCAGTGAAGAAGAAAAATCACTTATTTACACAATTTTATAACAAAAACTAAGAAAAAACATTTTTTTCCCCAAAATTTTTAGTTGTTTTTGGTTTGTTTAGCAAAAAATAAAAACCCAGAGGTGATTAAATACCAACAAAAGAAAGCTCTGTCTCAAAAAAATAACAATTTCATATGAGTACAGTGTTGCATGACCGCACAACTGTCACTCAAAGTGCAACAGCACTGAAAGCTGAAAACTGGCCTGGGCAGGAAGGGTGTATAAGTGCCCTGTAGGCAAGTGGTTAATTTGGGTGAAGTGCTGCATGACCGCGCAATTGGCAGTTAAAGTAACGCAGCGCTGTACCGCAAAAAATGGCCTGGTCAGGAAGGGGGGGGGGGATTTTCAATCCTCTGGAGGGCAAGTGGTTAAGTTTATTTTTTCCCAAAAAAAATTGTGTTTGAAAAATCACTATGCAAATACTGTGGGATAAGAAAAAAAAAATTGCAACACTCATCATTTTATTCTCTAGGGCACAGGTATCAAACTGGTGGCCCTCCAGCTGTTGCAAAACCCCATCATGCCTCTGCCTTTGGGAGTCATGCTTGTAACTGTCAATCTTGCAATGCCTCATGGGACTTGAGACAATTTTTTTTTATACCACAGTATTTGCGCAGTGATTTTTTCAAACACTTTTTTTGGGGAAAAAAAATACACTTTAACCACTTTCCCCTCCAGAGGATTTATCACCCCCCCCCCCCCTTCCTGACCAGGCCATTTTTTGCTCTAGGGCCTCAGTTTAAAAAATATATAATACCTGGGGTCATTTTTTGGCAAAAAAAAAAAATTTGTTTACATGTATAAGTGAAGTGGCCTTGTACGGAAGTGGTTAATGGATCTATCCAAGAACAATTTATACAAATGACCATTCATTTTATCTCATTTCACTGAAAAAAAAAAAAGTTTTAAATGTTTCCAACAAACTCGGTCCCAAAAGATCCAACCCCCCTGTCAAAAAAACAAATATTTAAAGAAAAAAAAAAAAACTCCAAAAAACAAACACAAAACTGCTACTTGATTTAGTCTGAAGTCTTAACGTAGAAGCGTGAACAATTTAAGCAATGTGTTGGGCACATGGGAATTACAATGGGAATTACAATGGGAAAGGAGAATTGGATGATACTCCCGCCTAATCAGCAATGAATTGTGAGTACATTGGATCATTGCTACAAATCTTTACTGGAAATCATAACCAATGAAATGAATGACAGTACAACCTGTACGTGCTGAACTCCCACCCATGGAAGTCGTGTTGCAATCCTCTCCGCTCACCTGTTTGAAGTCAGCCAAATAAGTAATAAAGGTTCCATCTGCTTTCCGGAACTCCAAGGCAATACAGTCTCTGTCGCTATCCGCCTGCAGGCTCTCTTCTGTGACTTGGCCGTCTTCTAGGCGAACACGAACTTTCAGCTCACTGAGGCTCGTCTGGCAGCACCACAGCATAGGAAGGAGCAGCCACAACTTTCTGGGCAGCACCAGAGGAAACATCACCAGGCAGAGAGTGCCAGGGCAGGGGGTGTAATGTAAACGGGAAAAACTAGAGGGGAAGGAAAGAAAAGAGAAAAGTCAGTTCACCTGGGGAGAAAGGATTCCAGCTCAGTGAAAGCAGAGAGAATACATCCAGAGATGGATCACTGCAGAGCAATGCTGACTGTAAACATGCAAGGAGGAGAAGGAGCAACAGAATGCGGGCAGGAGAGTCCTTAGTGTCTGAACTTGTAATCTCCCAGGAGATGAAAGAGGGAAGGCACACACATAAGGGTCAGCTCACTAAGCTCCACCAGTCGCTCCAACTGTGCTGATTAGGTCATGTGATCATTTTCTCATCGGAACCTTCACTCTGCATACCAAAATAACACCCAGGTGTGGGACTGGCCATTGTCTGCCCAAAATAGACACTGAATACTGGAAACCTTTATTTACTTTTCTATCTCCTGCTGACATGGGTAAAGCCCTGGTTCACACTGAATGCGGCTTTGAAATCATGCTACTTCACTTGAAGTAGAGCGATTTCAAAGCTGCTGCTTGGTGCGATTTCATGTGTGGCTTGTCTGACAATTGTATGACTTCATGCGACGCCCATTGCCCCGCAAAGTTGGAGTTGCACCGATTTGAACAGTTCCATTGCCAGCAATAGGGTGTGACCTGTCATTCAATTTGAAACTGTCAAATCGCATGACAAATCACAGCGGTGTGAACCAGGGCTGTAGTTTATGAGAGTTAGGCTCCATGTACACTGCAGCTGATAAACTCACGTTTAGGAGCTTTTCTGCGTTTTCTGCGTTTTTTTCAGCAGCCCCTGAACTCTCCGTTTTTCTATGTGTCCATACAGTCTTTTTTTAAAGCACCAAACTTGCGTTCAGGAGTAGATTTTATCAGCATTTCAAACTCCAAACGCTTGTAAACGCGGCTACCTGCGGTTTGAAATTTTTTTAACTCTTCCATTTCCAGATGCTGTCCAGAGTCTTTTTTCATCATAAAAAACACATACAAAGCGTTTTCCCGGTACTCAAATGGACCTGGTACACCATACTTTGAGGCTTCACATGAAAGAAAACATGTTAGACACTGCTGCAATAATTTCTGCACAGAAATGAGGTGGAACACATCCAAACACCACAAAAAAAAAAAAAAAAAAAAAAAGACAGAATCTCAACTAATGCTGCTCTCTCTGCTTCTGCTCTCTCTATTTCTCACAAAATGTTTGAAATAGTTAAGTTACTATTTTTCAGAGCATTCTGGGCATTTGGGAAGGTCTCCTGGGGTTATCTTTAAAAAATGCTTCTAAACGTAAATGCGCATAAACGCAGCAAAACAGATGTTTTTTAACCAACGTTTTCCAGCTGTCAGTTTCCATCATTCAGAAGTGTTTTCCAAATTCTGTGTACATGGAGCCTTAAGAGAAGCTTTTTTTTTTTTTTTTTTAAATCACACGGGTCGAACATCGGCCGATTTTTCAAACGATAAATGAAAAATCAGTCATTCCTTCGGCCGATGTTACCACCGATTAGAAAGAAAAAAAAAAAAAAAATCAGCCAACTAAATCATAAAGTTCACCCCATAACTTCTGTCCCTTGCTGGTCACGGTTCATGTGCAGATTTTTTATCGTTAAAATGATCAGCCAATTTGGCCATCATTGCTGGGAAAATCGGCAGATCATCCACATTGGCCGCAAATTTTCCAACATGACCGAAAATCTCAAAGTGCAAAAAACCCAAAAAATGGCCAACCAATTAACCCACTAACAGTGCAAAATCGGCCGATGTTCGAACCGTCTATGGCCGGTATTACCTAGGTGGATGCAGCATCGCTCTGATGCTGCATCTCTCCCCAGCCGGCTGTAAGGGAGAGAACTCATCATTCACATGACCGCTGATTGCAGAGTTCTCAAAGCTGCTCTGAGAAGAGAGCGGGACTGTCAGTCGCCACTCTCTGCTCAACTCCCTCCGATCTCACTGGAGCTCTGGGCTGTGGAGGGGGATGGAGAGGCTGGCTCGGGTTCTCAGTGAATCGCTAAGAGGCTGAGCCAGGTGCCACTCCAGACTCTGGGGTGGATCCCAACATTGAAGTCAGGATATTTCCCCAGCCTGGGCCTACTTCAGCCCACTTTCAGCTGAAAACGGGTCACAGGAGTGCAGAATAAACTGCACTCATATGATCCATAGAAGTACAGCCAAAAAAGCTTGGGCTGTACTTCTTTAAATCGCACTCAAGTGGTGAAAAATTAATGCAGGAATTATTTTTTAAAAACGCACTACTTGAAAATCGCACATATTAAGACAGTGCCATAGAAATACATTAGACGCAACTTCAATTGCAATTTGTAAATCACATGTCGCGCCTGAAGTCGCAGATTTGAACCAGGGCAAAGGGTCCGTATATGAACAGGATTGATTTCATGTATGATCCTGCTGTACAGGAGAGAAATATGATAAGAAGATTGGAAAAATTGTGTGATGCGACATATATTTACCGATCCATCTACTTTCCTACATTTGGCTTTTACTATCCAGACCTAAGGGCTTGGCATGTGATTTGCATGCCCTGCGACTTGCAAATTACATGCCAAGTCACACCGTATTGACCACTATCAAAGTGGTCATATCGGTGCGGTTCTGACTTGGTCGGAGCAACACCAATTTCAAAAGTAGTACATGTACTACTTTTGTAGCAATTTGCATAGACATCTGTGTCAGAGGTCTTTCAAATCGCAAGGAAATCGGCATCTCACCTGATTTTGAAATCATGTGACTTTACTGTAAGTTGCACGATTTCAAAATTGGGATTTGATGTGAACGGAGCCTAAGAGAACACCCCATTGGAGGGGAGATTTACTAAAACTGGTGCAGCTGTGCATGGGAGCCAATCAGCTTCCAGGTTTTGTCAAAGCTTACCTGAACAAGCTGAGGTTAGAAGCTGATTGGTTTATCTGCAGAGCTGCAGCAGATTCTGAGCGCAGGAGTTTTAGGCCTGGTTCACACCTCTGCGTTTGTTAGTGCGTTTTACATTTAGCAGAAACACATTACAGTCCATTTAACATGGTTCCTATGGGACATGTTCACATTATCTGTTTTCAGCCACTGCGATTTTGGAAAGGGTCAAGGACTTTTTTCCTGCAGCAGATTGTGTTCTTGGTGCAATAGACCTCAGTGAAACTACACCAAAAATGCAAGTGTTGCATTTTTTTATGCATTTTGTGTTTTTCTGGCCAATAGGAATGTATTGAGTGCGACTTTGATGCAACTCTACACTTTCTGGCACTCAAGTCGCATCAAAGTAGTGCAGGAACCTTTTCAAAGTCACAGTGACTTTGAAAAGGTTCCTGAACTACTTTGATGAGACTGAGTGCCGGAGAGTGTAAAGTAGCATCAAGGTAGTTGAACCTTTTCAGAGTCGCTGCTACTTTAGAAATGTCCCTGCAATACTTTGATGTGAGGCGACTTTGAGTGCCAGAGAGTGTAAAGTCACACCAAAGTAGTGCAGGGACATTTATAAATTTGCAGTGACTTTGAAAAGGTCGCTGTACTACTTTGATGCAACTGTAAATGTCAGACTTTGAACTGGTTCCTAAACTACTTCAATACAACTTTGAGTGTCAGAGAGTGTAAAGTTGCATCAAAGTCGCAAAAAATAGTTTCCTATTAACAAAAAAAAAAAAAAACCAAAAACGCACCAAAAACACGACGCAAAAGGCACTGGACAAAACACATCAATCACAACACGCATAGGTGTGAACCAGGCCTTATTGTCACAGCTTAATTGAACAAGCTGAGGGTAGAAACACAGCGATACCACACCATGAAAATAATGGCACCTGAACCTGCATTTTCCAATCACAGCGATTCTGCCGCGATCCCAAAACACCCAGGTGTGAATGGCGCTGCCCTGGTTCACATTTATGCCATTCTGGATGCGTTCTCAAACTCACAGATTCGTATGACAGGCTAGATATTATGTGTTCCTATTGAGGTGGATCACACAGATGCGATCCACTCGAATTGTGTTTTGAGTGCTATTAAGAAAAGGGTCCTGTGTGAGTTTGTAGCGGTGCGTTCAAGACACGCAAGTGATAGAGTAGAGCAGGGGCCGACTGACAACTCATGGGGCCCCCGGGCAATAGGGGATCATGTGGCCCCTGTGTCCTTGCCCAAGCTCAAAAAAGCCTATGAAAAAGGTACCAGGGGCATCTCATGGGGCCCCCTACTGACCCCGGGCCCTTGGCAGAGCCCGAGTTTCCAAATGGTCAGTCCGCCCCTGGAGTAGAGTGGTATGTGGAGATAAGTGTTCACAAAGGATTGCTATTGACAGTATTTTTGCATTGAAGTCAATGGGAGGCAGTGTGTGAACCCATGCGCCAGGACACAATTTCTAGTCGCCATGGTTACATGGGATTTGTTGAGGCCTAACTCTCAAGTCCCAGGTAACCTGCGATTTGTTGAGGGTTAACCCTTACAGTGCGGATTGGCTCCTGTAAAAGGGAACACTCTCTCAGATTATCTTTAATAAGTGTTAAAGAACAAGGGCCCATTGAGACCAGAACGCAGTGCGGGAAATGTGCACGGAACAGAACGTAAAAAATGCACTGCGGTTAGGATCTGCAACGGGTATCAATGTTAAAGTAGAACTATACCATTTACCATTGTGGGTAGCATAAGGGAGGGTTAGAACCCCCAGCAGTTTATTTTTTTGCCCATTAGGGAGATTTCTCCTTCACTTCCTGTCCTATAGTGAAAGCAGGAAGTGAGAGGAAATCCCTGCATATTAAAGGGAAATTCCTTGGGGTAACCCAGGTCACCAGAACTACTATCCCCATTGAAAAATGCCCTATTATATTTCTTATTGCTCTATTAATTTTTTGGGGACAACCCAAAATTTGGGGTTTCTTTTACTTTCGATACCAATAAACAGGACAAATAAAGAGGGTGGGTCTCCCTAAAGGGGGCACAGACATCAATAAAACCTGACAGGGGTTCTAATTCACCTCCACTCTATCCAAAACTGAAAAAAAAATGCCTTTATACTTTAAGATAATGGTACCCCAAACGCAGGTGTGGAACGCGGCGTATCCGCCTGCATCAGATCTCATGGCACTTCCGGAAGCATTCTCTGCATGACACCTGTGCTGGGGACCCCCTATGTTCGGGACCCCCTATGTTCGGGACCCCCTATGTTCACAAGCAGCAGACTGGCAGCTCAGCACAGAGGCGGGAGCTGCTGGAGATCTCTGGAGGCGTAATGTTCATGTCAGGGGTGCGGGCAGGCCAGGCTTGTCACTGTCACCTAGGGGAGAAAGATGGAAGTACAGGGACATCCACAGTACAGAAATGTGTTGGAGAGCTCCAGGTACGGGTTTTCTAGTGCAGTTACATTGCTCCAGGGAGGACTACGCACTACACAGGTCCCCAAGGTCTCTGCAGTCCCATAACCACAGGATTCACTATCTTAACATGAGCGCCATTCAGAGAACAGCTGATATTTTTCTCAATGAATTCATGGCGTTTTCTGATTGGATGAAGTGGAGAGGCAGAGTGGTGATGTCAGGATCTCCATCTCATCCAATCAGAGAATGCCATGCATTAAGAAAAAATACAAGCCGTTCTCTGAATGGCGCTGTGCTGAGCAGGCAACTCCTCTGGTTATCAGGCAGCCGCTCAGCAGAGGACCTGGAAAACCGCCATGATCACTGGAGTGCCTGCAACTACCACACCGATCTCCAGATCCCACAAGTCAGGACACGAGAACGGAGCAAACAATCCGCCTTACCATAAAGAAAGCAATGCAAAGGAGGATGAAACAAAATATCAGGGACTACCACTAGTATTGGGGACCACATAGTATCAGGAACCCCGTAAAGGATGATCAGTAGTATCGGGGGCCCCATGGAGGGTGATCAGTAGTATCGGGGGCCCCATGGAGGGTGATCACTCATACAGGGACTACATGAAGGGTGATCATTAATATTAGGGACTGAATGGAGGGTGATCATTAATATCAGGGACTGCATGGAGGGTGATCATTAATATCAGGGACTGCATGGAGGGTGATCATTAGTATCAGGGACTGCATGGAGGGTGATCATTAGTATCAGGGACTGCATGGAGGGTGATCATTAGTATCAGGGACTGCATGGAGGGTGATCATTAGTATCAGGGACTGCATGGAGGGTGATCATTAGTATCAGGGACTGCATGGAGGGTGATCATTAATATCAGGGACTGCATGGAGGGTGATCATTAATATCAGGGACTGCATGGAGGGTGATCACTCATACAGGGACTGCATGGAGGGTGATCACTCATACAGGGACTGCATGGAGGGTGATCACTCATACAGGGACTGCATGGAGGGTGATCACTCATACAGGGACTGCATGGAGGGTGATCACTCATACAGGGACTGCATGGAGGGTGATCACTCATACAGGGACTGCATGGAGGGTGATCACTCATACAGAGACTGCATGGAGGGTGATCATTAATATCAGGGACTACATGGAGGGTGATCATTAATATCAGGGACTACATGGAGGGTGATCACTCATACGGGGACTACATGGAGGGTGATCACTCATACGGGGACTACATGGAGGGTGATCACTCATACGGGGACTACATGGAGGGTGATCACTCATACGGGGACTACATGGAGATTGATCATTAGTATCAGGGACTGCATGAAGGGTGATCACTCATACAGGGACTACATGGAGGGTGATCAATATTATCAGGGACTACATGGAGGGTGATCATTAGTATCAGGGACTACATGGAGGATGAAGAGAAGTGAATAAAGGAGAAGTGTAGTAGGGATGGATGTGGAGATGAGAAGTAGTGGATGGGAGGGGATCTCTCCGTAAACTCACTCCGGGACTCTCCTCCGCCGCTCTCCGGCCACCATCCGCTCCTCTCCCCGCTCTCCTCTCCTCTCTCCGGGCCGGACTCGGGATGTTCTCCCCCAGGCGGTGGCTCATAGAGCCGTCACTTCCTCCAGGACCTGCCCCTTGACTTAAAGGGCCAGAGCCGGCCCGGGGGGGAGACAGCGTGTCACAGAGGAGGATGAGGAGCACGTGACCCCGCAGCCTGCCCCCCCATCCCATAGATCGGGACCCCCTCCACATCAACACTGTTCCCGGAGTCATCCCCCATCCCATGTGTGGATTATCCTGCATCCTGACCCCAGGAAGGTGATCCCTCCGCACACATCATGGGGGAGATTTACTAAAACTGGAGAGAGCAGAGTTTGGTGCAGCTCTGAATAGTGACCAATCAGCTTGCAGGTTTTATTGTCAAAGCTTTGTGGAACAAACTGAAGCTAGACGCTGATTGGCTCCTATGCAGAGCTGTGCCAGATCCTGGGTGCCCCAGTGTTAGTAAATCTCCTCCACATAGTATTGTATGGAAGTCAGGGGAACTCCTAGGAAACTTTACCCTGTGGGGCTCCTCTCCGCCTTGTGTGGGTCACCTGCTGGATGATGAGGGTGGCTTAGTGACAATGATCTGACCCTACATGGCTCAATTCTGATGATTCCGGTGAATCAGACCACATACAGGCCAGGGGCGCCTTACCAACACCCTGAAAGTGCTATTTCACCTTAACAGAAAAAATGTAAAGGTGACCCTCCCATCCCACTGTACTTACCTCCAGAGCACACCTACCGCCAGCCCAGGGATATGAAATTAGGAAAGGAAATAGTTTGGGCCACCTTGGTCCAAACAAACTAAAGCAATAGCAAAGCTGGAGTTCAGCTTAAATAAACCCTTCCATATACCCAGTGAAGGGAATGGCCTTAGATGATACACAAAGGTGAAACAAATCCTCCTACATAACTTTGTACCTGTTTATCTGCATTATTCTCTTTTCTACATCTGTTCAAAGTGCAAAATGTACAGCTTGTCTCAGAGTTCAGAAAAATGGGGGCGGAGAGCTGAAGTTACAGTGAGGAGAGCTCTGAGAGCTGATTGGAGGGAATAGACACCCCCCCCCCTTTCACACAGAAATAGAACTGAGGCTATCAATCAGCTGGAGGTCCCTCCCCTGTCACCATTTTCTTTTGGTGTCAGGAAAACCTGTTAGAAGTGATTTATGTTGATAGCAGAAGAATGGAGTAGCAGACAGAAATGTCTTAGTGCTCTGGGCTGAGACCTGTATACACTATAGAGGGATACGCTTTGTTCATTTTTCATGTCTAAGGTTTATAACCAGTTTAATTAAGAAATCAAAGGAGACGGGCAGAATAAAGTTGGTGGAAGTGACTGCAGCCAATCAGCCTGATTTTACAAACTGCTACATTTATATACAGGAAGGTGATAGGATCACATAAAATCCAATGCATTCATAAAAAAGGAAGAGGCATGAACCAATTGTTTTTTCATTACGCCTAAGAAGACTGCCAAGCTGGCCACTTTAATTATATTGTAACTATAAGAGATTGTCACTTTGTGCCATTCACACTCACAGTAATAGATGGCAGTGCAGTTCTGCCTATGGGAAGTCTGTGGATCAAATTGTAGTTATCTGCCCATGCGCACTTAAAGTGATATTACACTCCCTGTATAGCCAATGGGAAGTCTGTGGATCAAATTGTAGTTATCTGCCCATGCGCACTTAAAGTGATATTACACTCCCTGTATAGCCAATGGGAAGTCTGTGGATCAAATTGTAGTTATCTGCCCATGCGCACTTAAAGTGATATTACACTCCCTGTATAGCCAATGGGAAGTCTGTGGATCAAATTGTAGTTATCTGCCCATGCGCACTTAAAGTGATATTACACTCCCTGTATAGTTCAAGCACTTTCAGCAGCTGATTCAATCACTTACTGAGTATGCAGCTTTCTTATATTTTATTCCTTTTCTATGCTCCTGTTTAAGCTGGTGCCATGATTGCTTCCCTTGTTTCTCCTTTCTCTTGCAGCATGAAAAGATCACATGACCAGACCAAAGTGGCTTCAGAACAGGTACGTTTACAGATCTCTTCTTTACAGGGTTGGATAGAATAGGCTTAGAATTGGGATGGGAGTATGTGTAGCCTTAGTTGAATTTTGACTGATCTTCCACAATAAATTATTCTCAAGGTTGTAATTAAAAAAATAAAAAACACATTCTACTTACATGCTCTGTGCAGTGGTTTTGCACAGAGCAGCTCCGATTTTCTTCTTTTTGGGTCCCCCCTGGTGGTCCTGGCTCCTCCCCCATGCCTCTTGCTATGGGGGCACTCAGCAGGCTTGCTCCCAAGCCACATTCCAGTGAATGGACATTGTCAATTCACACACAGAGCACAGTTTGGCCCCCGCCTTTCACTCTTTCCTCCTTGGCTCACTGGCTGTGATTGAAAGCAGTGGGAGCCAATAGCTCCTGCTTCTGTGTGAGCCAATGAGGAGAGAGTGAGACCCAGGAGAGATGCAGCTCTCATGCACATCGCTGGATTGAGATGGGGTTCAGGTAAGTATAATGGGGGGCTGAGGGGGGAGCTGCGCCCATAAGGTTTTTTTAATTTCATGTATAGAAGGCATTAAAGTGGTAGTAAAGGCTCAAGTTTTTTTACCTTCATGCATTCTATGCATGAAGTAAAAAACCTTCCTGTGTGCAGTAGCTCCCCCAGCCCCCCTAAGACTTACCTGAGCCCCATCGCGATCCATCAGTATGAACAACAGCCTCAGCTGTCCCAGGTCTCTGCCTCCTCATTGGCTAAGACAGAAAGCAGGAGCCATTGGCTCCCGCTGCTGTCAACCACAGCCAGTCAGCCAATGAGGAGAGAGAGGGGGTGGGGCCAAGTCATGGCTCCGTGTGTGAATGGACACATGGAGCAGCGGCTTGAAAAAAGGCTGCTCGGGTGACCCCATAGCAAGCTGCTTGGTATGGGGGCACCCAACAGCAAGGAGGAGCGCTGGCAGGGGACCCGAGAAGAGGAGGCTCTGGGCTGCACTGTGCAAAACCACTGCATACAGCAAGTAAGTATAACATGTTTGTTATTTTACCCACAAAAAAATTGAACCTTTAGAATTGCTTTAAAATAAAAAAAACCTTCTGCCTTTAGAACCACTTTCTCTTTCAATATTTTTATTAAGAAAGTTTTGTTTTAAGAATACAACAAGCTCAAGATACACCCATGCAGGGGCAGAGCAAAACAATAAAACATAAACAGATACATCCTGCTGACTTGTATTAGCCAAATAACGGAATGTCCAATGACATCAAGGAGGGATGGCAAAAAGCCGAACCAAATAATAGCAGCAGTAATCCATCATATTATCGGAGAAAGAAGAGGAAAGAAAAAAAAAAGGGTTACAAGGAAGGAAAAAAAAAAAAACAAGAATCAGAAAGAAAACATGGAGGAAAGTAAAACTAGAAGAATCACGGATCCACGGCTAGCACAGGCAGCGACTATAAGAGGCCATAACTGGTAGGAGGCAGGGATGGCAGGGAATAACGTATCCAAGGTTCCCAAACCTTAAGGAATCTTGGATGAGAATCATGAAGAATGCTAGACATCTGTTCATTGATCAACATAGCATTCATCCTGGTCTTCACTTCCCTGGAAGACAACCGAATGGGTTCTCCAAGCTTGAGCTATAGTACGTTTGGCCGCAATAAATAGGTAGGATGCCAATTTCTGCTGAGACCTAGACAGACCCAAAATTGGGCAATGCAGGAGGGCTACCCTTGCATCCCTACAGACCGTAATATGAAATAGCGTTTGCAGCAAACCAAAAACCCTAGACCAGAAGCCTATCAATCACGGGCACGACCACCAAATGTGCAAGACGTCCCCACCTTTAGAACCACTTTAAGACAAAATAAGCCATGGGGGTTTAATACTACTTTAGATCTCAATGTGAATGGATTGTTACAACTGACTGGCATTATGGCCGTATGTAGTGGCCACACAATACTACGTCAAAGTTGAACTTTTTTTGGCAGTAATCCATAAGGAAAATTATAGCAGATAGACAGAGACCACTTACATGTTTCTCATAGAGTAATGGTCATCATATACCCAAGATGCAATGGGTGGGTCATCCTGGTGTATGTGCACTTGGCACTAGCCAAGCAAAACTTTGACATTTTAAAATGTAACAGTCCACCAATCATCATTCAAAGCAATAGTCTAACTGAAAAGTGCATATGGGAACATCTGACTATACATTGATCCTCAGATCATCCCCTTGGCTGATCAGGATACTCCTTTTCGTTCTGGGATATGTGGTCTAGGGTGCACCAGCTAATTACCTGTCAATCAGAGAGTGAGATCTTCAGTGAACTTTCCGTCCTTAGAAAAGCCAGGCTGGACAATTATCCCAAAGCATTATAGTTTCTTGGCAGTCTATGGATGACGGGCCACATCATGCTACCATGTTATAAAAAATTCCTCTTTTTTTCAGAAAGTGGATTAAACTTTCACTTCAGTTCACTCCCCATGAACTAAACTAGTACAGTGGTTTCCAAGAAGTGGCTTTGCTTCCTTGTTTCTTGACTATGCTCAGTAAAAGTAATAAGTTCCTCTTTTTTTCAGAAAGTGGATTAAACTTTCACTTCAGTTCACTCCCCATGAACTAGAATAGTACAGTGGTTTCCAAGAAGTGGCTTTGCTTCCTTGTAAGCAATGTTCTTGCAGAAGTCATGCCTTTTCACCATATGGGTCTGATTTTTACTGCTTTAGGCACTTTCCAGTGTGTGACTATCAGTTTAGTATCGGTAGTAAAGGCTTTATTCCATCAAGACTAATAATACTTAATGTATATCTAAAGCTACAACACTTTAGGGCAATAGGGAAGGGTTAAAAAACTTTTTTTTGGTTATCTGTGTCTCATTAGAGAGATTTCCCTTCACTTCTTGTGCTGTAGATTCAACAGCAAGTGGGAGAATATATTTCCAGTGTACCGCTACCCCCGCAAGAGCTTCTTGGTAGATTGGGTTCTCTGTTGTTCTGCCTTGACTCTGAGAACAATCTCAGCCCAACTGACACACCAACTTAACCAACTGGATACTGTACTGCTACTGGGAGCATAGACGGGTGTGGAAATTTAAAAAAAAACTACTTGTCCAGGGACTAAATTGGTGTCCCAATCTACTTGTCCTGCATGACAATCTACTTGTCCAGATAAAAAAAAATACATTTTAACCAAAACCGTATTTAAATCCAAGGTGATTTTAAGAATGTCGGGAGCTTTTAAAAACAAAAGGTGCTTTATGGCGACTTAAACGTGTTAATATTTTTAACATTGCACTGTTTATCTCCTCCTCTCCTCCCTGCCTGTCTCCAGCACCGCACCCGGGGACTAGCAGGGAGGGGAGAGACTGTGCAGTGTACTGAGCACTGATTGGCTGCTCGTCAGGGAAGGGAAGTGTCGGGCTTATCCTTTATCCCTTTCGCTGCCGTTTTTGCATTTTTTGCACATTTAAAAAATCATTTTAGGCCTGAAGATTGCATAAAACCCCCAAACATTATATATTTTCTGAAATCAGAAACCCTAGAGAATAAAATAGTGGTAGTTCCAATTTTTTATGTCGCGTGATATTACCGCAAAATGTCAGTAAATGTTAATTTTAGGGCACAAAAAAAGCAATAAATTACCCTATTTTTTTGTAAAATGTAAACAAAGAGGTTGCACCGAGTAAACAGATATCCAACATGCCAAACCCTAAATACTTCAGTACCCTATATTTTCTATAGGCGACACTTTTAAAGCTCCTCATAGTTCATCAGTAAAGTGTTATGGAGGAGGTCTCATGCTAGAATTATTTCTCTCATCCCAGCATGCACGGTGATATGTAACATGTATATCACAAACAACGTTTTCATGCGTAGGTACCCCAGCATGTGCTTTTAGGTTTTTACGTGTGTATATATGGGGGTGGGTCTCAATTTTTTTTTTTTGGGGGGGGGATGTTATGTGCTTGGGTGTAACTTTCATTTTTTACAATAAAAAAAAATGTATTTCTTACAAAGTCCGCTATGTGATGATTTTTGGTAACAGGTTCTCTTTATTGAGACATCCAAGGTCTAAAAGACCCTGGATGTCTCCCCTGTACTCCACTGAATGTAATGCACATCACACTGCATTACATTCTTTCCCAGTCTCCATGGTCGGGAATCTGTCAACGGGGAAAAGCTCACTGCCATCAGCTAGAGGTGAGGGAGGGGAGGGAACGTTATGTCACTTCTGGGTCAGGACAAGAAGGGGAGGGGATTGGACGTGGAAGCTCCCCCCCCCTCTAGCTGATGGCAGTGAGCCGGTACCGGGCCCACAGATGGGCAAGTGTAGCCCAGGATACATCATGGAGGTTCACATGGGGGGAGAGGCTGGCACTGTGTGGAAGCAATCAGCAGCAACGCTGCCGCCCGAATGCTTCCACCTGACAAGCGAGCCCTTCTGCTTGCCTGCAGCAGGGCTAAAGGTTAAACCAAAAACTACCTGCCCGGTGCCCGGAACTACATGTCCAGGGCGTCAGGCGATACAATTCAACATCCCTGACAAATATAGATACTCTGCATACAACTATGGTTCAGTATCAAAAAGCAAACATGACACTGGTTAGTGGTAAATGAACCCAATATACTGTCACAGGTTGCAGTAAATAGCAGTATGCATATGGATGAGTAAGAAAAGGATTAGGACAATCACAGTTTACTAGACAACATGTTCACTAGGTTATTGCAACATAGAATGGAGTCCTGTGCAGTTAAATTAGAGTAAACCTGGTAATCCACAAAATCAGGAATAAGTAATGCAATTAGAAAACAGTAACAGCAATGAAAATCAGTGCTGAAATAACTCCTCTGTAAACAGTAGGCTATATCCACTGTAAAGTGCACTCTGTATGAATGGCAGCGATGAAATTTAACACTCCCTACAGAGGTACCCTCTTACCAATGGACAGCAGGCAAAGTTCTTTTGAAGCAGCTTTTTGTGCGCAGTCATTAGCACCAGTTATTCAGCAGGCTAGCGTTGGGGCCCATTAAGGGAATCCCGGTGAGATGATTGGCGAATAGAAATGTGCATGCACATAGAAATGTCTGGAGAAGAGTGATCGGTCGTGCGCATGTGCACAGAAATGCGCGTTCGCGAACGGCAAAGATTGGCGCCAGACGGACTATTTAAAGGGTGCCTTGGCCTATGCTAAGTGCTGACTGCTTTTCAGCTGTTCCCCATTTCCTGCTCATTCCTGTGTGATTCCCTTGTTGCTGACCTGGCTTGTTCCTGACCTGACTCTTGATTACTCTCCTGCTTGATACTTGTTCCTGACCTCGGCTCTGCTCCTGACTTTGGCTTGCTTATGATTTGGTACCTCGCTGTCCACCCATTGATGACCCTGGCTATTCCTATGACATTGCTCCTGTCTCCCATCCTAGCTTCCTGTCTTACTCTGGTGCACACCTGGTGACCTACCATACCAGCTCTGCATATCATTACTGATCCTGAATCGGAGGTTCATCAGTCTTCCAAAGTCTCCAACTGCAAGAGCTGCAAACAACATCTGCTGGCGCTCTTGTCCCCATGGTCCCTAGACACCCTCTGTTCCAATTCCAGTGGGGTCAGGGCTAGTGACACAAGTGAGGCCGACTTTGTCATTTCAGTCTCCAATCAGGTACGTGACACCCAGTCTTTACAGTAGTGCACATATGTACAATTACAGTAAAGCCTGACTGCAGTAAATATTATTGCTAGTTAGATGGCTAGTCTCCATGTGCTCAGTCTCTGCTAACTGCAACAGGTTAAGGGCAGCAGTGTCCTCTCAGCAGTCCAAGCTATACAGCAACAGGGGTCCCGCTGTTCAGATGTCAGTTCACCTCTGGATCTGCTGCTTGAAATGACCTTGGTTCTCAGCACATGGCTACAGGCTTGTGGCAGAGTAATGTGCACACAGGAGTAGTGATGAGCACACCTTGTTCTCCTCACAACAAACAGGAAACCCCTCAGTATTCAGCCTGTGAAAGTACAGCTTCTCTCTCTCTTGCATTGGGAATTGTAGTCCAATTGGCCATTAACTGCCATTGCAAAATTTATTTCCCAATCTTCCTCTCCCACAATTCACTGCTGCTGTCTCATGAGCTCCTTCTGATTGTCAGCTCCCCCTGGTGGATGGAGGCCAGGGTGTGTTAGCCTATTCAGCTGAAGTCCATTAGCAGCACAGAGAGCCCTGCAGCAGACGTACTTTAACTCACAGCCCTTTAACAATCATTCTAGTATAACCTTTCTCTGATTCAGATCAGTGACGCATCGCCCATTCACACTTTGAGGTCCATTGCAGTGCGGCAATGTACATGTGTTAAAGTACAACTAAATGCAAAACTCAGAACACATGTCAGGTTTTTATTGCTGTCTGTTAGGAAGATTAACCCTCTCTATATGTCATGTTTACCATTACCACCAAGAAGTGAAAGAAAATCCTACATTTTGGACTGTCATTAGAAGGGGAAATCTGCCAAGGGGGGCACCCTGGCGCTCAGTACTGGCGACTCCGGGGACAACGTATTTTTTCAGTTTGGATGGATTTTCTCATTTTGTTTTGGCTATGGCACAGGAATTGAGGGGCACTTGGCACTTGGCAAGTCCCTTTTAGGAACCAAAATCGAGGAAAGACTGCCTTCATCACACCCTTGGGACCATTTGGCTAAGCCCAAGTGTACCTGGTATTGGGTGGAAGGGTAGCCCTTCCCACCAACACTGGTATATGACGTGGTCTCAGAGGGGCCCAACCCTGTGAAGAGGCATCTTCACCGTAACATTCCGAGGCCCTGCATACTGAGTGGGGACTGCTTGAACAAGCCTGCTGGTGACCAGGAGGCATTCTACCCTGTGGATCCTCCACCTATGCAAGAGGCCTCCACGAATGATTCCTGCCTTCTCTCTTGCTTGAGCTCCTGGCCTCCACCAACTCAGAAACTTTCACACGGGGCTACTGAAGATCTGGCAACTCTTTCCAGTAAAACATACTATTCTGATGTGTCTGGAGATACAGTCTTGGGCCTGAGTGAGTAGGGTATGGAGATTGCAAATGACGCCCTACCACCTGCGGCTTCAGAGTCACAACCAGAAGGCTTCCTGCAACATACTCAGACTATGTTGTTTGAAGTTGTTTTTGCTATTTTGCCTTGAACATGCCTTTGCAGTGTTTATGTTGTTTTTACTGTATTGTGATGCTGAGGACAGCATCTGCCAAAGACAGGGAAAGTGTAAACATGTACAGTCTCTGTTCTCCATTGTAGGTGGTAATCGGCCAGAGCAGTATTGCAGCTGGAGGAATAGTCAGGAGTAGCCTGGTTTCTCTATGGTTTCCTTGGTCTCCTAGGCAGCATTTCTTGTTGGCTATGCTTCATCCAGGTGACCCTGGAAGCCATCTTGGGTCAGCAGAGCCTTTTTAAGTGCCTACCCCCAGATGGTGGGCACTTTCTGGCAAGTGAATAGCGTAAGAAAAGTTGTCAGAATAGTGGTAGGGAAAGGTTTTGGATTATTATTGTACAGGATTTATATAGCGCCAACAGTTTTCACAGCTCTTTACAAACTGAAGGTAGACATTACAGTTACAATACAATTTGGTACAAGAGGAAACAGAGGGCCCTGCTCATTAGAGCTTACAATCTAGGATGAGTAGGGACAGGCTAGGGACATGCCATCCTGCAATAGAATCCTCCAAATTGGGTTCAGACTGGCCAGACCGCCATCTGCCCTCAGGGACAGATGCTGTCAGTGCATCAGAACCTGCTCCAATCTCCAAGTCTGCACAGAATTGTGAGTGTTCCCAGCTGGGTGTCTTCGCGCTGGGTTGTTTGTATCTTTGAGCCATTATTTATTTATTTATTACAGGTACTTATATAGCGCCATCAATTTACGCAGCGCTTTACATATATATTGTATATTCACATCAGTCCTTAACCCTCAAGGGGCGTACAATCTAAGGTCCCTAACTCACATTCATACATACACATACTAGGGACAATTTAGACAGGATCCAATTAACCTACCAGCATGTCTTTGGAGTGTGGGAGGAAACCGGAGTACCTGGAGGAAACCCATGCAGGCACAGGGAGAACATGCAAACTCCAGGCAGGTGATGCTGTGGTTGGGATTCGAACCAACGATCCCAGTACTGCCAACCATTTAGCCACTGTGCTGTCCATTCCTTCAGTACAAGTTTTGTCAATTGCAGCTGGACTGCGGCCGTGCCGGATGACACCGACCGCACGAGGTGACACCGGACCCGCTCTATGGATCAGATCTGCAGATTGGGGAGCATAATGGATCGGACTCCGATCCATTATGCTCAATCCGCTGATCCGACCCATCCTGCGGGGATTGTCGGCATGCAACCTATACGGGGTGACACTGGAGCCGCTCCACGAAAAGGTAAGTTGTAAAGAAAGCCGACGATCACCGCAGGATGGATCGGATCTGTGGATTGAGTATAATGGATCAGAATCCAATCCATTATGCTCAATCCACAGATCTGATCCATTCTGCGCAGATCATCGGAGGGGGTGTCACCAAGTGTTACTGCACTGGGTGACACCAACCCTAGGGACGCCTCTGCCTAGGCACATACCCCCTCCTGTAGTTTTCTATAGGCCTGTAGTGGGTGGAGCTTGCTTGGCCCCTCCCACAGCTCTGCTCTTGGCAAAGTCTGCTTACAGCACAGTGATGATGTCATCACTATTATTATATGATAATATCCTGGTTTGCAAAAGCATTTGGTGCACATAAAGTGGATTTAGATGTTATATTGCTAACTAGGAATATATTTAAATGAATGTTTTGTGTCCAGAATTCAGCTTTAAAGTAGGCCCACAGCCCCACATGTATTTACGTGAACATCAAAACGTTTTCAACAGAAGAACACTATTCGTTTGGTATGAGAAGCCCAGTTCTCCCATCACTATTAGCTGCCTCTGTTTATTGTGAAAGGGAGTAGATCATAGGAACAAACCAGTCCTTTCACCAAGTGTTACTGCACCGGGTGACACCAACCCTAGGGACACCCCTGCCTAGGCACATGTCCCCTCCTGTAGTTTTCTATAGGCCTGTAGTGGGTGGAGCTTGCTTGGCCCCTCCCACAGCTCTGCTCTTGGCAAAGTCTGCGTACAGCACAGTGATGCTGTCATCACTATTTTTATATGATAATATCTTGGTTTGCAAAAGCATTTGGTGCACATAAAGTGCATTTAGATGTTATGTTGCTAACTAGGAATATATTTCAATGAATGTTTTGTGTCCAGAATTCAGCTTTAAAGTAGGCCCACATCCCCACATGTATTTACGTGAACATCAAAACGTTTTCAACAGAAGAACACTATTCGTTTGGTATGAGAAGCCCAGTTCCCCACACCTCTCCCATCACTATTAGCTGCCTCTGTTTATTGTGAAAGGGAATAGATCATAGGAACAAACCAGTCCTTTCACATGTTCTGCCCAGCCAGCAGGACTAATATTATGTCCAAAATGTAACACTGGAGTGTAACACTGGAGTTATGATCATTTTCTGGGATGACAGAAAGATTCCTTGAGATAACTTTTTAAACTGTTTTATTTTAGCCGTATATAAACAGTTCTGTAGGACGTAGAGGAACATGAAGCAGATTCAATTCAGACAGAGGACTGGCATAAAGCAGACTCATCAGTTTGTTTTTGGACATGAACGGGTTGATTCTGAATTATGACAGTAAAGTTTTCACAATAAAGCATTACACAGAACTCTATGAGCAATTTTCTGCCACGTTGTAACATCCAAACTTGTTTTTGTTGTGCTCAGCAAACAAATCGGAGGAGGAGAAGGTCATTACAAGATAATAGCTTCCAGCTGTAGCCAGGGAATTACCACTGGCCGACTAGAAACAAAGTGGATCTAAATTTAAGAATGAAATGTAATATACTGCAGACTACCTGTCCTCAGGTTAGGTGGCTGCAATCTTTTTTTTTTTCGAGGCATTTTTCTCCCTTTATTGTCACATTGTGATCCAGCCAGTTACACGCTTTCTGCCTTAGGGTGACAGTGCTCTCTTGTTTGTTGTACTGAGTCTACTGTATTGAAGAGCAGCATTGTTAGAAACAACTCTTAGTTCAGACTACACAACACCTCCCTGTCCCCTGTTCTGTAGTCCGTGTGTGAAAACTGGATAGGGCCAATAACACTGCTTGAGGTCACTGCAGCAGGTACAGAGCCCAGAGAGGTTAAGAGCTCATTGGATTTGTAGCAGGTCACCAGTTATTTTTTGCACTTTTCAAACAGATTTAACAAAGTATTTTCAATGGTATATTTAACAGATCCAAAGGGAGCAATAAAGATGAGTTAATTGTTAGGACCTTAAAGTGGAGCTGAAAGCTGAAGTTAAAGTATATGTGAACCCTCACGTTGTAAAACAACCCATTCAGTTTAAAATAGAAATGAAAGGTAACACATTTGTGTATAAATATACAAAACATTATAAATTATTATTATTGTCCACTTTTAGTGATCACATACCCTGTGTTCTCAGCTGCATAAGGGGCTTAGAAAGGTGGGGGAGGAGAAACAGAATTACACTGATCTTCTCAGTGAATGGCTGTTTGGGAAGGGGGAATGACAGCACAAGTCTGATCATTGGAGGAAAGCAGGCTGAGTTCCCGACACAACCAGAAAACTGACCACGCTATGCTCTCATGCCTACTGTGGTCAGTTTTTAAAAGGAAAGCAGAGGTCTTGGCAGGATCACCAGGGATTTCACACAAAGGAAGCAAATTGAACAGGACACTTTTTCATAAAAGTACATGGTACAGCAGACACATGTCGGGAATATGAAATGTTCGCTTTACATATTCTTTAACCACTTCCTGTCCGGCCCATGTACATAAACGGCCGGACGGGAGCAGTGACGAAGCGGGTGGCTGTTTATAAACGGCCCCGGCATTCTATACCTGTGTGCGCTCCCTGGAAGCGTGCGGCATCGCAATCAGGTCAGGATCGCTGTGCGGGACCTCTGTGTGAGGTCCCGATCATGTCACTGATTGGCCAATCAGTGATCACATGAACAGTAGTAAACAAGATGTCACTTCCTGACATTATTGCTTACTACTTGTGAAATCTATGAATGATGAGAGGTCAAATGATACAAGGCTATTCACAACAGCCTTGTACCATGTGACAAGCTGTGATCAATCACAGCTCTCACAGTATTTCTCAGTGGCTGCAAGAATGCAGCCAGAGAGAAGAAGAAATGATTGGTTTTACAGCCTTTAGGGGTGAAAAAACTAAAAAAAAAAAACTAAAAAAAAACTAGGGTGACGGTATGTTAAAATAAAAAACAAACAAATAATTTACTACCTTTTGTACCACTATCCCCTCCCTCCCAGATTGTAAGCTCCAAGGAGCAGGGCCCTCAAATCCCTCTTGTATTGAACTGTATTGTTGCTGTATTGTCTCCCGTAATATTGTAAAGTGCTGAGCAAACTGTTAGCGCTATATAAATCCTGTATAATAATAATAATAAATAATAATATAAAAAGATAAAATAAAAATGTAAAAAATGTTTTTTGAAAAATTATAATTTTTGGTTATAAACTAATTTGGGTTATTTTTTTTCACTAAAAAGATAGCTGAATACATTTTGGCTAAGATTTATAAAGAAAGATTATTTTTTTGCAAATTTTAAAAGAAAAACACTTTTTTTTTCAAAATGTTTGGACTTTTGCATTTATATAGCAAAAAAATAAAAATCCCAGTGGTGAATAAATACCACCAAAATAAAGTTTTATCTGTCTCAAAAAAATGCTAAAAAATTAATATGGATACAGTGTTGCATGACCGCGCAATTGTCATTCAAATTGGCCTGGACAGGAAGGGGGTGAAAGTGTCTGGACTTTTTTTATACAAATGACAAGTGTCCTGTTTGCTGGAGGCAGCTCTGTTCCTTGAAATCTTACGTCCTCTGTCCTCTAGCCTCTGGATCTCTCAGCTGTGATCTTCCGGTGCTGTAGGGGGTTAATATGAGAGGCTTCACCTGCCACAGGCACTTGTCAAAAATGGGGACTATGCTCACCCTTTCCACCCCCCATTCATAGAAGCAATACTATTAGTTCCCACAATGAAAGGTGCTCCATAAATAGTGGATGTGGACCTTTCACTCATCTGCCCGTCTCCCATTCATAGAGTGCTTTTCATTTTAAAATTATTATATGTTTATATACAACTAGCAGATGTACCTGAATTTGCCTTGATATCAGCCTCCTATCCTTCCTTGTGCAGCACTCAAAGTAAGAGAAGAAAAGGCAATCCTACAAGTCGATCAGGTCCTTCTACATGCACATATGCTGACATGATATATGCTCCCAGGATAGAGAGCAGAGTAATTAGAGCCGAGGGCTTGTCAATGTGTTATATATTTCAAAAATGGTCCGGCACTAAGGTCACAAATTGACAAAATAAATCTTTAAAGTGATAACCCTGAGCAAAATACAAATAAAATATTAATATTCAGTTCCAACGTGAATAATTGGTGCAACGGTGCTATATCTTTAACAGTGATACTCCATACTGAAATGACAAGTGCTTCACTGTGTTCACACTGGTGCCCCACATAGATGTAAACTCACCGTCATTTCATGACCACCTATCTCTAGGTAAGTCACACTTGCTTTTTGGGACTATCCCAGTTTGCAATCTGGTCCTGATGCCCGATATTCCTGTGCCCTTATAACCGTGGTTGCTGGTGGTAACCAATAACTTTCCACTAGATCTGCATCAATGTTAGGCAACTCCTCTCCTCCACAGGCAGTATTTCATATTTTCAGCATAAATGAAAACCAGACATCCCATAGTGTAAAACTGTATAAAACTTTAATATGGGGTCAAACAATAGAAATGCCTCTCACAAAAAAAGTGCCTTTCCTGGCATTAGGTGTATTCAGCTTTGTGTATTATGTATAGGAATTAAGATGGTCGCCGCGTTCCAGCGTGCGTTCCAAATACCAGAAGCGGAAGTTGCATCATAAGCCCTCAATGCGTTTCGACCAATAGATCATCTTCAGAAAGTACCTTTTTGAAGTATATAAGATTTTGTGTTTAGAAATTCACATTTAGGACTGCTGCTACATAGGTATCTTATATATAGTTAATTATTTTACATATATATTAATTTTTCTCCTAAGCACAACAGCACGCCTTTTTTCTTTCAAACATACTTGTCAGTGTGTTGCTGCTCCCTCTTTGTCCAATAAGCAGTCTGCAGTGGGCACAGGAGGGTAGACGTTACACCACTATATTCCGTAATGCTGATAGATAAAGCCGTGTCATTTTCTTTACTATGTTGTCTGTCAGAGGTATATAAATGAAAAAAATCTGCAGAATTAGAAATCATTTGGCAAGTAGCACAGTATCTATATATATTTTCAGCTGTGTGTTTTGCTGGTTGATTGGAGTTCAACCCTAAAGGTGTCCTTTACCCTTTACCACTTTTTAGATATACATGTGAAAAAGATCAGCCTAGTGTTATATGTCTTGTCATTGTGTTAGAGTTTTGAAAATCGTGTTTCTGTGTATATACTGTATTGTATTATATATTTACTTGAGGCAGCAATATTTGCTTATGACATATGCAGACTATGGTGCCTGTTGTTCCCCTTCTGTCCCAGATTCTCTATAACCCTTTCAAGCATGAATTATGAAAGTCACAGTCCGAATTTTTTTCCTCAGTGTTTTTATTACTCTATGGGCATTAAAAAAAAAAAAAATCTTAATTTTTTTGAGCATTCATTTTTCAAGTTCTTCACATGTAGACTGCATGTGTTTGAGGTTTTAACTGAAAAACTATTTATATGGTATTTGCTCCTTTATCCTATAGGCCTTTTTATCATGCTCTGCACTTGAGCTCTACAAAACATAAAATACATGAACTTTTAGTCCTCATGCACATTAGACTTTTTTAACGTTGCTCCTAGGCTCCGTTAGCCTATGTTTTCATACACACATAAGCATTTCGAGGAGTTTAGAGGCAGAAAAAAAAACACTGGCAGAGAATTCAGGAGCAGCTGTGTTTTAGCAGAAAAAAACAGACGCATGTAAATGTGTATGAATGTGTGGTAATGCTAGGAGTCAATTCATTTCAATGGCAAGAATAAATTATTATTTTGATCAATTAAATGAATTAACGCCCAAACACTTAATGCGCCTAAATGCATTACACGTATTTACAAGAGTCACATTTTCTTTAAGCCAAAATTCTGCTGCCAGGAGGAAAGGCGTCTACAAGAGCTAGCACAACGTCCAGTGTGCATGAAGCCTTATGAACTTATCTGCACAAAATGATGTTTTTGTAACAAAAACTGCAAGTTACAATCTAGCATGAATATAGCATGAATACATTGATTTACAGTCAAAAAAGTTACTGCAGCTGTATTATTTTTAATAAAAACGAAGTCCCAGTAATAGTATAATTGTAGCTGAAATATAACCAGTGATCCATGATGTTCAATTTAATGGACAGATGAATACTTGTAATTTTCGTACAAATTGAAGTACAATATGTTTCTTTAGGTGTTACTTGATGTTACCATATTTCTTTTACCTCCAAGGGTCTCCTCCTATACAAGTGTTGGCAAGATATTCCTAAGCTGCTCAGCCCTTCTTGGTTTTCATCAGCCATCTTGGTTTTGAGAAATGTTTGTTGCACTGGCTTTCCAGTGGTTGACAGAGTATGAGGTGATACACTAGTGTCCACTGTAATGGGGGATATGCAACTATACAATCAGAACTAATGCATATAAAATAAAACAGCTTTTATATAGCTGTCCACTGTAGTGACCACTATGCATGAAAATACAACATTGTCACCACAACAGGCCGGTACCTGTTTTGATCAGTGTGTGAGTTCCCCCACTTGACAGAAGTTGATTACTGTTTAATTGACTTCTTTTGCTGGCTGGCTGTTATAATGTAAACTAAGGGACACTGACAAAATGGAACCATGGACTAGGCATTCTTCCTCTAGTGCCCAGTATTCAGGTGATTGCATCACTTCCTGCCTACAGAGTGGGAGAGCTTAGCTTCCTGAGTACAGCAGATGATCTTTGGACCTGTAGTCCTGCTGCCACCTCGCACTATTCCTGACTGTGTTTACACTTCCCAGAAGGCTGGCCTAGCCAAGAGATATGTAGGAGAGCCTGTATATTTGACTGCGTTTGTCAGATTTCTGCTCTGGACTTCAGACAGGAAGGTTAGAGGCTGCCATCCTGTGCACAATCACAGCGGACATTTGCGTCCTAGCTGGCTACAGTGACGTTTCAGAAAGTGGAGCTGTCTAGCTGTTTTGCAGATCACTAGACTGGGTGCCGCAGCTATTCATCTACACTCAGAAATTCTCACAGTTCATCTCTACTTTTGCCGCACTGACAGCCTGCTGGATCACCATCCTTCACCTCTCAGCTGAGATGCAAAGCCTGCACTGCACATTCTGTTTCCGCAGAAGCTGCATTCATATCAGGATTGGTGAGTTGGTAGATGCCCAACTTCTTTCTGCCATAAAACTCTTTAGAGACACTGCATGCAGACATCTTTATACTTCAGATATATAGGAAGCCCTAGAACTCCAGTTGTTCACCTGATTAATATCACTGCCCTATAAATATGCAACATCATCTATGGACCCCAACATTGCTAGCAGAAGACAATGGAAACTGGAACTGTCCCCTATACAGATCATGAACCACTGTTCATCCACTTAGGAAGCATTCTACCCTTGCGTGTCATTAGTAAACCAAAAGAGTATTTCAGTGACATCTAACTCAGTGCATCAGTGGTCCAGAGGGAGCTGATGAGTTTAAGTCTCCTCCCTTTCATGTTGCACTTTGACGGTTACTTTTAATTGCATCTAGCCTGTCTAGACAGATATACATTGACATTGCTACCATAGTATTATTTAACCACATGGTAGTGTACCACTAATTTTATGTACCCTTTGAGATTGTTGTTGACTATTCAATTGTTAATTGGAGCCCTTGCTACCAGCGTTCAATATTACAGTGGCTGCTAAAGAAGTGTGTCTCTTGCTTTTATTATACTCCATCACTAAAATGATGAGCCTTAATTCTGTGTTTAAACATTTCTGAACCTTGAGTGTCAGAAGGGTTGAGAAGCTTGCAAAGGTCAGGGCAACAACCAGGGAAAAGCATCATCTAGCGGCCCCTACAGGGGTAGCCCTACATGTTGGAAAATTTTCTATCGATCAGTGGTTGCAGCCAATCAGCAGCAGCCACTGATCAGCATATTCTCCTCCTAGTACACATTAGATCCCTTAGGTATAAGGCAGAAATTGATTCCTGTGTCTACCTCCTGTGTCTCATGCAAATCCAGCTAGCATGCACTCCAAGCTTAATTCTGGATCTCTCCAGAGCAGCGATATTTGTGGCTATTTTCTCTCTGAAATAATGTACTTCCCATTAAACCGAGGCATGTACCGTCTAGTGCAGGGGTGGGCAAACTTTTTGACTTGAGGGCCGCAATGGGTTCATATATTGGACCCGGGGGCCGGACCAAGAGTAGATGAATGATGTGTATGTGTCATCCATAGTAAGTATAGTAATATTCCCCCATAGTAAGCATAGTAATTAATCCCCCATATAGTAATTCATCCCCCATATAGTAATTCATCCCCCATAGTAATTCATCCCCTATATAGTAATTCATCCCTCATAGTAATTCATCCCCCATATAGTAATTCATCCCCCATAGTAATTCACCCCCCATATAGTAATTCATCCCCCATAGTAATTCATCCCCCATATAGTAATTCATCCCCCATAGTAATTCATCCCCCATAGTAATTCATCCCCCATATAGTAATTCATCCCCCATAGTAATTCATCCCCCATAGTAATTCATCCCCCATAGTACCATAGTAATTCATCCCCCATATAGTAATTCATCCCCCATATAGTAATTCATCCCCCATAGTAATTCATCCCCCATATAGTAATTCATCCCCCATATAGTAATTCATCCCCCATAGTAATTCATCCCCCATATAGTAATTCATCCCCTATAGTAATTCATCCCCCATATAGTAATTCATCCCCCATAGTAATTCATCCCCCATATAGTAATTCATCCCCCATAGTAATTCATCCCCCCTATAGTAATTCATCCCCCATATAGTAATTAATCCCCCATAGTAATTCATCCCCCCTATAGTAATTCATCCCCCATATAGTAATTCATCCCCCCTATAGTAATTCATTCCCCATATTAATTCATCCCCCATATTAAGTCCCCAAGTCCCCCCTGTGTCAATTCACTTACCTTTGTCCGCGCGCTCCTCTCGCCGTGTTCCCGTTTCCGGTGTAGCATGAAATTCCGTCTCCTATGAGGATCTGTCCCCCTCGACGTACCTGCGCATGTGCCAGTTTCAGGCATTAGCAGCTGATCGGCAATCTCCGGCACATGCGCAGATACGTCGAGGGGGACAGATCCTCATAGGAGACAGATTTTCATGCTACACCGGTCTTCAGGGCGGACTATGAGAGGAGCCTAGCGGGAACCTAGCTCCGCGGGCCGGATTAAAAGGTCCGCCGGGCCGTAGTTTGCCCATTGCTGGTCTAGTGTCTTACAAGTTCAGAATAGAGCCAAGTATTTTTTAATGTAGCATTTACCCCCAGAGGTCTCCCACACTAGTACAGAGGCTGCCAATCACACAAGCTAAGTCCCACGCACACCTACAATTCATGCTCAGTTTAGGTATATTTTAGTATTTCTATTTGTAGAACTTCAACAGGAGAGGGTTTTAGGGTCACAGGATACTCTAAACTTATAAGTATCAACAATAGGAGGACAAACTTCTCTTTAATCCTCCAATAGCAACTTTCCTGGAAGTAGCAGGGAATGGCCAGTATATCTAGGACCGTACAACAGCAGTCCACTTAGTTTCCTTCTGAGAGTTGCACAACTAATAGTCCCCAGCAAGGTCTTTGTTCACAGTATCCCAGGAGCTGTCTGCCACCCAGAATCCACAGGTAGATCCTCAGTGAGGGAGAAAAAAATTATCCTTCTCCAGACCAGGACTTCTGGACATTGCCCTCCAGCAAATAAAGAGAGGAGGGGGGGGGATACAGTACAAGAGGTGCCAACATCCCTGGAAATATGGAAAAGAAGGGGGAAAGTTCCTCTACTTGGTGGGACTTTGAAGGCACAAATTTGTAAATTAATAACTATAAATCAACCATTAAGACATAACACTCAGTTTTATTTATACAATCTTAAAAAAGACATGACAAATTGAATTATACAAGCATAGCATTCTTCTCCAGGCCCTCAGCCCAGCTCCTGTAGAGTCTCAGAATGCAATTTCTTGTCTCTCTGGTTATCTCCAGGGGACAATAGCTCCCTCAGGAAACTGGAACCCTCTCTAGAGAGAAAAGAAACACTCTGGCAAGGCTTACTAAACATTTATCAACCCCCCCCCAGCCACCTTCTGGCTTCTTCTTCCAGGAATTGGCTGGGGCATGATAAATATTCAACTGATCATTTTAATCCTCTAGCCATATGCTCTGAAAACTTTTTTCAGAGGCAAGTGGGAGTGATCAAACTCTCAGCTCAGGAAACCTTGAACAGACCAACACAATCAATCAATCACTGCTCCAATCGCTACAATGGAACAAAAAAGGAAATTTACCTAGCAGCCTACCTAGAAGGAAGAGGGCATGTCAGGGATCCGGGTATGACCAGAGATGTGTGGACTGACACAGGGAAACACAGGCTTCAAGTATGGTGTAAAACAATATAATTTATTAAAGACTATACAGTACATCCAAACACACAGTGCAAAAACCAAACCTCCAACAGATCACAATATATGCGGGAACACAAGCGTAGTCAGGCAGGCCAAGTCGGTAACTATCGGGCAGACAAGGTACAAAGGAGCAGGCAGGAGAGTGGTCAGGAATAGCCGGGGTCGGTGCAGGCAGAGTTCTAGCAGAGTCAAGATCAGGCAGGAATATCAGGCAGGAAGCAAACAGGGGCTCATGGGAACAAACACCAAGGCACTGATTGCAGGCCTGGTCCTGCTTTAATACACCTCCTGCAATCAGCCTCAGGTGATGGCTTGACTGCAGGAGTGAGATTCTGGCTGCTGAGAGCACCCGCTGGCCAGCACTGGTACTGCAGCCCACAAGGCAGGTGAGCCCCAGCACCACCTGTGGTGAGTCCATTCCTGATAGGGCACTACATAAATGAATTTGTACACGAGTCACATATATGCAAAATGGATGTGTTTTGAACCACATCCAATTCCCATGATGTGTGAAATAATATTGGTTTCCATTGTGCCTGTTCGCATATATATGGTGCAACCAGAGTGCAGTTTCAGTGCAAATTGAAAGAGTCCTGTCCGTTTTCTGAGCAGTGCAGTCCGGTTCAGGTGCAAATTCAGGCTCATTAACTTCTATGGGAACGTTTCTGAATTGCGCATATCATCAGTTGTGAACAGGATAAATTCCTGACCTGATCCTGATCTAAACCTGTCCTGAACCTGACCTAAACCTGACCTGAACCGCTGAACAACTACTTTGTCAATTAGCTGTGAATATGGAGCTTCAATTTGCACCACACATGTGTGAATCCACAATAATGTAAGTCTGTACAATATTTTGCTGTTTCTTTCTGTGAAATAAATACATTCTGAAGTTTATTTTTTTATTAAAAGGTAACTTAAGGTAATTCCTTCCTGTTGCACATGCAACCTACCAAATATACGTGTAAATACTGTCTATGGAGTTACTGAAATATTTTTTGCATGAAAAACTGCACTGCTGTCTGTTATTTTTAAAAGACAGCCTGCAAGAGATTGTTGAAATACTGTCTATGCAGTGCACTATTCTTTTGATTCAACAGTGAAAAATAAACACTTATTTGTATTTTTTTGTCCTCAAAAGCAATGTGAAAAAATGTATCAAATGAAACCGCCCAGAAATTTCTTAAAATTAGGCCTGTTTCTTATGTAGCATATTACTTCCATTTTAATGAGAAAAATATGAACTTCACATTTCTCTTAGTGTCCTTATCTAGATGAGGATGTGTTTTAGCCAATGATGTCTGCAAGAGATTTTTTTAAATACTTTGCATGCTGTGTGAGGCATATTACTTCATACTGTAAAATATAACTTTAAACTTATATTGTGTCTCCAAAACTAAATGGTGATGTGGTGTAGGCATTAAGGTCTAAAATAAATGGCAGGGATATTATGTATGTTTGTAGCATAATAATTCTATTTGAATCATAAATATAGACTTAATTAATAGTTGAATTAGAAATATAAAAATTGTTTGGTCTTACAAAGCTATTTGGGGATGTGGTTTAGACAAAGAGGCCTACAATACAAAATTGTAATAATACTACATATGCTGTCTGTAGCATATTAATTTTGATGTATTCAGAAATATATAAACTTTTTTTTGTTTGTTTTAACACCAAAGCTAAATGACAGTAGTTTAGGCATTGAAGCTTAACAAGAAATTGTAAAAATACTATGTTTGATGTCTGTCGTCTATAAATTCTATTTAAATAGTGAGGATGTGGTTTAGTCAATTTTTGAATTGTCATTTTTGAATTGTCTTTCTGTAGCTGCTGAAATGCTGCTCTTGTCTCAGACATAATACAGTGTCAGTTTTATTTCATAATAAAAACTGCCTCTTCTCCCTCTTTTCCATTTTGTCCACTGGAAAACTGCTTACATACTGTGCAGCATGTCTGTGCAATATTTCTTGCTCTTTTCTCTGAAACAATACATTGTCATAATTTTTCACATTAAAAACTGCCTCGTCTCTTCCTCCTACATGGCAGTGAAGTAATAATGCTTACGTTATGTGCAGCCAGTTTATACAATATTTCTGGCTCTAAAATAATACATTCTATTTTGTATTTCTTGATAAATGACTCATCTCTTTCTCTTACATTGCTGTCCAATCAATCATAGTGGTTAAACACTCTGCAGCCACTGTGCTATATGTCTGACTGTTGCCTCTGATATATGGCACTGTAATTATTATTTCTCCATAGCAATGTAAAATGTTGGATTGTGGTATTGAAGTGTTTTTGTGCATTCTTTGTTGACTTTTTATTAAACTTTGTAGTCAATAAAGTGTGGTATTATTATTATTATACAGGATTTATATAGCGCCAACAGTTTGCGCAGCGCTTTACTCCACTAAAAGAAGACAAGCTATGCTATGAAACATTTTTTGCTATTTGGCAATTGTTATGAAGTTGAGGGCTTTCATTTTTTTCTAAGTATGATTGTCACGGTATAGAGGCCCTGCCAATTATTAATCCTCTTATTAATCCCCTGTATCACATGTCCCTCAGCGTCTTGCTCTGTATGTCCACTGTGTCACTTGGCCAAATGGCCTAATTCAATTACTGTGGCCCCCCTCCCTCCCGGCCAGCTTGCTGCCAGCTTGCCGCACACCTCCCAAATTGCCTTTCATAAATGCTAACACCGGCCCCTCCTATGTCCCCGGGGGGGACAGGGGGGTGTCATCCTGCCCCTCAGAATGTCCCTGTCACTAGCCTGATTCATCCCTGGGGTCTAGTGTCCCCCCCTCCACCTCTCATCCTGCTGCCGTGGGATGAGAGGTGTGACTTCCACCACCCCTGTCCTATCTTCTCCCTCTCCGGCCCTGGCCGGAGAGGAGAAGGTGGCGAGGTTCACACCTCTCCGCGGAGGGGTGCGAACCTCCCTTAGGGATGGCCCGGTCTCCGGCGTCTAGCTGACGCCACCTCAGCCCTGACATCTGCAGCGCGGGCACGTAAGGCTCCCACGCTTGTGGATGTCTCTGGACAAAGACCGTGCTCACGAGAGGCGCGGCCCCTGTCCAGGGGGTGTTCCTCATTGCCGGGCAACAAGGCACACCAGCGCCGGCCCGGCTCCGGTTGGCTAGACGACCAGGAAGCATCCCGCATCAGTTTAAGAAGCTGATGCCGGGCGTTCCGGTCATCTTTCCACTGTGCAGCCACTGAAGGAGCCCAGCTGCAGCGGGACCTTCATAGCTAGACTCTGCAAGCCTCCCAGCCTCACAGGGACCCACACCCAAGCCGGACAGAGACTGCCTGCCATTGCCAGAGACCCCACAGCGTAGGGGAAGATTGCCAGAGACTGCCTGCCATTGCCAGAGACCCCACAGCATAAGGGGAGATTGCCAGAGATTACCTGCCAGCACCAGAGACCCCCAATACAGGGGAGGGATTGCCAGAGACCCCCAGCATAGGGGAGAGATTGCCAGAGATTACCTGCCAGCACCAGAGACCCCAATCCAGGGGAGGGATTGCCAGAGACCCCAGCATAGTGGAGAGATTGCCAAAGATCGCCGGCCAGTGTCAGAGACCATCCGCATGATCCGGACTCCGCAGGTACCTGTGTTCTGCTTCTACCCCTGGGAGACCAGGCGCCCGGTTAGATCCATGAGTACATGCTTTCCTACTGTGTTACCTGAACTGTTGCTGAACTGACCCCCATCCCCCCTTTTGTCAGATTACAATTGCTACAAAGACTCTCCCTTGGCTCTCCGTGTTGGACTATAAGTGTTTTGGCCCCTCTTCGCTACCCTTTACTGGCAGATTCCCCCTCCCTACCAGTTCCTTTATTGAATGACTGTCATCTGTTTATCTCAATAAAGCTTTGTGCGTTTGCCATCTACTCTGTGTGTTCTGTCCTGCCTACCCTCCGTCACAGTGAACCTTCCGGCTTAGGATCTGTTGTGTTTGCTATTTCCAAATCTCAATTCTGGCCTTTTACTGCTAGATAAAAAATAAGGCTTCACAACAAAGTGGCCTAATACAAACTATAGTGGAAATGAATCAGATGTGGGTACCACTGCTGTATGTAAGCCAAGGAATAATGTAAATAAATTTATTACAGATACAATTTGTGTGATGCCAGAATACAGTCTTGCTGAAGCTCTCAGGGAAAATCTTACTATTCCCTAACACTGCATATAGTTTAACCAGTTTCAGACCGCCCACTGTATATACAGTATATTGTGGACAGGTGGCCGCTCTGCATTGGATCACTTACATGTATGCAATTCAGAATTTCCGGGTAGAGGGAGTGTGGCCTTGGTCAGCATGTTCCAGCCAATGATTTATGGCTGGGACCTGCTGATCCTCTTAGCAAATCACAGTACAGAGCCCTGTGTTTACTAACAACACAAGACTCTGTACACTGAACAGTGATGTGGCTGTTTTTTTTCCCTGCTAAAAAGCAATCACATCTCTTAAAAAAAGCAGTACACATTACACATTGTTAGGCACACAGTTAACCCTTTGATTGCTCCTAGATGTTAACCCCTTCCCAGCCAATGTCATTAGTACAGTGAATAGTGCATAGTATTGTCATTGATCACTGTATTAGTGTCACTGATGATGTTAGTGTCAGTTAGTCAGTTCCCACCCAGTGTCAGTTAGTATCATATTGCCTGCCGCACTATCACAGTCCCATTATAAGTCTCTGATCATCACCATTACTAATATAAAAAAAAAAATTCCAGTATATATACCGTCCTTTGTAGACACTATAACTGGCTCACAAACTAATCAATCTACACTTATTGGGATTTTTTTTTACCAAAGACATGTAGCAGGATACATTTTGGCCTAAATTTATGAAGAAATTAGATTTTTTAAAAATATTTTTATTGGATATGTTTTTTTTGCATAAAGTAAAAATTTATTTTTCAAAATTGTCTGTATTTTTTCGTTTATATAATAAAAAACCCAGTGGTGATCAAATCCCATCAAAAGAAAGCTATATTTGTGTAAAACAAATTATATACATTTCATTTGGTAAAGTGTTGCATGATTGCACAACTGCCAGTTAAAGTAGCGCAGTGCCGAATAATGAAAACTGCCCTGGTCATGAAGAGGGTAAAACATTCCGGAGCTTAAGTGGTTAAAGGCATCTTCCAAATATCTAATTTGAAGAATTGGTGTTTTTGTCATGTGACTCTCAAAATTGTACAAAATGGAGGGCTGTCTCATGAATGGTATTTATTAAAATATTTTTTTTCTTCGTACATGTTTCCCATAGCAGTGCTCAGCTCCTTATGCCCTTTGTTTGACAATATCTTGCCTATTAGCCTTAAAAATGCCCAGAATTAGTTTTTAATGGGGTTCAGATAAAGTTTGTATTTTCTGGAACTTATGATTAGTTTGACACAGGGGTGGACTGACAACTCATGGGGCCCCCAGGCAATAGGGGATCATGGGGCCTGTGTCCTTGCCCAAACTCAAAAAAGCCTATGAAAAAGGTACCAGGGGCATCTCATGGGGCCCCCTACTGATCCCGGGCCCTCGGGCATTACCCGAGTTTCCAAATGGTCAGTCCGCCCCTGATTGTAGAAGTTACACTCTACAGGTCATAACTCACAAAAAAAATGCACACAGCAAAAAGCAAACACAGGAGATATGTAGGTCCACTACTACCCCTAAGGGACACCAACCTGCCCATCACTAGATCCACAGCCCTATGTTTTATAATGCATTTTATTACTTACATCCTGGGAAATGGCTACAGAATGAAGAAGGTTCCAGGAAAGAATTATGAATCTTTGTGTCTGTTTGCATGGGACAGAAAGGCAAGGAGTCAGAAACTGCATTTCCCAAGAAATATTAAGAGGCCAGTTGGTGGTTTAGCCAGCTATAGTCTATAATCCATAATTAGGAAACATGTTTTGGGTGGACTGTCTCTTTAACCACTTGCCCTCCAGAGGATTTTGCCCCAATGAGAGTCTTGATAAATTTGAACTGGAGAAAAATTTACAACTGTTTGCCCACAAACCTCTTTTAACCACTTGCCCTCCTGAGGATTTACCCCCCTTCCTGACCAGGCCATTTTTTGTGATACGTTACTTTAGCTGACAATTGCGCGGTCATGCAAAGTTGCACCCAAATTAAATTTATGTCTTTTTTCCCCACAAATGGAGCTTTCTTTTGGTGGTATTTGATCGCCTGTGCGGTTTTTAATTTTTTTGCGCTATAAACAAAAAAAGACCGACAATTTTGAGAAAAAATATTTTTGACTTTTTGCTATTAAACGTGTCCAATAAAAAATGGAAAAAAATCAAATTTCGTCATAAATTTAGACCAAAATGTATTCTGCTACATGTCTTTGCTAAAAAAAAAATCCCAATACATGTAAATTATTTGTTTTACATGAAAGTTATAGCGTCTACAAATAGCAGAATATATACTGGAATTTTTTTTTAATATATATTAGTAATGGTGGCGATCAGTGACTTATTGCGGGACTGCGGCGGGCATTCTGACAATGGGGGGGAGACAGTCACTGACATCCCCAGTGACACTAATACAGTAATCAGTGCTAATAGAAAGCACTAACACTGTACTAATGGCACTGGGCAGGAAGGGGTTAACATCTGGGGCAATCAAAGGGTTAACTGTGTGCTGTTTTACTGTGTGCTGTGTGTGTCATTCACTGTGTCAGAACATTGCTTTGTTTTGCTCTGCTATACAGAGCAATACAAAGCAGTGTGCAGGAGCTGACAGGGGAGAGATCTGTATTGTTTACGTACAGGTCTCTCCCCAGTCAGTGATACTCAGCGACCGCTGGGTGGCGGTGGGAAATCACCGGCTGGGACCCTGTGATTGACAGCTGAGGCTGCCAATGGCGGCGCACCTAGAAATGCAAAATCACATGTATATATACATGATTTTGCCCAGCCCTGCCACCCTGTAGCAGTATTTCTGCTATAGGGCGGCAGGAAAGCGGTTAATGTAACACTGTTCCCTAGATAATATGGCTGTTCTCATTGTATTATGCCTGGGAGGGGCATTACAGAACTCTGAACTTTACACTTTCACTAAATACATGGACATGTGTTTGTAATTATGATGATCTGTGTTCCTCAACCTTCTCTTTTCCTTCCCTCCACAGTTTATCATGTATTTTACTACTGTAATATTTTCACAGCTTGTTTGACAAAGGTTTCTTTCGAATTAAAAATATGCAGCACTCAACAATTTTCTTGTTGCCCTCCCCCCTTACTAGTTCTGTTGATCTTAATAAAATAGAGAAAACAAATGTCACATCTAGGGAATTTACAGCTGTGTGGGAAGAACATACATGCACAGTTGTGTCTGGGACAGTATCTTTTCTTTGTTTTATGAGCTCGAGTTATTGGCACGCTTCAACTACTGCATATGGAAAAATGCCTTTTAGAAGAACTTTTCTGCACCTGAATAAATAATCAGTGAAGTTTTTTTTTCCCTTCCAGATAAGACATGCAGATTACTAAGGAAATGTTTGTTAGATGATAGTCATAAAGCTTTTGTATTCTGCTAACAAAAATAGTGCCCCACTTCCCCATTTCAGGTTCACTTTAACATACTGGGTTCACACATATGCAGTGCGGTATATTGCATGTGATTCGCATTCCTGTGCAAATCACATGCGAACTGCGTGCGGTTCGATTAGAGCCATACATTTTGTATGGCTCAATTTGCACTGCATCTGCACCAAAAAGTGGCAGGACCCTTTTTTTGGTCCACACTAGAATTGGATCGCATGGGTATTCATACCCATGAAATCTAATTCTGCACATCGCACCTCGTTTTGCGGACCAATTTAGGGGTGTTGTTAACTTAACATACACACCCGCAGCAGTTCACATGAACGGGGTGTGATTGTGATGTGATGCGGAATTCGCACAGAAAACGCTGTGAATTCCGCACCGCATCAGTGTGAACCCAGGCTTAAAGTGACCATTTACTTTTCTCCTTTATGGTCATGTATCTTCTCCCCTGAAGCTTAAAGAGTAACTACACTTTTGTTGAAAAAAAAAATTTCCCCTCTGGGTGATCCATGTACGTTGCAAGGAATTTAACAAACTTTATTGCAGATTCCTTCCTTTTGTTATTTTGAAAAAGTAGATGTTTGATTGTCTGTGTCCATGTGCAGAGTGAATCTGTATGGGAGTGGTTGATTAATTATCAATCAGCTTCTGCAACTGAAGGGCATTAACGAGGAAAGGGTCTGCATCTCTTTAGACGTGATTTCCCATAGGGAGTATTTTACCAAAAATAAAATTTTTGTTCCAGGGGATGACAAAAATCTGACTTGTATCTCAGTGCAGACATCTGGGAAAATCAGTGAGTTAAAGCGGAGCTCCACCCAAAAGGGGAAGTTTCGCTTTAAGGACTGCTCCCCCGCTCCCCATTAAGGATTGGCACCTTTAAGGGGCGGGGGAGCGGGTACCTGAATTTGACAGGTACCAGCTCCCATTTCCGGTCCAATCGCCTTGGTGATCGGAAATGGAAGGTGTCCTCCCTCCCTCATTGTAGTATTTTGGGACATGTGACAGGTCCCAGAAGTCTACAGGACCATTCATGAAGCACAGCGCTACTCGTGCATGCTCAGTGGGTACCCAGCTGTGAAGCCGCAAGCTATCACAGCCGGGTGCCCACACTGAAGATGCCGGCCTCCTGGAAACCAGGAAAGCCAGTGAAATGGGCTGTGGGGGACACACCAAGGGACAGGTAAGTGGCTGTTTTTTAAAAGTCAGCAGCTACAGTTTTTGTAGCTGCTGACTTTTATTTTTTGACAGGTGAGTGGAACTCCGCTTTATTCACACAAGGAGGAAATTACATTTTCTGGGGGTGTTCTGTACACACTGTTAACACCTCCAGGTAGCCATATTGCATTGCATTTTACAGAAAATTACAGCACTGCAGATTGAAAAGGAAAGGTTATTTTTAATAACATTCAATTACAATATGATTTGAGTCATAATTGTGTGCACTATATTATTTTTTATTTGCTATTTTTTCCCCACAAAAGTGGAGTTACCCTTTAAACTAATTTTCCTGTCCCTTTACTACTGCTCCAAACAGCTGTAAGTCCAGGCTTAGGAAACCTGAGATTCTGCATGTGGAGAACTACAAATTCCAGTGAGCCATTTCAACCAGAATCATACAGTGCTGGTACCCAAAGTTCCCCAATAGCTATAGGGCTAAGGTGGTCCAGGACTTTTACTCTACTCCCTTTCAAGTCCTAGGAGAGAGAGGCTGGACTAGTCATTGCCCACCCACCTGCCCACATCCTGCATATTCCACTCCACCCCCAGCAACACAGCATACATAACAGGGGAAGTTCCATTCAAGTGATGGCTAGGAAAAGCTGGGTGTAGGCAGGCATAATATACATATACAGTACATATACATACAATATATAGGAGGGTTCCCCCCTCTCCACATGAAAATATTATACCAAGGGCAACTTCCACTCCTGCTACACTCCCCCATAGTACTGATGATTAAATCAAAAGAATTGCTGATTTGCTAATTTTTTATTTGTTTGAATATTTACTTTCATATCTATTTGATACAGTATGCAGTGAATCCTGCAATCCATGGAACTAGACAGTCAATATGTATTAACTGACAGATCTGTATGAATGCAGTATATTGATATTAATCAAGCAATCAACAGTTCAACAATGTTCCTGTTTTACAAACTGATTTGTTAAGTGTAACCTGTTGAATTTTGTTTTGGTTAAAAGGATAAGTTCACCTTTTAGTAAAAAATAAATGCACATTTTTTGGCAGGTAAAAAAAAAGTGCATTTATTATTTTTGTCTGCAGGAGCCTGTAAAGCATTGCGGCAGCGAGCAGCAGATCGCGGGTACCATGCAGGTCTCTTGCAGATCTGTCAGAATATCTGCTTGCTGTACGGGATGTATGAGCAAGCAGATATACTAACAGGAAGATTCACTGAACTACCACAGTGCTTCACTGCGCTTTGGTAGTTCATTGAGGTCTACAAGCTGACAGCCACTAAGGCTGCCGGGACTTGTAGTCTCTTATTCACAAAATGCTGTGAAAGAGTGATGCGGCCGGAGCCCCACACGGCCACTTTTTAAAAATTTTTTTGGGGGTGGGAGATCCCCAGCTAGCTGTCACAGCGGGGAGCGAGGGCCAGTCAGATCATAGCATGTTACACCCTGAATATGAATCCTAAAAGAGTAAGATGCTCTGAAGAGCAGGCAACCACGAGCAGAAACAATGTACCAGTGCCATTACATCCAAATGGTCAGTCGGCAAATGCCAACGGACCTAGACCTCAGGATGAAAGGCCCAGTACCAGCACTGGAATATCAAGCCAGACCCCAAGAGTCAGGGCCCAAACATACCTCCCAGACGCTCTGGCAAACCCTTTATGGCTGCGTTGCAGCTCAGGATCAGCTACAATCGCCCCTTTCACCGCACAACCAGGCGTGTAGCCCAACACAGAAAATGTTTCCCCGATTAATTTTTTTAAATGTATTTTTCCATGATAATTTCCTTCAATTTTGTTATGGATCAGACTAACCTGTTTGCCAAACAATATATCTCAGACAACCCCAATTCATTCTATGCGTGTCCATTTAAATGGAGACGGCTAACAGTAGAGGAGTTCAAATTGATTTTGGGCATAACGATCAACATGGGGCTTACAAAAAGAAACAAATTACATTCATATTGGTCCACCCACCCCATCCATCACATTCCCATCTTTTCAGCTGTAATGTCCAGGTCAGGGGTGGACTGACAACTCATGGGGCCCCCATGCAATAGGGGATCATGGGGCCCCTGTGTCCTTGCCCAAACTCAAAAAAGCCTATGAAAAAGGTACCAGGGGCATCTCATGGGGCCCCCTACTGACCCTGGGCCCTCAGGCAGTGCCCGAGTTTCCAAATGGTCAGTCCACCCCTGTTCCAGGTCACACTATGACATGGTAATGCGCTTCCTGCATTTCAGTGATAATTCCCAGTGCCCTCCCTGAGATCAGCCTGGCTATGACAAACTCTATAAAATTCACCCACTAATTAATTTTTTTCTAAAATATTTGCTAAAATTTATGTCCCTGACCAAAATATCTTTGTGGACGAATTTCTTGTCCACTTCACTGGCCGTCTGGGAATCAAGCAATACATTCCCAGTAAAAGGGCCAGGTATGGACTGAAGCTCAACAAGCTCTATGAAAGTGCCACAGGATATGTGCATGCCTTCCATGTGTATGAAGGCAAAGACTCCCAGCTCCAGCCCCCTGGGTGTCCAACCTACACTGGCACAAATGGAAAAATTGTCTGGGACTTGGCTTTTCCAAAAGGGGTATCACATCTACCAAGACAATTATTACACAAGCCTGCCCCTTTTCCACCCCCTGTACCTTGAGAAAATGATGGCCTGCAGTACCACCCAAACAGGAAAGGCTTCCCACAAAATTTAGTGAACACAAGGCTACAAAGGAGAGGAATTCGCAAGTCTGAGGAACGAGGAAGTGTTGGCCGTGAAGTGGAGGGATAAGAGAGATGTTTACACAATGTCCACCGTCTACAATGACACCACACACCATGGTGGAAATTCACGGAAGACAAGGTCCCATCCGAAAGCCAGAGTGTATCTACAATTACAATCGATTCATGGGGGGGATGGATTTAAACGATCAGATGCTGCAGCCATATTTATCAACAAGGAAGTCCCTCTTCTGATATAAAAAAGTTGCAATATACTTTTTCCACATGGCCATTTTTAATGCATACATCACCTATCAAAAGTCAATGGAAAGACCTACCACCTTCCTCAAATTTATAGAAGATGTCGTCACTGCCCTAATCTATCAGCAAGGATCTGCACCACAAAGCATTCACTCCGATTGTGTCAGCAGACTTCATGAACAAAATTTTCCTGAGAACATTCCACCATCAGAAACAGGAAGAAGACGCCAGACAAAATGAGGGTATGCAACAGAGGGGGAGTTAGGAGAGACACCAATTTTCATTGTCCCCAATGTCCCTCCCAAGCAGGCCTATGCATCGGAGATAGCTTCCGACGTTATCACACGTTACTAAAACATTAGTTCCCCATATTTTTAACAGCCTGCAATTTCCCCATTTTTATTATCTGTGCTGATCTTTTGCCTGCTGCCTTGATTGACCATGCCACTGCCTTCCACCTTAACTGACCCTGGCCTGTTTACCGACAATGCCTCTGCCTGCCGTTTGGATTGTCTCTAAACCACTTTTCTGCCTTCCACCTGGACTGACCCTGGCTTGTTAATCGACTGTGCTCCTGCCTGCCATCTGGATTATCAACCACTTTTATGCCTTCTTCCTGGACTGACCTCGGCCTATTAAATTGACAGTGTTTTTTGCCTGCTGCTTGGATTTATTTTTTGCCCTGCTACTGTAGTAGTGGGATTCAAGATAACACAGGGGTCTCACAAATGTAAGGGGCTTCAGAGTAGAGAAAAACAGTTTTTGGTTTTCTCTGACTTTTGTAATTCCCGAAACAGGGCTGTTTGTCCAGAGGCTTTGAAGAGATTCAGTGGGACGAAGCCTGTACCCCTGTGCCCTGGTCCTACCTGACCAAGGCCCTAAGCTTGATGTTCCTGCCTGCTGTCTGGACCAATACTTTGGCTGTGCTGATCATATCTCTGCCTGCTGCCTGTACTGACCCAAGACTTTTTTGGACCATGTTCCTGCCTGCTGGCTGGACCAATACTTTGGCTGTGCTGACCATATCTCTGCCTGCTGCCTGTACTGACCCAGAACTTTTTTTAAACCATGTTCCTGCCAGTTGCCTGGACCAATACTTTGGCTGTGCTGACCATATCTCCTCTTGCTGTCTGTACTGATCCAAGTCATTTTATGGACCATGTTTCTGTCTGCTGCCTGGATGTCAGCTTGCTGCCTGTTCTGACCCTGGCTTGTTTATTCACCATATTTCTTCCTGCTGCCTGGGCGATTCCAGTGGCTGTTGCCTGCTTCCTGGTCCAACACTCTCCTCTGCGGACAACTCCACTAAAACCTCAGGTAATCTTTTGTTTATCCTTTCTTCAGCTAAGCTGTGAAAAAGTCTCCCATGTGGTATTGTCATGCTCAGGAGGAATAGCAAAATGTATTTTTGAGTATAAAAGAAATATCCTATAAATTGACAACTTTGTGTAAAAAAATACTTTTTCATTTTCTTTCCACATGTTCCAAAAACTTGTGGAAAAAAAATAACATGTTCAAAAGACTCGATATGCATCATAGAATATACATTGGAGTGTTTTCTTTTCAAAATGTCTTAATTTTGTGGGTATTCCCATTGTCCTGCTGCCTGGGGCCTTCAAAACTTTGATAGGTAGTCAGGGAATTAGATGTGTAATTTATGCCCCTTTTATGCTCCTAAAACGCGTGAAGGTGCTACTTGGATGTTGGGTCTCTGCATGTGGCCAGGCTGTAGAAAAGTCTCACACATGTGGTATTGCCATACTCAGAAGGAGTAGCAGAATGTATTTTGGGGCATAATTCTTGGTATGTACATGCTGTGTGTTATAAATATCTTATAAATTGACAACTTTGTGTGAAAAAAAAAGTTTTTATTTCCACATTTTCTAAAAACTTTTGGAAAAAAATGACATGTTCAAAAGACTAATTATGCCTGATAGAATATACCTTGTGATGTTTGCTTTCCAAAATGTGGTCATTTTGTGGGGGTTTCTACTGACCTGGTGCTCCAGGGCCTGCAAATCTGTGATAGGTAGTTAGAAAAGTAGATGTGTAGTTTATGCCCCTTTTATGCTCCTGGAATGCCTGAAGGTGCTACTTGGATGTTGGGTCTCTGTATGTGGCCAGGTTTTGGAAATGTCTCACACATGTGGTATTACAATACTCTGGAGGAGTAGCAGAATGTGCTTAAGGATGCAATTGCAAGTATATCTATGCCAGGTGTGAGAAATAACTTGTTATTTTGACAATTATGTATTAAAAAAAAGAATACTTTATTCCATAGAATTGTGGGAAAAAATTACAACTTCAAAAAAAACTCACTATGTCTTTTACTAAGACCTCAAGAAATGAAATAGGCCCTCAGTGATTAAGGTGTGATCAAGTGTGATCAATTTTCAATGATTGGTGCCATAGCTTGTAGACTCTAGAACTTTCACACAGACTAAATAATATACACTGATTTGGGTTATTTTTACCAAAAAAATGTAGTAGTATACATTTTTGCCTAAATTTATGAAGAAAAATTACTTATTTGCAAAATTTTATAATAGAAACAAAGAAAACCTTTTTTTTTCAACATTTTCAGTCTTTTTTTGTTTATAGTGCAAAAAATAAAAAACCCAGTGGTATTTAATTACCACCAAAAGAAAGATCTATTTGTGTGAAAAAAATTATAACAATTTCATATGGGTACAGTGTTGCATGATTGTGCAATTGTCAATCAAAGTGCGATAGCACTGAAAGCTGAAAATTGGCCTGGGCAGGAAGGGTGTAAAAGTGCGCTGTATGGAAATGGTTAAGAGGGAGAGATTATTCAAGACTGTGTTACTTCCAAGACAGCATCTACAAATATTCTATAGACTCTTCACATTATGCAACCATTTAAACTTGGCCCCTATGTCAAAGGAAGAGAAGAGGCATATGTTATTTTGAAAAAAAAAAAAAGAGTTTATTGTGTCACATTCAAAAGCCACAAATATTTCATGGACAGACTGTACACCATGTAATGATTTGTTGGGCAGTATGAATTTTTTTTTATAAAATGCAATACCAGAATGAGAGAGCTGGCAGGTTTCTTCTGGAATAAACAAATAACAGTGTATTTTTTCTAAAACCGAAGACTGAAAAGTTGTACATAATTGCAACAGAGTTTTTAAAGATTTTTAAAAAATCTATTTCAGCGGGAGGGAGTAGGCAGATTTCCTGTATTATTTAGAAAAATGTCTATTTTCTAAGACTGACAAACTGTACATATTTTGAGAAAACCTTTAAAGTCTTGGATATGCTACAAATTCTGAGGAAGCAAAAAAGCACATTTCAACTGGAAAAAAAATTGTTTTTTTTTTGGCGGATTAAGATGGAAAAAGGTTACAAATTTGCAGCACAGATATTAAGCCTGTATGGACAGACTGCAATTTCTGAGACAATGAGCAGGCATTTTAGATCTGGAAATAAAAAAATTAAATGTCTTGATTCAGAGACTGAGAAGGGAAACATTTTTACAGTTTTGCACGAGAGATAATAAGCCTGTATGGACAGAGTACAGTTTCCTAGTGAATGAAATATTGCATCTGGAAATTAAAAGTATGTCTTGTTTCGGAGACTGAACAAGGACAAAATGTACAGTTTTGCTCTACAGCTAATAAACCTTTTTGGATAGGTCACCATTTCTGATGGCAAGCGCAAGCATATTGCACGTAGACAAAAATAATTAGTGTTTCAGAGACTGAAGATAGAAAAAGTTTACATGTTTGTACCACAGATATTAGGCCTGTATGGACAGGATGCTTTTTCTGAAATATGACATCTGGAAATAAAAATTGGTTTCCTATTGACTGAATAACTTTAGTTACTCAGTCAATTATTAATATTATTTAGAATAAATTTGACAGATTTGCTGCTAAGCTTGTAATACTTTTCAGACAGCCCTCTTTTTTTCTGTGGGTGAAAGCAAGGAGATTGCAGATGGATATAAGAATTAAATTTTTTTCCATGAAGGAACCAAGATAGTACAAGTAAACAGATTTGCCACCCAGTTTTTGAGGTCGAGAGCAGGCAGATTGTATCTGGAAAAAAAATGAAAAAAAAAATTGTATTTTTATTTGACATTTATAAGAGAAATATGATTTCAAGTATACCCTTTAAGCCTTTTTGTATAGACTACAATTTCTGAGGGAGAGAGCAGTCAGATTTCAGCAATATAAGGAAAGAGAGAGAGGAGCCTTCTAAGTGCAGCATAAAAAGATATTTAATAAGCCACAAATGGTAAAACTCACAATGTGGAAGGGATAAAATAGCCCATCAGTATAGCCGTGATCCTAGTCCTGTAGGAATCCATCCGGTGGGGTGCTAACCGCTGTAGATGGTGGAGGGGATCCCAAGCTGCTGTGGATGGTCAGGAGTCTCAGGCACCATTGTCCTACCAGAAGTACCTGTAACCAGTGTAAACCGCAAGCCGGGCAGAAGGGACGTCACACAGGAAGAGTTCAGTTGACAGAAGGGAAGAAACAAGGCTATCTTTTTATACTGCACTTAGAAGGCACCTCTCTCTCTTTCCTTATTATGCATGCAGAGTTTGCTCACTCTGGACGGCTGTCACCTAAAGTGGTTACCAACTACAGACTTAATTGGGACTTATGGACTGGTTACAACATACATTAGTGGGCTGACATTTCTACTTTTTTATCATTAGATTTCAGCAATAAATATAAAATTAGATGGAATCTTTGCAGAGGCATAATATAAATATAGTACAGACTTGCTTCAGAGAATTTCAACCTTATTAATAGGAGTCTCATTTTCTGATAGGTATCAGGCCTATTTCGGTCTGGAATATTAAATGAATCTGCATTTTTTAGACATAGGTTATATAAATTGTACATATTTGCAGAGTACACTATATTGCCAAAAGTATTGGGACACCCCTCCTATCATTGGATTCAGGTGTTCCAATCACCTCCATGGGCACAGGTGTATAAAATCAATCACCTAGGCATGCAGACTGCTTCTACAAACATTTATGAAAGAATGGATCACTCTCAGGAGCTCAGTGAATTCAAGTGTGGTACCGTCATAGGTTTCCACCTTTGAAATAAGTCCATCCATGAAATTTTCTTGCTACTAAATATTCCACAGTCAACTGTTAGTGGTATTATAACAAAGTGGACGCAACTGGGGTCAGCGCATGCTGAAGCGCACAGTGCACAGATGTCACGTACCTGATGGGAGACTGAATTGACGAGGTCGGCCTCACTTGTGTCACTAGCCCTGACCCCGCTGAGGTTGGAATAGAGGGAGTCTAGGGACCAGGGGGACAAGAGCGCCAGTGGTTGTTGCTTGCGGCTCTTGCAGATGATGACCTTGGTAGGCAGAGTATCCTCTGATTTGGGCACCGTAGAAATAGACCAGGCAGGTTCTGTGGATTGCCAGATGTGCCGCAGAGCAAGGTAGGTAGCCAGGACACAGGACTGGAGCAGAGTCAAGGATAGCCGGGGTCATAAACAGTCGGGCAGTGCGGTATAGAATCAGAAGGAAAAGCCAAAGTCAGGAGCAGAGTGGAAGTCAGGAGCCAGGAGCAGGAGAGTAATCGGAGTCGGGTCAGGAACAAGCCGGGTCAGCAACAAAGGAATCATACAGGAGCAAGCAGGACACGGGGAGAGCTGAAGACCAGTCAGCACTGAACCTGAGCAGAGGCACTCCTTAAATGGGCTGTCTGGTGCCAATCTTTGCCATGCGTGTGCACGTGCGCATGCCTTTTGCGCGATCGCGCATTCCTGTGCTCATGTGCACAACCGGCAATTCTTCTGCGGGAATTCCTATGCGCATTCCCGATCGCGATTCTTCTTGCCAGAAATCCCTAACAGAAGTTGCCAACTGTCTGCAATAGCTAAAGACCTTCAAATTTCGTGTGGCCTTCTGATCAGCACAACAACAGTGCAAGGAGAGCTTCGTGGAATGGGTTTCCATGGCTGAGCAGCTACATCCAAGCCTTACATCACCAAAAGCAATGCAAAGTGTCGAATGCAATGGTGTAAAGCACACTGCCACTGGACTCTAGAGTAGTGGAGACGTGTTTTCTGGAGTGATGAATCATGCTTCTCTGTCTGGTAATCCTATGAATGTGTCTGGGTTTGGTGATTGCCAGGAGAACTTACCTGACTGCATTGTGCCAAGTATAAAGTTTGGTGGAGGGGGGATTATAGTGTGGGGTTGATTTTCAGGGGTTGGGCTTGGCCCCTAAGTTCCAGTGAAGAGAAATCTTAAGGCATCAGCATACCAAGACATTTTGGACAATTTCATTCTCCCAGCTTTGTGGGAACAGTTTGGGGATGGTCCCTTTCTGTTCCAACATGACCGCGCACCAGTGAACAAAGCAAGGTCCACAAAGACATGGATGCGCTAGTTTGGGGTTGAAGGAACTTGACTGGCCTGCCCAGAGTCCTGACCTCAACCTGGTAAAACACCTTTGGAATGAATTTAGAGCAGAGAGTGCGAGCCAGGCCTTCTCGTCTGACATCAGTGCCTGACCTCAACCTAATAGAACACCTTTGAAATTAATTAAAGCGGAGACTGTGAGCCAGGCCTTCTCATCCAGCATCAGTGCCTGACCTCACAAATGCGCTTTTGGAAGAATGGTCAAACATTCCAATAGACACACTCCTAAACGTTATGGACAGCCTTCCCAGAAGAGTTGAAGCTGTTATAGCTGCAAAGGGTGGGACAACTCAACCGCTGAAGCACTAAATGCATGTTCAAAGAAGATATTAGCTGCAGGGTGGCCCAGCAGCTCAATTGCATACTGCGAAACTCTGACCAGTGGTCCACGCTCATTACCCAGTAATCAAGTGTGTCATCATAAGTGGAGGAGAAACTTCAGTCTGGTACGATGCCATTCAGTTTGGATGACATTAAGGGAATGGTGTTCCTAATGCACACATTGTAACAGCTCACTATTCTAGTTGCCTCCAAATTGGTGACAATATGGTGCATTCATCCTGTATGAGGAGCCACTGACACGTGGAAAAGAACCCAAGCTCCATGAGCCTATCCTCGTGCCACACTTGCTCAGGTACTCATTTATTGCCCATTGATGTGTGTCCAGCATGGAAAGAATTGTATGTGGCAGTTGGGTGAACTAGAAACTGTAGTGCTTTTGTGGACTAAACTGCACCACAATGGCTTGATGGTTTACGATCCTCCGCTGCAAGCACGGGGCAGCATTTGTGGTGTCACAAACAACTTCACAATGCTGTTGCTGCTTCCCCGTCAAAAATAAAATAAAAGACCATAACAAAATGAAACCCAAATAAAATGGAGCTGATGAAGCACAAAAAGTATCAACCCTAAAACTCTACAAACAAAATAACACCCTTCCGCCCCTCTTATTTTTTTTAACTAAAGAAAAAAATGAGGGAAAAACTAAAAATACCAGTTAAAGAAAAAGAAAGGCAAAGAGCACCCACAAATAAGTGCATGTGTGTGGCAAAATCAGTACAGCAACAGAATTTGCCAATGACAAATTAAAGCTGAAGTGGCAATAAACAGCACTGACTATAGAACCTTCTATAGCACTGTACAACTGTAGTAGTAGTAGTAGCACACTAGACTAGCAACTCAACCCACTGACAAAGGTTGGCTGGAAGAGCAGAGTTCTATGGCGTGTGGGCTGGGACTTTGGACAAAACCATCATTGATCAAAGCCTTGCACCTGAACAGAGGTCAGGTGCAAGACTTTGGCCATTGATGGTTGTTTGTAAATCATTATGGGACATTAAGCGGAGCAATTCCTGCTGAGAGTCCAGAAAGTTCTGATTTAATCCGAAATAATAGTATAAAAAAGATCAGGCCCTACATAAAGAGTACAAGGGGAGGGGAAGGATGCCATTGTACTGTTGTTACAAAGTAGAAGGGCCAGAAAGTTGTACAGATGGAGGACAGGACTTGCCTCAATGCTTGTTCACAATCAGTTACAATGGCTGAAAACATTGAATAACTGTGCAAAGTTATAACTCCACTGGGCTTAGTAGTGCTGTGTACTTTCATTTTTCCAAGCATGACTGAATGTGTTCTTTTCTGATCATGTGACTGTTAGCATAGCATGCTACTCCTTGTGTGCAGATTGTCAAACTGCTGCAGCAATTTCACTTTACGGTCAGCTCTCTCTCTCTCTGCCAGAGACTTATGCAGGCCATAGACGGGTCAAAAATCGGCTGCTTTTTCGGGCGAAAAAAAAATGGCCGATTTTCGCACCGTTAATGGGTTAATTGGTCGGTCAATTTTTGGGGTTTTGGCACATATTTTTTTATCGGTGAAGTTGCCAATCGGCCGATTTTCCCAGCAATGATGGGCAAATCGGCCGATCTTTTTACCGATAGAAAATCTGTGCATGAGCCGTGGCCTGCAAGAAGAAGAAATAGAAGAAAAAGAAGAAGAAAAAGAAGAATAAGAATTCCAGTCCGCTATTATATTTGACATGAAAAAGTATTGCGGTTGCAACAATGTATCTATTTGTATCTGAATAAAAACATCTATATCTGAAATGGATACAAATAGATACAATGTTGCAACCTTTATACTTTTTCATGTCAAATATAATAGCAGAGCTCTCTGCAGGGACAGAAGTAATTATATGCCGGCTGTAGAAGGGACGAAAATTGTCCGATTTTTTTTTACCGTTGGTGGTAACGTCGGCCTATTGACTGACTGATTTTTCATTTTTTTTCTTTAAAAACTGCCGGTTTTCAACCTTTCTATGGCCTGCACTATGCAGGCCATAGATGGGTTGAAAATCGGCCTATTTTTTGGGCAAAAAAAAAAATCGGACGATTTTTTGGCCAAAAAAAAAATCGTCCGATTTTCGCACCGTTAATTTTTTTTACCGTTGGTGGTAACATTGGCCTATTGAACGACCGATTTTTCATTTTTTAAAAAAAAAATGGTTTTCAACCATGGTCAAACCAATGGTTTTCAACCCATCTGTCGCCTGCATTACCGATATAAAAAAGTGCCAAAATCCAGAAAAACGGCCGACCAATTAACTCATTAATGGTGCGAAAATCAGCTGATTTTTGACCCATCTATGGCCTGCATAAAGTTGGAAAAAAATTGGCTGATTTTGCCGATCGGCCAATTTTCGCAGCAATGATGGGCAACTCGGCCGATCTTTTTTACCGATAAAAAATCTGCACATGAGCCGTGACCTGCAAGAAAAAGAACAAGAAGGAGAAAAAGAAGAAGAATTCCAGTCCGCTATTGTATTTGATATTGAAAAGAATTGCGGTTGCAACAATGTATCTATTTGTATCTGAATAAAAACATCTGTATCCGAAATGGATACAAATAAATACAATGTTGCAACCGCTATACTTTTTAATGTCAAATATAATAGCGGAGCTCTCCACAGGGACAGAAGTAATTAAATGCCGGCCGTAGACAGGACAAAAATCGGCTGATTTTTTTACCGCTGGTGGTAACATCGGCCTATTGAACGACCAATTTTTTTTTTGTTTTTTTTGTTTTTTTTTTAAATGTCCGGTTTTTGACCCATCTATGGCCTGCATTAGGCTGGCCATACACTATACAATTTTCTTGAGAATTTTGCTTTAGATTTACCAAAAACCATATAATATGAGGTCAAACCTAAACAACACTTTCAATTGTATCTAATCAGGCTGGCCCTTGTGCTACATAGTTGAAGGTAAAACTAAAGGAAATTGGACAGAAAATTGTTAGAAAATTGTATAGTGTATGGCCAGCCTTACTATACAATTTTCTTACAAATTAATGTCCAATTTCTGCCCAATTTCCTTTAGATGTACCTATGTAGTGCAAGGCTGGCCATACATTATACAATTTTCTTGAGATTTGTGGTTTAGATTGACCAAAAACCATATAATATGAGGTAAAACCTAACAACACTTTCAATTGTATCCAATTAGGCAGGCTCTTGCACTACATAGTTGAAGGTAAATCTAAAGGAAATTGGGCAGAAATTGTACAGAAAATTGTACAGTGTATGGCCAGCCTTAGAAATACAAAGTACCTCAGAATAGAAAACCAAAAAGTGCAGCACTAGAATACCAATAAGACCTTATCAATGTCTGAGTGCAAATTACAGCAAATATAATTTATATCAATCCCTAAAGAATTAAAGTGCAAATACCAAACATAATCCATAAACACATCTCAGTGTAGGAAGAGGCAAACATCATAGCAATCCTCAATTTTAGCATTAAATTAAAGTGGAAGCGCAAAACACAAAATAATATCAAAGTCATATAAATATCAATGATATACAAATATGTTAACTGGTTGCCGACCAGCCACAGTATTTTTACTGAGGCAGGGTGGCACCGCTGCGCAGAATACCGTTTTTAAACGTCACTCTGCAAAACAGGTAGGGGGCATGCCCGCCATATCCGTCCCCTCAATCGCGGCAGCGGGTGTCAATCACCGGGTCCCGGACGATCATTACCCGCCGGGTCCCGGCGATTGCCGGCAAACAGTGACACAGAACACAGCTGCAGTGTTTACACTGCAGCTTTGCTCTGTCAGTTCTGAGCACGCTGTTCCTGAGAGAGGAGTTTATCTCTGGGGATCAGCATGTTCTTGTGAAGTACACCCCCCCCCGCCCCCTAGTAAAACAATCCCCTCACACAGTTAACCCTTTCATTGCCTAAAAAAAGTTAACCCCTGCCTCCGCAGTGCCATTGGTACAGTGTCAGTGTTTTTGTTTTTTTGCACTGATCACTGTATTGGTGTCACTGGGGATGTCAGAGTGTCAAAATGTCCGCCGCAGTCCCGCAGTCCTGCCATAAGTTGCTGATCACTGTCATAAATCGCTAATCACTGCCATAAGTCGCTCATTGCCGCCATTATTAGTATAATAAAAAAAAAATCCCAGTATCTTTCCAGCAAATTGTAGACGCTATAACTTTCACGTAAACCAATTAATTTACACGTATTGGAATTTGTTTTAGCAAAGACATGTCTCAGAATACATTTTGGCAGAAATTTGTGACTAAATTTGATTTGTACATTTTTTTTACTGGACATGTTTACTGGACATGTCCAAAATATTGTTTTTTTTCTCAAAATCGTTAGCCTTTTTTTTATAGCGCAAGAAAAAAAAAACGCACAGGCGATCAAATACCACGGAAAGAAAGCTCAATTTGTGGGGAAAAAAAGGACATAAATTTAATTTGGTTGCAGTGTTGCATGACCACACAATTGTCAGTTAAAGTAACGCAGCAACGTAACACAAACCGCTTCTGTAACCACTTCCTGACCGCCCTACAGCAGAAATACTGCTACAGGGCGGCACGGGTGCGTAAAATCACATATATATACAATAAACCTCCATTGCTAGTATAGTGTCTGAACGGGTCAATATCTTTGATCAGATCAGCACTATACCAGCGTTCACATTAGTAAAGCGTCCCAAAAAACGCAGCGTTCGTGGGATCAGCCCCGGCACCTGCCAGCACCTGCGTTTAGCCCCTATGCTTCCCCCCCTTCTCCCCCAGCAAGTGCAGTGTCAGTAGGTCTCTGTCACTTGATACATTGCACACAAAACCGCAGTGTTCGCAGAATCAGGCCTGATCTCTGTTAGCACTTGTCGGTAAATTTTGATGACTCTCATATGCAGCAGAGTGCCAGTACTAGCGCCACGCTACCTTTCGGTGAACTGGCAAGTACCAGCGGTCTAGTACATCCTGGTCTTTCACATACCTCCTTGATTTTTGGAGCTGTTTTTCATGGAATATCTGTATGCGTTGATTGTGGATCAAAGCAATTTATATGCACAACAATTTATCGCCGCCAACCCAAATTCAAACCTTGCCAGACCAGTCGCATGGAAACTCATTACTGTTTTCGAATTTACATTTTTTTTGGGCCTAACCCTCAACATGGGCATTACTAAAAGAAACGAATTGCGGTTGTATTGGTCCGCAGACCCGATTCATCATATGCCGTGTTCTCTGCTGCCATGGCCAGGCATAGATATGAGAGTTTAATGTGTTTTATGCATTTCATGTCTTTGCTAAAGAAAAACCCCAATACGTGTAAATTAATTAGTTTACATGAAAGTTGTAGCGTTTACAAATGGCGGGAAAGATACTGGGATTTTTAAAATTTTTTTATACTAATAATGGCAGCGATCAGCGACTTATGGCGGCAATCAGTGACTTATGGCGGCAATCAGCGACTTATGGCGGGACTGCGGGACTACGGCGGACATTCTGACACTGTGGGGGAACTGACTTGGGGTCACTGACATCCCCAGTGACACCAATACAGTGATCAGTGCAAAAAAAAAAAACACTGACACTGTACTAATGGCACTGGGGAGGAAGGGGTTAACTTTATTATTCAGTGAAAGGGTTAACTGTGTAAGGGGAGTGTTTTACTAGGGGGTGGGGGTGGGAGACACACTGATCTGGACAGATAAACTCTTCTGTCCTGATCAGCGTGTCAGGAGCTGTCAGGAAACTGACAGACAGTACAGCTACTGCAGCTGTGCTCTCTGCCAGTGACTGCTATTATTCGCCGGGACATAGCCGGTAACTAGAGATGAGCGAAGAAATGAAAAATTCGATTCGACTGATTCGGCGAATTCGTGGACAATATTCGATTCGAGTCGAATAAATTCGCTGTGAATTTAACTTAAAAAAGGGTGTTTCTAGGCTTCAGAGAGCCTTTATATTAGTGCAGAACACTCTACCTTTAATTTAAATGCCCTTGGAGTCTGCTGGGGAAGAGAAATAATACTGTCAGTCAGTATGACATGCAGATGGGTGCCGTCGATCTTAGAATCACCGCACACTTCACTCATTTGGCCAGTCACGGGGCCAAAACCAGTGTTTGGAGCCACAGTGTGGCGGTGGAGGCAGCAGCAATGGGAGGCCATACAGCAACCTATGACAAAATGGAAACCAGCAGGAGTGTGAGGAGACCTGAAAGTGGCACATGGCAGAGTGGGAGCAATGGGAGGCGGTACAAGGACCCATGTCACACTGTGGACCCAGCAGCAGCGTGACGAGGCGGTACGGGGGCCCATGGCAGATTTGGGGCCTGGCAGCACCTATGGGAGGCCTGTAATCTGCCAGCAACCTATGACAAAATGGAAACCAGCAGGAGTGTGAGGAGACCTGAAAGTGGCACATGGCAGAGTGGGAGCAATGGGAGGCGGTACAGGGACCCATGTCACACTGTGGACCCAGCAGCAGCGTGACCAGGCGGTCATGGGGCCCATGGCAGATTACAGGCCTGGCAGCAGCAATGGGAGGCCCGTAATCTGCCAGCACCCTATGACAAAAAATGGAACACACCAGCAGTGTGTGAGGAGACCTGAAAGTGGCACATGGCAGAGTGTGGCGATGGAGACAGCAGCAATGGGAGGCCGTACAGGGACCCATGAGAGACTCTGGACCTGGCAGCAGCATGAGGAGGCGGTATATAGGGGCCCATGGCAGATTAGGGGCCTGGCAGCAGCTATGGGAGGCCCGTAATCTGCCAGCACCCTATGTCAAAAAATTGAAAACACAAGCAGTGTGTGAGGAGACCTGAAAGTGGCACATGTTTGGGGCATGATTCATGGCGGATTTAGTCAGTTGTGTCAGGAACTGGTGGTTTGAAATCCAGACTAATCCACGCCTGATTCATTTTCACAAACGTGAGTCTCTCCACACTTTGGGTGGACAGTCGTGTCCTCCGCGGAGTTGCAATACCTCCTGCCGCACTAAACACGCGCTTCGATGCCACGCTACTGGCCGGGCATGACAGCCTTTCAAGGGCAAATTCAGCTAGTTGGGGTCAAAGGTCAAGTTTCGTTGCCCAGTAGTCAAGGGGATTGTCTACCTCGGTTGGCAGGGTGCTGTCCAAGTAGGCCTAAGCCTGTTGTTTGAGGTCCTGCTCCAGGTCCACCTGATGCTGCTGCTGCTGCGGCTGGTTAGTAGTTTCCTCACTGCGCTGGTGAAGAAAGCTACTCATCATCGACTGCAGACTGAGGCAGCCGCTGCTGGTGGAGCTGCCACTGCTCCTACCACCCCACCCCTCCCCTGCTGCCATGGCAGCGGAACGCGAGCGCACAGGGCCCACAGTGTCTGAGGATGGACGTTGGCGCAGAAAGGCAGAGACCAGCTGACTACATAGGTGGTTTTTATAGTACGTTATTTTGGCCTCCCTCTCAGCAGGTGTGAAAAAGGCCACCATTTTTGAACGGTAGCGAGGGTCCAACAAGGTGGACAGCCAAAAGTCATCCCTCTGTCTGATGGTTATTATTCGGCTGTCGCTACGCAAGCAAGCGAGCATGCTATGGGCCATTTGTGCCAAGGAATGCGAGGGACTCCCTGCCTCCATCTCCACAGCATACTGCCACGGTGCGTCTGGGTCCTCTGTCTCCTCCTCCTCTACCAGATGCTCCTGCTCCTCCACTCCTGTCCGCTGAGTGGAAAAACCACCCATTTCACTCAATAATTCCTGAGCACCAATGTCCTCCTCTACCTCCTCCTCTTCTTCCTGTCCTGCCCCCACAGGGGTCATGTGGCGTTGAGATCTGTGCGCCACGTCTACCGCACCCTGACCAGCCATTGTTAACAGCATTTGTTCCAGGACGTGCAACAGAGGAATGACGTCGTTCATCCCATAGTCCTGCCGACTCACGAATAGCGTGGCCTCCTCAAAGGGCCTGAGCAAGCGCAGGTGTCACGCATGAGCTGCCAATGGCTGACATCTAAGTTACACAGGGAGTACCTTTATCCGCTTTTAACATCAGGAAATCTGTGATGGCCTTTCGCTGTTCGTAAAGGCGGTCTAACATATGTAGGGTTGAATTCCACCTTGTTGCAACGTCACAGCATGAGGAGTCGGTACGGGGGCCCATGGCAGATTACGTGCCTGGCAGCAGCAATAGGAGGCCCGTAATCTGCCAGCACCCTATGTCAAAAAATTGAACACACCAGCAGTGTGAGGAGACCTGAAAGTGGCACATGGCAGAGTGTGGCTATGGAGACAGCAGCAATGGGAGGCCGTACAGGGACCCATGACACACTCTGGACTTGGGAGCAGCATGAGGAGGCGGTATAGGGGCCCATGGCAGATTAGGGGCCTGGCAGCAGCTATGGGAGGCCCGTAATCTGCCAGCACCCTATGTCAAAAAATTGAACACACCAGCAGTGTGAGGAGACCTGAAAGTGGCACATGGCATGAGAGACTGTGGACCTGGCAGCAGCATGAGGAGGCGGTATAGGGGCCCATGGCAGATTAGGGGCCTGGCAGCAGCTATGGGAGGCCCGTAATCTGCCAGCACCCTATGACAAAAAATTGAACACACCAGCAGTGTGTGAGGAGACCTGAAAGTGGCACATGGCAGAGTGTGGCGATGGAGACAGCAGCAATGGGAGGCCGTACAGGGACCCATGACACACTCTGGACTTGGCAGCAGCATGAGGAGGCGGTATAGGGGCCCATGGCAGATTAGGGGCCTGGCAGCAGCTATGTGAGGCCCGTAATCTGCCAGCACCCTATGACAAAAAATGTAACACACCAGCAGTGTGAGGAGACCTGAAAGTGGCACATGGCAGAGTGTGGCGATGGAGACAGCAGCAATGGGAGGCCGTACAGGGACCCATGAGAGACTCTGGACCTGGCAGCAGCATGAGGAGGCGGTATATAGGGGCCCATGGCAGATTAGGGGCCTGGCAGCAGCTATGGGAGGCCCGTAATCTGCCAGCACCCTATGTCAAAAAATTCAACACACCAGCAGTGTGAGGAGACCTGAATGTGGCACATGGCAGAGTGTGGCGATGGAGACAGCAGCAATGGGAGGCCGTACAGGGACCCATGAGAGACTCTGGACCTGGCAGCAGCATGAGGAGGCGGTATATAGGGGCCCATGGCAGATTAGGGGCCTGGCAGCAGCTATGGGAGGCCCGTAATCTGCCAGCACCCTATGTCAAAAAATTCTACACACCAGCAGTGTGAGGAGACCTGAAAGTGGCACATGGCAGAGTGTGGCGATGGAGACAGCAGCAATGGGAGGCCGTATAGGGACCCATGAGAGACTCTGGACTTGGCAGCAGCATGAGGAGGCAGTATATAGGGGCCCATGGCAGATTAGGGGCCTGGCAGCAGCTATGGGAGGCCGTACAGGGACCCATGAGAGACTCTGGACCTGGCAGCAGCATGAGGAGGCGGTATATAGGGGCCTATGGCAGATTAGGGGCCTGGCAGCAGCTATAGGAGGCCCGTAATCTGCCAGCACCCTATGTCAAAAAATTCTACACACCAGCAGTGTGAGGAGACCTGAAAGTGGCACATGGCAGAGTGTGGCGATGGAGACAGCAGCAATGGGAGGCCGTACAGGGACACATGAGAGACTCTGGACCTGGCAGCAGCATGAGGAGGCGGTATATAGGGGCCCATGGCAGATTAGGGGCCTGGCAGCAGCTATAGGAGGCCCGTAATCTGCCAGCACCCTATGTCAAAAAATTCAACACACCAGCAGTGTGTGAGGAGACCTCAAAGTGGCACATGTTTAAGGCATGATTCATGGCGGATTTAGTCAGTTGTGTCAGGAACTGGTGGTTTGAAATCCAGACTAATCCACGCCTGATTCATTTTCACAAACGTGAGTCTCTCCACATTTTGGGTGGACAGTCGTGTCCTCCGCGGAGTTACAATACCTCCTGCCGCACTAAACACGCGCTCCGATGCCACGCTACTGGCCGGGCATGACAGCCTTTCAAGGGCAAATTCAGCTAGTTGGGGCCAAAGGTCAAGTTTCGTTGCCCAGTAGTCAAGGGGATTGTCTACCTCGGTTGGCAGGGTGCTGTCCAAGTAGGCCCAAGCCTGTTGTTTGAGGTCCTGCTCCAGGTCCACCTGATGCTGCTGCTGCTGCGGCTGGTTAGTAGTTTCCTCACTGCGCTGGTGAAGAAAGCTACTCATCATCGACTGCAGACTGAGGCAGCCGCTGCTGGTGGAGCTGCCACTGCTCCTACCACCCCACCCCTCCCCTGCTGCCATGGCAGCGGAACGCGAGCGCACAGGGCCCACAGTGTCTGAGGATGGACGTTGGCGCACAAAGGCAGAGACCAACTGACTACATAGGTGGTTTTTATAGTACGTTATTTTGGCCTCCCTCTCAGCAGGTGTGAAAAAGGCCACCATTTTTGAACGGTAGCGAGGGTCCAACAAGGTGGACAGCCAAAAGTCATCCCTCTGTCTGATGGTTATTATTCGGCTGTCGCTACGCAAGCAAGCGAGCATGCTATGGGCCATTTGTGCCAAGGAATGCGAGGGACTCCCTGCCTCCATCTCCACAGCATACTGCCACGGTGCGTCTGGGTCCTCTGTCTCCTCCTCCTCCTCCTCTACCAGATGCTCCTGCTCCTTCACTCCTGTCCGCTGAGTGGAAAAACCACCCATTTCACTCAATAATTCCTGAGCACCAATGTCCTCCTCTACCTCCTCCTCTTCTTCCTGTCCTGCCCCCACAGGGGTCATGTGGCGTTGAGATCTGTGCGCCACGTCTACCGCACCCTGACCAGCCATTGTTAACAGCATTTGTTCAAGGACGTGCAACAGAGGAATGACGTCGTTCATCCCATAGTCCTGCCGACTCACGAATAGCGTGGCCTCCTCAAAGGGCCTGAGCAAGCGGCAGGTGTCACGCATGAGCTGCCAATGGCTGACATCGAAGTTACACAGGGGAGTACCTTTATCCGCTTGTAACATCAGGAAATCGGTGATGGCCTTTCGCTGCTCGTAAAGGCGGTCTAACATGTGTAGGGTTGAATTCCACCTTGTTGCAACGTCGCAGATCAGGCGATGATGTGGAATTCCGTTCTGCCGCTGCAGCTCAAGGAGGGTGTGCTTTGCGGTGTAGGAATGGCTGAAATGCATGCAAAGTTTACGTGACATTTTAAGGATGTCTTGCAGCGGGATGGTGGATTTTAGGAACCGCTTGACAACCAGATTGAACACGTGAGCCATGCATGGCGCATGGCACAACCTTCCTTGACGCAGAGCAGACACCATGTTCTTTCCGTTGTCGGTCAACATGGTTCCGATTTTCAGTTTGCGCGGAGACAGCCATCTGTCGATTTCTCTGTTCATTACACTGAGAAGTTCCTCCCCTGTGTGACTACGTTCGCCAAGGCATACCAGGTGCAGAACAGCGTGACACCGTTGCGCCCTGCACATGTGATATGCCGGTCGGGTAATGGGACTTGGCACGGGGGTGGCGGCTGAGGACACGGCGGAAGAAGAGGTGGTAGAGGCGGACATCTTTGCCGGACCAAGGACGTGCAAACGTGGAGGCAAAAGCGGTGTGACCTGTCCAAGTTGCTGGTGCGGCTGTGACGGCACCACGTTCACCCAGTGGGCCGTAAATGACATGTACTGTCCCTGACCGTAGTTACAGCTCCACACGTCGGCGCTGCCGTGCACTTTGGCAGAGACCGACATGCTCAAAGACTGGCCCACCATGTCTTCTACATGTGAATGCAGGGCTGGCACTGCCTTTTTGGCGAAGAAATGACGGCTTGGCACTCTCCACCGCGGCGCGGCACAAGCCATCATTTCTCTGAAAGGTGCTGAGTCCACCACTTGGAAAGGGAGGGACTGCAGCACCAGCAACTTGGACAGGAGGACGTTCAGCTTTTGCACCGTCGGGTGCGTGCTCGCAAACTGTTGTCTCTTGGAAACGGATTCCAAGAAAGACTGCTGACGGAATCCGTGAAGAGGAGTAGCAGGAGAAGGAGCATCTGAACGAGCGGAAGATGCCAACGAGCGACAACTCCCCTCAGCAGAGGTGTTGGAGCCTTGACTGGCTGATGGAGGGCGATTGACGTCGGGTGACGGAGCAAGTAACGGAGCGGGTGATGGAGCGGGGGCTGGGGCGGGCAGAACCGCCGTATCTTTATCACGGTTTTCCCAGGCCACCAAATGGCGACGCTGCATATGCTGCCGCAACGCTGTAGTCCCAACATGGGCCCCCTGGCCATGCTTGACTTTCTGGCCACATAGTCAACATACGGCTACGTTTACTTCCTCGGGCGGCTTGACGAAAAATTGCCACACCGCCGAGTAGGAAACTTTGCCCCCGATACTCCTCACTGGCTGACTGCTGCTTCCTCCGTGCACACCGGCACCACTACTGGCCGTGGTGGTAGGCTGCAGTGGAGCTGGTGCTCTACTCCGTGGCCGTTTGGCTCCACTGACACTGCTGCGACCCTGCTGCTGTCTCCTGGGCAACCCACCGACTGTTTCGCTCACTGCCAAGCTGCCACCCTCTTCTCCTGATGATGCGGAAGAAATTGCCTGATGACGAGGCTGCCAAGTGCGATCAACCTCCTCATCATCAAGTAGGGTCTCCGCCTCACTACTAGCCCCCTCGGCTGCGTCTGGGTCAGGAGACAGACCTGTCTCTAGACCGGCTACCGGGCCACTCTCCTCGCCACTACTTCTTCGCCTGGCTGCTGAAAAGGCGGATGTCTCCCCCCGTTCCTGACCGCCCTCTGTTAGCTCTTCCTCACTGTACAGTGGGGCTGAGCCCACAGCATGCGATACTTCGCTTGGTGAGGGAACACCAAAGGACAGGGGCAGGTAGAGGACACGTGATTTCAGTGGGCTTGGTCCCGGGCCATGCCAACTAACGGTTGTGTCTGACGTACCCACCGACCGTTGGCTGTAGGTGTCAGAGGTGACCTGGGAAGAGGAAGACGACCGAGCCAACCAATCGATGACGGCAGGGTTGTCGGTGGAGACACGACCGCTGGATGACACCGGGAGCACTGGCCTCTGGCTGCGAATAGTGCTGCCTCGACCCCTTCCTCTGCTGCCACGTCTGCTCGCTCCTAAAACATTGCCTCCTCTGCCACTCCTCTGCATGTTGTCTGACATACTCTTTAATTAAACGATTATGTGTCCCTGAGTAACAATTCTGTGTCCCTGAGTAACAATTCTGTGTCTGTGTGAGTAACAATTCTGTGGCCCTAAGTAACAGTTCTGTGGCCCTCAGTAACAATTCTGTGTCCCTGATTAACGTTTCTGTGGCCCCAAGTAACAGTTCTGTGGCCCTCAGTAACAATTCTGTGTCTGTGCGAGTAACAATTCTGTGTCTGTGCGAGTAACAATTCTGTGGCCCTAATTCACAGTTCTGTGGCCCTCAGTAACAATTCTGTGTCCCTGATTAACGTTTCTGTGGCCCCAAGTAACAGTTCTGTGGCCCTCAGTAACAATTCTGTGTCTGTGCGAGTAACAATTCTGTGTCTGTGCGAGTAACAATTCTGTGGCCCTAAGTAACAGTTCTGTGGCCCTCAGTAACAATTCTGTGTCCCTGATTAACGTTTCTGTGGCCCCAAGTAACAGTTCTGTGGCCCTCAGTAACAATTCTGTGTCTGTGCGAGTAACAATTCTGTGTCTGTGCGAGTAACAATTCTGTGGCCCTAAGTAACAGTTCTGTGGCCCTCAGTAACAATTCTGTGTCCCTGAATTAACGTTTCTGTGGCCCCAAGTAACAGTTCTGTGGCCCTCAGTAACAATTCTGTGTCTGTGCGAGTAACAATTCTGTGGCCCTAAGTAACAGTTCTGTGGCCCTCAGTAACAATTCTGTGTCCCTGATTAACGTTTCTGTGGCCCCAAGTAACAGTTCTGTGGCCCTCAGTAACAATTCTGTGTCTGTGCGAGTAACAATTCTGTGTCTGTGCGAGTAACAATTCTGTGGCCCTAAGTAACAGTTCTGTGGCCCTCAGTAACAATTCTGTGTCCCTGATTAACGTTTCTGTGGCCCCAAGTAACAGTTCTGTGGCCCTCAGTAACAATTCTGTGTCTGTGCGAGTAACAATTCTGTGGCCCTAAGTAACAGTTCTGTGGCCCTCAGTAACAATTCTGTGTCCCTGATTAACGTTTCTGTGGCCCCAAGTAACAGTTCTGTGGCCCTCAGTAACAATTCTGTGTCTGTGCGAGTAACAATTCTGTGTCTGTGCGAGTAACAATTCTGTGTCTGTGCGAGTAACAATTCTGTGGCCCTAAGTAACAGTTCTGTGGCCCTCAGTAACAATTCTGTGGCCCTAAGTAACGGTTCTGTGGCCCTCAGTAACAATTCTGTGTCCCTGTGTAACAATTCTGTGTCTGTGCGAGTAACAATTCTGTGGCCCTAAGTAACAGTTCTGTGGCCCTCAGTAACAATTCTGTGTCTGTGCGAGTAACAATTCTGTGTCTGTGCGAGTAACAATTCTGTGGCCCTAAGTAACAGTTCTGTGGCCCTCAGTAACAATTCTGTGTCTGTCCCTGAGTAACAATTCTGTGGCCCTAACTAAAGTTTCTGTGGCCCTAAGTAACAATTCTCTGGCACTCAGTAACAATTCTGTCTGTCCCTGAGTAACAATTCTGTGGCCCTAATAACGTTTCTGTGGCCCTAAGTAACAATTCTCTGGCACTCAGTAACAATTCTGTCTGTCCCTGAGTATGAATTCTGTGGCCCTAACTAGCGTTTCTTTGTCCCTAAGTAACGATTCTGTGGCCCTAATTAACAATTCTGTGTCCCTGAGTAATAGTTCTCTGTCCCTAAGTATCGTTTCTCTGTCCCCAAGTATCGTTTCTGTGGCCCTAACTCTGTCCCTGTCCCTAATACAGAGCGGTCTGCCTCTGTTCAATGACTGCAGGCAAATGAAGAATTCCAAAATGGCCGCTATTTATAGCTCGACCATTACACAGTGCTAGCTGGCTGGCTGCTGATTGGCTGATGCGATCACATGTCGTTGAGGAATGCATTATGGGTCAGCGCGCCTTGTCTGCGCGCCTTCCCAGACATCCCCGCTCCGTCGCCGCACATGTCAGCCGCCATTTTCGGAAAAATTTTTCCGATATTCGACTCGAATTCCACTTCGGCTACTTCGATTCGCTCATCTCTACCGGTAACGACCAGCTGTGACCCGGCGACTGATATCTGCGGCCGTGATCAGCGGGACAGGTATGGCGGCGGCGTGCCTCGCGCATGCCCCCTACCTGTTTTGAAAACACACGTTTTAAAATGTGGTTTTGCCTAGCCGTGCCGCCCTGCCGCCGTATTTCTACAGTGGCTGGGCGGCATGTGGTTAAAATTTTCTGTTTATAGCGCTAAAAATAAAAACTGCACAGGTGATCAAATACCACTAAAAGAAAGCTCTATTTGTGTGAAAAAAAGACATAAATTTAATTTATGTACTGTATTGCATGACCGCGCAATTGTCCGTTAAACTAGCGCAGTGCTGTAAAGCAAAAAAATGGAGTAAATTACAGTATCTATACCATAGTTTGTAGACACTATAACTTTCACACAAAGCAATCAATATACACTTATTGGGATTTTTTATTACCAAAAACATGTAGAAGAACATTTTGTCCTAAATGTATAACCAACTTTGAGTTTACGATATATTTTTTATAGCTGAAAGTAAAAAATATTGTTTTTCTTCAAAATTTTCAGTCTTTTTTTGTTTATAGCGTGAAAAATAAAAAGCGCACAGGTGATCAAATACCATTGAAAGAAAGCTCTATTCATGTGAAAAAAAGGAAAATTTTGTTTGGGTGCAGCATTGCATGACCGCGCAATTATCAGTTGAATTAGTGCAGCGCCGAGTAGCAAAAAGAGGCCTGGTCATTAAGGGGGGTAAATCCTCAGGAGGGCAAGTAGTTAAAACAGTGTCAAGACACAAGATACTGTGCAAATAATGCATGAAGTTCAAACATATGTAAGAGTCCATAAAGGAGGCAAAAAAGCTGCCTTATGCAGGCCATACATGGGTCAAATTACAAATGAATTTTCTTTAGAAAATCAGAAATTTTGTGCATTTTGTAATCCCATGGTGCTACCATTGATTTTGGCATTCAACCAACCAAGCCTTCAATTTCTCCTCATGTTGCCACAGAAAAGAATTTTCTTTCCAGGTCACAGCTCATGCTCATTTCTTTTTCATTTATATTTCCCACACAATTCTCTCATCATTGATTCAAAATTCATTCATTTTTCAAAAATGTTCCAACATGCCCGATCACTCAAATTTGGTGGTCACATGAAAATCGGCCATTTCTGTGACCCACTAATGGTGCGAAATTCGAACGAAAATTCTTAGAAAAGATTTTCGAAAGAAAATTTTTTCGGAATTCGACTCGTGTATGGCCAGCTTTAATACCCACATGGTAAAATCAACAAGTCTAAATAGAACTGGTGGAAAAGAATGTGATCCTCCAGGAATTAACAGGTGTGGATGATAGAAAGCTTCTACTCTCAGATGACACAGACAGCACACCACCTGTGTAAAACAAGCACACGCTTACCAGAGTAGAAAGACCCCCAAAATAGAGTGGTCAAACAGCACTTGTGTTGTTCCCAAGGGCCTCTTGAATCCCCGTAACAATCCTCCAAATTGACAGGTACATGTGGCACCTCAGAGCAGCCTGCCTTCAAAACTCGCAGTCTCGTAGTTCAAGCACTCCACAGCCAGACGACACATTAAGGGACAGGAAGAAAAATGCCTCCCATAATGAAAAAACATTTCAAAATGAAACATTTATTTAGCCAGTGCACTTACAAAAATATACAGAGCTTCCACTAAACACAGGAACATCCATATGCCAGGTTCCAAGTTAGCCACATGTTGCATTTTGTATCACTCAACCCTTCCTCCTAGATTGTAAGCTCTAACGAGCAGGGCCCTCTGTTTCCTCTTGTTCCAAATTGTATTGTAACTGTAATGTCTACCTTCATTTTGTAAAGCGCTGCGCAAACTGTTGGCGCTATATAAATCCTGTATAATAAGAATAATAATGCCAGGTTCCAAGATGGTGTGTATCCCGACTCCTCCCTACACATTTCATCATATATATGACATCATCAGGGGCACAGGACACATGCCGCCACCACACATATATTGTATATAGGAAGAAAATCCAGGCCAGAGGAGGAGTCCAATTATCCCTAAACGACAAATGTTTTCCACAATCTCCAATGTCAGATAAAGGGCCATAATGTAGCCATACGCCTCCAACTGTATGATCTGCAGAAGTACAGACATTGCTAAATACAGCACGTCGGAACACAATAAAATCCTAAAGTTAAAAAACAAAAATTCCACAAAAACATTTTTTTTATTAATAACAAAAATTATTATGCTTAAAAATGTGACGTTATATAAAATAATGAAATTACATATAAAAATGTATAACCCTAAATTCATAAAAAAAACTGAAGTAGGCAGATAAAATACAAAATGGAATTCCAAAGGAGGACAAACGGGAAAAAAAATGTCTCAATCTTCCGTACATTTCTCATTACATCCCATACATCATGTTCACTCAAAACTTTTTGTTTTCTATTCCGAGGGGAAATATTTCTAACAGGGATACAACAGCAAAAAAATAATGTATTGCTAAAAGTGGGGAAGGACAGAACCTTTGTTAGCTTTATATTGCTTTCTGAGTCCCCAGTAAAGATTTGCCCTCTCTTCCTGCCACAGTGACAATTTTCCTAGGGGAAGGTATATTATTTTAAGACATTAGTATTTTAACCCCAGAGTTGGCATTTTAATTTGGCCATGAAGGTTGGAGCTGATAGGCATGGCTCACGATCTTGCCACACTGTGTTTGGCTGCACAGTGCTGATGTCATCAGAAACCACTCTTACCAGCTCCCAATCTTCAGTAATTACTGTCAGTCATTGCTCTCTGCTCAGAGAGGCTGTAAGAACTGAGCGATCAGCAGTCATGTGAGTTCTCACACTTAGGTTAGGCTCACACCTATGCAGGTTGTGTTTGAGCCATTTCTGCATTGCGTTTTGCGTTTTTTCACTTGCGTTTTTTACGCGTTTTTGATGCATTTTGCTTTTTTCATTTTTTTTTCTTGTTGCTAGGCAGATTTAAAAAGCAAAATGCATCAAAAACGTGACAAAAATGCAGCAAACGCAATACATGCTTTTCTGCAGCGTTTCCATTGCAGTCTATAGAAACAAAAACACAACTTTTTGCGTTCAAAAAAGTCCCCGACCCTTTCCAAAAAACACACGGGGTGAAAACGCACAGGTGTGAACATGGCCCATAGGAAATCATGTTAAATGGACTGTACTGCATTTCTGCAAAATGCAAAACAATGCAAAAAACACTTAGGTGTCAACCTAGGGTTAGAGCCGGCAGGGGACAGATGCAGCAACGGACCAATTCTGCATCCACCTAGGTAAGTATGATTTTTTTAAAAAACCTATTCCCATACTTCTCTTAAAAAAAAAAAAATATTCTCCTATGATTTAATTTATTTAACAGTAAATGGAATTCATAAAACATGCAATGGGATTTGAGGCACGATGCTTTATTTTGGCCAGCAAAAGGTTAAAAAGGGAATCCTTAGGATTTTTCTTTTCTTATTATGTGAAGCTTTCAGTACCTAAAGGGGGAGATTTACTAAAACTGGAATGTGCAAAATCTGGTGCAGCTCTGCATAGAAATTAGTCAGCTTCTGGATTTTATTGTTGAAGCTTAAAGTGTTACCAAACCCACAACAGTAAAATCAGTCTGTATATGCAGTAAAGCATGCTTGCTATACGCACTATGGAATGTAAGGGGTTAATCCTCTGCATTGTGTAAAAAGGATGTTTGATCCTGTCTTCTTCGATTCTCCCCTTCTTCTACTGTCCCCAATCTATCTGCTGATAGGGCAGAGCTTTTGGGGCAAGCTGCACATGCTCCGTTCGGTGTGTATTGCTAGAGAGGTTGTTTTTTTTTTTTGAGAGTGCATGTGATCAGCACAGGACCAATCAGCACTGTCTAAGCAAAGGGTCAGGGGTCCTGCAGCCTCATAGGAAAATCAGAGGAGAATGAAAACTCCTCCTACAAGCTTTACCATGTGCTCTGCTGGATATTGATAGAAGGCGCAAGACTGCTCTAACTGCTGATGAGAAAAAGGTATTTAGTTTATATTTACTAAAATAATTGCATTTCCATGTGCTGTGTGTTGTGGCAGACTAGATATAGTGAATGCAGGGTCATGGGTTTAGTAACACTTTAACGGAACATACTGAAGGTAGAAGCTGATTGGCTACCATGTACAGCTGCACCAGATTTTTGCACTCTCCACTTTTAAAAAAGGCTGGCCATACACTGTACAATTTTCTGTACAATTTCTGCCCAATTTCTTTTAGGTTTACCTTCAACTATATAGTGCAAGAGCCTGCCTAATTGGATACAATTGAAAGTGTTGTTAGGTTTGACCTCCTATTATATGGTTTTTGGTCAATCTAAACCACAAATCTCAAGAAAATTGTAAAATGTATGGCCAGCCTAAGTACAGGGAGGTATTCCCAGAAATGCATCCCTGCACAGCACTAGATTTGGGCGTGATGTCATTCTGGTGGACATGGCTTCCAGCTGGCGTTGGTTCTTCAGGAGGTTTTCAAGTCTTTCTGCTGCTTCCCCTGGCCTGGACTGTTTGGGAATGTGAGAACTGACTCTAGTACTTCATCATGCTGCATCGCTATATGTTACAGTACTAGACTACAATTGTGGGTGCAATAGCTTTGAGTATTTTTCTGTAATGTAGCGCACAAACTGGATTGGTCCCACTATATTGATCTGAGGTTCTGATCCCTTTATGGAGCAAGCAGCCAAGCACAGAGTAGTTTCAGCCAGGTGCATGAACTCTCACTCAGTCCTCAGACACTCACCAGGCAGATAGTGTCTTTTTTGTTGTTTTATTTGTTTGTAGAACTGGGATAGGGAATGGGTAACGCTTTTGGGATGCCCAGAACCAAAAAACTCGAATGAGGACATTATCTTGAAGCAATTAAAAAAAACCTGTGTAGTGTCCCAGAAGACTGCAGGAGGAAAGAGGGGGCCAAACATCAGGCTCACTTCACCTTGGTGAACTGAGCCGGAAGTGGGAGCCTGTACCTGTCAAAATCAGGTATCTTCACCCCCCCCAGAAAGTGCCAAATATGGCAGTGGGGGGGGGGGGGGGGGAGGCAGTATGTACAATTTTTATGTTTTATCGATTTACGGTTCTACACACACTAGTCTATTAGCGCAACAGATGTATATATGGTATTGGAATTGATGACCCCAGGACTGCAAGACAGAAGGGCTAACCACTAAGCAACTATATTATAGAAATAACTAAAATTATATAGTAATGATTCCAAATTATCTTTACAAAAACAAAAAACACCAAAAGAGGAAACAGATAAAATATCAATAGTGATCTGGGGAAGAAACTAAAAACAAAGAATTACAGTAGATTATACATAGCTGGACATGACCCAATGAAAAGAAGAGAAGTGAAAGTCCTGCTGGGTGGAATAAATTGTTGTGCTGAAGATGTGCACGCAACGTGATTCACTATCTGCTTTGTCAAGGGCTGTAGCTAGCTTGCATTTTTGGTGTCAGGAAGGGCCGAGTGGCAATGACTGGAAAGCACCTGACTGTAGTTCTTGGCTGCATTCCAAACTAAATTGAACAATGTACTATTGCCTTTAATCTCCATTCACACGGGGTGTTTTGATAACGCTGGTAACGTTAGCTGTGTAAAGTCACGTTAAAAATGGGAGTTTTTCAGCTTTTTTAAGCGTTTTTTATTTTGGTCAAAAAAAAGTCCAAAACCGGCGGTTTGCAGTGTTTTACCACATTATTGCAACGTTTTTCAGTGTTAGAGCTTTTTTACAGCCAAAAACCTCCTCCAGAAACCCACTAGTACCATTTTTTTTTTCCAGCTAAAAAAACGTCCCTGCCAAAAAACGTTAATTACAGTTTATGTGTACATGGACACATAGGATAACATGCTGGGGGGTTTACTAGCTGTAGAAAAAAAGGTCAAAAGCCAAAAACAGCTGCTGTAAAAACCTCCAGTGTGCATGAGGACTTATAAGTAAACAAAAGTTTCAGATTGTCAAAGCAGAAAAATAAATTGAAACCTGAGTTTAGTGCAAAGAAGAAAAGAGAAAAATGCATAAAGTAGAAATACATAATAAATATAAATGAAAAGTAAACTGTTTAGGTAGCACTGTCAAATAACGTGTATACATCATTAATTGAAAAATCTGGTTAGTAGAACACTTTTATTAGGGTTATATTCTTAAGTAAAGTGGATTTTGAGAGAAGAAAACAATAGAATGTTTATAAGGTTTTACACAGTAACAATAAGAATGTAACATAAATAAACAGAAATTAATTGCATGATATGATTTTCTAAGGTAGGGCTTACAACATGGGTAGGTGTGCAGGCACTGCCCTTTACCCCCAATACTGTTATCTCCTATCACCCTTTAACCCCCACTATCCCTTAACTAACCCTAGGTTAAAACAAACTTTTACATATCCTAATCTGTGGTCATGTGATGTGCCAGCCCCGAGTCTTCTCTCTTCTTGACTGCAGATTGGAAAGCTCCTTCTTTGGGTGCCAACGTCACTGTGGACACTTCCAATTGGCTGTTCAACGGGATCTCTCAGGCTCAAGAAGACTGCAGCAACATGATAACATTGCAACAAGTGCTGGCAACAAGACGAAGTGAAGCATGGGATTACCAGTTTCCCTCCAATAAGAGACAGTGGAAAAGGTTACATGACAAGGGAATCAGGTCAATAATAAGTTAGTGCAACTTTTCTTACTCTTGTAGCACCCCTCAAATTTAACTAGGGGGAGCTAGACAGATTTTTAGTCATAGGCTTATAGTAGCAGCCTGGGATGAGTCAGCCTAGGAGTGATGTAGTGAGGTTACCTCAGTGTAGGCTAGGGAGGTTCTAAAGGTCAGAACTTCTGGAGTCCTCCCACATCTCCAGAAACCTGAGAACTTTCTGGAGAAGGGATGGAGGAGGGGAGGAAGCTCAGATTTACATACTTGAGGGAGCTTGGCCAATTCCCTGGCAGGAAACTTGGCATGGTGGTCACCAAAGATCCATTATCTCAAAGACTCAGATCAAACAGGCGTTATTGACAAGCAGCATGTTGTGTGTTCATCCGCTGGTGATCAAAGGTTGTGCAGCTCTATTATGAAGCTGAGGAAGCTTAATAAAACTGTAGAGGAAGATGAAAGAAAGAGCGCACAAACCTTGCGCATTACCTCAATAAATAGTGACTAATTTTATTATTAAGGAAATATACTCACAAAGTGATGGTATAACAGGCATAAGTAACCATAATCCAAACAGGGTTACAGGTAAATCAAAAAGGGGGGGGGGGGGTGAAGGCTAACGCGTTTCAAAGGGTGCTCCCTTCTTCATCAGAGCTGATAAAAAAACGAATGCATATACGAATACAAATACAAATTCCCCTCAAACTATTTACATGAATCATGATGGTATAACAGGTGGTGATACTGTTAGATGAGCATAGCAATACACATGAAAATACTCATGGCAATACGTATAGTAATAATAATAATAATAATGTCAAAAATCTCATACAGAAAAGGTATATATAGAAAACATGTACAAAAAAAAAAGGAAGAAAAATTTTTTTATATAGAAAGAATCCATAGAATAAACATGTATACATATATATGTAAATGCAAAAGCACAATTGCTATTTAAAATTTAAAAACAGGATGCGTTCAATTTATTATGTGTAGTATAAAATAGTGTGTGTTATTATAAAAGATACCTGGGTTGAGCAGATAGAGACTTCAGTATGGCAGAGTTCCCATTGCAAGGAGATATTCAGCCACTGAGTGTCAGTATTACAGCAGTTCAGCCTGTTTAGTGTGGCTGGCGATTAAAGTAATGGATTAAATACTGTAGGCCGCCTGCAGGTGGCAGTGGAACGCACGCCGGCTAATAGGCACTACTGCGCATGTGCTGTGCGTTCCAGGGACCATATTAAAGAGGACCATGAAGCAGGAAGTCTCTGACACAACATCCCGTACAACAAAGAGAGATCAAAGGGCTGAAAAATGACCAAGAACCCACTGGACCTTAGGAGATTTATATTTAGTTAATAAAGGACCGTAAACAGTACATAAATAAATACTTGAAAGGCGGAAGGTGCCGACAGTTCACAGATGCGCCGTACGTACAGGAAACTTGGCATGGTGACCAAGGCAGCCCCTTAAGTACAGCAGAGCCTGGGAGGAGTTGGTCAGTGTCAGGTGGAAGGCTGGAGTGTGGAGCCTGGGAGGGGGCCTAGGGAGGGACCTACCTACAGGTTGGAGCTGAAAGGAGGATCTCTCTACCTCAATTGTCCTTTGAGAGATCTCCACCTGTGGAGCAGGGAAGGAGTCAGCCCAGCATAAGGCCTGAAGGCAGCTAGCAACTCACCAAGCTCACAGGAGAGGACTGAGTGTGTACTCCTACACCCCCTGGGCCAGATAAGGGAAGAGGACAGTCAGGTGGCAAACCCAACTAGCTCCTCATTTGGGGTTGCTTTGCTAAAGTGGCAACTTCTGGATGCCCTTGCCCAGGGATTCCCTCAGGCAGCTCGGTGAAGAGGGGGATATATCTGGGGTCCAAGGTAGTACACCAGGGGGGCTGGAGAGCTCTTCAAGAAGAGGCTTTTTGTCTATGGAGTTTGTTCTCATGTTTACAGTTTCCTTGGGCAACCCATACACCCCTCAACCCCATCCAAATTCGACACCCTTTAATAAAGCACAAAAAAAAGACAAGCTCAAGGACTGTTTACTGACTCCAGTGTGTAAGTGTGAAGAAAATGCGTGTTGTCTGGCTGTGCAGGACTATGGGGTGACCCAAAAACGCAGCAACTCCTTAGAGGGTAGTGTTGCACTCTATTAGAAATTGATATTTGGATGTAAATTCTGTCAATCTATACTACCTATAATAGCAATTTAATAAACAGGGAGAAAATGAAGGGCAGTACAACCAGCAGTAAAATAATATGGGCAATAATGTTGGCTTTTTTTGGCCCATCTGTGACCCCATTTCTAATTCTTCTGCACTCTACAAAACATTAAAAAATGTATTTAAAGTGAACAGAAATGTAGAATCACCCACTGAGTGTCATACTTTTGAAACAAGACACAATACATACCAGATATTGTTCAATATGGGCTTGTTCTGTGATGCAAGAAGTGTCCAATTTTTTTATGGCCTTAAAGTTCTTTCCCAATGTCAAATTAATCACAATACAATCTCCCATCCATGTTACTTTGGTGACACTCAGCATAACATCTGAAAAGCAATGGTTTTGGATCAAAATGATTTTACTATTTTAAAGTTTATAAGTTTTAAACTCTATATCAAATCTTTGTTTTAAGTAAACATTTACTATAGCATGAACACATAACACGCGTCACATAGTAAATGGGAATCTGTTTGCCTTCAGGCTCTTTCTTTGGGATTGAAATGTAATTTGTAGCTGTCTCGGTAAGCAGACAGGAAGGGGGATTGGTCACCCTCTGACTCATTCAGTTGCTTGTATGAATTTTGAGCTGTTGTAAGCCATGGTCCTTTTCAAACAAAGGTGTGGAAAGCCCGGGGAAAAGTGTGAAAAGGAGATGGATGAATATGAGAATACAAAGTATTAATATGCAATATTTAATATTTTCCTGACTTATGAAAGAGAAAAAAATTACACTTTATTTTAATGAACACATTAAATATAAAATAAAGATTAGTACAAAACCTGCATTCTATGCTTGAAGGTAAAAACCCCTCTGTGTGCAGCAGCACCCTCAGCCTTCACTAATACCTGAGCCGCATTGCAATCCAGCGACGTGCACAAGAGCCTCGGTTCTCCGGGGAATTTCCCTCCATTGGCTCCAGCTGCTGTCAATCACAGCCAGTGAGCCAATAAGAAGAGAAAGGGGGTGGGGCCGAGACGTGGCTCTGTGCCCCCATAGCAAGCTGCACTAGGCAAGAGCAACGGGTCTGGAGCGCCAGCAGAGGACCTGAGAAGAGCAGGATTGGGGCTGCTCTGTGCAAAACCACTTCACAAAGCAGGTAAGTATAACATGTTTGGTATTTTTTTAATAAAAAAGTGGCATTTAATATCACTTTAAGGCAAGGTTCACACTGATGTGGCTCTGCAAGCCATGTTATGCGTGGGATCGGCAGCCCATTCATCTGAATGGACTGCCGTACCTCCTAAAAAATTCAGGGTAAGGGTCCTTGCTCAATTGTTGGAATCACAGCCTGCACAGGAACTGCAAGTGTAGTGCGCTTCCAAGTGCTTGAGCAATTTCCAGTGTGTGCGACGTGCCATTAGGATTAATGGCACACGCACAAATCTCCTGTGTTTTTTTTGTGTGAGTTGTTGTGCCTGTGGGAACAGATGTGGTCCTGCAATGGCAATCACCCGCACAGATGTGAACCTAGCCTAAGGCTGGCCATACATTATACAATTTTATTTTACAAATTTCCTTTAGATTTACCAAAATCATATAATATGATGTCAAACCTAAACACTTTCAATTTGTATGCAATCAGGCTGGCCCTTGCACTATTTATTGATTTAGATTTATTTATTTCAGGTACTTATATAGCGCCATCAATTTTACACAGTGCTTTACATATATATATTGTACATTAACATCAGTCTCTAACCCTCAAAGTGTGTACAATCTAAGGTCTCTAACTCACATTCATACATATTAGGGCCAATTTAGACAAGATCCAATTAACCTACCAGCATGTCTTTGGAGTGCAGAGGAAACTGGAGTACCCAGTGGAAACCTATGCAGGCACAGGAAGAACATGCAAACTCCAGGCAGGTGGTGCCATGGCTGGGATTTGAACCAAAGACCCTAGTACTACCAGGCAGAAGTGCTAACCATTTAGCCACTGTGCTACCCCACTACATAGATGAAGGTAAATGTAGAGGAAATTGAATAAGAAAATTGTATAATGTATGGCCAGCCTTAGTCTCCTCTCCCCCAGTGATTAGATTTCAACATTACAACATTGTAGAAAGTTACATAGTGAAAGGAGGTGGCTGATCTGTGTAAGACATGTGTGAGCCACCAGACTGTGTCATCTCTGAGCTGGCATCTCAGTCCATGAAATATATGCTGATTCTGGGTGATGCCTGCACAATGATGGCCCAGTCCTTCTGTAATAAAAAATAAAAATAACAGATGAAGCTGTGGTTGGGAGATTACTGTGACCTTTGTATGAGGTAATAAATACCTTTAAAGCTGAGCTCCAGGCAATCGGTAAAACATGCAGCTAAAATACATACAATAAAGCTTTTTTACCCATCAAAGGGTTTGTATTTCTATGCATCCATTCCTGAGACTTGCACAGTTGTGGAGGGACCCGGATCTTTCACTGCTGCAGTTGTTCTTTCACTCTGCTCTCTCCTACTATCACCATGCTTCGTGCACTGCAGCACACCTCATTAGTTTTTTGTGCTGCTTCTCCTTCTCCCTCTCTGAGCTCTGCTATGCAGTGGATTACAAGAGTCTGATGAAAGGCCATATTCAGGGACACACATTACTTAAGTTTTAATTATTAAATTTAATGATGTAATAATGATTACAAACTGCCCAACAATGTGATGGGCACACTGACCACCTTTGTGAGTGGGTGCGCTGAGCACTGACCACCTATTTAAGTGGGCGCTCTGGGCACTGACCTCCAGTAAAGGTTGTACACTGATCACTGACCTCCAATAAAGATTGTGCACTGAGCACCGACCTCCAATATAAACGAGATCACTGAGCATTAACTGCCAATGTGAGGAAGGTCACTTTGCACTGACCACCAATGTAAGAGGGTACACTAAGCACTGACCACCAATGTAAGAGAGCACACCAAGCACTGACTCCCAATGTAAGGGGCCACACTGACTACCAATATTAGGGGGCACATTGACCACCAACAGAATGGGGCACACTGAACACTGACTGCCAATGTAAGAGGGTGCACTAAGCAATGACCACCAATATAAGAAAGCACACCAAGCACTGACACCCAATGTAAGGGGCCACAATGACTACCAATATAAGGGGGCACATTGACTACCAACACAATGGGGCACACTGAACACTGACTGCCAATGTAAGAGGGTACACTAAGCACTGACCACCAATGTAAGAGAGCACACCAAGCACTGACACCCAATGTAAGGGGCCACACTGACTACTAATATAAGGGGGCACATTGACCACCAACACAATGGGGCACACTGAATACTGACTGCCAATGTAAGTGGGTACACTGCCCCCCAGTGCAAAGGTGCACACTGAGCACTGACTGCCAATGTAAATGGGTACACTGCCCCCAGTGCAAAGGTGCACACTGAGCACTGACTGGATATACAGTTGTGCTGAAAAGTTTGTATACCCTGGCAGAAATCATGAAATTTTGGCATTGATATTGAAACTATGACTGATCATGCCAAAAAAACTGTTTGTTTTATTTTAAGGATAGTGACCATATGAAGCCAGTTGTTTGGTTCCTTTTTACATAATAATGATAGCAGAAATCACCCAAATGGCCCTGATCAAAAGTTTATATACCCTGGAATGTTTGGCCTTGGTACAGACACACAAAGTAAAACACACAGATTAAAATGGCAATTAAAGGTTAATTTCACACATCTGTGACTTTTTACGTTGCAATTAGTGTTTGTGTATAAATAGTCTATCAGTTTATTAGCTCTCATGTGGATGCACTGAGTAGGCCAGATACTGAGCCATGGGGAAGAAAAACAAATGTCAAAAGCCCTGCATACCAAGGTAATGGTATAATAGTATAAAGATGGAAAAGGATATAAAAAGACATCCAAAGCCTTGAATATGCCAGTCAGTACTGTTTAATCACTTATTAAGAAGTGAAAATTTTGGAGATCTCTTGATACCAAGCCAGGGTCAGGTAGACCAAGAAAGATTGCAGCCACAACTGCCAGAAGAATTGTTTGGAACACCCACAAGAAAAACCCACAGGTAACCACAGGTGAAATACAGGCTGCTCTGGAAAAAGATGGTGTTTTTTTTTGTCAAGGAGCACAATATGATGATACTTGAACAAAAATGAGCTGCATGGTCAAGTTGTCAGAAAGAAGCCTTTACTGCACCAAAGCTCAGTTACAATATGCCTGAGAACACTTTGACATGCCTCACAGCTTCTAGCACACTGTAATCTGAAGTGACAAGACCAAATTTGGGCTTTATGGTCACAACCATAAGTGCTATGTTTGGAAAGGGGGTCAAAAAGGTCTTTAGTGACAAGAATACTATCCCCACTGTTAAGCATGATGGTCAAAAAGGTCTATAGTGACAAGAATACTATCCCCACTGTTAAGCATGATGGTCAAAAAGGTCTATAGTGACAAGAATACTATCCCCACTGTGAAGCATGACGGTGGCTCACTGATGTCTTGGTGGTGTGTGGGCTCTAAAGGCATAGGGAATCTTGTGAAAATTGATGGCAAGATGAATGCAGCATGTTATCAGAAAATACTGGCAGACAATTTGCATTTTTCTGCACAAAAGCTGCACATGGGAAGCTCTTGGACTTCCAGCATGACAATGACCATAAGCACAAGGCCCTTCAGTGGTTACAGCAGAAAATATCATTGAATGATAAACGTGATTCTTATGAACTACTATGGTGTATACTCTATGTGAATGAAAAGTAATAAATTAAGTGGATATATAAAAATCAATTGATTAATAAAATTTAACCAAATGTTTGGTAGGTAATGGAAATGAAACTGAATAAAAATAGGTGAAATAAATAAAATAAAATAGGCTGGTGTGTGAAATATTATATGAATAAGTGGGTCGCCTACACTATACACATACTCATGCTAGTGTGTCATTGTAAATAAATCAAAAAGCAAGGTGTCACGCTCCACTACCAATGGTGATGATATGAAATACATACACATACATAGACAAAAAATAAATGAAAAAATATATATGAATTAAATAACATTAAATTAAGTGAATAAGTCCAGCATCAATTCAGTATTTTGTATTACAGCACTAGAAGACACATCAAAATTACAGATTAATCAAAAACATGCATGCATCACCAGCATGATTGCATTATCACACTGCTGAATTGATGCTGGACTTATTCACTTCATTTAATTTAATGTAATTTAATTCATATATATTTTTTTCAGTTATTTTTTATCTATGTATGTTTATATATTTCATATCATCACCATTGGTAGTGGAGCGCGACACTTTGCTTTTAGAAAATATAATTGAGCCACTCTGGGGAGATCTCAAACGTGCAGTTCATGCAAGACGACCAAAGACTTTGCATGACCTTGAGGCATTTTGTCAAGACAAATGGGCAGCTATACCACTTGCAAGAATACGGGGTCTCATAGACAACCATTACAATAGACTGCACTCAGTCATTGATGCTAAAGGGGGCAATACACAGTATTAAGATGTAAGGGTATGCAGACTTTTGAGCAGAGGTCACTTCAGTTGTTTCTTTGTTGCCATGTTTTGTTTTATGATTGTGCCATTCTATTATATCCTACAGTTGAGTATGAATCCCATAAGAAATAAAAGAAATGTGTTTTTCCTGCTCACTCATGTTTATGTTATTATCAATTCTCCAAGGGCATGCGAACTGTTGAGCACAACTGTAATATAAAGTATATATAAACACTGACCAATGGAGGGAAGTCTTTCTCTGACATTTTCGGGGTAAATTATAGATTCTGTAAGTGCATAGCCAGCATATGGAAGTGCAGAGGAATGATGAGATCTCAAATGATAACACGCAGCAATCACAAATCATTTTATAGTTTTAGTAATGTGGTTGGACATTATCTTGGATACATTAAGTAATATGTACCCCGCATATTACTATTGCCATATCTACTATTTAAAGAATAATCTTGAAAGTGCATTACATTAAATCTGACCTGTAGTAGATACTGCATCACATTCTGACTGATCTGTTGGTTGCCATGGCAACATTACTCTAGCAAAAAAAAAGAAAAAAAGTGAGAACTTCTGTGACTGTCTTCCTCCTGGGGTTCCTTGGTAAGAATAAGCAATGTCATCAACTAAATCCAAGAAAAGCAAAATGATATCCACAAGCTTGTAAATATTACAATAGAATGTAGAGTGTAATGTGAGCTATCCTTAAAAAGGAAGTCAAGAAAATCAAGGCATGTGCCAAAGACTGGTGAAGCAAAGGTATTCTTGGTCATGCCAATCAAAGTACATGACTCTCTTAAGCACATTAAGAATAGACTGGTGCTAATATCATGAGGTGGATCTAGAATGTGGGAGAACACAGAGAAGGTGGCAGAATTATTGGAGCCCAGAAAGCCCAACAGGAAATTGCACAGCATAGAGCCCTAGTCAAATGCTGGACACCCAATCATGACCATGTCATAGATGGTGGTGAAATACTCAGCTGGGAAAACTGGAAGTGCCCGATGGCTTAGAATGAGCACTGAAAATTGTTTAGATGTGTTTACATATAAATATGACCTTCTGCTCAGCACATGGGCCTAATAAAAGAGAGAAAGAGATACAACTACACAAAACGTAAAGCTGATGCTTGTTATTGCTTCTTTGCATAGTTGCATTGGTCCACCTTGGACCAATGCCAGCGTTTGGTCTTATTTTCACATATTAGTGAGATCTGATATAAGTCAGACATAAAATCTGTGGCTTATAGTGATCTTAGAACTTACTATTGATATACTGTATCTCAGCGGACTGCTTTCTGTTATGTCTACGTGACTGGAAGTAAAGGGAACACAGATGGCAGTAAATACATAAATAAATAAAATTCCAACCCTATGAAAAGAATATGTTTTTAGATATATTTTAAGGAGTTTTTCCAAAACTTGTGGGTATGTTGAGTGTCTTCAAGACAAGAATATATTTTTGATGGTGAGAAATGTATCAACTAAATTTGTTTTTGTAAGAGGCAAACCCTTCTCTAGCATGAACCTCCCTGTGTCAGATAGTTGATCATTTCAAATTTGTCTTGGGTTTGTTTTCGAGGTGATCTCTGCCCTGGTTCTCATAGAAGCATTTCTTTCTACTTGTTAGTTGTCTTATGCCATAGTCTGGTTTTCTCTTTATTGCTTTGATCGGAAGATATCTGTAGATGAAAAAGAATTCTTGATCTTAGGTTTACCTGTACTGTGCCCCTTATGTCTCAATCAGTATGCCCTTTTATTATCAAATCCAGTCTGTCTGACTTTCTTTTAACCATCTATGGTCTGTTCAAAACATCCTGTTCGTTCTTTGAATTTGTTTTGCAAGGCTGCACATACTTGGCCCTGTCAAAAATACCATGTAAGCAAGTGCTTCCAGGAGGGTCAAAAAGGTTAAAAGTTTGTCTTCTGTTATGTTCTTGCTGTGAAGTTCATTGGGTCAGTTCTAATCAGGTACAGTAAACAGTTGTTACAATGTATCTGTTTGCAGTCTTGGTTGACAGACTGGTGGATCTAAGAAGTTTTCTCAAAATTGTTGGTCTTTTTTTTTTTTATAGAGAAAAACATAACGCACAGGCGATCAAATACCACTGAAAGAAAGATCAATTAGTGGGAAAAAAAGAACATAAAATTAATTTGGGTGCAGTATTGTATGACCATGCAATTGTCAGTTAAAGTAACGCAGCACCATAATGAAAAAATGGCCTGGTCAGGAAGGGGGTAAATCCTCAGAAGGGCAAGTGGTTAAAGGAGAAGAGTCATGAAATTACACTTTGTTATCCACTTATATATTTGACTTATTATGGACTATAACTTTATTATGGACTGTCTGTCACTTTGCATTTATTTCACAGTTTAAATGATATATTATGTACTTATAATATCTGTCTATTATTTATCACGTTTTAGTGGTTCATACCCTATGATAGGGGGCTATTTGGATCCCAATTCACATTAATTGGGTTGTATCACATTTTTTAATTTTAGGTGGTAATACATTAAACAATTTATTTTTTGTTCTTTCTATATAGACCACTCTCACAGTTTGAGTTGGATATATATAATTCATTCATGTTTTTTGTGTAGGGGTTAGTAGCCATTTTTAGCGCTGCACTATTTTCTTTTTCTTAACTTGGCAGTGTGTTGCGGCTGGGGGAACATGACTGCCAATTTCTTTTCCCTCATTGGCACCCCCTCTCTCTAGGCTCACATCACTCCCTTCCTCAACCTGGGAACCAACATCAGAGCAATCAAATTGCTGCACATCACCAGCAGCATGGAACTGACATTAGGATCGAATAATCCTGGTGAAGCAGCTGTGGTGGAAAAGGAGCTTTTGGAATAGGCTGCTATGGTAGCTGCAATGGAAGGCAAACTAGTATGAGCCTGGGTGACAGAGGATGAGGAGGATGCGGATGGGTTAGTTATCCACTCCACCACCTCTTCTGCATGTTGTGGCACAATAACCTGGCCAGCACCAGAAAAAAAGGACAAGTGTGCCCTGCCTGCAGAGGATACACCTTGTCCATGAGCACCACTGTGGACACAGAGGCTGCTTGCCCTCTCTTAGCTGCCTGTGAGTGTCTGCTTTTCCTTGTTGGCTTTTCGGACATGATGGGGAATTTTTTAGGGGATTACTTTTTATTTTTGAGTGTGGGATGGGAATCTGGTGCTTGGGTGCAATACGTTTCTGCTTGGTGCACTATAACCTGTTTTATTTATTTATTTTTTACAGAAAATAGGGGTACAGCAATTATGGATATTTTTTTTTTCATTACTGCTGCTGTGGCAAAAAAAAAAAAATAAGCGTAAAAAAATTAGGCAAGCCAAAAAAAAAAAAAAGGTGATGCAGAAAGAAGAACTCCTGCAATGCAGGAGGGACAGCAATTATGCCCTCAATATTTTTGCTGCTGTGGCAACAAAAAAAATGAAATTAAAAACAAAATTCAGGAAGTAAAAAAAAAAGAAATTTAAAAAGAAAAATTAAAAAAGAAAGAAAAAAGGAAAGGAAACTGCTGCTGACACAGTGGGGAACACTAAAGATGCAAAAAAAGCAAAACAAAAATTAACAAAGAAAAAGAAAAAGGGGACCAGCGGTGATGCAGAAGTACCGTAAAAACACAACATGCCTTGTGAGTTACTGATTTATAGACTCTGGTTGTTATGGACTATTTTATGAACTGCTGCTAATCAGGTATGACAACCCATTTAAGCACATAGAGAACTCTGTACAAGAGTGTATATGGAGTTGCTGAATTTACCAAACGGGCAAAACAAATCACAGAGCATAGTTTCTTGTGATACGCACTATATTGTGTACAAACCATAATCCAAAACCCCACATTGCAGATTTCAGCAGTTGTTATGTTGAACAAGAAGAAAAAGTCACCATGCTATGTTTCAGAGACAAAAGCAAACATCTCCACACAGTAGATGGATAACATGCAAGCAGATTGATTGGGAACCCAAGCAGCAATGTAAGAGAAAGATCAATTTTTTCTGCTCAATAGCTTCCTGGGAAAGCTATGACTAGTGGTCCATCCATCTTTTAGGGCTGTTGCACACCATAGAAATGCAGTCCAGATGCGTTCCAGATGCATTTCTGCATGTGTGTTTTTGGTGCGTTCTGGTGCGTTTTTGATGCATTCCAGTTCATTTTTTCCCTCTCTTCTTTAATTTAAATGACATGTTTATTCCAGTGCATTTTTGGTGCATTCCAGTGTCATCTGGTGCATATTTGATGTTTTACCGCATTCCAGTACAGTTCTATGCAGGAAAAATGCAGCCTGTTTTACTTTTTTCTGCAACCGGAACTCACTGTCTCTCTGTCTCTCACTTTGCAGTGTAATCTGTGTGGGGGCAATATAGAGCAGTCTCTCTGTGGGGGTAATGCAGTCTCTCTCTCTCTGGGGCAATGTGGAGCAGTCTCTTTGTGTGGGCAATATGGAGCAGTCTCTCTCTCTGGGGCAATATGGAGCAGTCTTTCTCTCTGGGGCAATATGGAGCAGTCTTTCTCTCTGTGCAGGCAATATAGAGCAGTCTCTCTGTGGGGGTAATGCAGTCTCTCTCTCTCTGGGGCAATGTGGAGCAGTCTCTTTGTGTGGGCAATATGGAGCAGTCTCTCTCTCTGGGGCAATATGGAGCAGTCTTTCTCTCTGTGCAGGCAATATGGAGCAGTCTTGTTCTCGGAGCAACATGGAGCAGTCTCTCTCTCTCTGTGCAGGCAATGTGTAGCAGTCTTTCTTCTCTCAATGTGGAGCAGTCTCTCTATGGGTGCAATACAGTCTCTCTCTCTCTGGGACAATGTGGAGCAGTCTCTTTCTCTGTGTAGGCATTGTGGAGCAGTCTCTTTGTGTGGACAATATGGAGCAGTCTCTCTCTGTGGGGGCAGTCAAATGGAGCAGTCTCTCTCTCTCTCTGGGGCAATATGGAGCAGTCTTTCTCTCTGGGACAATATGGAGCAGTCTCTCTCTGTGGGGCAGGCATATGGAGCAGTCTCTCTCTCTCTGTGGGGCAGTCATATGGAGCAGTCTCTCTCTCTCTCTCTCTGTGGGGGCAGTCATATGGAGCAGTCTCTCTCTCTGTGGGACAATATGGAGCAGTCTCTCTCTCTCTCTCTCTCTCTCTCTCTCTGTGGGCAGGCATATGGAGCAGTCTCACTCTCTCTCTCTCTCTGTGGGCAGGCATATGGAGCAGTCTCTCTCTCTCTCTCTCTCTCTCTCTCTCTCGGGCAATATGGAGCAGTCTCTCTCTCTCTGTGGGGGCAGGCATATGGAGCAGTCTCTCTCTCTCTCTGCAGGCAATGTGGAGAAGTATCTCTCTCTCTCTGGGGCAATGTGAAGCAGTCTTTCTCTGCGGGCAATGTGGAGCAGTCTCTCTGTGGGTGAAATACAGTCTCTCTCTGGGACAATGTGAAGCAGTCTCCCTGTGGGGATAAAGCAGTCGTTCTCTCTCTCTAGGGCAGTATGGAGCAGTTTTTCTCTGGGGAAATGGGGAACAGTCTCTCTGTAGGGGCAAAGCAGTCTATCTCTCTTTCTCTCTCTCTCTCTCTCTGGGGCAATGTGGAGCAGTCTTTCTGTGGGGGCAAAGCTGTAACTCTCTCCCTTTCTGGGGGATAATGCGGAGCAGTTTCTCTGTGGGGACAAAACAGTCTCTCTATCTACCTGTGGGGCATTGTGGAGCAGTCTCTCTGTGGGGGCAAAGCAGTCTCTCTCTTTCTCTGGGACAATGTAGAGCAGTCTCTCTCTCTGGGGCAATGTAGAGCAGTCTCTCTCTCTGGGGCAATGTAGAGCAGTCTCTCTTGTTCAGTTCCAGTTGGACATAAGTGACAAAAACCTTTGGGTTATAAAAACCAACCCTTACTATACCAAAAATAAGAAATCTGTTTTTTTTTGCCTTCAGATCTACTTTAAATCACATTTCTAATTGCACATGCTATTTGTTTGCAGCTTAAATGCTAAAATTTACACTTAAAACTTTTTGTAACTTTTTGAAATGTCAGTAAAAACTTGGCTGTGTCAGTGCATTTTGGGTATCGTGTCAGTAAATTTCACTTTGGTAGGTTGGAAATACTGGAGAACAATGACTGCTCAAGTAATACATTGTGTGATGTTCAGTGGAAGAATTTCCTGCCAGACCTTATGGATCTTCTCCAAACAGCTGAACAGAGAATGCTCCATCTGGACTCACATTTGGACCGAACATTCAGCTCATCTCTAGTGTACATAGAATAAGTATTTTGTACTGTAAATAACTCACCAAAAGTACCAGTATGCAAAATGTTGAAGCTAGTATATCAGTGTTAAAAAGAAAATGGTACAGAAGAGAGCCTGAATATTTTGTGGCTATTGGTTGGATAAGACAGGTCTACACAGATGAATGTTTAATTGAGTGGTTGACAATCAATTACAGTTTGGTTCAAAGATCATCTTTGGTATGCTTTGAAAATGACTGAATGAGGTTTGATTGAAGGCCAGTTCACACTAGGAATTGCACAGGAACGCACTGCACGTTTCTGTGCGATTCACATGCGCATAGCTCCCAACTGTCCCTGATTTCAAGGGATCGTCCCTCATTTGGAACAAAGTCTCTCTGTCTCTCTTTCCTCCTCATTGGTTCCTCATTTTGGTCTGATCTATGTAGTTGTATATAAATTACACTACTTATCTATCAAAAGGTGTTTTACAGTGCTAAACCTTTCATCCAATTTCTAAATTGTGCATTTGTAAATTTCAAAAGCCAATATATAGAAATAGTAGAGTTAAAAAAGCATTTGTGGGTTTAACCAATCATTTTTTTGTACAATTCTCCTTTAAGGGGGGAGTGGCAGGGGGTGTGTCTTATGTCTACATACTTTTGCTAATAGATGTCCCTCATTCCCATCTCAGAAAGTTGGGAGGTATGATATGCGGTTGAGTGTGTGCGATTTGAGGCCATTGATTGTGAATGGGCTGAAATCAAACTGTACCACATCAAAAGCAGTGTATGTACTACTTTGGAAAGGCACTGCAAACAGGTTACATGTTACTTCTGTGCTGTGCAATCTGGTGCAAGCAAACGCTCTGGTTTTGCATCCTGCATTTGGGGAATTGTTAAAGGAAAAGTACAGCTAAAGCTTGTTTGGCTGTACTTCTCTTGTGGATCACAGGAGTGCAGTCTGTTCTGCACTCCTGTGACCCATTTTCAGCCAACAGTGGCCCATATGGTTGGGATCCACTAGGATACTGAGCCAGCCGCTCCTACCCCCTCCACAGCCCAGCGCTCCAGTAAGCGCTGGCGGGGGGGGGGGGCAGAGCAGACAGCGGTGACTGACAGTCACTGTTCTCTGCTTAGAGCGGCAGGGAGACCTGAGCAATCAGTGGTGTCTGATCGTTCCATTCTCAGCCTTATGCAGGCCATAGACAGGTTGAAAATCAGCCGATTTTTTGGCTGAAAAAAAATTCGGCCGATTTTCGCACCATTAGTGGGTTAATTGGTTGGCTGTTTTTCTGGGTTTTGGCACATTTTTTTTATCGGTAAAGTTGGAAAAAAATTGGCCGATTTTCCTGGCAATGATGGGCAAATCGGCCGATCGTTTTACCGATAAAAAATCTGTGCATGAGCCATGACCTGCAAGAAGAAGAAAAAGAAGAAGAATTCCAGTCCGCTATTATATTTGACATGAAAAAGTATTGCGCTTGCAACAATGTATCTATTTGTATCTGAATAAAAACATCTGTATCCGAAATGGATACAAATGGATACATTGTTGCAACCGCTATACTTTTTCATGTCAAATATAATAGCGGAGCTCTCTGCAAAGGACAAAATTAATTAAATGCCGGCCGTAGACGGGATGAAAATCGGCTGATTTTTTTTACCATTGGTGGTAACGTTGACCTATTGAACGACCGATTTTTTTTTTTTTTTTTTTTATAAAATGGCCGGTCTATGGCCTGCATTAGAGCCGGCGGAGGAGAGTTGCAGCATTGGATTGATGCTGCATTCACCTAGGTAAATATGATTAAAAAAAACCAATCCAATACTTCTCTTTTAACCCAAATAAAATATATATAGCTGTATGTAGTATGTTAAAGTCACCCCACTGCTAGAATGAATGTCCCAATAAAAGCAATGACGTAGGGGGCAGCTAGAGGAACCATTGAGTGGACAGATGCAGCATCAGGTCGATGCTGCATCCACCTAGGTAAGTACAATTTAAAAAAAAAAAAAAGCACAAAACTTCTCTTTTAACTTAACATTGACAGCTGTTGTAGATCGCAATTGAAGTGCGTTTTTAATTCTGTGCGGTAAACGAACACAGAGCATGTGTTTCCAGCAAAGGAAACCTGTACTGAGATAAATATGAAGATTTCCAATAGTGACTTGCTGGGAATTGAAGATGCCTGGCTGTCTCTGGCTTCAACACTTTCTTACTGATTGACCAAGACAAGCATGCAGGTGATGAAGTCTTTAAACAAGTCCGCAGATTTGTTCCAGCTCAATAGCTGATTTCATTCAATGCATGAAAGGGATACAAGGTAATGTGCATTTTCAAGTTGCATTCTTTAATTTCTCAGGTTTTTTTTTTTTTTTTTTTAATGAGGTGCAACCTGACTGTTTTAGGGAATGAAGATATGCTCAGCAAGCCAGAGGTGTAACGGGCAGTATGTGAGACAAACAAATCAATACGGAGATGATATCACTGACTTACTTTTACTGCTCAGTGAGTCACTCCCCATGTTGGACCTGAATACCTCTTAGCATTGTAGGCAAATCATTTTGTTTTCCTGTTGGACAGGGAGGGTTATAAACCCTGACAGTTTTTTTGCCATCTGTGTCCCATTGGGGAGATTTACCTTCTTTTCTTGTCACATAGCCAGAACAGGAAGTGAGAGGAAATTGCTAATTAAGGGAATTTCTTGGGGCCCCCCAGGCCACCAGAACTAGTGTCCCCATTGAAAGATTCCCTCTTTATTGTTTTGGGGATTTTTGTTTACTTTCATTTACAATGACAAGGGTAAACAGGACAAATAGAGGGTGAATCTATCTGCTAGGGGTAGAGGTAGCAATAAAAACCTGACCGATATTATAATCCATCTCCACTCTGTCCAAATCTAAAAAGAACCCAAAAAACAAAAAAAGTTTTGCCTTTATACTTTAAGTGCAGTGCCTAAATAAGTTGTGAAAAACCGATTGCACCATAAATAGATAATAGGAGCTTTCATAATTATTCCTCCACATGGAATTAGTCTGGAATTAAAATACACCTTCGCTCAGACATACAGTAAATGAGCTTTAGGACAAGATGACCTCTCTAGCTGCTTGAGCTGTGAAGAAATTAACCGCATGTAAGCGACCTTGATACAAGTGGACGTACCCATACGCCCTTCCTCTCCTGCATCTCGCACATATCCTCTTGTGCTCGCAATGGCTCGCTCTGTTATTGCTCTGTTCTTCAGACACAGCAGAATATACATCGGGGTACAGGACCAATGAAATTGGCCTTGTACCATGTGATCGCTGTGACTAATCACAGTAATCACGCTTGTAAACAAAGGCTGAGTGATGCAACCTTTAAGCTGTTTCCTATCACAGTCATCGGCATTGTGTAAAAAAATTAACCGCATGTAAGCGGCCAAATGGGAGCAACCTCGATATAAGTGGACGCACCCATAAGCTCTTCCTCTTATGCGTCTCATGCACATCCTCTTGGGCCCGCAGTGGCTTGCTCTGTCATTGCTCTGTTTTTCAGACATAGTAGAATATACATCGGGGTACAGAACCAATGAAATTGGCCTTGTACCATGTGATCGCTGTGACCAATCACAGTGATCACGCTTGTAAACAAAGGCTGAGTAATGCAGCTTTTAAGCTGTTTCGTATAACAGTCATCGGCAGAGTGTAAAAAAAAAAAAAAAAAAAGACCACTCCCGCCATGAGCAGTGCAATGTCACAATGGGGAGATTGTACTGTTCTGTCTATTTATCAGAGGCACTGGCTGCTGCACTGATAACATTGTATGCCAGTGCAGCAGCTAGTGTCTCTGATAAATAGCCACCGGAGTACAATGTCACCATAGGGACACTGCACTGTTCTGGTGACAGTTATATGAAACTGTACTGCTGTGGCGGTGTTCATGTACAAAGGCTGGCTGCTCTGACATCACTTTATGTCAGTGCAGCCAGCCATTGTCTCTGATTATCGCCACAGCAGTACAATGTCACCAGAGCATTGCAGTCAGTTACAGTGTTCTCAGTTACTACCACACCAGTCCTAGTGTCATCATAAGGCCTCGTTCACATGTGTGTTGCTCCAAAGAGCGATCCCTGATCACATCACTCTTCAGAGAGCATTTTACAGGTGGTGAGGAGACATTTTATTACCTCCACACTACCTGCTTTAACCCACTGGATCCTGCACAAGCACCCCCATTCACTTGGATGGGTCACAATCATCATGCGTTATGCCCGCTGAAAGCTACAGGGGGTGGTGTGTGTGTGTGAGTGAATGTGGGGAGTAAACCCATGACTCAACCGCAATATTTTACCACCCCCCAACCTTATGCCTGAAAGAGCCCTAATGGTGCAGCTAGCCACAGTGTCTCTATTCATCCCCATACCAGTCACAGTGTCCAAAAATGTGATAGGTAGTCAGGAAATTAGATGATAATTTATCCCCCCTCTGTGGCTAGGCTGTGAAAAAGCTTCACACATGTGGTATCACCATACTCGGGAGGCGTAGCAGAATATGTTTTAGCATATATTTCTAAGTATGTCTATGCTTTGTGATAGAAAAACCTTATTAATTGACAACTTTGTGTATAAAAATACATTTTCATTCAATATTTTCCAAAAACTTGTGGCAAAAAAAAAAAGTCTTCAAAAGACTCACTATGTCTCTTAGAAGATACCTTGAGGTGTTCACTTTTCAAAATGTGGTCATTTTGAGGGGGTTTCCACTATGTTGGTGCTCCTGATAGGTAGTCAGGAAATTGGATGTGTAATGTATACCCTTTGAACTCCTGAAGGTGCACCTTGGATTTTGGGCCCCTCTATGTGGCAAGACTGTGAAAAGGTCTTACACATGTGGGAGGAGTTTTAGGTACAATTTCAGGTATGTCTATGCTGATTTTATTAGTTAAGAACTTTGTGTAAAAAATACGTTTTCATTTTCTTTCCTGCATTTTCCAAAAACTTGTGGAAAACAATGACATTTTCAAAAGACTCACTATGCCTTACATAATAGACCTTGGGGTGTTTGATTTCCAAAATGTGGTCTTTATTGGGTGTTTCTCCTTAGCTCTTCACACGTAATTTATGCTTCTTGAAAGCCCAAAGGTGCTTCTTGGATTTTGGGCCCCTCTTTGCATCTAGGCTGTAAAAAGTTTCACATATGTTTTATCCCCATACTTGGGAGGAGTAGCAGAGTAACGGTGTGTGTGAAATAACTTGTTAAAATGACAATTTTGTGAAAAAAATATTTTTCTTCCCTTTCCAAAAAATTGTGACAAAAAATTACAACTTCAATAAACTTACCATGCCTCTTGCTAAATAACTTTTTGCTGTCCACTTTTTTTTATTACTCTTGATTAATTTTCAATTGTATATACCATAGTTTTTAGACTCTTTAACTTTTACATAGACTAAATATTATACATTTATTTATTTTTTTTTTTTCATCAAACAAATGTAGCAGAAAACTTTTGTTTTCACAACGGAACAGGAAGTGAAGGTAAATCTCCCCAATGGAACCCAAATGGCAAAAAAAAAATTGACAGGGGCTTTAACCCTCCCTTACGGTATCCAAACTGAAAAAAACAGTTTTGCTTTATCTCTACTTTAAGTATCAAAAACCCCCAAAGATCACAAGACTCTTAAGTTGGGTATTTCTCAGTTCCTAACAACTTAGAAACAGCATATTCCTCTTCAAAGGTCTAATGTGTTTTACTAGCTTTCCGGACCTTGTAAAATAGGTGTGTTTGGTATCTTCTTATCCATTCATCTAACCACTTTTGTGAAGATAACTTCATTACAGTAGGAAATATGGAATGTGGATTAATTCTGACAATTTGAGATCTATGAAAATTTAGTTTTCAGTCAAAAGTCAGACATATCTCATATGTTTTTCTCTCCAGACTGTTGGTGACTATTTACAGCAAGGTTTTATAAGTGGTTCTTTATAGACCCAAGCTAGCAGATGTTAAAGTGTTACTAAACTCACAACAGTAAAATCAGTCTGTATATGCAGTAAAGCATGCTTGTTATACTCACTGTGGAACCTAAGGGGTTAATTCTCTGCATTGTGTAAAAAGGCTGTTTGGTCCTGTTTTCTCTGCTTTTCCTGTTGTTCAAATGTCCACCTGATAAGACAGGCTGAACCTGTAGTCACATGCACATGCTCAATTTAGTGTGTATTGCTAGAGAGGTTTTTTGTTTCTTGGGAGAGTGCATGTGATCAGCACAGGGCCAATTAGTACTGTCCAGACAGAGGGTCAGGGGTTTTGCACCTTCCTAGAGCTGAAAGAAAACTCCTCCTACAAGCTTTAACCAGTGATCTGCTGAAGTCACAAGACTGCTCTAACTGATGATGAGAAAAGGTATTTAACGGCTTATATTTACTAAAATAATTGCATTTCTATGTTGTGTGTACTATGGGAGACCAGATATTGTGAATGCATGGTCCGGGGTTTAGTATCACTTTAAATTATGCCTGACCACCCAAGTGCATTATTTAGATTTATCTTCAAGTATGAATACATTCTTCAGAAGATTGTAACTAAAATAACATTTCCACAAAACAAGAGCACTCATATTTGGCAAAAAGAGGCCAGCAACTTCGTAAACCCAGACTTGATACACATATTGACAGCTTCAGACTGCCAGCTACATCTTCAGTATTTACCCAGCAAAATGAAGATTTCCTACAATCTTTCTCCACAGAAGCAAAAGGCTATATACAGGTGAAACTCGAAAAATTTAAATATCGTGCAAAGGTTCATTTATTTCAGTAATGCAACTTAAAAGGTGAAACTAAAATATGAGATAGACTCATTACATGCAAAGCAAGATAGTTCAAGCCATGATTTGTCATAATTGTGATGATTATGGCTTACAGCTCATGAAAACCCCAAATACACAATCTCAGAAAATTAGAATATTACATGCAATTAATAAAACAAGGATTGTACATAGAACAATATCGGACCTCTGAAAAGTATAGGAATGCATATGTACTCAGTACTTGGTTTGGGCCCTTTTTGCAGCAATTACTGCCTCAATGGGGCATGGCATGGAAGCTAACAGCCTGTGGCACTGCTGAGGTGTTATGGAAGACCAGGATGCTTCAATAGCGGCCTTCAGCTCTTCTGCATTGTTCGGTCTCATATCTCTCATCTTTCTCTTGGCAATGCCCCATAGATTCTCTATGGGGTTCAGGTCAGGCGAGTTTGCTGGCCAATCAAGCACAGTAATCCCACGGTCATTGAACCAGGTTTTGGTGCTTTTGGCAGTGTGGGCAGGTGCCAAGTCCTGCTGGAAAATGAAGTCAGCATCCCCATAAAGCTCGTCTGTGGAAGGAAGCATGAAGTGCTCCAAAATCTCCTGGTAGATGGCTGCGTTGACCCTGGACTTAATGACGCACAGTGGACCAACACCAGCAGATGACATGGCTCCCCAAATCAACACAGACTGTGGAAACTTCACACTGGACTTCAAGCATCTTGCAGTGTGTGCCTCTCCATTTTTCCTCCATACTCTGGGTCCTTGGTTTCCAAATGAGATGCAAAAGTTACTCTCATAAGAAAAGAGGACTTTGGACCACTGAGCAACAGACCAGGTCTGTTTTTCTTTAGCCCAGGTAAGACGCTTCTGGCGTTGTTTGTTGTTCAGGAGTGGCTTGACAAGAGGAATACGACATTTGAAGCCCATGTCCAGGATCCGTCTGTGTGTGGTGGCTCTTGATGCGCTGACTCCAGCCTCAGTCCACTCCCTGTGAAAGTCCCCAACACTTTTGAATGGCCTTTTCCTGACAATCCTCTCCAGGCTGAGGTCATCCCTGCTGCTTGTGCACCTTTTTCTTCCACACTTTTCCCTTCCACATAACTTTCTATTAATGTGCTTTGATACAGCACTTTGGGAACATCCAACTTCTTTTGCAATTACCTTTTGAGGCTTTCATTCCTTATGGAGGGTGTCAATGATGGTTTTCTGCACAACTTTCAGGTCAACAGTCTTTCCCATAATTGTGATTCCTACTGAACCAGACTGAGAGACCATTTAAAGGCTCAGGAACCCTTTGCAGGTGTTATGGCTTAATTAGCTGATTCGAGTGGGACACTTTGAGCCTAGAATATTGCACCTTTTCACAATATTCTAATTTTTTGAGATTGTGGATTTGGGGTTTTCATGAGCTGTAAGCCATAATCATTACAATTATGACAAATCCCGGCTTGAACTATCTTGCTTTGCATGTAATGAGTCTATCTCATATATTAGTTTCACCTTTTAAGTTGCATTACTGAAATAAATGAACTTTTGCACGATATTCTAATTTTTCGAGTTTCACCTGTAGAATAACCATACAATAATCATATCACTGCTAAGCCAGCAAATAAAGTGGGAAATGTAATTGTGATGGATACAAACAATGCATACAAAAAGACAAGAGGTAGCTTGCAGAGGAAACTTTTTTCAAGGGAATGGATTATGATCCCACCCAGGAATTTAATCAGCAGCTGAAAGGTCTCATCAGACACTACCAACCCAATTACATATGAGCCTACCAGCACAATACCAGATGTTCCAGAAACTAGTGACTTCAGTATGCTTCTGCAGACCCATAAGGCTGAAAACCAGAGGCAGAGCAATCATTTCTTATTTGAATATACTCACTAGACAAATCTTAGACCCAAAAGAAAATGTCCTCAAATCACAAGACAGTAATGTGACTAGTTTCCTGCAGAATATTATAGATTTCCATAATCTTCTTTATACAACACAGCAACACCTACTACCATTAAAACCGTATTAAACTCAAACCAAAAACATAACATATTAAAGTTTAACAATTCTTTGTTCTGGTGACTGCTTTAGATTTATTTCATATGCTTGATCCCCTCATGTTTTGCATTGTATTGGTATTGTTCTGTCACATGTTCTGTCTCCCTTTGTAATGTACAGCGCTGAGCGAACTATTGGCGCTTTATAAATACTGTATAATAATAATAATAATAATATGCTTTTTTCCCCATTTATTTTCACCTAGTGATCGAGTCAGTAAGTCTGTTATTTTTCAACTTCTTTTACCAGACCAAGCTGTCCAGAAAACATGTCAGAATTTTGAGGTGAGTCCTTGTGGCATGGTGTGGGGTTCCCACTAATATTCTAACCAGACCCTTATCCAGGCATGCAGACTGGGTGATCAAGGAAAGGGAGTGGCCCATCTTCCTGTGTTATACCAGGCCATGTGCTTGGCAAATTTGGGGAGGGGAATCTCGCAGTGGGGGTCAGCTAAGCCTTGCAAGGCACCTTGTAACAATGTTGAAGGACAAGGGCCTCTTCCCCACATCCAGTCCCTAAATGGACATGGGTTTTTTTGGGAGGCTTTATGGAAATCTGGGAGCCTTTTAATAAGAACATGGGAATGGAGAAACTATGGGTACTGAGAAAATCCTCCTGAGGATTTGCCCCCCTTCCTGACCAGGCCATTTTTTGCATTCTGGCACTGCATTACTGTAACTGATAATTACGCGGTCACACAACACTGCACACAAATGAAATTTACGTCCTTTTTTCCCATGAATTGAGCTTTCTTTCAGTGGTATTTGACAGCCTGTGCGGTTTTTATTTTTTGCGCTATAAATAAAAGCCTGACAATTTTGAGGAAAAAACCAATATTTTTGACTTTTTGCTATTAAACATGTCCAGTAAAAAAGTTTAAACAATGTTGTCATACATTTAGGCAAACATGTATTCTGCTACATGCCTTTGCTAAAAAAAATCCCAATACGTGTAAATCAATTGGTTTACGTGAAAGTTATAGCATTTACAAATGGCGGTATATATACTGGGATTTTTTTTCAATTTACATTTTACTAGTAATGGTGGCAATCAGCGACTTATAACGGCATTGCGGCAGGCATTCTGACACTGGGGGAAACTTACTTGGTGTCACTGACATTCCCCAGTGACACCAATACAGTGATCAGTGCTAAAAAAACCCACTGACACTGAACTAATGGAAGTTGGCAGGAAGGGGTTAACATCAGGGGCAATCAAAGGGCTAAAGGTGTGTTGGGTGTGTTTTACTGTGGGGCTGTGTGTTTGTGCTTCACTGTAAGCACACTACTTTGTATGGCTGTGCTGTGCCATGCAAAGCAGTGTGCACGAGCTGACAAACAAACAGTTCTCCCCCCCGTCGGAGATCTTCGGCAATCACCGGGCGCACAGTTTTGCCACAACGCGACGCTAATGCTTCCCTGTGAACAGCACTGTGTGCTGCCATGTGCAGAATTTTCATAGGCGTTTAAGAAGCGTTAAAAACGCTTCCCAAATGCCTGTCCGACTCCTGCTGACAAAGCTAGTGTGAACGTAGCCAAACTCATGTCAGTATGGACCAAAATCTCTGAGGAATGTTTCCAACACCTTGTTGAATTTATGTCATGATTCCACGAAGTATTAAGGCAGTTCTGAAGGCAAAAGAGGGTCCTAGCAAGGTGTACCTAATAAAGTAGCCAGTGAGTGTATCTATTAAGTGTGGCTCCCTCAAAAGAAATAATGTGTCCTTTTAGCCCCTTGTCAATAAATTTTAGTTAATTGGTTGTTGGCTAGGGAGATCTCCACATCCCTGTAACGGTCCAGGGATCTGAAATCCCCAATCTTTTCCCCCTCATTTCTGCAGTGCTTCAGGGACGAACCAGAGCAATTCTCTGTGCTAGAAGTGACTAATCAGAATTGCTAATTAACTGGGGTTTTACTGAGCTAACTGTCCAAACTGAGAATTTGATGGCCGATTATGAATTTTGGTGATGACTTTCTATTCCCCAGACCTGATTACCACCACATAACCCTATTGGTGGTTATAGTCTTCAGAAAAAGAATTATCCCAAAACAAACTAATGAACACAAAACCTTTTACATAGGAAACTATAGAGACAAGGGAACCAAGCCTTGGTCTTAATTCTTAAGAGAATGCGCAAAAGCAGGAAAGGAAAACCTTTGAACTAGGAATGATAATATTACATGATAAAGATGGTGTCCTCAGTGTAAATCTGAGTTTTTTATATTATTATCAAATGCTCTTATAACCATTCCAGCTTCTGTGAACTCCACCCCCTTCCCATTCCATAGTCCATTCTTTATGCCTTAGCTGACTCAATTTTATTTCCTTGTTTTTTTTTTTTGTTCTCATGCCTAACGTTCACATATTGTTATCTTAAAGTGGATCTTTCAGTAATTTTTTAGATCTCATGAATATATTTCTGAAATTTAACAGAGCAACTGTATGATTATCACAGCCAGGTGACTTTGTCGAGGAAAAAATATATCAGTTTACTGCTACAGAGGTAGGAAGAATATTTTTAGGGCGTAGGTTCCCTCTGATGCTGTTAGTGCTGTTTGGGCGGGCACAGCTGCCCCTTAATCACTTGTGGACTGCCCGCTCGCAGTGTATGTCACTGACTGTTTCCAGGTTTCAGGTGTGTGTACGCTCCCCTGCCTGTCTACTCCTTCTGTACACAGTGGGAGCCTGTCTGCAAATCCCGGCCAATGATTCCCGGCTGGGACCTTCTGATCGGCTGTGTACAATCACAGCCCAGAGCTCTGTGTTGACAATCATCACAGAGCTCTGTACAGAGGGAATGATCTCTCTGTTTCTCATCCCTGCATGGATGAGAAACTAAGAGATCTATTAGTAAAAATTAACACACTTTACACATATTACACATAGTTAGACACACATTTAACCCCTTGATCACTCTGGATGCTAACCCCTTCCCAGCCAATTTCATTAGTACAGTGGCAGTGTATACTATTATCACTGATCACTGTATTAATGTTATTGGTGATGTCAGTGGCAGTTTGTCAGTTCCCCTTCAGTGTCAGTTAGTGTCTGATTGCCCGCCACACTATCGCAGTCCCATTATAAGTGACTAATCACCGCCATTAGTAGTATTAATAAAAAAAATCCAGTATATATACTTTGGTTTGTAAACCAATATACACTTATTGGGATTTTTTTATCAAAGACATGTAACAAAATAAATTATGGCCAAAAAATATATATATATTTTTTTAAATGTGTGTATTGTTTTCATTTATATCACAAAAATAAAAGAACCCAGTGGTTATCATATACCACCAAAAGAAAGCTCTATTTGTATGAAAAAATGCTATAAATTTTGTTTGGGTACAGCGTTGAATGACTGCACAAATACCAGGTAAGGTAGCACAGTACTAAATAGTAAAAAAAATGGCAAGGTCGTGTAGGGGGTGAAATCTTCCGAGGCTTAAGTGGTTAATTTGTATGGGCGGCTGTACCAGCAGGAAACACAGGGAAAAGATCCATGACACTTTTCCTAAAATGCACCCACAGGGCAGCTGCATGGAACAGCATTGTCCTGTGGCAGCTTGCAGTTTTGCGCACCCAAATACATGCTGCATTTTCACATACATGGGGGTGCCACGGGTCTGCTAAAGAGCAGTATGTTTTGGCTTTGGGTGCCTGCGGGTGCAGAAACACATACAATTTAAATGCATTCCTACACCTGCAATAGTGTGAACCTTAATCTGCTCCTCCTCAGTTATCAGACTGCAACCAGGGGCAGACTGACCATTTGAAAACTCGGGCACTGCCCGAGGGCCCGGCGTCAATAGGGGGCCCCATGAGATGCCCCTGGTACCTTTTTCATAGGCTTTTTTGAGTTTGGGCAAGGACACAGGGGCCCCATGATCCCCTATTTCCCGGGGGCCCCATGAGTTGTCAGTCTGCCCCTGACTGCAACATTGTATCTCTGCAGCCAGTCTCAAGGTGGGAGGCTGTAGCAGTGGCTGTTTGTGTTAGGCATTTGTGAACACAACCAAGAACTGCACAAGCACCAGGCTTTACATTCTTGCATGATCTCTTAGCCCACAGTTCAGTCCAGAAAGTAAATACTGACCATGGACGTTGTTAAGTAAAGCTGGTGCTGCCCTGTCAATCAATCCTGTGATCTCAAGGAGAGGTAATACATATCTTAAAGTATTACATTCACACAATACTTAGCATCTATGCACAGAGATATATAGGAGAGCAGGTCAATTTAAATTGTGTAATCTATGTATTTTATCTATTTATCTTTAATCTAAATGTCTTAAAACTGATTAAATAAGCACTTATTTAACCTTGTAGCACTTCCTCAGAGGAGCCATTGAATTGTTTTGTGATTTCTCTTCACACCTGACGATAACACGCCTTGCTCACCCAGCACTTAACACACCCTGAGGAGTTTTAAAGAATTTATAAGGCCAAGCATAGCGTGAAGGAAGAGAGGTTTAGCAAGTGCATTTAGAAAAACGATCAGACAGCATTACTCTCAGAGATATAGTTAAACACGTAGCATTCTGATAAACCGTAATTACCAGAATTGAACTGCATGTACCTAGTAATAGCATATACTGTAAGCACAATCCTAACTTTTTAGGCAGGCCTAGTGTTAGCCCATTGGACGGTGACTGATTAAAAAAAACCAAAGCAAAGTTGGGGCCCTTGAAGAAAGCACAATAGTTCCTAGCACACAACAGATTTCAGAATATGTCAACCCAACATTTCACATTCCTGATATGTGCCTACTTGTATGCAAAAGTATCCTGTTCTCTTTGCATTGCTTCCTTTGTGTGAAATACCTGGTGTTCCTGCCAGTCCCTCTGCTTTCCTATTAAAAAAATCTGACCACACTAAGCATGAGAGCTTGGCGTGGTCAGTTTTCTGGCTGTGCTGGGAGCCAATCCAATGATCAGGCTTGTGATGATATCCCCCCCCCCCCCACGCACAGCTATCCTATTCACTGGGAAGATGCATGATCCCCTCCCTTCGGAGACTGGGCAGTATTCCAACATGATAATGACCCCAAACACACCTCCAAGACAACCACTGCCAAGGTCTCTAACATCCACCATCTCTGTGCTGTTGTCATGGAGGAGTGGAAGAGGACTCCAGTGGCAACCTGTGAAGCTCTGGTGAACTCCATGCCCAAGAGGGTTAAGGCAGTGCTGGAAAATAATGGTGGCCACACAAAATATTGACACTTTGGGCCCAATGTGGACATTTTCACTTAGGGGTGTACTCACTTTTGTTGCCAGCGGTTTAGACATTAATGGCTGTGTGTTGAGTTTCTTTGAGGGGACAGCAAATTTACACTGTTATACAAGCTGTACACTCACTACATTGTAGCAAAGTGTAATTTCTTCAGTGTTGTCACATGAAAAGATAGAATCAAATAATTATAAAAATGTGAGGGGTGTACTCACTTCTGTGAGATACTGTGTGTGTGTATATATGTATATATATATATATATGTGTGTGTGTGTGCTTTACCTTTAATTTCTATATTAAACTGAGTTGTTGTGCAGTTTGGTTGTTTTACAAAGTGAGGGTTTACATATTCTTTAACTTGTATGATGTTAGTCTCTTACCAGTCCCATGGTGGCCTTTTCTGGGACTCTGGACACATGCTCTGACAGGGATAGAACACATGTGCACATCCTCAGAGAGGGATGGAAGTTTTTGTGATTTCTCTCTTTCAGTCCTGCTGAGACAGACCCTCGTTTTCTTCTGTACAAGTGGTGGGAGTGCTCTCTAGTACAGTCTGATCTCACCAGGCATCCAAATCATACTTTCCCAGGGAGAAGGTTCTCAGTCTTTTTGCTTCTCTCTGTTCTCTCTGAGTAGACACTCCATAGATGAATATTACAACATGGTCACCTTAATGATGACTGCTGTACTTCTGCATTAATCAATAATCAGTTTAATGTTGCCCACACTGCAGAAAGATAATACAGAAGCAACAAAGGAATTTCCACAGAATTTATCAGCTACAGTCCAGGTTATATCCTGATGAAGTAGAAGTGTCTCTTCAAGTCCATAGTTGCCAACATCTAAAAAAAGTTTTAGGGACACCTTTTTTTGTTGTACGCCCAATAAGCCATTTTAGGCAGCGAATTAGGGGCTTGATATTCGTTTAAATGGGTGTGTTTCTAGAAGAGGCATACCGACCGTTAACCTATCATGCACTTTAACCGCTTCCCATCTGCCCTATAGCAGAAATAGTGCTACAGGGTGGCACAGGTGTGCAAAATCATGTATATATACGTTGGAAATAAAACAAGATGAATGAGCGTGACTAAATCAATTAGGCAAATAGAATAGGAAGCTGCTAGCATAAAGGTATACCTCAGCACCTTAGTGTCAAAAATTCAAATATTGGGTATGCAGCGCTAAATGTTAACATACAAGACAATGATCCAAGTACGTTTATATAAATGTTCATCATTTTAAATATAGTCCCAGATAAAAGTCTTCCAATAGCTGAACTCATCAGACTATATACATTAGTAGTAAATATTCCGTAGGGTGATAGATCGTCCACCAGTGGTTGATTTGGTCAGGTTGTATACCTTAATAATCAAACTTCCATGCGGTAATGGTATAGTAATGTGCTTACCAGAAATACATACAAACTGCGCATTGTATGTATATACTCTGTAAAGGCATCAGGATCTGGTCACCGGTATGATGTCATCAAGCGCAGTGGCGGACTCTCGAAGATGATGTTAGTCACGCTCAAGGTCCACCTCAGACTCACCAGTGGATCCAACGCTGTTCAGACTCCACCTTAAATCCACCTTAAAGGGGCTCGTAAAATTACATTACATTACATTACATTGAGTTTATATAGCGCCAAAGGGTTTGCTCAGTGCTGTACAATAGAGGGGGGGACAATACATGAAACATTACAGCAACTACAAACAGCACACGAGGGGTTATAGGGCTCTACTCTTTCGAGCTTACAATCTAGGAGGGAGGGGGTAGTGGTACAGGAGGAAGTGGCTGTGGGGGATGGAGTGGTAGGAGGAATGAAGGAGAGCAGCAGTTAGGTGAGGGTGGGGTAGGCTTCCCTGAAGAGGTGGGTTTTCAGGGAGCGCCTGAAGGTGAGGAGGGAAGGTGACAGTCTGATGGATTGGGGTAGTGAGTTCCAGAGGATGGGGGAGGACCTGGAGAAGTCTTGCAGACGTGCGTGTGAGGAGGAGACCAGGGAGCAAGATAGAAGGAGGTCCTGTGAAGAGCGAAGGGTACGGGTAGGGTGGTACTTGGGAATCAGGTTGGTGAGGTAGTTAGGGGCAGTGTTGTGAATGGCTTTGTAGGTCAGAGTGAGTAGTTTGAATTTGATGCGTTGGGCGATAGGGAGCCAGTGGAGGGAGAGGCAGAGGGGGGTGGCAGAGGTGGAGCGGGTGGTGAGGTGGATGAGTCTAGCCGCTGAGTTGAGGATGGTCTGAAGCGGGGAGAGCCGGCACTGGGGCAGGCCGGTGAGGAGGGAGTTGCAGTAGTCAAGGCGTGAGATAATCAGGGAGTGCACAAGTAGTTTAGTGGTGTCTGGGGTAAGGGAGGAGCGTATTTTGGCGATATTGCGGAGGTGGAGTCTGCATGTGTTTGTAAGTGATTTGACATGAGGTTGGAAGGAGAGGTTAGAGTCCAGAATGACTCCAAGGACTTTGGCTTGCGGGGCGGGATTGATGGTGGTGATGTTAGTAGTGATGGATAGGATGGGGGGGGGGGGGCACGGGCAGGAGGGAAGACGAGAAGCTCGGTTTTGGAGAGGTTGAGTTTGAGGAAATGGAGCGACATCCAGTCAGAGATGTCGTTTAGGAGGTGAGTGATGCGGGCGGAGAAAGTGGAGGTGAGGTAAGGGGTGGAGAGGTAAATTTGAGTGTCATCAGCATAGAGATGGTAGTTGAAGCCGTGGGAGTGTATGAGTTTGCCAAGGGAGGAGGTGTAGATGGAGAAGAGAAGGGGTCCAAGGACAGAGCCCTGGGGGACCCCAACAGAGAGGGGGAGTGAGGGGGAGGTGGCACCATTGTAGGTGACACTGAAGGAGCGTCGGGATAGGTACGAGGAGAACCAGGAGAGAGCGGTGTCTCTGATGCCAAGGGAGAGTAGTTTATTAAGGAGGAGGGGGTGGTCAACTGTGTCGAAGGCCGTAAAATAACGAGCCAGGAAGGCAAGATGGTACCAATAGTGTAATATTGTCTTTATTCAATAAAACCAAATGTATCAAAGAAAGGCACTCACATCAGATATACTGGCTTGTAGATAAGTTCCATAGGTACAAATTCATATACAGCGTCGCATTGAGGGATTCACCTGACATGTTTCGTGCAGACCGCACGTTTTCAAAGGGGTCTGCATATATATATAAACGTACTTGGATCATTGTCTTGTATGTTAACATTTAGTGCTGCATACCCAATATTTGAATGTATATATACGTAATTACTCTCTGGTGCCCAGTGATTTCTGACAATCACCGATGGGGAGGAGGACTGTTTTGCACGGACACAGCCACTACTCTCAGTCTGACATCATGCGGGCGCTCAGCCCCAAATGCACACTGTCTGTGTCCGTGCAGCCACTGTGTCCCAATAAATATGAATGGGACCAGCTGCACAGGGACATACTCAACACCTACGCAGGTAAATATGACCCTCACACGGGGTACACATTGTTGCGTACCGTGTGAATGAACAAGGCCATACACTGCAAAACATTTGTCATAAAATATGTAGAACACTTTATCTGACATTGACCTGTCTGAGACACCTGTTGTGGCAAATGATAGCCTGAAGGTTTGTTGGTGGCAAAAGTCCTATGTAATAAAGTTAGAAGGTATTATATGGTGGCAAACTCTAAATCAGTTGCCTACATGCTACTCCTTGCAGTGGTGTACTGGAGTGCCATCCTCAGCAGCTGTATAGTCATCACCAGGGGCGGACTGACAACTCATGGGGCCTCCGGGCAATAGGGGATCATGGGGCCCCTGTGTCCTTGCCCAAACTCAAAAAAGCCTATGAAAAAGGTACCAGGGGCATCTCATGGGGCCCCCTACTGACTCCAGGCCCTCGGGCAGTGCCCAAGTTTCCAAATGGTCAGTCCGCCCCTGGTCATCACATCATCCTCCCCCCTCATAGTCATATAGACTGCATTCCTTAACATGAACAACCATGTAGATTAGTCTGTGGGACTACAACTTCCAACATGCACTGGCAACTCTGAGACAGGATGGGAGATACACAGTGTTTACTTACCTCTGACATACAGACAGAACACTATCAGCTTCCAGCTGCTCTCTGTCTATCGCTGCTCATCAGTTTGCCATCTGTCCATTCAAAATGCCTATATAACAGGACATGTTTATCCAGCTACACTGTGGAGGCAAACATGCACGGCCCCTGCAGGAGCCCAGCATGCAGGCCTGTCATGCTCTTACCTCTGACCAGGACCTCTAGCTGTCTGGCCCCTGTCATTGATCATCAGGAGAAAGCACTCTGCCAGCTGGTACCTTCTGATGACAACAGCTAAAGGCAGGTTGGCGCGATCACCCCTTGACTGGCCATGCCCAATCACTTAAAGAGGTGGGCATCACGTGACTTCCTGGCATCAAATCATTGAAAGTCCTGAGCCAGAGGAGGTAGGGGGAGGCAGGGAATCAACACTGTGGATAGAATTATGCCCCATGGCCCCGCCCCCACGGTACTGTTGTTGCCAGCGGCAGCCAGCCAGACATCGTGCATGGTAACAAAAGCCAGCAGCTCAGCTGTCCATGATAAATCCTAATTTTCGGGACTCCGTGAGTGTCCCGGGCATTTCGGGACTGTTGGCAACTATGCAAAAATAAAAATAGCTATTACAAATAGGGTGCAGTACTCAGCCTTTTTAATTACAATAGCAAATGCATGCCCCTGTGAAAGGTATAAATGTTCATTCAGATCTATGTTTATGCATACTTATGTAGGACTAACATAGGGCAAACTATTCTTTTGATATAAGCCTTGAAGAAAGACTGCTTTGTTAAAGACATCTACTGTGCTGGAGAAAGCTTGCCTTATGCTAGCAACTAAAAGAGAAACTAAATTCTGGAAGTTGTGCACAAAAAAGCAAGCAAAAGGGTAAATGAATAGTCACCAGTATTGCCTGTGGTCTCCTTGCAGCTGATCTTTCCTCAGCACAGTCATGCCTTGTCCTGCAGTGCAGCCATCTTGGTAAAGGCAGAGTTTTGCTTCCTAGTGTCAAACCCTCCAGCATGGAGAACAGTCAACATTGCAGTAGTCACATCAGATCTCCCTCCAAATCACCTGGGACTAGCAGTAGAGGCAGCAGTACCTTAAAACCTGAAATGGCCACGGAATAGGTGTGCCTAGGCAACCTCACGTACAAGGAAGTGTACTGCAATTTCTCAGAATTCCAGACAAAAGGTACTTTTTTTCAGGCCACTGCTTCAGCACGGTAAACATTTCTAGGTGTTTCCTACGCCATAGCAAATGTTTCACTGTAAATGCTGAACACTCTGACCGGGTTGACCATGAGGTTCTTCTTCACTTTGTTTTTTGTACACAATATATTATTAGAATGAAAATCATTTAGGCCAAAAGTTACATTGTGACTGTGATACTGAGTATTGAGATGGACTAGCGCAACACGTGGAATGAAACATCACTTTAACAGAGAATCAAAACATTTCTAGGGAGTTTTCAAAAGCAATGTTTTCTTGTCCCCCCCCCCCCCCCCTCCTCACCAAGCTGTATGGTCTTGCATTTGCCTTAGTCTAGTTCTCAGTGTGGGGGGCTTATCCAAAGGCCTCACTTCACTCATTTTATGATCACTTACATATGCAAAGTAGAGTTTTGCATTAATTAGCCTACTGTTACTATTGTTTACATAAATTAGACTGACACCCTTATGGGAAAGGATTGGGAATTTGGCATTATGACTGGGGAAGCATGGAATGAATATCAGGCCTTCCAACATGACCAGTACTATAATGTTCTATAATGTATAGAATATTCCACTTCCAGGCTTCTCTTTACCTGATTTAAATCACCTGACACTTAAAGAAATTCTAAGAGATTTTTTAAAAAAATAATAAAGATGCCTATACTTGCCTGGTCTGTGCAATGGTTTTGCACAGAGCAACCCTGAACCTCCTCTTCTGGGGTCCTCCACTGGTGCTCCTGGCTCCTCCCCCCGCGAGTGCTCGCATTGAAAGCCACTTGCTACGGGGGCACTTGTGTGAGCTTGATTCACTGACACGCTCTGTATGTCAATTGACCCGTTCATCGTGACCTGGACCCACCCACCCTCTCCTCACTAGCTGTGATTGGCAGCTGAAGAAGCCAATGGCTCCTGTTGCTGTCCCAATCTCCAGTGGAGAGAGAGAAAGTGGAGTGGAGAGAGCCGCTGCTCTCATACACATCGCTGAATCAAGATTGGGCTCAGGTAAGTATAAGACACTTCCTTCCAACTTTTAACACCTGTGCTTACTAACTTGTATATAGCAGATCTGTATACTAGTACTGTATACTGTATACCTATTTTTATGCCACTCCAGTCCGGTTATGTGATCCCCTGTGTCAGCAAGTGGCAGCTACAGGGCTAAGGAGAAAGCGCTTAACAATGGCTAGTAAATCCTGAAGAATTGACATTACCCATAGGCTTCAATGGTGTATCCATGCTGGCACCCCTTCCTCTCCCCTGCAGCTGCCTCTTTCTTACACAGGTTAGTAAACATAGGTGTTAGGAAGGGGGGGGGGTATGGAGTAGTTTTAAGATTGGTTAAGGTTAACCTGGAATTCTACTTTAAGAGAGAGTTCAGGAGCTGAGCAGGTTGTGTGTTGTAGAGCGGAAAATGGCTGAAGATCTGAGTTGTAGGAAACTTGAAAGCTATAATAGGAGAGGGACTATCATTGGACAGACTGTAAGCTCCATGAGCGGGCCTTCGTAAACCTTATGTATTAAACTGTATTGTAACTGTACTGTCTCCCTTTATATTGTAAATGCTGTTCACACTGTCAGTGTCAGATATATCCTGTATAATAATAATGTTAAAATGGAATTACGTCGTACACTAAAGCAGTATTAATCCACAAACCAAAAATATAATATATTGCAGCTTGCCAGTCTTTAGATGATCTGCATTGCTTTTCTTTTCTTAGGCTTTTTTCTCTAATAGTCCTATACTAGGGTGCCCTAACTCTGGATGAATGAGCACAAGGGGCACCTGTGGACAGCAGCATTGTTAATCTGGGGGGAGGGGAGTGTTAAATGGATAAGCAGTGTAGCACCACCCCCGAAGGGGCAGCTTGGTAACTTTGGGTTCTCTGCTCTGCGTCTTGACTAAAAGAACAACCTTTGCCCCTCTGACTCAGTTTAATAAAAATCACTGCAAAGCAAGAATAAAGACACATATGTAAAAAAACCTGTAACCTGACTGAGGGTTACTGCAAGTAAATAGACACACATCGGTTTAGTGGAAAATGTTAATGATCTATTGATACAGGTTAGAACTAATGACAAATTGAACATAAATGAGCACACCACAGATAGATCATTACACAGTCTGCTAAACAGTAGGGTTGGGCTTGATGTTCGAGTTGAACATAAGTTCGACTCAAACATCGGCTGTTCGTGTGTTTGGTGAACACACGAATGGTAAGGACGTTCAGCGGGCTGTTCACCCTGATTGTGCATTGTGATTGGCCAAAGCAATGCACCTGAACACAGGTCAGGTGCAATGCTTTGACCAATCACAGCGCATGGTGATGTCACAAGGGTGTGTGGGTGACCCCGCCCCCTTGTGATGTCACCACAAAATTAAGAACTGTCATCTTGGCGCAGCTGTCAGATGGTGGGAGCCAGCGTCGAGAGAAGAGCAGGTTTATTTTCTTTTTTCAGGTCGGCGGTGGCGGCAGACATCATGATTGATGTTGGATCTACTTCAGAGGACTTTTTTTTATTTTTGTTTATAATAAAGGACTTGTCAAAGACTAATGTCATTGTTTACACTACACTTTTTAAAATTTAATTAATAAGTTTAATGAATTCGCATGGGGGGGTGGGATCTGGCAAGATTTCGATAAGCCCGCCACTCGCAGACCCCCACAACCACCAGCCATGGTTGTGGGGAACAAGGTGCTTTGGGGGGGAGCACCCCCCATGTTGAGGGCATGTGCCCTGGTATGGTTCAGGAGGGGTGGGGGTGCTCGCTCCTGCACCCCCTTTCCTGACCTGCTGGGCTGCATGCTCGGATAAGGATCTGGTACTGATTTTGGGATGGACCCCCTAAAAATCCATATCAGACCCAAAGGGCTTGGTATGGATGGGGGGGACCCCACGCTGTTTTTGTTTCTGTTCATTTTTTAATTGCCGGTCAATGCCGGCAATTCTTTTTACATTCCCCACTGACAGCTGAAACATTAAAGAATGTTTTCACTACTAAAATACTGCATGACTTAATAATATAACTCATGCGGTATTATAGTAGCTGTGCAGTATTTTACTGCATACTCAGATTCGGTAAGATACCACTTAGTGAATTGTCCCTGTTCAAAGTTCGTGGTTTAACTTTCGATAGGTTCGAATGATCAATCACGAACCGAACAGGGGGGTGCTCGGCCCATCACTACTAAACTAAGTATTAACTATGTCAGATTGGAAAAAATCAGGCGTTATACCACTAACTAGGATCAAAAGGGTAAGAAAGTAAATCAGCAATAACCAATATTATTAAACCTTAAAAGCAGTATAAATGACAATAATACTACACTAGGCTAGAGAGCACTTTAAGAAATTGGATAGGATACAGTGTCTTTTAAGCAGTACCTCTTTAACCAAATAAAAAGGGGCAAGGCCTTAGGATAGCAATCGTTAGGGGCAATCTTTAGCCCTGACTCTTCAGCCGGCTAAACATCGGGGCCCATTGGCGTGTGTTAAGGCAGTCAATAAGACCTTCAGGCAGAATTAGCTCAGTCACAACAGTACATATCTAATAATGCTTCTCTCCTGGAGAGGGAGGGAGTGGGCAGCAGGAGTTTACTTAGATCCCGCAGCCTTTTTCTGGTGCTAACAGGAGAGAACAAGTGGTGGGAACACAAGGAACCACTCTGCCTCTCTCCCTGCAGTGGTGGTGGGCTGAGAGGGGGGAGCAATCCCCAAGCCCATTCCTGTCAGCGCTGCAACAGCTTTAGATGCACTAACAAATTAAAGCCAACCTCTAATTATACTTTATACGCAGTTACATCAAACTGTTTTTTTGGTAAAGGTTTTACATAAATATTAAAGCTGATCATTGTAAGCACCCCTGTCAGTGTTAAATGGTTTGTCTCATCCCTGTAACTGATACATTCTGCTGAACTTTTGAAAAAACACCAGACTTACTGGCCAGATCACCTGGCGAAAATAGAAGAAAGCCTAAAAGGAATATGAATGCATCCATCACATCTAAGAATTTGTAAGCTGCAATATAATAAATGTTTGTTCTTGGGTTTAATACTGCAATAAATATGGCAGGAATAAATTGATTTAGAGTAGCGATGATGCTTTATTGATTTTGAAGGGGCCGGTATAGCTGGAACTGTTTCTGGACAAAGCATTTAGTTGGCATAATAAAACATAAAGTATACAGTGCACAGATTCTGAAAGAGGTATGACTTAAAGTGGTGAGGAGGGGTCTGAGCTGGTTCCAGACTATTATTTGCCTGAAACAGCAATTGTGGGAAGGAGGGAGCATAAAACATTTCCAAAAGACTTTAAGCTGACAACACAAAAATTAATCTGTTTTCAAACTATCACACCCTTTCAAGATTATATTTCCACCTAACTTGCAAGTTAGGTACCTGTTAGGCAGGCTTATTAGATGAATGGTGCCGTCTCACCTGGTGCCCTAGGATTTTAAGGAAATGTTAGATTTTCTTAGTGCAATATGTTTCCATCATTACATGGCAGCTTTAAAAAATTAGACCTACTAAGAAGTGCAAGCTACCCCCGAAGGAGCCGCTTGTATCTTGTATGTTGTTCCCTTTTTCTCCCCTTTACTCACCTAGCAGCCAGGCACAGTGTACTCCTTCAGCCAAATACGCTCACACACTCTTCAATGACCAATCTAGGGGATGTTTTGTTTATGGAGTTTATTGTAGAACTGGGGATAGGGATGGGGAATTGTAGTAGAATACTCCAAATCGGAACTATTTACACTGAGGGTATCTAGCTGATCTCTTAGTTGAGCACTGTAGAAGTCTTAACGAAAAACAAAACGGCGCTGGGAGAGGACCACACATGAAGATTCTAGATAGGTTAGTGACAAATGATGGCTACAGCAGGAGAAATACATATAGGGGAATAAGCGTACAATAGTAATGAGTTCAAAATAAGGTGGTGATAAAATGACAAATGGAGAAGGGGAAGATTTATTGGTAACAAGAGGTTTAAAAACTACTCACAAACGTAAGAAGTATGATAGCATGGTAAAGGAATGCCTTTGGTAAGCCCTCAGTCTGCCCTTGATGTGAAGATGGATCCTGGTTGTGCAGGATGAGCAGAGATGCAGCCGTCGGTGTTCAGCAATGCAGAGTGGATTTTTAAAAATGGCGCCGAAACAAGCATGGACAGCAAGGAAGTCAGGACCTCGGCAGGTGACCAATGGCAGGACAGGAACAGGGTCAGGTGAAGAAGCACTTACTTCTTCAGACCTTTGTAGTTTTTAAACCTCTTGTTACCAATAAATCTTTAACCCTCTACACTGAGATTGGCGCCCCCTTGTGTCGGACTGTAGAAGTCTTGACTGACAATAGATAGCAGACTTCCCTTTGTCACATATAGCAGCAAGTGATTTAGGAGTGAGCAAAGTTCCTTTAACAATAGTAGTAGTTACAGGGCTGAGCTCTACAACTAATAAACCAGTTACAACAGACTGCGACAGCCCAAAGGTAACGTAGCTAGGCAAAGTCCTTTACAGTAGCAGCACTTGGACAATCTCTTCAGAACACTAGCCAGTGTTCCCTTTTTTTCTAGATCCACAGTGACTATCAAGTACCAGAGAATGTAGCAAGCACACAGAGTCCGCAAATTCCTCAATGTCAGTACTTACGAGGCTCACAGACAGAATAGTTGCCTCCTTCCAATCATCCAGATGAAACCCTCCAGTGATACCAGAGAGACCTTTGATGGACAGCCCCCCTCAGTCAGCTTACTGAAGAACCAGGGTCACTCTCTCTAACTTCAGGCCCTCAGGTCCACCCACCTGAGGCCACGTGGCAGCCAGTGCCAGGCGAGGCAGCCTGCCACCAGCCTGGCTGGTGCAATCCACTCCTGGAAAAGACCCTGAACCCATGTGATCCTAGAACATAAATACTACTCCCAGCATTCAATGGGACTGCCTTCCCCTGTGATTGGCCAGGGCTGTATCCATATTCATGTCGTTTATTTGTCTAGTCCCTTCCCAAGTTCTGGAAGGCTCTCATAGCTTCCTGAAGGCGGGCAGAAGTCAGACAAACTCCAACAGCACCAGAACAGCATGAGCAGACCTGACTAATCAATCACAGCACTCTATTAAGCAGAATACCACACTGAATTTACCTGACAACCTCTCTGGTAAGCAGAGAAACACAGCTATGCTCAACCTAACTATACACCTCCTAGCACCTATACACCTCCACACACACAAATAAATATACAGTATATGTGTGTTTATATACTGTATATAGGCTTTACATACACTTTAACCAGTTCCGTGCCGCCCTATAACAGAAATATTGCTACAGGGCGGCACGGGTGCGCAAAATCACATATATATATGTATATATGTGATTTTGCAGTTCCAGGTAGGGGTGCGCGTTCTCTCTATCTGCACCACCATTTGTGGCCTCGGCTGTCAATCACTGGGTCCCGGCCGGTGATTACGCACCGGCACCTGGTGATTGCCGGGTATCTCCGACGGGGAAGAGACCTGTGTATGAACAATACAGATCTCTCCCCTGTCAGCGCCTGCACACTACATTGTATGACTCTGCATAGCAGAGCCATACAAAGTAGTGTGCTTACAGTGAAGCACATACAGCCCAAGAAGTAAAAACAGCACACAGTTAACCCTTTGATCACCCCAGAAGTTAACCCCTTCCTGCCCAATGCCATTAGTACAGTGTCAGTGCTTTTTATTAGAACTGATCGCTGTATTGGTGTCACTGGGTATGTCAGTGATCAGAATGCCTGCCGCAGCTCCGCAGTCCCGCTTTAAGTCGCTGATCGGCGCCATTACTAGTAAAAAAAAATAAAAACTCTCACTATAACTTTCACGTAAACCAATTAATTTACACGTATTGGGATCTTTTTTAGCAAATACATGTAGCAGAATACATTTTGGCCTAAATTTATGACGAAATATGATTTTTTTCAATTTTTTTACTGGACATGTTTAATAGCAAAAAGTAAGAAATATTGTTTTTTTTTTGTTTATAGCACAAAACATAAAAAACACACAGGCAATCAAATACCACCAAAAGAAAGCTCTATTTGTGGGAAAAAGGACGTAAATGGACACAGTGTTGCATGACTGCACAATTGTCAGTTAAAGTAATGGGGCGTCATATCGCAAATAATGGCCTGGTCAGGAAGAGGGGTAAATCCTCTGGAGGGCAAGTGGTTAAGAGGCGCTGGGTACAGTGAAGGAAATAAGTATTTAATCCTCTGCTGATTTTGAATGTTTTCCCACTCACAAAGATATGATCAGTCTAAAAATCTAATGGTAGGTGTATTGTACCACTGGGAGACAGAATAGCAACAAAAAATTCAAAATAAATGCCTAACAAATTCTGCACTGATTTGCATGTTCATGAGGGAAATAAGTATTTGATCCCCTATCATTCAGCAGGATTTCTGGCTACCAGGTGTCTTTCATACAGGTAACAAGCTGAGATTAGAAGCAGTCTCTTAAAGGGAGTGCTGATAATTTCATTTTGTTAACTGTATAAAAGACACCTGTCCACAGGAGCAATCTCATCTCATCTGACCACAACACTTTCAACCAATCCTCCTCTGCATCATTCAGATATTCAGAGGTAAACTTCAGACGGGCCTGGACATGTGCTTTCTTGAGCAGAGGGACCTTGTGGGCACTGCAGGATCCTCACATGTAGCTCTGGGATGATTCCTGACTGTTCTCATGATCATTGACACTCCACAAGGTGAGATCTTGCATGGTGCATCAGGCCTAGGGAGACTTACAGTTGTTTTGTGTTTCTTCCATTTGCGAATGATTGCACCAACTGTTGTCACCTTCTCACCAAGCTGCTTGGCGATAGTTTGGTGGCCCAGTCCAGCCTTGTGTAGTTCTACAATCTTGGTCCTGACATCCTTGGACAGCTCTTTGGTCTTTGCCCATGGTGGAGAGTTTAGAATCTGATTGTTTGATCTGAAGAGTATATTAAAAAAAATATATATTTTTTTAACATATAAAAAATTCATTTTAACATATATTTTTACATATATTTGTAAATGCATTCCAAAAATGTACATTTATATTTTTAAAGACATACAGTCTATTTGAAATGTATTTTTAAAAATATTTTTCATATATTTTGAAATAAACACATTTCAACATGCTGTATATATTTAAGTTGCAAGGTGGATCCATCATGGATTGGACTTGTTTTTTCAGCACATCCCACAGATGCTCACTTCGAGTGAGATCTGGAGAATTTGGAGGCCAAGTCAACACCTCAGACTTGTGTTCTTTAACCACTTCAAGTCCGGACACTTTCACCCCCTTCCTGTCCAGTCCAATTTTCAGCTTTCAGTGCTATCACACTTTGAATGACAATTGTGTGGTCATGCAACACTGTACCCATATGAATTTTTTAGCATTTGTTTGAGACAGATAAAACTTTATTTTGGTGGTATTTATTCACCACTGGGATTTTTATTTTTTTTGCTATATAATGATATATAAAACACATTTTTTTACATTTTTTTTTTTTTTATATTATTATTTATGGATTTTTTTAAACATACTGTCACACTAGCAGTACAGTGTCACCACAGTGATAATGTACTACTTGTGGGGGGTGATGAAGATTTTTTTTTTAAACTGATTGCTTTTACACCCATAAAGGCTGTAAAAGCAATAATTTCTCCTTCTCTCTGGCTGCATTCTTGCAGCCATTGAGAAATACAGTGAGAGCTGTGATTGGTCACAGCTTGTCACATGGTACAAGGCTGTTGTGAATAACCTTGTACCATGTGATCTCTGTGATCATTCACAGATTTCACACGTATTAAGCAATGATGTCAGAAGTGACATCTTGCTTACTACTATTCATGTGATCACTGATTGGCCAGTCAGTGATCACATGATCGGGACCTTGCACAGAGGACACAGCGGACACAGCAGGCACCGGATGCCAAGGGAGCACGCACAATCCAAAATGGCGGGCGCCGTTTATGAATGGCAACCTGCTCCTGCACTGCTAACGTCCGGCCGTTTATAGACATGGGCTGGACGGCAAGTGGTTAACCATTTTTTGCAGTGTAGCAGGGAACGTTATCCTGCTGAAAGAGGCAATATTGTTTCCATGAAATGTACTTGGTCAGCAACAATGTTTAGGTAGGTGGTACGTGTAAAGTAACCTCCATTGCATTGCAGGACCCAAGATTTCCCAGCAGAACATTGTCCAAAGCATCACACTGCCTCCTTCAACTTGCCTTCTTCCCATACTGCATCCTGGTGCCATCTCTTCCTCTGGCCATCCACATTATGTACAAGAAAATGTGATTCATCAAACCAGGCCACCTTCTTCTATTGCTCCGTGGTCCAATTCTGATACTCACGTGGCCATTGTAGGCATTTTTGGCTGTGGACACGGGTCAGCATGGGCACCCTGACCGCTTACACAACAAACTGCAATGTCTATTTGTTTTAACACATGTTTACTGGGACAACATGTTTACTGGCTGCTTAACCACTTCCCGACCGGCCGTTGTATATAAACAGCCGGATGGTGGCAATGCAGGGTTGGGTGGCCGTTTATAAACGGCCTCCCCACACCCTGCTTGTGCGCGCTCCCAGGAGCGCGCAGCACCGTGATCCGTTGCCCGCTGTGTCCTCCGGACACAGCGAAACACAGATCGTCGGACGGGACCTCTGTACGAGGTCCCGATCATGTGATCACTGATTGGCCAATCAGTGATCACATGCAAAGTAGAAAGCAAGATGTCACTTGCGACATCATTGCTTACTACGTGTGAAATCTGTGAATGATCACAGAGGTCACATGGTACAAGGCTATTCACAACAGCCTTGTACCATGTGACAAGCTGTGACCAATCACAGCTCACTCAGTACTTCTCAATGACTGCAAGAATGCAGACAGAGAGAAAGAGAAAGGATTGCTTTTACATCCTATATGGGTGTAAAAGCAATCAGTGTAAAAAAAAAAAAAAAAAATCACCCCCCCACAAGTAGTTTTTTTTTTACATACTGTCACCCTAGCAGTACAGTGTCACCATGGTGACACTGTACTGCTAGGGTGACAGTATGTAAAAAAAAAAAAAAAAAAATAAAAATGTACAAAAAAATTTTGGCCAAGATATATGATGAAATATTATTTATTTGCAAAATGTTATAAAAAAACCCACTTTTTTTCAAAATCTTTGGACATTTAAATTTACATAGCAAAAAAAATTAAAATCCCAGCGGTGAATAAATACCACCAAAATAAAGCTTTATCTGTCTCAAAAAAAATGGTAAAAAATTAATTTGGGTACAGTGTTGCATGACCGCGCAATTGTCATTCAAAGTGTGATAGTGCTGAAAGCTGAAAATTGCCCTGGACAGGAAGGGGGTAAAAGTGTCCAGTCTGGAAGTGGTTAATATATCCCCCGACTTTCAAATGCCATTGTAATTAGATAGTCAATGTTATTCCTAGATTGTAAGTAGAGATGAGCGAAGAAATGAAAAATTCGATTCGACTGATTCGGCGAATTCGTGGACAATATTCGATTCGAGTCGAATAAATTCGCTGTGAATTTAACTTAAAAAAGGGTGTTTCTAGGCTTCAGAGAGACTTAATATTAGTGCAGAACACTGTACCTTTAATTTAAATGCCCTTGGAGTCTGCTGGGGAAGAGAAATAATACTGTCTGTCAGTATGACATGCAGATGAGTGCCGTCGATCTTAGAATCACTGCACACTTCACTCCTTTGGCCAGTCACGGGGCCAAAACCAGTGTTTGGAGCCACAGTGTGGCGGTGGAGGCAGCAGCAATGGGAGGCCATACAGCAACCTATGACAAAATGGAAACCAGCAGGAGCGTGAGGAGACCTGAAAGTGGCACATGGCAGAGTGGGAGCAATGGGAGGCGGTACAGGGACCCAGGTCACACTGTGGGCCCAGCAGCAGCGTGACCAGGCGGTACGGGGGCCCATGGCCGATATGGGGCTTGGTGGCACCTATGGAAGGCCTGTAATCTGCCAGCGACCTATGACAAAATGGACAACCGCAGGAGTGTGAGGAGATTTCAAAGTGGCACATGGCAGAGTGGAAGCAATGGGAGGCCGTACAGGGACCCAGGTCACACTGTGGGCTCAGCAGCAGCGTGACCAGGAGGTACGGGGGCCCATGGTCGATATGGGGCCTGGCGGCACCTATGGAAGGCCGCTAATCTGCCAGCAACCTATGACAAAATGGACAACCGCAGGAGTGTGAGGAGATTTCAAAGAGGTACATGGCAGAGTGGAAGCAATGGGAGGCCGTACAGGGACCCAGGTCACACTGTGGGACCAGCATCAGCGTGAACAGGCGGTACGGGGGCCCATGGCCGATTTGACCTCATTCATCCCATAGTCCTGCCGACTCACGAATAGCGTGGCCTCCTCAAAGGGCCTGAGCAAGCGCAGGTGTCACACATGAGCTGACAATGGCTGACATCTAAGTTACACAGGGAGTACCTTTATCCGCTTTTAACATCAGGAAATCTGTGATGGCCTTTAGCTGTTCGTAAAGGCGGTCTAACATATGTAGGGTTGAATTACACCTTGTTGCAACGTCACAGCATGAGGAGTCGGTACGGGGGCCCATGGCAGATTACATGTCTGGCAGCAGCAATGGGAGGCCCGTAATCTGCCAGCACCCTATGTCAAAAAATTTAACACACCAGCAGTGTGAAGAGACCTGAAAGTGGCACATGGCAGCAGAGTGTGGCGATGGAGACAGCAGCAATGGGAGGCCGTACAGGGACCCATGACAGACTCTAGACTTGGCAGCAGCATGAGGAGGCGGTATATAGGGGCCCATGGCAGATTAGGGGCCTGGCAGCAGCTATGTGAGGCCCGTAATCTGCCTGCACCCTATGTCAAAAAATTTAACACACCAGCAGTGTGAAGAGACCTGAAAGTGGCACATGGCAGCAGAGTGTGGCGATGGAGACAGCAGCAATGGGAGGCCGTACAGGGACCCATGAGAGACTCTAGACTTGGCAGCAGCATGAGGAGGCGGTTTATAGGGGCCCATGGCAGATTAGGGGCCTGGCAGCAGCTATGTGAGGCCCGTAATCTGCCTGCACCCTATGTCAAAAAATTTAACACACCAGCAGTGTGAAGGAGACCTGAAAGTGGCACATGGCAGCAGAGTGTGGCGATGGAGACAGCAGCAATGGGAGGCCGTACAGGGACCCATGAGAGACTCTGGACTTGGCAGCAGCATGAGGAGGCGGTATATAGGGGCCCATGGCAGATTAGGGGCCTGGCAGCAGCTATGTGAGGCCCGTAATCTGCCTGCACCCTATGTCAAAAAATTAAACACACCAGCAGTGTGAAGAGACCTGAAAGTGGCACATGGCAGAGTGTGGCGATGGAGACAGCAGCAATGGGAGGCCGTACAGGGACCCATGACAGACTCTAGACTTGGCAGCAGCATGAGGAGGCGGTATATAGGGGCCCATGGCAGATTAGGGGCCTGGCAGCAGCTATGTGAGGCCCGTAATCTGCCTGCACCCTATGTCAAAAAATTTAACACACCAGCAGTGTGAAGAGACCTGAAAGTGGCACATGGCAGCAGAGTGTGGCGATGGAGACAGCAGCAATGGGAGGCCGTACAGGGACCCATGAGAGACTCTGGACTTGGCAGCAGCATGAGGAGGCGGTATATAGGGGCCCATGGCAGATTAGGGGCCTGGCAGCAGCTATGTGAGGCCCGTTATCTTGCAGCACCCTATGTCAAAAAATTAAACACACCAGCAGTGTGAAGAGACCTGAAAGTGGCACATGGCAGCAGAGTGTGGCGATGGAGACAGCAGCAATGGGAGGCCGTACAGGGACCCATGAGAGACTCTAGACTTGGCAGCAGCATGAGGAGGCGGTTTATAGGGGCCCATGGCAGATTAGGGGCCTGGCAGCAGCTATGTGAGGCCCGTAATCTGCCTGCACCCTATGTCAAAAAATTTAACACACCAGCAGTGTGAAGAGACCTGAAAGTGGCACATGGCAGCAGAGTGTGGCGATGGAGACAGCAGCAATGGGAGGCCGTACAGGGACCCATGAGAGACTCTAGACTTGGCAGCAGCATGAGGAGGCGGTATATAGGGGCCCATGGCAGATTAGGGGCCTGGCAGCAGCTATGTGAGGCCCGTAATCTGCCTGCACCCTATGTCAAAAAATTTAACACACCAGCAGTGTGAAGGAGACCTGAAAGTGGCACATGGCAGCAGAGTGTGGCGATGGAGACAGCAGCAATGGGAGGCCGTACAGGGACCCATGAGAGACTCTGGACTTGGCAGCAGCATGAGGAGGCGGTATATAGGGGCCCATGGCAGATTAGGGGCCTGGCAGCAGCTATGTGAGGCCCGTTATCTTGCAGCACCCTATGTCAAAAAATTAAACACACCAGCAGTGTGAAGAGACCTGAAAGTGGCACATGGCAGCAGAGTGTGGCGATGGAGACAGCAGCAATGGGAGGCCGTACAGGGACCCATGAGAGACTCTAGACTTGGCAGCAGCATGAGGAGGCGGTTTATAGGGGCCCATGGCAGATTAGGGGCCTGGCAGCAGCTATGTGAGGCCCGTAATCTGCCTGCACCCTATGTCAAAAAATTTAACACACCAGCAGTGTGAAGAGACCTGAAAGTGGCACATGGCAGCAGAGTGTGGCGATGGAGACAGCAGCAATGGGAGGCCGTACAGGGACCCATGAGAGACTCTGGACTTGGCAGCAGCATGAGGAGGCGGTATATAGGGGCCCATGGCAGATTAGGGGCCTGGCAGCAGCTATGTGAGGCCCGTAATCTGCCTGCACCCTATGTCAAAAAATTTAACACACCAGCAGTGTGAAGAGACCTGAAAGTGGCACATGGCAGCAGAGTGTGGCGATGGAGACAGCAGCAATGGGAGGCCGTACAGGGACCCATGAGAGACTCTAGACTTGGCAGCAGCATGAGGAGGCGGTATATAGGGGCCCATGGCAGATTAGGGGCCTGGCAGCAGCTATGTGAGGCCCGTAATCTGCCTGCACCCTATGTCAAAAAATTTAACACACCAGCAGTGTGAAGAGACCTGAAAGTGGCACATGGCAGCAGAGTGTGGCGATGGAGACAGCAGCAATGGGAGGCCGTACAGGGACCCATGAGAGACTCTAGACTTGGCAGCAGCATGAGGAGGCGGTATATAGGGGCCCATGGCAGATTAGGGGCCTGGCAGCAGCTATGTGAGGCCCGTAATCTGCCTGCACCCTATGTCAAAAAATTTAACACACCAGCAGTGTGAAGAGACCTGAAAGTGGCACATGGCAGCAGAGTGTGGCGATGGAGACAGCAGCAATGGGAGGCCGTACAGGGACCCATGAGAGACTCTGGACTTGGCAGCAGCATGAGGAGGCGGTATATAGGGGACCATGGCAGATTAGGGGCCTGGCAGCAGCTATGTGAGGCCCGTTATCTTGCAGCACCCTATGTCAAAAAATTAAACACACCAGCAGTGTGAAGAGACCTGAAAGTGGCACATGGCAGCAGAGTGTGGCGATGGAGACAGCAGCAATGGGAGGCCGTACAGGGACCCATGAGAGACTCTGGACTTGGCAGCAGCATGAGGAGGCGGTATATAGGGGCCCATGGCAGATTAGGGGCCTGGCAGCAGCTATGTGAGGCCCGTTATCTTGCAGCACCCTATGTCAAAAAATTTAACACACCAGCAGTGTGAAGAGACCTGAAAGTGGCACATGGCAGCAGAGTGTGGCGATGGAGACAGCAGCAATGGGAGGCCGTACAGGGACCCATGAGAGACTCTAGACTTGGCAGCAGCATGAGGAGGCGGTATATAGGGGCCCATGGCAGATTAGGGGCCTGGCAGCAGCTATGTGAGGCCCGTAATCTGCCTGCACCCTATGTCAAAAAATTTAACACACCAGCAGTGTGAAGAGACCTGAAAGTGGCACATGGCAGCAGAGTGTGGCGATGGAGACAGCAGCAATGGGAGGCCGTACAGGGACCCATGAGAGACTCTGGACTTGGCAGCAGCATGAGGAGGCGGTATATAGGGGCCCATGGCAGATTAGGGGCCTGGCAGCAGCTATGTGAGGCCCGTTATCTTGCAGCACCCTATGTCAAAAAATTAAACACACCAGCAGTGTGAAGAGACCTGAAAGTGGCACATGGCAGCAGAGTGTGGCGATGGAGACAGCAGCAATGGGAGGCCGTACAGGGACCCATGAGAGACTCTAGACTTGGCAGCAGCATGAGGAGGCGGTTTATAGGGGCCCATGGCAGATTAGGGGCCTGGCAGCAGCTATGTGAGGCCCGTAATCTGCCTGCACCCTATGTCAAAAAATTTAACACACCAGCAGTGTGAAGAGACCTGAAAGTGGCACATGGCAGCAGAGTGTGGCGATGGAGACAGCAGCAATGGGAGGCCGTACAGGGACCCATGAGAGACTCTAGACTTGGCAGCAGCATGAGGAGGCGGTATATAGGGGCCCATGGCAGATTAGGGGCCTGGCAGCAGCTATGTGAGGCCCGTAATCTGCCTGCACCCTATGTCAAAAAATTTAACACACCAGCAGTGTGAAGAGACCTGAAAGTGGCACATGGCAGCAGAGTGTGGCGATGGAGACAGCAGCAATGGGAGGCCGTACAGGGACCCATGAGAGACTCTGGACTTGGCAGCAGCATGAGGAGGCGGTATATAGGGGCCCATGGCAGATTAGGGGCCTGGCAGCAGCTATGTGAGGCCCGTTATCTTGCAGCACCCTATGTCAAAAAATTAAACACACCAGCAGTGTGAAGAGACCTGAAAGTGGCACATGGCAGCAGAGTGTGGCGATGGAGACAGCAGCAATGGGAGGCCGTACAGGGACCCATGAGAGACTCTGGACTTGGCAGCAGCATGAGGAGGCGGTATATAGGGGCCCATGGCAGATTAGGGGCCTGGCAGCAGCTATGTGAGGCCCGTAATCTGCCTGCACCCTATGTCAAAAAATTTAACACACCAGCAGTGTGAAGAGACCTGAAAGTGGCACATGGCAGCAGAGTGTGGCGATGGAGACAGCAGCAATGGGAGGCCGTACAGGGACCCATGAGAGACTCTAGACTTGGCAGCAGCATGAGGAGGCGGTATATAGGGGCCCATGGCAGATTAGGGGCCTGGCAGCAGCTATGTGAGGCCCGTAATCTGCCTGCACCCTATGTCAAAAAATTTAACACACCAGCAGTGTGAAGAGACCTGAAAGTGGCACATGGCAGCAGAGTGTGGCGATGGAGACAGCAGCAATGGGAGGCCGTACAGGGACCCATGAGAGACTCTGGACTTGGCAGCAGCATGAGGAGGCGGTATATAGGGGCCCATGGCAGATTAGGGGCCTGGCAGCAGCTATGTGAGGCCCGTTATCTTGCAGCACCCTATGTCAAAAAATTAAACACACCAGCAGTGTGAAGAGACCTGAAAGTGGCACATGGCAGCAGAGTGTGGCGATGGAGACAGCAGCAATGGGAGGCCGTACAGGGACCCATGAGAGACTCTAGACTTGGCAGCAGCATGAGGAGGCGGTTTATAGGGGCCCATGGCAGATTAGGGGCCTGGCAGCAGCTATGTGAGGCCCGTAATCTGCCTGCACCCTATGTCAAAAAATTTAACACACCAGCAGTGTGAAGAGACCTGAAAGTGGCACATGGCAGCAGAGTGTGGCGATGGAGACAGCAGCAATGGGAGGCCGTACAGGGACCCATGAGAGACTCTAGACTTGGCAGCAGCATGAGGAGGCGGTATATAGGGGCCCATGGCAGATTAGGGGCCTGGCAGCAGCTATGTGAGGCCCGTAATCTGCCTGCACCCTATGTCAAAAAATTTAACACACCAGCAGTGTGAAGAGACCTGAAAGTGGCACATGGCAGCAGAGTGTGGCGATGGAGACAGCAGCAATGGGAGGCCGTACAGGGACCCATGAGAGACTCTGGACTTGGCAGCAGCATGAGGAGGCGGTATATAGGGGCCCATGGCAGATTAGGGGCCTGGCAGCAGCTATGTGAGGCCCGTTATCTTGCAGCACCCTATGTCAAAAAATTAAACACACCAGCAGTGTGAAGAGACCTGAAAGTGGCACATGGCAGCAGAGTGTGGCGATGGAGACAGCAGCAATGGGAGGCCGTACAGGGACCCATGAGAGACTCTAGACTTGGCAGCAGCATGAGGAGGCGGTTTATAGGGGCCCATGGCAGATTAGGGGCCTGGCAGCAGCTATGTGAGGCCCGTAATCTGCCTGCACCCTATGTCAAAAAATTTAACACACCAGCAGTGTGAAGAGACCTGAAAGTGGCACATGGCAGCAGAGTGTGGCGATGGAGACAGCAGCAATGGGAGGCCGTACAGGGACCCATGAGAGACTCTAGACTTGGCAGCAGCATGAGGAGGCGGTATATAGGGGCCCATGGCAGATTAGGGGCCTGGCAGCAGCTATGTGAGGCCCGTAATCTGCCTGCACCCTATGTCAAAAAATTTAACACACCAGCAGTGTGAAGAAACCTGAAAGTGGCACATGGCAGCAGAGTGTGGCGATGGAGACAGCAGCAATGGGAGGCCGTACAGGGACCCATGAGAGACTCTGGACTTGGCAGCAGCATGAGGAGGCGGTATATAGGGGCCCATGGCAGATTAGGGGCCTGGCAGCAGCTATGTGAGGCCCGTTATCTTGCAGCACCCTATGTCAAAAAATTAAACACACCAGCAGTGTGAAGAGACCTGAAAGTGGCACATGGCAGCAGAGTGTGGCGATGGAGACAGCAGCAATGGGAGGCCGTACAGGGACCCATGAGAGACTCTAGACTTGGCAGCAGCATGAGGAGGCGGTATATAGGGGCCCATGGCAGATTAGGGGCCTGGCAGCAGCTATGTGAGGCCCGTAATCTGCCTGCACCCTATGTCAAAAAATTTAACACACCAGCAGTGTGAAGAGACCTGAAAGTGGCACATGGCAGCAGAGTGTGGCGATGGAGACAGCAGCAATGGGAGGCCGTACAGGGACCCATGAGAGACTCTAGACTTGGCAGCAGCATGAGGAGGCGGTATATAGGGGCCCATGGCAGATTAGGGGCCTGGCAGCAGCTATGTGAGGCCCGTAATCTGCCTGCACCCTATGTCAAAAAATTTAACACACCAGCAGTGTGAAGAGACCTGAAAGTGGCACATGGCAGCAGAGTGTGGCGATGGAGACAGCAGCAATGGGAGGCCGTACAGGGACCCATGAGAGACTCTGGACTTGGCAGCAGCATGAGGAGGCGGTATATAGGGGCCCATGGCAGATTAGGGGCCTGGCAGCAGCTATGTGAGGCCCGTTATCTTGCAGCACCCTATGTCAAAAAATTAAACACACCAGCAGTGTGAAGAGACCTGAAAGTGGCACATGGCAGCAGAGTGTGGCGATGGAGACAGCAGCAATGGGAGGCCGTACAGGGACCCATGAGAGACTCTGGACTTGGCAGCAGCATGAGGAGGCGGTATATAGGGGCCCATGGCAGATTAGGGGCCTGGCAGCAGCTATGTGAGGCCCGTTATCTTGCAGCACCCTATGTCAAAAAATTAAACACACCAGCAGTGTGAAGAGACCTGAAAGTGGCACATGGCAGCAGAGTGTGGCGATGGAGACAGCAGCAATGGGAGGCCGTACAGGGACCCATGAGAGACTCTAGACTTGGCAGCAGCATGAGGAGGCGGTTTATAGGGGCCCATGGCAGATTAGGGGCCTGGCAGCAGCTATGTGAGGCCCGTAATCTGCCTGCACCCTATGTCAAAAAATTTAACACACCAGCAGTGTGAAGAGACCTGAAAGTGGCACATGGCAGCAGAGTGTGGCGATGGAGACAGCAGCAATGGGAGGCCGTACAGGGACCCATGAGAGACTCTAGACTTGGCAGCAGCATGAGGAGGCGGTATATAGGGGCCCATGGCAGATTAGGGGCCTGGCAGCAGCTATGTGAGGCCCGTAATCTGCCTGCACCCTATGTCAAAAAATTTAACACACCAGCAGTGTGAAGAGACCTGAAAGTGGCACATGGCAGCAGAGTGTGGTGATGGAGACAGCAGCAATGGGAGGCCGTACAGGGACCCATGAGAGACTCTGGACTTGGCAGCAGCATGAGGAGGCGGTATATAGGGGCCCATGGCAGATTAGGGGCCTGGCAGCAGCTATGTGAGGCCCGTTATCTTGCAGCACCCTATGTCAAAAAATTAAACACACCAGCAGTGTGAAGAGACCTGAAAGTGGCACATGGCAGCAGAGTGTGGCGATGGAGACAGCAGCAATGGGAGGCCGTACAGGGACCCATGAGAGACTCTAGACTTGGCAGCAGCATGAGGAGGCGGTTTATAGGGGCCCATGGCAGATTAGGGGCCTGGCAGCAGCTATGTGAGGCCCGTAATCTGCCTGCACCCTATGTCAAAAAATTTAACACACCAGCAGTGTGAAGAGACCTGAAAGTGGCACATGGCAGCAGAGTGTGGCGATGGAGACAGCAGCAATGGGAGGCCGTACAGGGACCCATGAGAGACTCTAGACTTGGCAGCAGCATGAGGAGGCGGTATATAGGGGCCCATGGCAGATTAGGGGCCTGGCAGCAGCTATGTGAGGCCCGTAATCTGCCTGCACCCTATGTCAAAAAATTTAACACACCAGCAGTGTGAAGAGACCTGAAAGTGGCACATGGCAGCAGAGTGTGGCGATGGAGACAGCAGCAATGGGAGGCCGTACAGGGACCCATGAGAGACTCTGGACTTGGCAGCAGCATGAGGAGGCGGTATATAGGGGCCCATGGCAGATTAGGGGCCTGGCAGCAGCTATGTGAGGCCCGTTATCTTGCAGCACCCTATGTCAAAAAATTAAACACACCAGCAGTGTGAAGAGACCTGAAAGTGGCACATGGCAGCAGAGTGTGGCGATGGAGACAGCAGCAATGGGAGGCCGTACAGGGACCCATGAGAGACTCTAGACTTGGCAGCAGCATGAGGAGGCGGTTTATAGGGGCCCATGGCAGATTAGGGGCCTGGCAGCAGCTATGTGAGGCCCGTAATCTGCCTGCACCCTATGTCAAAAAATTTAGCACACCAGCAGTGTGAAGAGACCTGAAAGTGGCACATGGCAGCAGAGTGTGGCGATGGAGACAGCAGCAATGGGAGGCCGTACAGGGACCCATGAGAGACTCTGGACCTAGCAGCAGCATGAGGAGGCGGTATATAGGGGCCTATGGCAGATTAGGGGCCTGGCAGCAGCTATAGGAGGCCCGTAATCTGCCAGCACCCTATGTCAAAAAATTAAACACACCAGCAGTGTGAGGAGACCTGAAAGTGGCACATGTTTGAGGCATGATTCATGGCGGATTTAGTCAGTTGTGTCAGGAACTGGTGGTTTGAAATCCAGACTAATCCACGCCTGATTCATTTTCACAAACGTGAGTCTCTCCACACTTTGGGTGGACAGTCGTGTCCTCCGCGGAGTTACAATACCTCCTGCCGCACTAAACACGCGCTCCGATGCCACGCTACTGGCCGGGCATGACAGCCTTTCAAGGGCAAATTCAGCTAGTTGGGGCCAAAGGTCAAGTTTCGTTGCCCAGTAGTCAAGGGGATTGTCTACCTCGGTTGGCAGGGTGCTGTCCAAGTAGGCCCAAGCCTGTTGTTTGAGCTCCTGCTCCAGGTCCACCTGATGCTGCTGCTGCTGCTGCGGCTGGTTAGTAGTTTCCTCACTGCGCTGGTGAAGAAAGCTACTCATCATCGACTGCAGACTGAGGCAGCCACTGCTGGTGGAGCTGCCACTGCTCCTACCACCCCACCCCTCCCCTGCTGCCATGCCAGCGGAACGCGAGCGCACAGGGCCCACAGTGTCTGAGGATGGACGTTGGCGCACAAAGGCAGAGACCAACTGACTACATAGGTGGTTTTTATAGTACGTAATTTTGGCCTCCCTCTCAGCAGGTGTGAAAAAGGCCACCATTTTGGACCGGTAGCGAGGGTCCAACAAGGTGGACAGCCAAAAGTCATCCCTCTGTCTGATGGTTATTATTCGGCTGTCGCTACGCAAGCAACCGAGCATGCTATGGGCCATTTGTGCCAAGGAATGCGAGGGACTCCCTGCCTCCATCTCCACAGCATACTGCCACGGTGCGTCTGGGTCCTCTGTCTCCTCCTCCTCCTCCTCTACCAGATGCTCCTGCTCCTCCACTCCTGTCCGCTGAGTGGAAAAACCACCCATTTCACTCAATAATTCCTGAGCACAAATGTCCTCCTCTACCTCCTCCTCTTCTTCCTGTCCTGCCCCCACAGGGGTCATGTGGCGTTGAGATCTGTGCGCCACGTCTACCGCACCCTGACCAGCCATTGTTAACAGCATTTGTTCCAGGACGTGCAACAGAGGAATGACGTCGTTCATCCCATAGTCCTGCCGACTCACGAATAGCGTGGCCTCCTCAAAGGGCCTGAGCAAGCGGCAGGTGTCACGCATGAGCTGCCAATGGCTGACATCTAAGTTACACAGGGGAGTACCTTTATCCGCTTGTAACATCAGGAAATCGGTGATGGCCTTTCGCTGCTCGTAAAGGCGGTCTAACATGTGTAGGGTTGAATTCCACCTTGTTGCAACGTCGCAGATCAGGCGATGCTGTGGAATTCCGTTCTGCCGCTGCAGCTCAATGAGGGTGTTCTTTGCGGTGTAGGAATGGCTGAAATGCATGCACAGTTTACGTGACATTTTAAGGATGTCTTGCAGTGGGATGGTGGATTTTAGGAACCGCTTGACAACCAGATTGAACACGTGAGCCATGCATGGCGCATGGCACAACCTTCCTTGACGCAGAGCAGACACCATGTTCTTTCCGTTGTCAGTCAACATGGTTCCGATTTTTAGTTTGCGCGGAGACAGCCATCTGTCGATTTCTCTGTTCATTACACTCAGCAGTTCCTCCCCTGTGTGACTACGTTCGCCAAGGCATACCAGGTGCAGCACAGCGTGACACCGTTGCGCCCTGCACATGTGATATGCCGGTCGGGTAATGGGACTTGGCACGGGGGTGGCGGCTGAGGACACGGCGGAAAAAGAGGTGGTAGAGGCGGACATGCTTGCTGGACCAAGGACGTGCAAACGTGGAGGCAAAAGCGTCGTGACCTGTCCAAGTTGCTGGTGCGGCTGTGCCGGCACCACGTTCACCCAGTGGGCCGTAAATGACATGTACTGTCCCTGACCGTAGTTACAGCTCCACACGTCGGCGCTGCCGTGCACTTTGGCAGAGACCGACATGCTCAAAGACTGGCCCACCATCTCTTCTACATGTGAATGCAGGGCTGGCACTGCCTTTTGGGCAAAGAAATGACGGCTTGGCACTCTCCACCGCGGCGCGGCACAAGCCATCATTTCTCGGAAAGGTGCTGAGTCCACCAGTTGGAAAGGGAGGGACTGCAGCACCAGCAACTTGGACAGGAGGACGTTCAGCTTTTGCACCGTCGGGTGCGTGCTCGCAAACTGTTGTCTCTTGGATACGGATTCCAAGAAAGACTGTTGACGGAATCCGAGAAGAGGAGTAGCAGGAGAAGGAGCATCTGAACGAGCGGAAGATGCCAACGAGCGACAACTCCCCTCAGCAGAGGTGTTGGAGCCTTGACTGGCTGATAGAGGGCGATTGACGACGTCGGGTGACGGAGCAAGTAACGGAGCGGGTGATGGAGCGGGGGCTGGGGCAGGCAGAACCGCCGTATGTTTATCACGGTTTTCCCAGGCCACCGAATGGTGACGCTGCATATGCTGACGCAACGCTGTAGTCCCAACATGGGCCCCCTGGCCACGCTTGCATTTCTGGCCACATAGTCGACATACGGCTACGTTTACTTCCTCGGGCGGCTTGAGGAAAAATTGCCACACCACCGAGTAGGAAACTTTGCCCCCGCTACTCTTCACTGGCTGACTGCTACTTCCTCCGTGCGCACCGGCACCACTACTGGCCGTGGTGGTAGGCTGCAGTGGAGCTGGTGCTCTACTCCGTGGACGTTTGGCTCCACTGACACTGATGCGACCCTGCTGCTGTCTCCTGGGCAACCCACCGACTGTTTTGCTCGCTGCCAAGCTGCCACCCTCTTCTCCTGATGATGCGGAAGAAATTGCCTGATGACGACGAGGCTGCCAAGTGCGATCAACCTCCTCATCATCAAGTAGGGTCTCCGCCTCACTACTAGCCCCCTCGGCTGCGTCTGGGTCAGGAGACAGACCTGTCTCTAGACCGGCTACCGAGCCACTCTCCTCGCCAGTACTTGTTCGCTTGGCTGCTGAAAAGGCCGATGTCTCCCCCCGTTCCTGACCGCCCTCTGTTAGCTCTTCCTCACTGTACAGTGGGGCTGAGCCCACAGCATGCGATACTTCGCTTGGTGAGGGAACAGCAAAGGACAGGGGCAGGTAGAGGACACGTGATTTCAGTGGGCTTGCTCCCGGGCCATGCCAACTAACGGTTGTGTCTGACGTACCCACCGACCGTTGGCTGTAGGTGTCAGAGGTGACCTGGGAAGAGGAAGACGACCGAGCCAACCAATCAATGACGGCAGGGTTGTCGGTGGAGACACGACCGCTGGATGACACCGGGAGCACTGGCCTCTGGCTGCGAATACTGCTGCCTCGACCCCTTCCTCTGCTGCCACGTCTGCTCGCTCCTAAAACATTGCCTCCTCTGCCACTCCTCTGCATGTTGTCTGACATACTATTTAATTCAACGATTAGGTGTCCCTGAGTAACAATTCTCTGGCACTCAGTAACAATTCTGTCTGTCCCTGAGTATGAATTCTGTGGCCCTGAGTAACAATTCTGTGTCTGTGCGAGTAACAATTCTGTGTCTGTGCGAGTAACAATTCTGTGTCTGTGCAAGTAACAATTTTGTGTCTGTGCGAGTAACAATTCTCTGGCACTCAGTAACAATTCTGTCTGTCCCTGAGTAACAATTCTCTGGCACTCAGTAACAATTCTGTCTGTCCCTGAGTAACAATTCTCTGGCACTCAGTAACAATTCTGTCTGTCCCTGAGTATGAATTCTGTGGCCCTGAGTAACAATTCTGTGTCTGTGCGAGTAACAATTCTGTGTCTGTGCAAGTAACAATTTTGTGTCTGTGTGAGTAACAATTCTCTGGCACTCAGTAACAATTCTGTCTGTCCCTGAGTAACAATTCTCTGGCACTCAGTAACAATTCTGTCTGTCCCTGAGTATGAATTCTGTGGCCCTGAGTAACAATTCTGTGTCTGTGCGAGTAACAATTCTGTGTCTGTGCAAGTAACAATTTTGTGTCTGTGCGAGTAACAATTCTCTGGCACTCAGTAACAATTCTGTCTGTCCCTGAGTAACAATTCTCTGGCACTCAGTAACAATTCTGTCTGTCCCTGAGTAACAATTCTCTGGCACTCAGTAACAATTCTGTCTGTCCCTGAGTAACAATTCTCTGGCACTCAGTAACAATTCTGTGTCTGTGCGAGTAACAATTCTGTGTCTGTGCAAGTAACAATTTTGTGTCTGTGCGAGTAACAATTCTCTGGCACTCAGTAACAATTCTGTCTGTCCCTGAGTAACAATTCTCTGGCACTCAGTAACAATTCTGTCTGTCCCTGAGTAACAATTCTCTGGCACTCAGTAACAATTCTGTCTGTCCCTGAGTATGAATTCTGTGGCCCTGAGTAACAATTCTGTGTCTGTGCGAGTAACAATTCTGTGTCTGTGCAAGTAACAATTTTGTGTCTGTGCGAGTAACAATTCTCTGGCACTCAGTAACAATTCTGTCTGTCCCTGAGTAACAATTCTCTGGCACTCAGTAACAATTCTGTCTGTCCCTGAGTAACAATTCTCTGGCACTCAGTAACAATTCTGTCTGTCCCTGAGTAACAATTCTCTGGCACTCAGTAACAATTCTGTCTGTCCCTGAGTAACAATTCTCTGGCACTCAGTAACAATTCTGTGTCTGTGCGAGTAACAATTCTGTGTCTGTGCAAGTAACAATTTTGTGTCTGTGCGAGTAACAATTCTCTGGCACTCAGTAACAATTCTGTCTGTCCCTGAGTAACAATTCTCTGGCACTCAGTAACAATTCTGTCTGTCCCTGAGTAACAATTCTCTGGCACTCAGTAACAATTCTGTCTGTCCCTGAGTATGAATTCTGTGGCCCTGAGTAACAATTCTGTGTCTGTGCGAGTAACAATTCTGTGTCTGTGCAAGTAACAATTTTGTGTCTGTGCGAGTAACAATTCTCTGGCACTCAGTAACAATTCTGTCTGTCCCTGAGTAACAATTCTCTGGCACTCAGTAACAATTCTGTCTGTCCCTGAGTATGAATTCTGTGGCCCTGAGTAACAATTCTGTGTCTGTGCGAGTAACAATTCTGTGTCTGTGCAAGTAACAATTTTGTGTCTGTGCGAGTAACAATTCTCTGGCACTCAGTAACAATTCTGTCTGTCCCTGAGTAACAATTCTCTGGCACTCAGTAACAATTCTGTCTGTCCCTGAGTAACAATTCTCTGGCACTCAGTAACAATTCTGTCTGTCCCTGAGTAACAATTCTCTGGCACTCAGTAACAATTCTGTGTCTGTGCGAGTAACAATTCTGTGTCTGTGCAAGTAACAATTTTGTGTCTGTGCGAGTAACAATTCTCTGGCACTCAGTAACAATTCTGTCTGTCCCTGAGTAACAATTCTCTGGCACTCAGTAACAATTCTGTCTGTCCCTGAGTAACAATTCTCTGGCACTCAGTAACAATTCTGTCTGTCCCTGAGTATGAATTCTGTGGCCCTGAGTAACAATTCTGTGTCTGTGCGAGTAACAATTCTGTGTCTGTGCAAGTAACAATTTTGTGTCTGTGCGAGTAACAATTCTCTGGCACTCAGTAACAATTCTGTCTGTCCCTGAGTAACAATTCTCTGGCACTCAGTAACAATTCTGTCTGTCCCTGAGTAACAATTCTCTGGCACTCAGTAACAATTCTGTCTGTCCCTGAGTAACAATTCTCTGGCACTCAGTAACAATTCTGTCTGTCCCTGAGTAACAATTCTCTGGCACTCAGTAACAATTCTGTGTCTGTGCGAGTAACAATTCTGTGTCTGTGCAAGTAACAATTTTGTGTCTGTGCGAGTAACAATTCTCTGGCACTCAGTAACAATTCTGTCTGTCCCTGAGTAACAATTCTCTGGCACTCAGTAACAATTCTGTCTGTCCCTGAGTAACAATTCTCTGGCACTCAGTAACAATTCTGTCTGTCCCTGAGTATGAATTCTGTGGCCCTGAGTAACAATTCTGTGTCTGTGCGAGTAACAATTCTGTGTCTGTGCAAGTAACAATTTTGTGTCTGTGCGAGTAACAATTCTCTGGCACTCAGTAACAATTCTGTCTGTCCCTGAGTAACAATTCTCTGGCACTCAGTAACAATTCTGTCTGTCCCTGAGTAACAATTCTCTGGCACTCAGTAACAATTCTGTCTGTCCCTGAGTATGAATTCTGTGGCCCTGAGTAACAATTCTGTGTCTGTGCGAGTAACAATTCTGTGTCTGTGCAAGTAACAATTTTGTGTCTGTGCGAGTAACAATTCTCTGGCACTCAGTAACAATTCTGTCTGTCCCTGAGTAACAATTCTCTGGCACTCAGTAACAATTCTGTCTGTCCCTGAGTAACAATTCTCTGGCACTCAGTAACAATTCTGTCTGTCCCTGAGTAACAATTCTCTGGCACTCAGTAACAATTCTGTCTGTCCCTGAGTATGAATTCTGTGGCCCTGAGTAACAATTCTGTCTGTGCGAGTAACAATTCTGTGTCTGTGCAAGTAACAATTTTGTGTCTGTGCGAGTAACAATTCTCTGGCACTCAGTAACAATTCTGTCTGTCCCTGAGTAACAATTCTCTGGCACTCAGTAACAATTCTGTCTGTCCCTGAGTAACAATTCTCTGGCACTCAGTAACAATTCTGTCTGTCCCTGAGTATGAATTCTGTGGCCCTGAGTAACAATTCTGTGTCTGTGCGAGTAACAATTCTGTGTCTGTGCAAGTAACAATTTTGTGTCTGTGCGAGTAACAATTCTCTGGCACTCAGTAACAATTCTGTCTGTCCCTGAGTAACAATTCTCTGGCACTCAGTAACAATTCTGTCTGTCCCTGAGTAACAATTCTCTGGCACTCAGTAACAATTCTGTCTGTCCCTGAGTAACAATTCTCTGGCACTCAGTAACAATTCTGTCTGTCCCTGAGTAACAATTCTCTGGCACTCAGTAACAATTCTGTGTCTGTGCGAGTAACAATTCTGTGTCTGTGCAAGTAACAATTTTGTGTCTGTGCGAGTAACAATTCTCTGGCACTCAGTAACAATTCTGTCTGTCCCTGAGTAACAATTCTCTGGCACTCAGTAACAATTCTGTCTGTCCCTGAGTAACAATTCTCTGGCACTCAGTAACAATTCTGTCTGTCCCTGAGTATGAATTCTGTGGCCCTGAGTAACAATTCTGTGTCTGTGCGAGTAACAATTCTGTGTCTGTGCAAGTAACAATTTTGTGTCTGTGCGAGTAACAATTCTCTGGCACTCAGTAACAATTCTGTCTGTCCCTGAGTAACAATTCTCTGGCACTCAGTAACAATTCTGTCTGTCCCTGAGTAACAATTCTCTGGCACTCAGTAACAATTCTGTCTGTCCCTGAGTATGAATTCTGTGGCCCTGAGTAACAATTCTGTGTCTGTGCGAGTAACAATTCTGTGTCTGTGCAAGTAACAATTTTGTGTCTGTGCGAGTAACAATTCTCTGGCACTCAGTAACAATTCTGTCTGTCCCTGAGTAACAATTCTCTGGCACTCAGTAACAATTCTGTCTGTCCCTGAGTAACAATTCTCTGGCACTCAGTAACAATTCTGTCTGTCCCTGAGTAACAATTCTCTGGCACTCAGTAACAATTCTGTCTGTCCCTGAGTATGAATTCTGTGGCCCTGAGTAACAATTCTGTCTGTGCGAGTAACAATTCTGTGTCTGTGCAAGTAACAATTTTGTGTCTGTGCGAGTAACAATTCTCTGGCACTCAGTAACAATTCTGTCTGTCCCTGAGTAACAATTCTCTGGCACTCAGTAACAATTCTGTCTGTCCCTGAGTAACAATTCTCTGGCACTCAGTAACAATTCTGTCTGTCCCTGAGTAACAATTCTCTGGCACTCAGTAACAATTCTGTCTGTCCCTGAGTATGAATTCTGTGGCCCTGAGTAACAATTCTGTCTGTGCGAGTAACAATTCTGTGTCTGTGCAAGTAACAATTTTGTGTCTGTGCGAGTAACAATTCTCTGGCACTCAGTAACAATTCTGTCTGTCCCTGAGTAACAATTCTCTGGCACTCAGTAACAATTCTGTCTGTCCCTGAGTAACAATTCTCTGGCACTCAGTAACAATTCTGTCTGTCCCTGAGTAACAATTCTGTCTGTCCCTGAGAATGAATTCTGTGGCCCTGAGTAAGAATTCTCTGGCACTCAGTAACAATTCTGTCTGTCCCTGAGTAACAATTCTCTGGCACTCAGTAACAATTCTGTCTGTCCCTGATTAAAAATTCTGTGGCCCTAATAACGTTTCTGTGGCCCTAAGTAACAATTCTCTGGCACTGAGTGAAAATTCTGTCTGTCCCTGAGTATGAATTCTGTGGCCCTAACTAGCGTTTCTTTGTCCCTAAATAACGATTCTGTGGCCCTCATTAACAAGTCTGTGTCCCTGAGTAATGGTTCTCTGTCCCTAAGTAACTTCTCTCTGTCCCCAATTCTCGTTTCTGTGGCCCTAACTCTGTCCCTGTCCCTAGTACAGAGCGGTCTGCCTCTGTTCAATGACTGCAGGCAAATGAAGATTTCCAAAATGGCCGCTATACAGTCATGGCCGAAATTGTTGGCACCCTTGATATTTCTCCAGGAAATCATGTATTTCTCACGAAACGTATTGCATTAACACATGTTTTGCTATACACATGTTTATTCCCTTTGTGTGTATTGGGACAAAACAAAAAAAGGGAGGAAAGAAAGCAAATTCGACATAATGTCACACAAACCTCCAAAAATGGGCTGGACAAAAGTATTGGCACCCTTTCACAACTGCGGATAAATAAGAATGTTACAAGCATGTGATGCTCCTGTAAACTCACCTGGGGCAAGTAACAGGTGTGGGCAATATAGAAATCACACCTGAAAGCAGATAAAAAGGAGAGACGTTCACTTAACCTTTGCATTGTGTGTCTGTCTGTGCCACACTAAGCATGGACAACAGAAAGAGGAGACGAGAACTGTCTGAGGACCTGAGAACCAAAATTGTGGCAAAATATCAACAATCTCAAGGTTACAAGTCCATCTCCAGAGAACTAGATTTGCCTTTGTCCACAGTGCGCAACATTATCAAGAAGTTTGCAACCCATGGCACTGTAGCTAATCTCCCTGGTCGTGGACGGATGAGGAAAATTGATGAAAGATTGCAACGCAGAATAGTCCGGATGGTGGATAAGCAGCCCCAAACATGTTCCAAAGACATTCAAGCTGTCCTGCAGGCTCAGGGAGCATCAGTGTCAGCGCGAACTATCCGTCGACATTTAAATGAAATGAAACGCTATGGCAGGAGACCCAGGAGGACCCCACTGCTGACACAGAGACATAAAAAAGCAAGACTACAGTTTGCCAAAATGTACTTGAGTAAGCCAAAAGCCTTCTGGGAAAACGTCTTGTGGACAGATGAGACCAAGATAGAGCTTTTCGGTAAAGCACATCATTCTACTGTTTACCGAAAACGGAATGAGGCCTACAAAGAACAAAACACAGTACCTACGGTAAAATATGGTGGAGGTTCAATGATGTTTTGGGGTTGTTTTGCTGCCTCTGGCACTGGGTGCCTTGACTGTGTGCAAGGCATCATGAAATCTGAGGATTACCAAAGGATTTTGGGTCGCACTGTAGGGCCCAGTGTCAGAAAGCTGGGTTTGCGTCCAAGATCCTGGGTCTTCCAGCAGGACAATGACCCCAAACATACGTCAAAAAGCACTCAGAAATGGATGGCAAAGAAGCGCTGGAGAGTTCTGAAGTGGCCAGCAATGAGCCCAGATCTAAATCCCATTGAACACCTGTGGAGAGATCTTAAAATTGCTGTTGGGAAAAGGTGTCCTTCCAATAAGAGAGACCTGGAGCTGTTTGCAAAGGAAGAGTGGTCCAAAATTCCGGGTGAGAGGTGTCAGAAGCTTATTGATGGTTATAGGAAGCGACTGATTTCAGTTATGTTTTCCAAAGGGTGTGCAACCAAATATTAAGTTAAGGGTGCCAATACTTTTGTCCAGCCCATTTTTGGGGTTTTGTGTGACATTATGTCATATTTGCTTTTCTGCCTCTGTTTTATATTTGTTCCAATACATACAAAGGGAATAAACATGTGTATAGCAAAACATGTGTTAATGCAATACCTTTTTTGTGTGAAATACTTGATTTTCAGGAAAAATATCAAGGGTGCCAACAATTTCGGCCATGACTGTATATACCTCGACCATTACACAGTGCTGGCTGGCTGGCTGCTGATTGGCTGATGCGATCACATGTCGTTGAGGAATGCATTATGGGGCAGCGCGCCTTGTCTGCGCGCCTTCCCCGACATCCCCGCTCCGTCGCCGCACATGTCAGCCGCCATTTTCGGAAAAATTTCGATTCGCGCGTCCGAATTAGGCTGTTTTTCGGATTCGGCACGAATCGAAATTTTTCCGATATTCGACTCGAATTCCACTTCGGATACTTCGATTCGCTCATCTCTAATTGTAAGCTCTAACTAGCAGGGCCCTCTGTTTCCTCTTGTACCAAATTGTATTGTAGCTGTAATGTCTACCTTCATTTTGTAAAGCACTGCGCAAACTGTTGGCGCTATATAAATCCTGTATATTAATAATATAATAATAATTAATTTACCCGTCAGCAGTCATAACATTATGGCTGATCCATGTAGATGTGAATGCACCTTTCATGTAAAAATAATATATATGTGATAGAAAACGTATTCAGCTGGTTCGTAAGACTGAACAGACAGGCGACATCCTATCACAGCATCTTGGGGTCTAAATAGTTGCACCCTTATGTTTTTTCAGCATGGAAAAGTCTGCTTTCTGAATGTTCTTCTATCTGCCTAGAACTTTTTTCAGTTTTCTGTGGTTTATGGGAATTCTTTTTGCTGTTGTTGTGCTTTGGCACCATCTAGTGACATAGTTTAAAACAACCTTTATTAATATCCAGAACACACACATATATTGCTGCCATCTTGTGGTAAAGTAATACAATTACAAATTACATTTGCTGGGTTTGGGAAAATCTATTGTGGGTAAGTTGGGGGACGAAACATACCTAAAACCCATTAGTGTGGGGGTGTCACGCTTTGGAAATATTAGACAGTAGATGTCCTAGAATTTTACTGAAGTCCTATATAGCTGTGCAAATATCAAATTACGGCATTCTCGTCTACTTTTGTTTTCTGTTGAGTAGTCAAAATCTTTGAAATTCTAAAGCACTAACAACACTGACCAAATCATTTTATGCATTCTGGTGCTTTTTACTCTTTGAACAGCTCATACATTTTCTCCAAGAGGGGGCCTAGATGCAAAAAATGTGTGTCCATCCTCCTTTTCAGGGATAGCCATTTTACTGCTTGCACGTGTGTATATTTTGTGAATTTGTGTTAATATTCTGGTCTCAAATAAAAAACTAAATCTATGTTGATGGACTTTACTGGTACCAGGGACTACACCAATTTTGATAAAAAAAACTTTGTTTATTACAATATTTTACAAAGGAACATGTATCAGAACTGATAGTGATCATTAAAACCAACATTTGGTCATTCCTCGTATAGACAAATCAGTTATTCTTATCATATAGATATTCTTCAGTTCTAAAACACCTTGTGGCCCCAAGTACTGCCCCTCCCACTCCAATTCTGCAAATACAGGTGATTACAAGAGGTGGAAATCAAGTAAATTTCCAGTATTTTGCTAGTAGCATTTTTAAAAAAAAGGTAATGATTTTAATGAATACATAAATGGATCCATTGGAGTTTTGTGTGTTCTTATTTTGTTTACAGTGATGGTCATGCTCAGGCTGTCTGCAAGGAAAGTTTTTGGTTTTCTTTCAATGTAAAATTTTTTTAGATTCTACACCTTATCACTAAATGCGTTTAGATATTTGGATGTCTATTAACTCTGTTGTTGCCTCTATTGCTGTTGGATAGTGCTTCCTGGCTTGCAAAAATCTACTGTAAGGAAATCTTTCCTAAGAGGAACATCAAGGCGGCCATTGCTAACTTGTTATTCTGCAGTTGCTTGCTGCCTAACTGTCATGCTGATTGACTTTCTTCAATAATTTGAGTCACTAACCCAGGAATTGTTTCCTGATAAGTAACATATGGCTCAATTCATCAAATGGTCTTTTAGCAGTAAATCAGCGGATAGCGTTTTTACAAAAATGTTTTGCTGGTAAAATAAGGCATGCGTTATTCCTTCCAAATGTGTGGTTTTTATCTCATTAAACCACATGACATCATATCCAGTGGGCGTTACTTCTTTTCAGGTGGACATTTCTGAGGGCCTTGCAGAAGAAAGAGTGACAGTGGAGATTCTGGAGCAAACGCCCAATGTCCTGAAACTTGCAGAACACATGGCAAGGCATTATTTATTTTTTAAATGCTTTCATACACTTTCCAAACCAAATCATACATTTCGTAAAGTGTTACTAAACCCACAACAGTAAAATCAGTCTGTATATGCAGTAAAGCATGCTTGTAATGCTCACTGTGGAACCTAAGGGGTTAATCATTTGCATTATTATTAGAGATGAGCGAAGAAATGAAAAATTCGATTCGACTGATTCGGCGAATTCGTGGACAATATTCGATTCGAGTCGAATAAATTCGCTGTGAATTTAACTTAAAAAAGGGTGTTTCTAGGCTTCAGAGAGACTTAATATTAGTGCAGAACACTGTACCTTTAATTTAAATGCCCTTGGAGTCTGCTGGGGAAGAGAAATAATACTGTCTGTCAGTATGACATGCAGATGAGTGCCGTCGATCTTAGAATCACTGCACACTTCACTCCTTTGGCCAGTCACGGGGCCAAAACCAGTGTTTGGAGCCACAGTGTGGCGGTGGAGGCAGCAGCAATGGGAGGCCATACAGCAACCTATGACAAAATGGAAACCAGCAGGAGCGTGAGGAGACCTGAAAGTGGCACATGGCAGAGTGGGAGCAATGGGAGGCGGTACAGGGACCCAGGTCACACTGTGGGCCCAGCAGCAGCGTGACCAGGCGGTACGGGGGCCCATGGCCGATATGGGGCTTGGTGGCACCTATGGAAGGCCTGTAATCTGCCAGCGACCTATGACAAAATGGACAACCGCAGGAGTGTGAGGAGATTTCAAAGTGGCACATGGCAGAGTGGAAGCAATGGGAGGCCGTACAGGGACCCAGGTCACACTGTGGGCTCAGCAGCAGCGTGACCAGGAGGTACGGGGGCCCATGGTCGATATGGGGCCTGGCGGCACCTATGGAAGGCCGCTAATCTGCCAGCAACCTATGACAAAATGGACAACCGCAGGAGTGTGAGGAGATTTCAAAGAGGTACATGGCAGAGTGGAAGCAATGGGAGGCCGTACAGGGACCCAGGTCACACTGTGGGACCAGCATCAGCGTGAACAGGCGGTACGGTGGCCCATGGCCGATTTGACCTCATTCATCCCATAGTCCTGCCGACTCACGAATAGCGTGGCCTCCTCAAAGGGCCTGAGCAAGCGCAGGTGTCACACATGAGCTGACAATGGCTGACATCTAAGTTACACAGGGAGTACCTTTATCCGCTTTTAACATCAGGAAATCTGTGATGGCCTTTAGCTGTTCGTAAAGGCGGTCTAACATATGTAGGGTTGAATTACACCTTGTTGCAACGTCACAGCATGAGGAGTCGGTACGGGGGCCCATGGCAGATTACATGTCTGGCAGCAGCAATGGGAGGCCCGTAATCTGCCAGCACCCTATGTCAAAAAATTTAACACACCAGCAGTGTGAAGAGACCTGAAAGTGGCACATGGCAGGAGAGTGTGGCGATGGAGACAGCAGCAATGGGAGGCCGTACAGGGACCCATGAGAGACTCTGGACTTGGCAGCAGCATGAGGAGGCGGTATATAGGGGCCCATGGCAGATTAGGGGCCTGGCAGCAGCTATGTGAGGCCCGTAATCTGCCTGCACCCTATGTCAAAAAATTAAACACACCAGCAGTGTGAAGAGACCTGAAAGTGGCACATGGCAGCAGAGTGTGGCGATGGAGACAGCAGCAATGGGAGGCCGTACAGGGACCCATGAGAGACTCTAGACTTGGCAGCAGCATGAGGAGGCGGTATATAGGGGCCCATGGCAGATTAGGGGCCTGGCAGCAGCTATGTGAGGCCCGTAATCTGCCTGCACCCTATGTCAAAAAATTAAACACACCAGCAGTGTGAAGAGACCTGAAAGTGGCACATGGCAGCAGAGTGTGGCGATGGAGACAGCAGCAATGGGAGGCCGTACAGGGACCCATGAGAGACTCTGGACTTGGCAGCAGCATGAGGAGGCGGTATATAGGGGCCCATGGCAGATTAGGGGCCTGGCAGCAGCTATGTGAGGCCCGTAATCTGCCTGCACCCTATGTCAAAAAATTAAACACACCAGCAGTGTGAAGAGACCTGAAAGTGGCACATGGCAGAGTGTGGCGATGGAGACAGCAGCAATGGGAGGCCGTACAGGGACCCATGACAGACTCTAGACTTGGCAGCAGCATGAGGAGGCGGTTTATAGGGGCCCATGGCAGATTAGGGGCCTGGCAGCAGCTATGTGAGGCCCGTAATCTGCCTGCACCCTATGTCAAAAAATTTAACACACCAGCAGTGTGAAGAGACCTGAAAGTGGCACATGGCAGCAGAGTGTGGCGATGGAGACAGCAGCAATGGGAGGCCGTACAGGGACCCATGAGAGACTCTGGACTTGGCAGCAGCATGAGGAGGCGGTATATAGGGGCCCATGGCAGATTAGGGGCCTGGCAGCAGCTATGTGAGGCCCGTTATCTTGCAGCACCCTATGTCAAAAAATTAAACACACCAGCAGTGTGAAGAGACCTGAAAGTGGCACATGGCAGCAGAGTGTGGCGATGGAGACAGCAGCAATGGGAGGCCGTACAGGGACCCATGAGAGACTCTAGACTTGGCAGCAGCATGAGGAGGCGGTATATAGGGGCCCATGGCAGATTAGGGGCCTGGCAGCAGCTATGTGAGGCCCGTAATCTGCCTGCACCCTATGTCAAAAAATTTAACACACCAGCAGTGTGAAGAGACCTGAAAGTGGCACATGGCAGCAGAGTGTGGCGATGGAGACATCAGCAATGGGAGGCCGTACAGGGACCCATGAGAGACTCTAGACTTGGCAGCAGCATGAGGAGGCGGTATATAGGGGCCCATGGCAGATTAGGGGCCTGGCAGCAGCTATGTGAGGCCCGTAATCTGCCTGCACCCTATGTCAAAAAATTAAACACACCAGCAGTGTGAAGAGACCTGAAAGTGGCACATGGCAGAGTGTGGCGATGGAGACAGCAGCAATGGGAGGCCGTACAGGGACCCATGACAGACTCTAGACTTGGCAGCAGCATGAGGAGGCGGTATATAGGGGCCCATGGCAGATTAGGGGCCTGGCAGCAGCTATGTGAGGCCCGTAATCTGCCTGCACCCTATGTCAAAAAATTTAACACACCAGCAGTGTGAAGAGACCTGAAAGTGGCACATGGCAGCAGAGTGTGGCGATGGAGACAGCAGCAATGGGAGGCCGTACAGGGACCCATGAGAGACTCTAGACTTGGCAGCAGCATGAGGAGGCGGTATATAGGGGCCCATGGCAGATTAGGGGCCTGGCAGCAGCTATGTGAGGCCCGTAATCTGCCTGCACCCTATGTCAAAAAATTAAACACACCAGCAGTGTGAAGAGACCTGAAAGTGGCACATGGCAGCAGAGTGTGGCGATGGAGACAGCAGCAATGGGAGGCCGTACAGGGACCCATGAGAGACTCTGGACTTGGCAGCAGCATGAGGAGGCGGTATATAGGGGCCCATGGCAGATTAGGGGCCTGGCAGCAGCTATGTGAGGCCCGTAATCTGCCTGCACCCTATGTCAAAAAATTAAACACACCAGCAGTGTGAAGAGACCTGAAAGTGGCACATGGCAGAGTGTGGCGATGGAGACAGCAGCAATGGGAGGCCGTACAGGGACCCATGACAGACTCTAGACTTGGCAGCAGCATGAGGAGGCGGTATATAGGGGCCCATGGCAGATTAGGGGCCTGGCAGCAGCTATGTGAGGCCCGTAATCTGCCTGCACCCTATGTCAAAAAATTTAACACACCAGCAGTGTGAAGAGACCTGAAAGTGGCACATGGCAGCAGAGTGTGGCGATGGAGACAGCAGCAATGGGAGGCCGTACAGGGACCCATGAGAGACTCTAGACTTGGCAGCAGCATGAGGAGGCGGTATATAGGGGCCCATGGCAGATTAGGGGCCTGGCAGCAGCTATGTGAGGCCCGTAATCTGCCTGCACCCTATGTCAAAAAATTAAACACACCAGCAGTGTGAAGAGACCTGAAAGTGGCACATGGCAGCAGAGTGTGGCGATGGAGACAGCAGCAATGGGAGGCCGTACAGGGACCCATGAGAGACTCTGGACTTGGCAGCAGCATGAGGAGGCGGTATATAGGGGCCCATGGCAGATTAGGGGCCTGGCAGCAGCTATGTGAGGCCCGTAATCTGCCTGCACCCTATGTCAAAAAATTAAACACACCAGCAGTGTGAAGAGACCTGAAAGTGGCACATGGCAGCAGAGTGTGGCGATGGAGACAGCAGCAATGGGAGGCCGTACAGGGACCCATGAGAGACTCTAGACTTGGCAGCAGCATGAGGAGGCGGTATATAGGGGCCCATGGCAGATTAGGGGCCTGGCAGCAGCTATGTGAGGCCCGTAATCTGCCTGCACCCTATGTCAAAAAATTTAACACACCAGCAGTGTGAAGAGACCTGAAAGTGGCACATGGCAGCAGAGTGTGGCGATGGAGACAGCAGCAATGGGAGGCCGTACAGGGACCCATGAGAGACTCTAGACTTGGCAGCAGCATGAGGAGGCGGTTTATAGGGGCCCATGGCAGATTAGGGGCCTGGCAGCAGCTATGTGAGGCCCGTAATCTGTCTGCACCCTATGTCAAAAAATTTAACACACCAGCAGTGTGAAGAGACCTGAAAGTGGCACATGGCAGCAGAGTGTGGCGATGGAGACAGCAGCAATGGGAGGCCGTACAGGGACCCATGAGAGACTCTGGACTTGGCAGCAGCATGAGGAGGCGGTATATAGGGGCCCATGGCAGATTAGGGGCCTGGCAGCAGCTATGTGAGGCCCGTAATCTGCCTGCACCCTATGTCAAAAAATTAAACACACCAGCAGTGTGAAGAGACCTGAAAGTGGCACATGGCAGCAGAGTGTGGCGATGGAGACAGCAGCAATGGGAGGCCGTACAGGGACCCATGAGAGACTCTGGACCTAGCAGCAGCATGAGGAGGCGGTATATAGGGGCCTATGGCAGATTAGGGGCCTGGCAGCAGCTATAGGAGGCCCGTAATCTGCCAGCACCCTATGTCAAAAAATTAAACACACCAGCAGTGTGAGGAGACCTGAAAGTGGCACATGTTTGAGGCATGATTCATGGCGGATTTAGTCAGTTGTGTCAGGAACTGGTGGTTTGAAATCCAGACTAATCCACGCCTGATTCATTTTCACAAACGTGAGTCTCTCCACACTTTGGGTGGACAGTCGTGTCCTCCGCGGAGTTACAATACCTCCTGCCGCACTAAACACGCGCTCCGATGCCACGCTACTGGCCGGGCATGACAGCCTTTCAAGGGCAAATTCAGCTAGTTGGGGCCAAAGGTCAAGTTTCGTTGCCCAGTAGTCAAGGGGATTGTCTACCTCGGTTGGCAGGGTGCTGTCCAAGTAGGCCCAAGCCTGTTGTTTGAGCTCCTGCTCCAGGTCCACCTGATGCTGCTGCTGCTGCTGCGGCTGGTTAGTAGTTTCCTCACTGCGCTGGTGAAGAAAGCTACTCATCATCGACTGCAGACTGAGGCAGCCACTGCTGGTGGAGCTGCCACTGCTCCTACCACCCCACCCCTCCCCTGCTGCCATGCCAGCGGAACGCGAGCGCACAGGGCCCACAGTGTCTGAGGATGGACGTTGGCGCACAAAGGCAGAGACCAACTGACTACATAGGTGGTTTTTATAGTACGTAATTTTGGCCTCCCTCTCAGCAGGTGTGAAAAAGGCCACCATTTTGGACCGGTAGCGAGGGTCCAACAAGGTGGACAGCCAAAAGTCATCCCTCTGTCTGATGGTTATTATTCGGCTGTCGCTACGCAAGCAACCGAGCATGCTATGGGCCATTTGTGCCAAGGAATGCGAGGGACTCCCTGCCTCCATCTCCACAGCATACTGCCACGGTGCGTCTGGGTCCTCTGTCTCCTCCTCCTCCTCCTCTACCAGATGCTCCTGCTCCTCCACTCCTGTCCGCTGAGTGGAAAAACCACCCATTTCACTCAATAATTCCTGAGCACAAATGTCCTCCTCTACCTCCTCCTCTTCTTCCTGTCCTGCCCCCACAGGGGTCATGTGGCGTTGAGATCTGTGCGCCACGTCTACCGCACCCTGACCAGCCATTGTTAACAGCATTTGTTCCAGGACGTGCAACAGAGGAATGACGTCGTTCATCCCATAGTCCTGCCGACTCACGAATAGCGTGGCCTCCTCAAAGGGCCTGAGCAAGCGGCAGGTGTCACGCATGAGCTGCCAATGGCTGACATCTAAGTTACACAGGGGAGTACCTTTATCCGCTTGTAACATCAGGAAATCGGTGATGGCCTTTCGCTGCTCGTAAAGGCGGTCTAACATGTGTAGGGTTGAATTCCACCTTGTTGCAACGTCGCAGATCAGGCGATGCTGTGGAATTCCGTTCTGCCGCTGCAGCTCAATGAGGGTGTTCTTTGCGGTGTAGGAATGGCTGAAATGCATGCACAGTTTACGTGACATTTTAAGGATGTCTTGCAGTGGGATGGTGGATTTTAGGAACCGCTTGACAACCAGATTGAACACGTGAGCCATGCATAGCGCATGGCACAACCTTCCTTGACGCAGAGCAGACACCATGTTCTTTCCGTTGTCAGTCAACATGGTTCCGATTTTTAGTTTGCGCGGAGACAGCCATCTGTCGATTTCTCTGTTCATTACACTCAGCAGTTCCTCCCCTGTGTGACTACGTTCGCCAAGGCATACCAGGTGCAGCACAGCGTGACACCGTTGCGCCCTGCACATGTGATATGCCGGTCGGGTAATGGGACTTGGCACGGGGGTGGCGGCTGAGGACACGGCGGAAAAAGAGGTGGTAGAGGCGGACATGCTTGCTGGACCAAGGACGTGCAAACGTGGAGGCAAAAGCGTCGTGACCTGTCCAAGTTGCTGGTGCGGCTGTGCCGGCACCACGTTCACCCAGTGGGCCGTAAATGACATGTACTGTCCCTGACCGTAGTTACAGCTCCACACGTCGGCGCTGCCGTGCACTTTGGCAGAGACCGACATGCTCAAAGACTGGCCCACCATCTCTTCTACATGTGAATGCAGGGCTGGCACTGCCTTTTGGGCAAAGAAATGACGGCTTGGCACTCTCCACCGCGGCGCGGCACAAGCCATCATTTCTCGGAAAGGTGCTGAGTCCACCAGTTGGAAAGGGAGGGACTGCAGCACCAGCAACTTGGACAGGAGGACGTTCAGCTTTTGCACCGTCGGGTGCGTGCTCGCAAACTGTTGTCTCTTGGATACGGATTCCAAGAAAGACTGTTGACGGAATCCGAGAAGAGGAGTAGCAGGAGAAGGAGCATCTGAACGAGCGGAAGATGCCAACGAGCGACAACTCCCCTCAGCAGAGGTGTTGGAGCCTTGACTGGCTGATAGAGGGCGATTGACGACGTCGGGTGACGGAGCAAGTAACGGAGCGGGTGATGGAGCGGGGGCTGGGGCAGGCAGAACCGCCGTATGTTTATCACGGTTTTCCCAGGCCACCGAATGGTGACGCTGCATATGCTGACGCAACGCTGTAGTCCCAACATGGGCCCCCTGGCCACGCTTGCATTTCTGGCCACATAGTCGACATACGGCTACGTTTACTTCCTCGGGCGGCTTGAGGAAAAATTGCCACACCACCGAGTAGGAAACTTTGCCCCCGCTACTCTTCACTGGCTGACTGCTACTTCCTCCGTGCGCACCGGCACCACTACTGGCCGTGGTGGTAGGCTGCAGTGGAGCTGGTGCTCTACTCCGTGGACGTTTGGCTCCACTGACACTGATGCGACCCTGCTGCTGTCTCCTGGGCAACCCACCGACTGTTTTGCTCGCTGCCAAGCTGCCACCCTCTTCTCCTGATGATGCGGAAGAAATTGCCTGATGACGACGAGGCTGCCAAGTGCGATCAACCTCCTCATCATCAAGTAGGGTCTCCGCCTCACTACTAGCCCCCTCGGCTGCGTCTGGGTCAGGAGACAGACCTGTCTCTAGACCGGCTACCGAGCCACTCTCCTCGCCAGTACTTGTTCGCTTGGCTGCTGAAAAGGCCGATGTCTCCCCCCGTTCCTGACCGCCCTCTGTTAGCTCTTCCTCACTGTACAGTGGGGCTGAGCCCACAGCATGCGATACTTCGCTTGGTGAGGGAACAGCAAAGGACAGGGGCAGGTAGAGGACACGTGATTTCTGTGGGCTTGCTCCCGGGCCATGCCAACTAACGGTTGTGTCTGACGTACCCACCGACCGTTGGCTGTAGGTGTCAGAGGTGACCTGGGAAGAGGAAGACGACCGAGCCAACCAATCAATGACGGCAGGGTTGTCGGTGGAGACACGACCGCTGGATGACACCGGGAGCACTGGCCTCTGGCTGCGAATACTGCTGCCTCGACCCCTTCCTCTGCTGCCACGTCTGCTCGCTCCTAAAACATTGCCTCCTCTGCCACTCCTCTGCATGTTGTCTGACATACTATTTAATTCAACGATTAGGTGTCCCTGAGTAACAATTCTCTGGCACTCAGTATCAATTCTGTCTGTCCCTGAGTATGAATTCTGTGGCCCTGAGTAACAATTCTGTGTCTGTGCGAGTAACAATTCTGTGTCTGTGCGAGTAACAATTCTGTGTCTGTGCAAGTAACAATTTTGTGTCTGTGCGAGTAACAATTCTCTGGCACTCAGTAACAATTCTGTCTGTCCCTGAGTAACAATTCTCTGGCACTCAGTAACAATTCTGTCTGTCCCTGAGTAACAATTCTCTGGCACTCAGTAACAATTCTGTCTGTCCCTGAGTATGAATTCTGTGGCCCTGAGTAACAATTCTGTGTCTGTGCGAGTAACAATTCTGTGTCTGTGCAAGTAACAATTTTGTGTCTGTGCGAGTAACAATTCTCTGGCACTCAGTAACAATTCTGTCTGTCCCTGAGTAACAATTCTCTGGCACTCAGTAACAATTCTGTCTGTCCCTGAGTATGAATTCTGTGGCCCTGAGTAACAATTCTGTGTCTGTGCGAGTAACAATTCTGTGTCTGTGCAAGTAACAATTTTGTGTCTGTGCGAGTAACAATTCTCTGGCACTCAGTAACAATTCTGTCTGTCCCTGAGTAACAATTCTCTGGCACTCAGTAACAATTCTGTCTGTCCCTGAGTAACAATTCTCTGGCACTCAGTAACAATTCTGTCTGTCCCTGAGTAACAATTCTCTGGCACTGAGTAACAATTCTGTGTCTGTGCGAGTAACAATTCTGTGTCTGTGCAAGTAACAATTTTGTGTCTGTGCGAGTAACAATTCTCTGGCACTCAGTAACAATTCTGTCTGTCCCTGAGTAACAATTCTCTGGCACTCAGTAACAATTCTGTCTGTCCCTGAGTAACAATTCTCTGGCACTCAGTAACAATTCTGTCTGTCCCTGAGTATGAATTCTGTGGCCCTGAGTAACAATTCTGTGTCTGTGCGAGTAACAATTCTGTGTCTGTGCAAGTAACAATTTTGTGTCTGTGCGAGTAACAATTCTCTGGCACTCAGTAACAATTCTGTCTGTCCCTGAGTAACAATTCTCTGGCACTCAGTAACAATTCTGTCTGTCCCTGAGTAACAATTCTCTGGCACTCAGTAACAATTCTGTCTGTCCCTGAGTAACAATTCTCTGGCACTCAGTAACAATTCTGTCTGTCCCTGAGTAACAATTCTCTGGCACTCAGTAACAATTCTGTCTGTCCCTGAGTATGAATTCTGTGGCCCTGAGTAACAATTCTGTATCTGTGCGAGTAACAATTCTGTGTCTGTGCAAGTAACAATTTTGTGTCTGTGCGAGTAACAATTCTCTGGCACTCAGTAACAATTCTGTCTGTCCCTGAGTAACAATTCTCTGGCACTCAGTAACAATTCTGTCTGTCCCTGAGTAACAATTCTCTGGCACTCAGTAACAATTCTGTCTGTCCCTGAGTATGAATTCTGTGGCCCTGAGTAACAATTCTGTGTCTGTGCGAGTAACAATTCTGTGTCTGTGCAAGTAACAATTTTGTGTCTGTGCGAGTAACAATTCTCTGGCACTCAGTAACAATTCTGTCTGTCCCTGAGTAACAATTCTCTGGCACTCAGTAACAATTCTGTCTGTCCCTGAGTAACAATTCTCTGGCACTCAGTAACAATTCTGTCTGTCCCTGAGTATGAATTCTGTGGCCCTGAGTAACAATTCTGTGTCTGTGCGAGTAACAATTCTGTGTCTGTGCAAGTAACAATTTTGTGTCTGTGCGAGTAACAATTCTCTGGCACTCAGTAACAATTCTGTCTGTCCCTGAGTAACAATTCTCTGGCACTCAGTAACAATTCTGTCTGTCCCTAAGTAACAATTCTCTGGCACTCAGTAACAATTATGTCTGTCCCTGAGTATGAATTCTGTGGCCCTGAGTAACAATTATGTGTCTGTGCGAGTAACAATTCTGTGTCTGTGCAAGTAACAATTTTGTGTCTGTGCGAGTAACAATTCTCTGGCACTCAGTAACAATTCTGTCTGTCCCTGAGTAACAATTCTCTGGCACTCAGTAACAATTCTGTCTGTCCCTGAGTAACAATTCTCTGGCACTCAGTAACAATTCTGTCTGTCCCTGAGTATGAATTCTGTGGCCCTGAGTAATAATTCTGTGTCTGTGCGAGTAACAATTCTGTGTCTGTGCAAGTAACAATTTTGTGTCTGTGCGAGTAACAATTCTCTGGCACTCAGTAACAATTCTGTCTGTCCCTGAGTAACAATTCTCTGGCACTCAGTAACAATTCTGTCTGTCCCTGAGTAACAATTCTCTGGCACTCAGTAACAATTCTGTCTGTCCCTGAGTATGAATTCTGTGGCCCTGAGTAACAATTCTGTGTCTGTGCGAGTAACAATTCTGTGTCTGTGCAAGTAACAATTTTGTGTCTGTGCGAGTAACAATTCTCTGGCACTCAGTAACAATTCTGTCTGTCCCTGAGTAACAATTCTCTGGCACTCAGTAACAATTCTGTCTGTCCCTGAGTAACAATTCTCTGGCACTCAGTAACAATTCTGTCTGTCCCTGAGTAACAATTCTCTGGCACTCAGTAACAATTCTGTCTGTCCCTGAGTATGAATTCTGTGGCCCTGAGTAACAATTCTGTCTGTGCGAGTAACAATTCTGTGTCTGTGCAATAACAATTTTGTGTCTGTGCGAGTAACAATTCTCTGGCACTCAGTAACAATTCTGTCTGTCCCTGAGTATGAATTCTGTGGCCCTGAGTAATAATTCTGTGTCTGTGCGAGTAACAATTCTGTGTCTGTGCAAGTAACAATTTTGTGTCTGTGCGAGTAACAATTCTCTGGCACTCAGTAACAATTCTGTCTGTCCCTGAGTAACAATTCTCTGGCACTCAGTAACAATTCTGTCTGTCCCTGAGTAACAATTCTCTGGCACTCAGTAACAATTCTGTCTGTCCCTGAGTATGAATTCTGTGGCCCTGAGTAACAATTCTGTGTCTGTGCGAGTAACAATTCTGTGTCTGTGCAAGTAACAATTTTGTGTCTGTGCGAGTAACAATTCTCTGGCACTCAGTAACAATTCTGTCTGTCCCTGAGTAACAATTCTCTGGCACTCAGTAACAATTCTGTCTGTCCCTGAGTAACAATTCTCTGGCACTCAGTAACAATTCTGTCTGTCCCTGAGTAACAATTCTCTGGCACTCAGTAACAATTCTGTCTGTCCCTGAGTATGAATTCTGTGGCCCTGAGTAACAATTCTGTCTGTGCGAGTAACAATTCTGTGTCTGTGCAATAACAATTTTGTGTCTGTGCGAGTAACAATTCTCTGGCACTCAGTAACAATTCTGTCTGTCCCTGAGTAACAATTCTCTGGCACTCAGTAACAATTCTGTCTGTCCCTGAGTAACAATTCTCTGGCACTCAGTAACAATTCTGTCTGTCCCTGAGTAACAATTCTCTGGCACTCAGTAACAATTCTGTCTGTCCCTGAGTAACAATTCTGTCTGTCCCTGAGAATGAATTCTGTGGCCCTGAGTAAGAATTCTCTGGCACTCAGTAACAATTCTGTCTGTCCCTGAGTAACAATTCTCTGGCACTCAGTAACAATTCTGTCTGTCCCTGAGTAAAAATTCTGTGGCCCTAATAACGTTTCTGTGGCCCTAAGTAACAATTCTCTGGCACTGAGTGAAAATTCTGTCTGTCCCTGAGTATGAATTCTGTGGCCCTAACTAGCGTTTCTTTGTCCCTAAATAACGATTCTGTGGCCCTCATTAACAAGTCTGTGTCCCTGAGTAATGGTTCTCTGTCCCTAAGTAACTTCTCTCTGTCCCCAATTCTCGTTTCTGTGGCCCTAACTCTGTCCCTGTCCCTAGTACAGAGCGGTCTGCCTCTGTTCAATGACTGCAGGCAAATGAAGATTTCCAAAATGGCCGCTATATATACCTCGACCATTACACAGTGCTGGCTGGGCTGGCTGCTGATTGGCTGATGCGATCACATGTCGTTGAGGAATGCATTATGGGGCAGCGCGCCTTGTCTGCGCGCCTTCCCCGACATCCCCGCTCCGTCGCCGCACATGTCAGCCGCCATTTTCGGAAAAATTTCGATTCGCGCGTCCGAATTAGGCTGTTTTTCGGATTCGGCACGAATCGAAATTTTTCCGATATTCGACTCGAATTCCACTTCGGATACTTCGATTCGCTCATCTCTAATTATTATAAAAAGATGTTTGATCCTGTCTTATCTGATCCTCCCCTTCTTCTACTGTCCCCAATCGATCTGCTGATAATATAGAGCTCTAGGAGTCACTCTGCAAATTCTCAGTTTGGTGTGTATTGCTAGAGAGTTTTTTTTTCTTTGTGAGTGTGCATGTGATCGGCACAAGGCCAATCATCACCATCCAGACAGAGGGTCAGGGGTCATGCAGCCTCATAGGACAGTCAGAGCAGAATGAAAACTTTACCAGTGTTCAGCTGGACAGCGATACAAGTTACAAGACTGCTGTATACTGCTGATGAGAAAAGGTATTTAGCAGTTTATATTTACTAAAATAATTTCATTTCCATGTTCTGTGTAGTGAGGAAGACCAGATACAGTGAATGCAGGGTCCAGGGTTTAGTAATACTTTACATATTGCATACCTGAAACTCTACTTTTTTAAGGCATTTGCTTATTTTTTATTATTATTAATATTATTATTATTACTGCAGGTATTTTTATAGCTCTGTCAATGCAGTGCTGTACATATATATATTGTACATTCACACCAGTCCCTGCCCTCAAGGAGCTTACAATCTAAGGTACCTAACTCATATTAATACATATACATTCAAAGACTAATTTAGACAGGAGCCAATTAACCTACCAGCATGTCTTTGGAGCATGGGAGGAAACCCACGCAGTCACAGGGAGAACATACAAACTCCAAGCAGGTAGAGCCATGACTGGGATTCAAACCAACGACCCTAATGCTGCCAGGGGGAAGTGCTTTAACCTTTTATTTTAGTGAATTGACTTTAACACTGTTTATGCAGTATTTACAAAGCATTTTTGCTTTATGAGGTAAATACAACATAAAAAGATAATGAACATTTTCAATATCGCGATAATTGGAAAAAATGTGTCGTGTGACCCAAGTATTGCATGTGATATCTTTTAATGATTTGAGCCATTTGAGCCCTTAATGAGTAACTCTGACTTAGTTACTTTGACTAATTCTGGTTACTCTGACATTCCTGTCTTGAATGTGAGTCAAACCTGTCTGGAGTGAGTCATGAATAATTGAACCAACAGCTTCAAACCCTTGCAACTAGCATTTTAGGAAATCTGGCAGTAAAAAGTGATACTGTTTCAGGTAAACTGCTGTATACAATGTCTTCTCAGTATATGTTTCTTCTGCAGATCATTTTATGTACAAAAATAATTTTAAAAAATGATTGATTTAATCTAACTCTTATTGAAATGAGGCCGTTCTTGCTCATCGCTCTGATAAAACAGTCAGTTGTGAACAAATATTCATCATCTGCATTATGCGTCTCATGGAAATCAGTGGCTGATAGAGATCTCATACAGTAAGCAATACGTTTGGTTGATAAAGTTGACAGGACATTTTCTGAAAACCTTTACCTGTACAGACACATTGCAGCAGGTCTAGAGCCCTGGGGCTATTTCCTGTTCCACCCAGCTGAGTCAAACTGTGAGAACAAATCAAATGAGAAAAAAGCATCTGGTATGATATACATGATGTCTGGCACTGGGATCTCATCAGACACTCTGTCTCTAGATGGCTTATCCATTACTTTATTAAACTAAGCAATTCATCAGTATATTCCTTAATGTAGCCCTTGTAAAAACAAATTTACATTTGTATGGAGTGTGACTATAAGAATGCAGCAGGAGACAATAGCAGACATAGCTTGTGAACTGAATCTAAAGCCAAACTCAATTTTTGTTTTGATGTTTGAAAAGAAAGATAGGCCAGAAGCAAAAAAACAAACAAACATATATACATATATATATATATATATATACACAGTATATATATATAAAGGGCCAACATGACTAGGGAAACAGGGAAACAGGCAGATATATCAATAACAGCTCATCGTGAGGTTATGTACCAGGATTGGGGGGTTTGAACGTTTAGTAGGAGCTTTGATGTGTTTTCGGTGGGATCAAGGAGGACTCCAAATGGTCGGAATCCAACAGAAGAAGAAGAAACTTCCCACCTTCCCGACTGAAAAATTTGGATTTGTGTTCACTGCAGGGCACAGGTGGGTGGCACTGCAGGGCACAGGTGGGTGGCACTGCTGGGCACAGGTGGGTGGCACTGATGGGTACAGGTGGGGGGCACTGATGGGCACAGGTGGGTGGTACAGGTGGGTGGCACAGGTGGACGGCACTGCTGGGCACTGATCATCAGGGCAGTGATCATCAGTGCCCTGAGGATCAGTGCTGATCGCTTCTTTGACAATTGCCAGTTATTGGCAGTACTTTCCTCCTGCTGTGATAGTGTGAGGAAAGTGCAGCCGTTAACCGGCAACTGTATTTACCTGGTGATCTGCTGTGTCATTGGACACAGCTGATCACGTGGTACAAGTCCGCTGTGATTGGCCGTTTACTGTATCCCATGATCAGCTGTGTCCGTAGGACACAGCAGTCACCGGCGGTGCCGGGTGCGCGCCACTGGGGGTGTGTTCTGGAATGACGTCCATGGACGTCGTCCCAGAACTAGACAACCACAGTGTAGCCGTCCTTTGGCTATAGCACGGTAGGGAAGAAGTAAATTGAACAAAGTGGCTAAAGGGCCTGTACACACACCACAACTGCCATGCTTTACTTTGAGCTTGTAGCAAGAATGATACCCTCTGTTATGTTTTGTGGGTAGTATATCCACTGTATGCAACCCATTCCAAGTGAATGGGACACTTCTGCAACCACCCTGAAACTTTGTGCAATGCATGCAGTTGTAGAATATATCATGGGATGGCATATTGTAGGTGCTTATAAACTCAGGAACGGGCACAGACCTAAACATAGAATATTGCATTTTATTCTCTAGAAAAATTTAAAAAAGCAGATCAAGATAAAATTATTTATGATAACATTTATGCTTAAATGATATGTAATCCATTTTTTATACCAGACACCTTCAGTGTTATGCCCATTGTTCATACAGTAACTTCATAGAATATACAAGTCATACAAACATATGAGTATGTATCAATATAGTAGAAGAGTGGGACATCACAGTATGCTGAATCTCAACATGTTTTGTGGATTTCGCATATTTAGAAGATGTATTATGGTGATCTGGTGTACATATAAATGGGCAACTCTGTTAGGTTGCAGACAGGAGAAGAAACAGATAACATTATCCCATACCCATGGTCTTCCATGGGGGCCGGCATATACAAAGGAGGGGGGTACTTCCCACCCAGAAGAGGAATAGTGAGTTTAATAATGCCTAAAGGGCAACATGAAAAACACAGACTTTCTTTAAATAACATTCCTGGGGGATGCACTGAACCTGTCTGTGAACTGCCGCATCTGATGATGCATACAACCTACTGCAGCAAAACTGACTCTTATAAAGAAAAAAATGTTCAAATTGTGGGTAAAATAGCTCAAAAATGGCATGAGACGTCTCCTAAAAATAAATTGCATACCCTTATCCTTGATGTGGGTCTGGTATGGATGTCAAGAGGGACCTCATGCAAAAAGAAAAAAAACAGATGAATGGTACCCCACCCCCCAATATTTATTTCAGACTTTTCGGATTTTAAGGGAGGACCCCCACACAAAAACAAGGAATAAAAAGTATGCCCTGCCAAAATCCACGCCATACCCTTATCCAAGCATGCCAGGAAAGGAGCGGGGCTTTGGTGTAATTTTCTACACCATGCAAAAGAGGAATAATTGTTTAATAGGGATGGGCTCAGAGTTCAAAAAGAGGTTGTTCCTATGCTATCAGTGGGGGAGCAGTATCCATTTCCTCCAACAAAATTGGTATGTGCTTTATACCTAGAGCATCCAGAGGAAATGGTAGACTGGCTAACCAAACCTTCATTATTCTCCTCCGTCTCCCAGGCCCAGAATAACAAAGTCATCTTCAGCAGCAAAAAATTTCTGTTCTCTCTCTCATGTCATTCACATCTTCTCTTGCCATTGCCCTGCAAAATGAAGGAGTCGGCTGAACTAACTCTGCACAGCTTCAGCCACTTACCACAAGATCATGTGCTGCAATTAATTACATCTAAAGCTGAAGAGGAGAGGAACTGGAGCTTCAAGGAAGGGAGCGAGACTCTTGGAGAACCAATTGGCACTGATGGTCCTGTTCCTGCTTACTGCCAAGTTGGCTCCAGCAATGAGGAAGGGAGAAAGCTGATGAGATTTCTGACTATACTGTCAGATTTGGTGGAGGAAGAAAGTGGGGGAGATGTCAGCAAAGTAGGATGCCATCCAGAGGCAGCTCACAGAGGAGTGGAGGGAGCAACAGTGTTTTTCCACCAAACCGCAGAGCTCCATGAGTGCAGGCCACTGCTATCCCCTGGTCCTGCATGGAGTATTTTTCAACAAGTGCTGCAGATTACACCTTAGTCACTTGCAGTAACTATCCCTAGCATCTCAATTGTGGTAATAAAATAGGTAATTTGGGTACCACATGTATGAAGAAACATGAGTATACATATTGACCATTATCTCCATGGTAGCAGCACCTGCATGCTAGCTGTTGACAGAAAAAAGTCCCACATTGCTCCTCCTTCCAGCTCCTCCCTTTCCATCTCTCCCTTCACTATACAATATTCCCTGCCAGCAGCCTCAGGAAATAGGGAAGCACAGTGGCAAAGTGGTTAGAAATTCCACCTAGAAGCACTAGGGCCATTCGTTTGAATCCCAACCACGGCACTACCTGTGTGGAGTTTGCATGTTCTCCCTGTGCCTGTCTGGGTTTCCTCCCACACTCCAAGACATGCTGGTAGGTTAGTTGGCCTATGTATGTATAAATGTGAGTTAGGGACCTTAGATTGTACACCCTTTGAGGATTAAGGACTGATGTAAATGTAGAGCATATGTGTAAAGTGCTGCGTAAATTGATGGTGCTATGTACAGTGCATATAAAAAGTCTACACACCCCTGTTAAAATGTCAGATTTCTGTGATGTAAAAAATGTGACAAAGATAAATCATATCACAACTTTTTCCACCTTTAATGTGACCTATAAACTGTAGATCTCAATTGAAAACATAGTAAACTAAAATAAAGTGGTTGCATAAGTGTGCACACCCTTGTACAACTGGGGTGTAGCTGTGTTCAGAATTAAGGAATCACATTCAAAATCATGTTAAATAGGGGTCAGTACACACCTGACATCATTTAAAGTGCCTCTGATTAACCCCAATAAAGTTCAGCTGTTCTAGTAGGCCTTTCCTGCCAGAGCCCAGACCTGAATCCAATCAAAAATCTGGGGGTGCTCTGAAGAGGGCTGTGCACAGGAGATGCCCTCGCAATCTGACAGATTTGGAGTGTTTTTGCAAGGAAGAGTGGGCAATAATTGCCAAGTCAAGATGTTGCATGCTGATAGACCCATACCCAAAAAGACTGAGTGATATAATAAAACCAAAAGGTGCTTCAACAAAGTATTAGTTTAGGGGTGTGTACACTTATGCAACCATATTATTTTAGTTTTTTATTTTTACTTCCCTCCACCTAAAAGATTTCAGTTTATTGTTCAACTGAGTTGTACAGTTTATAGATTACATTAAAGGTGGAAAAAGTTCTGAAATTATTTATCTTTGTCTCATTTTTACTTCACAGAAACCTGACATTTTATCAGGGGTGTGTAGACTTTTTATATCCGCTGTAAGTACCTGCAATAAATAATAATAGGAATGACAGGATTTTAATGGGTGCCCAGCTGCCTTTAGTGTGATCAGGAGGCAATAGTCTTCATCAAGCCTTGACACAGGTCCACTGTCATCCTGAATTATTATCCTGATTTTATTAACACGACTGCTCAAGCCCTGACAGGTGAGGTATACGTTTGTACCAGGTGCTCCTCGCTCTTCTTCATATAGTAAGAAGATATTTATCAAAGTACAGTCGGGGCTCTTTCTTAAAAATTGGAAGTTTAAAGTCCTATTAATTCTTATTTTGACAATGTTATCAAAATCCTCTCACCAAATTTCCTGCAGATTTGACTTACATTACTTTAAGAATACATAAAAGGCAATAAACTGTAAACGTACCTTTGTAGTGGTTCTAGTACCCTGCTATATGAGTTATGCTTTATTGTTCTGGCTCCTTTACAAGTGTAAATAGTGATGTATAAGCAACTTTATGGCAATCTCACCCATCACTTAAGCTACTCATTAAACTACTGTTAATAGCAGCTGTAATGGGTGTATCCATCAAGTGCTGCAATTACTGAATTTTAAGAATAACAAAGCAACACACATTGAATGCGAAGATCTCTATACACAGTTTTTGTTCAAAACTATGCTTGTTTCTATTGGAAACAAAAGCAGTTATTTCAAGAGAGAGGAGGGAGAGAGAAGAGCAAAGTATTACAACCTGATTGCATCAATTTGCAAAATTTTGATCCAACACTTGCTGTACAAACTATACTACCCTTTCTGCCCCTTCACCATGCATTTGTAAACCTGTTTTGATGGTGTTTTAGGGGTTTGGTGTGTTTGAGAGTTAGTTAAGTTTCTGTCTTCATTCCCCAAAATTCTTCAACCTTTCTGGATTTGGAAATCCATCTACACAAAGGATAAAAATGAAGATGACACATATAGAAGAAAAGTGCTACAACCTTCATAACATATTCCAGGAGGAGTATAAATCTCACTGTGCCATTAGCGTGGTCTACGTCAACTAGGTATGTCAATCATGTAGGGTCGGCAATAAGGTGGGAATAAACTGTAGAAACTTTATTTTGAATGTAGTGTATAAAATGTTCCAGGAGACAAGCAACACTGATGCGTCTCAGTCAAACTATGAGTAAGGTCTTGTTTGATTGAAATGCGTTAGTGTTGCTTGTCTCCTGGAACGTTTTATACTCTGCATTCAAAATAAAGTTTCTACAGTTTATTCCCACCTTTGTTGCCGACCCTACATGATTGACTTAAAAATGAAGATGGACAACACAGAGGGAGAGGATCCAGTGTCCATTGTTAATGGGGCACTATGGTAAGACTACTTGGTGATGGTGGTTGGGCAACAGAGCAGCAACAAGAGGTGATGTTTGACTTCTTTGCACACATTCACCTCTTTGTGAGATTTTGTAGATTAATTTCATGGACTCTTTTGGATTTTTATGGCTGTGTTTATTACATCTATAGTATATTGTTGCCCAATTGCACTGAAGCTGTTTGATATATGTTTATCAGCACTGTGAGTACTCATTGCTAATATTGCAGATGCATTATATCTGTTTATATCACACAGACTGTATTATTTATCCATTTGTTAATATTAATTTTACATTTTTTTAGACCAGCGCAATATTCATTACATAAAATTTTGATGGTTGACTTGTTGAAGATGGCTATTAACAGTGAAGTCATTATTTCTCAAAAGCTATGGACGTCTTTCTGGGAATAACGCCACTTGTGCATGTTTTACAAGTAAGGTTTCTTAGGGCTCATGCACATGTACTCATTCTTCCTTACAGCATAAACACACTGGCATATTTTGGGGACTGGGAGCCCCTTGTGCTGTGTACAGCCACCAGTAGCATTGTGTATATCCAGCAACTTTGAGATCAAGCTTCTAACCAAAAAACTGTACTTGGAGTAGCAAAATTTCAGGCCTTCTCTGATCAGCTCCATGGCAGGTATGACAAGCTACATGAAGAGCAACAGGTACATTGTGACCAATAAACAAAGAGATTAGTGGATAACCTGGCTTTGGAGGCTTTCATTTGGGAAAATTCATTGTACCTTAATCAAGCCATGCTCTGTGCCGAACTCACTGAAGCTTTTCGTGATCTGATCAAATTGCTGTCACTTCTAGTTGGATGGGAGCCCCTGCTGGAGAAGAAGTGCCACCAACACCACAATTAATTACTGCTGCAGCCTGCAAAAGATCATGGCAAATTTGTTTCATGGCAGAGATGCAGGATTATTACCATATACAGTAAATGGAGAGATAATTAAAGTTCACCTTGACAGTCCATGACCCCATGGATTACTGGGTCTGTCAGCAGTACCATCATGGCCCGTTGGCGCAATCTGCAATAAAGTCGCTATCCTGCCTAACCTCCAGCAACTTATCCAAAAGGGTATCTTGTGCACCAAGTGACATTGTCACCCAGAAGCACACCAGATTATGCCATTGTTTAAAAATGGCATTCATAAAATAGAGAAGGCCAAAAAAATAGCTTTCTGCCACCCATCCATGATGCCATGGAATAAAAACAAACACAGTGATTACCATCATCCTTGTTCTAAAGTATGAAATTGGCTCTATTTTCCATAACTGCCACCACCACCTGAAGCAAACATACAGTAATGGAAGGAGTGTCACCTATAAGAATAAAGGAGTTCAAGTTAATTTATTTGTTTTGCTGAAAAACATCTAACTTATTTCGGGGGTCAGGAAAAACTCTCCCTTAAATAGATTTTTAGTAAAATAAGAACCTTGAAAGGAGTCACACAGTTACTGCTGGTAAGTAACTTTCCTGATACAGCAAGTAGCTTCTCTATCCAGATTCACACAGGAAAGCTCTATTTTGAGTCCTTTCAATATTCTTTTTTTAACTGAAGCCCTGATGAAGAGTGAATTGTTTCTAACCACCGAAACACATTGGCTGTTTTTAGTATAAACAGATTAATTTAGACTTTAATCTTTTGGTTTGGTGTTCCTTCAATTAGTCCATGCTTTAATTTGGTAACTTGCTGGAGTATCCACTGGAGAGAAGCCTTGTCTCTTGTGATCAGCCTAACCTGAACCAGTGAGTTCTCCAGATGTTTTTATCCTCTCACTACTTTGTATAAACTCATATCAAAGTCCCAGCATCTCTTGGATGCTTTTTCCTTATTGGAGACCACCATCTGAAGCTACTGTTTTGGATAGCCAACTCCACTGTGCCCTCTGAAAAATTAAAGTAACTTATTCTAAAGGTCTCCGTCATTGGCACTCACTAGTAGTGCTGCAGCAAAATGAAAACTTGGAAATCAGGTGAAATGCATTTTTCATAATTGTATTGACAAAAAAAAGTAGGTAAAGTACAAAGAGCAGACCCAGTATGCATCAAACTGTCTTTTCACAAGCTGATAATTGACACCCTGATCTTTATACAGTCCTTTTATACTTACAGTGAGGAACAAAAGTATTTGAACACCCTGCAATTTTGCAAGTTCTCCCACTTAGAAATCATGGAGGGGTCTGAAATTCACATTGTAGGTGCATTCCCACTCTGAGAGACAGAACTGAAAAAAAAATTCAGGAAATCACATTGTATGAATTTTAAAGAATTTATTTGTCTTGCACTGCTGAACATAAGTATTTGAACACCTAAGAAACAGCAAGAATTCTGGCTCTCAAAGACCTGTTACTGTGCCTTTAAAAAGTCCACCTCTACTCCACTCATTAATCTAACTTAGTAGCACCTGTCTGAGCTCTTTAAAGACACCTGTCCACCCCACAGTCAGTCAGACTCCAACTACTACCATGGGCAAGAACAAAGAGCTGTCAAAAGACACCAGAGACAAAATTGTGGACCTCCACAAGGCTGGAAAGGGCTACGGGGCAATTGTCAAGTAGCATGGTGAAAATAGATCAACTGTTAGAGCAATTGTTAGAAAATGGAAGAGGCTAAAGACAACTGTCAGTTTCCCTCGGACTGGGGCTCCATGCAAGATCTCACCTCGTGGGGCATCACTGATAATAAGAAAGGTGAGGAATCAGCCCAGAACTACAAGGGAGGAGCTGGTCAATGACATGAAGAGAGCTGGGGCTACAGTTTCAAAGATCACTGTCTGTAGAACACTACGCTGTCATGGTTTCAAATCATGCATTGCACGGAAGGTTACCCTTCTCAAGTCATCACATGTCCAGCCCCATCTGAAGTTTGCCAGTGACCATCTGGATGATCCAGAGGAGGCATGGGAGAAAGTCATGTGATCAGATGAGACAAAAGTAGAACTTTTTTGTCTAAACTTCACTCGTCGTGTTTGCAGGAAAAGAAGGATGAGTTGCACCCCAAGAACACCATCCCTACTGTGAAGCATGGGGGTATTAACATCATGCTTTGGGGGTGCTTTTCTCCAAAGGGGACAGGACGATTGCATTGTATTAAGGAGAGGATAAATAGACCATTTATTGTGAGATTTTGAGCAACAACCTCCTTCCCTCAGTCAGAGCATTGAAGATGGGTCGTGGCTGGGTCTTCCAACATGACAACGACCCGAAGCACACAGCCAGGATAACCAAGGAGTGGCTCCGTAAGAAGCATTTCAAGGTTCTGGAGTGGCCTAGCCAGTCTCCAGACCTAAATCCAATAGAACATCTTTGGAAGGAGCTGAAACTCCGTGTTGCTCAGCGACAGCCCCGAAACCTGACAGATCTAGAGGAGATCTGTGTGGAGGAGTGGGCCAAAATTCCTGTTGCAGTGTGTGCAAACCTGGTCAAGAACTACAGGAAACGTTTGACCTCTGTAATTGCAAACAAAGGCTTCTGTACCAAATATTAGCACTGATTTTCTCAGGTGTTCAAATACTTATGTTCAGCAGTGCAAGACAAATAAATTCTTTTAAAATCATACAATGTGATATCCTAAATTTTTTTTTTAATTCTGTCTCTCAGAGTGGGAATGCACCTACAATGTGAATTTCAGACCCCTCCATGATTTCTAAGTGGGAGAACTTGCAAAATTGCAGGGTGTTCAATTATTTCTGTTCCTCACTGTACATACAAGCACACCCTACATATGTATTTTCCTCATTTAGCAAAGTGCTCTTCATGTTTGAGATGTACAAACTGCTAAAACAGGAGTCCTGGATGCCCAGGCGACCTAGCAAGTTACTTTTCCAGCATTCAGGCAAAAGATTACAACTTTTCTCCTAGCAGCCAGTTGAATTAAAAGTACAAGATCTAACCTACTTCATATGTGGAAGCAAGCAAAGACAGTGGTCTGCAGGGTAGATAAAATAAAAATCATATCATAGAAATTCATTGTTATGCAAATGTTCAAGTTTTTGGTCTTCTTAGTGCTTTTGGTTTGCTATAGTTCTCCATTAAACTAACACACACTTTAGGGTTTTTTCTTACTGTATGTGTTATCTCTACTGAACCACAACACACAGCTCTCATTTAAAGTGCAAAGAAACGCAAAGCCAAACATGTAATATATTGCAGCTTACTAGTCCTTAGTGTGGTGACTGCATTCGTTTTCTGTTTATTTTTCTTTTAAGTTTTATCTGGTAATGCTGCAAATGACACATTTACTGTCCCTGAGTGGCTATGTCACTCTTCCACTGTATCTATGGAGAGAGCCATGTCTTTCACCTAGTGCTGGATTTCCAAACAGGCAGAATAGGCACCGGCCAACAACAGATAAAAATAATATTGAATCAACTCAAAGAAATGAAAACTTTACATTAAAAAACTCTATAAAGAAAAAACTGTATTAATGTAATGTACACAATAACAACTTAAAGTACATAAACCATAGACATCAGGTTCACATTGCACTTTGTCTCTTAAAAGCTCATCTTTTTTCAGCTGTCAATTTGTAAAACATTTTGGTGCAACCTAAATATATGCAATATACAGTAGTGATGGTCATCTCCATCTAGCGGCTGATGTGCACGCTCAGGGGCGGACTGACAACTCATGGGGCCCCCGGGCAATAGCCCCTGTGTCCTCGCCCACACTCAAACCACACCCAAAAAAGCCTATGAAAAGTATCAGGGGCATCTCATGGGGCCCCCTACTAACCCTGGGCCCTCGGGCAGTGCCCGAGTACCGCAATGGTCAGTCAACCCCTGTGCATGCTACTTAGTTCAATGTTATCCCAATACAGCACGCACATGAGAAACCTCAAGAAACCTGTGAGGGGTCCCAAGGAATTTGACTCCCTAGGGGCCTCCACAGAGTTTAATCTGGCACTATATTCACCCTGATCTGCACCCTAGATATGGACTACAGGCATGCCCATATCTCCTAATATCCCTCACAGGTAGCAGGAATTTGGGTAGTTTAAACAAAATAGCTAGGAAGGAACATATACTTTGGTACATCTCACAGGAAGTGACAAGAGCATGGCATTTCTGGCAGGATCAACAGTAATATTCTGTATTTGATGACTACATCCTTAGCTTGAAAACCAATACAGCCACCACTTCTAAGGACTGTAAACTGCAATATGTTGCATTTTTGTTATGCTTTAACTACCAATGAAACAAATGCTATTTTGTATACAGACACTAGACTTTTAAGTTAATAAACTTGCACTTCTGGTAGTATGAAAGCTTGCCCACTACTTTCAGCCTCCAACATATTACTTTGATGGGCTTGGCTCAGTGGCCAATAGAAAGGGGAGGCTGGATGTGGCGGCCAAATTTCAATACTCAGACCAATCAGAAATGTATGGATCTTTGTCCAATCAATACAGTAATGAACAATCATAATTGATGACCATACACTAATAGATGCCACCATCTTTATTAATTTAAGATGAAACGTAAAAATATATCAACAACATAACAAGAGAGGAGGAACCACTAACGCGTATCATGCCAATAGGCGCCTACTCATGGTCATGAGAAAGTGACTATTGGAGTGAAACATGTTAGTAGTTCTTCTCTTGTGTTGTGGATGTGTTCTTACCTTTTTATATTGAAGGAATAAAGAAGTTGGCATTTACTGATGTGTAATCATCCATTACAATATTCTCACAGTACTGCAGCAGCAAGCTGGACTGGCATTATGTTTACTTTGGGGTAAGATGGCCGTGAACCAATGTGGAGCGGTGTTTTACATTAACCACTTGAAAACCACAATACGTATATAAATGTTGCATTTTTCAAGTGGTTTACCGGGGTTTTGGCTGAAGAAATCAGCCATAACCCTGGTATTTTTTTTTTCAACTGACAACCGGCTTTCTATTGAAAGCGGTCTTAGTGGCTCTTCAGCCACTGGATCGCTTTCTGTAGAGACAGGAGGGGACATCCCCCCTCCCGCCGGTATTTCTTGGGCTTACCGTTAAAACAAGCGGGCCTGAGAAACGATCCAATGGTCCGACTGGATGAAGATGGAGGCGACATCATGATGTCCGGTTGGCAACAGATGTAAACTATTTTTTTTCTTTTTTAAAGCAAAAGTTAAAAAAAAAATGTCCGATCTTTTGCTTTTAATGGTAAAAAAGAGATCTGGGATCTTAAATATCCCTTCTTACAGTGGACCTGTCATGCATATTCCTATTACAAGGGATGTTTACATTATTTGTAATAGGAATAAAAGTGATAAAAAAAAAAGGGACAGTGTAAAAAAAGAAAAGAAAGGAAAACAATTTTCTTTAAAGCGCACCTATCCCTCCGTGCTCGCGTAAGAAGTGAACACATACGTAACTCACATAAGTCAGGTCCATAAATATTGGGACATCGGAAAACAACTGTGGTGGATGACCGAAGAATTATTTCCATGGTGAAGAAAACACCCTTCACAACAGTTGGCCAGATCAAGAACACTCTCCTGGAGGTAGGTGTATGTGTGTCAAAGTCAACAATCAAGAGAAGACTTCACCAGAGTGAATACAGAGGGTTCACCACAAGATGTAAACCATTGGTGAGCCTCAAAAACAGGAAGGCCAGATTAGAGTTTGCCAAACGACATCTAAAAAAGCCTTCACAGTTCTGGAACAACATCCTATGGACAGATGAGATCAAGATCAACTTGTACCAGAGTGATGGGAAGAGAAGAGTATGGAGAAGGAAAGGAACTGCTCATGATCCTAAGCATACCACCTGATCAGTGAAGCATGGTGGTGGTAGTGTCATGGCGTGGGCATGTATGGCTGCCAATGGAACTGGTTCTCTTGTATTTATTGATGATGTGACTGCTGAGAAAAGCAGCAGGATGAATTCTGAAGTGTTTGGGGCAATATTATCTGCTCATATTCAGCCAAATGCTTCAGAACTCATTGGACGCTGCTTCACAGTGCAGATGGACAATGACCCAAAGCATACTGCAAAAGCAACCAAAGAGTTTTTTAAGGGAAAGAAGTAGAATGTTATGCAATGGCCAAGTCAATCACCTGACCTGAATCCGATTGAGCATGCATTTCACTTGCTGAAGACAAAACTGAAGGGAAAATGCCCCAACAACAAGCAGGAACTGAAGACAGTTGCAGTAGAGGCCTGGCAGAGCATCTCCAGGGATGAAACCCATGGTCTGGTGATGTCTATGCGTTCCAGACTTCAGGCTGTAATTGACTGCAAAGGATTTGCAACCAAGTATTAAAAAGTGAAAGTTTGATTTATGATTATTATTCTGTCCCATTACTTTTGGTCCCTTAACAAGTGGGAGGCACATGTGCAAACTGTTGTAATTCCTACACCGTTCACCTGATTTGGATGTAAATACCCTCAAATTAAAGCTGACAGTCTGCAGTTAAAGCACATCTTGTTTGTTTCATTTCAAATCCATTGTGGTGGTGTATAGAGCCAAAAATGTTAGAATTGTGTTGATGTCCCAATATTTATGGACCTGACTGTATGCAAAGGTGTTCTCAGCACACATATGAGGTATCGTCGGGAACGTTACAGTGAGAGAAATAAGCACTAGACCTCCCTCTGTAACTCTAAACAGGTAACCTGTAAATATTTTTAAAGGATTGCCTATGGAGATTTTTAAGTAGTGTGGTTTGTCACCATTCTGCAAGTGTGCACAATTTTAAAGCATTACATTTCAGGTGTCTATTTGCTCCCATAACATCCTTTTTCATATTGTGCAAAATAAATGGGGTATATATTGTGGGTTTTTTTTATTTTAATTCACTAAATTGTATTTTTTCCAAAAATATTGTATTTGTAAAAATGCTGCGCAAATACAATGTGAAATAAAACATTGCAACAATCGCCATTTTATTCTCTAGGGTCTTTTCTAACAAAATATATATAATGTTTGGGGTTATAAGTATTTTTCTAGCAAAAAATATGGATTTAAACTTGTAAACAAAACGCCCCAGAAAATGCTTGGTCTTCAGAACAGCCTGGCATTCTGGCATAGTGGGGACCGCAGGCAACTGCAGGTGTGTGTAAGCACCTCTAGAAGCCTGAAATATAGAAGAATCACTTTGACGTATTGTTTGATATTTGTTTTTATTATTAGGTACCTTTTATAAGGAATTTGTGATAGTATATATTCCTAATATTTGTCGTAACTAGACAATGCAATAGGTCTCTGTAGAGTCTATTATCCCTATTGTTTGTCACATGGGCAAATGATCATGTTATTAGTTAACCACTTGCCGCCCAGCCACCGCATATAAATGGTGGCAGGGCGGCGCTCGTAGGTAAAAGCACGTTTTAAAACGTCTGCCTTCAAAACAGGTAGGGGGCGCGCGCCCGCCCTACCTCTCCCGTGGGTGTCAGCAGCGGGTGTCAGCCGACGGGTCACGGCCGGTTTTTACCGGCCGTTTTCCCGCGATTGCTGATGATCGCTAACACAGAGCAGGGCTGCATTGTTTACACACAGCCCTGTTCTGTGTCAGTTCTCTGACAGCTTGTGAGAAGCTGCAGAGTTTCTCTCCCTCAATCAGCTCCCCCCTCCCTCCCCCTGTCCAGTACACACCCCGCCCCCTAGTAAAACACTTCCCTTACACTGCAAATTCTAAAAATGTTAACCCCTTCCTCCCCAGTGACATTAGTACAGTTTCAGTGTTTTTTTTTCACTGATCACTGTATTGGTGTCGATGGGGATGTCAGTGACCCCAAGTCAGTTCCCCCCCCAGTGTCAAAATGTCCGCCGCTGTCCCGCGGTCCTGCCATAAGTAGCTGGTCGCCGCCATATGTCGCTGATTGCCGCCAAAAGTCGCTGATCGGCGCCATTATTAGTATAAATAAAAATTAAAATTCCAGTATCTTTCCCGCCATTTGTAAACGCTATAACTTTCACATAAACCAATTAATTTACACGTATTGGGATTTTTTTTTAGCAAAGACATGTTGCAGAATGCATTTTGGCAGAAATTTATGACTAAATTTGATTTTTGCATTTTTTTTTACTGGACATGTTTTATAGCAAAAAGTCCAAAATATTGTTTTTTTTCCCTCAAAATTGTCAGCCTTTTTTTTATAGCGCAAAAAATAAAAACCGCACAGGCGATCAAATACCACCGAAAGAAAGCTCAATTTGTGGGGAAAAAAAGGATGTAAATTTCATTTATGTACCGTATTGAATGACCGCGCAATTGTCCATTAAACTAGCGCAGCGCTGTATAGCAGAAAAATGGCGTAAATTGCAGTATTTATACCATAGTTTGTAGACGCTATAACTTCCACACAAAGCAATCAATATACACTTATTGGGATTTTTTTTACCAAAAACATGTAGCAGAATACATTTTGGCTTAAATTTATAACCAACTTTGAGTTTACTATATATTTTTTATAGCTGAAAGTAAAAAATATTGTTTTTCTTCAAAATTTTTGGCTTTTTTTGTTTATAGCGTGAAAAATAAAAAGTGCACAGGTGATCAAATTACACCGAAAGAAAGCTCTATTTGTGTGAAAAAAAGGACGTAAATTTCGTTTGGATGCAGCATTGCATGACCGCGCAATTATCAGTTGAATTAGTGCAGTGCCGAGTAGCAAAAAGAGGCCTGGTCAGGAAGGGGGGTAAATCCTCAGGTGCTCAAGTGGTTAATAATCATTCTGTTTATAGCCAGCAATAATGACCTTTATGATGTTGCTCATTTATCTAGGGATAAGACAGAATGCAATGATACATCCTCTTTGTTAGCCTCCTTTTTCCATTGTGGTATTAATGCAGGGAAATGTGACTTTATACAGCTACTAATGAAGGGAATACAAGATGAATCAAATAAACTTTCTTAAAAGCAATGTTTGCTTTTTGTTGGCATGTGGAATGTTACCTTTATGTTACTAACAGGTGTTCATGTGTTTGTATTCCTTTCTTCAAAAGATCATGAATGGCATTCGGTAATTTACAAAATGAAAATGAATAAGCTGCTTTAAACTATGACATACATTTAGAATATTGTCATAAAAAGTTCATAGTTTGTTTTTCCTAACCAGAACCCTCCCTTGATTCAGGGCTGTGCCAACAATTTTGGTTGTCCAGCCTCCAAATGTCCCTGTTGGTCTGCACTGTGGGCTACAATCGAGTGTTCCTGGGCACACTTACATGATTATTTTGCTGACCTAACCACACTGATTTTTGCTTCCCAAAGGTCTACTGAAGCAAATGATACTGGAGCACATCCCAGTGATGGGATGTGTAATCAATCCTGGGCACATTTCAGAGCACGCCCGCTATAAAACGAATTGGATCAAAGGAGTGAACTGTGCCTGTGTGGCATGGTTAAAAATGCCAATGTGAGTGCACCCTTTGTTTTCTCATGTAATATCCATTAGGCTGGTTGTGAAGCATGAACAAGCTGCAAGAATAGTAATTTTATTCCACTCTTTGCCACCAAGTCTCCTTTGTGAAAATGTAGATTCTCTAGAAGCTTACAACTCCAATGGAAGTGTTTATGTAGATCTCAGAAAAGTCAGCCAATAATTTGTTGCTCTTTTGACAGTCTTTATGGTAACACATAATTAACATAGAAGTCTGCCTGGTAACTTTCATCTCTCACAGTAGGTTCACTTTTCTTAAACTATATATCAAGCCGAAACAGTATTTATTCTTCATTGGATAGAGTAGGAAATAGTGCAAACTACTGTGTAATGGGTTTGGGAGATACATTTTGATAAATCACCAGAAGGACTTTTCTTTCAATACACATGTGCAGGATACTGGTCATAAAATATGTACTTGGTGCTGCTCTAGAATCCACATTCTGTTGTTATAAATATGTAGAGTGCAATGTTCAGCCATTTGTATACCCCAATAACTCTAAAACTAAAATAAAAAAATTTAAAATGTAAAAAATGTGTATACGAATGTGCTGCAATACATTTCCCTCCTATATAAAAAACCTGATGGTTTCTTCAAAATGGAATGCACACACTACTAATGACCATGATTATATAAAAAAACGAAACAATACACACACACACACAAAAAAAAGAGTGTGGTACTACAATACACCTCCCTCTAAAAATGACCTTGGATGTGTCTCAAAATACATAAAACTAATCCCACTGCTTGATTACTGGTTACCATACTAATACAATAAGAAATACAATGGAAAACATCAAGGGTGCTACAGTGCACTTCCCTCTTTGCAATTGAAAACTTATAAAAGTTCATACAACTAACTAGTTCATGAAATGTGTAACATAGATGTCCACATAAAAGTGTTCAATCTATCAGTGATAAGGTGTTTGGGTGAAATTAGTTCACCTTTATGAAAAAAATAATAAATGCACAGTCTTCCAATGCCAGGTCTAAAACAGGATTGTACTTTTGTAGGAAGATATGGCACTCCATACCAGCCATGACTTATGCCAAGACCTCTTGATAGTGATAGCCCCTCCCCCCCCCCACACACACTTCTTAGAGTGAGGAAATCTGTTGCCCTACTGGTCCCAGAAAATCTCAGATGCCTGGATCCAGAGTGTCATTTCCAGTGGCTACAAATTGGAGTTTCACACTGTCCTCCTTCCTGCTTAATGCCTTCAAACTTTCCCTTCATGGGGGGTGGATCTGGTTGCTGCTATCCATCAGCTCTTGTCTTGAGGGGTTATTACCCCTATACCAACAGAGGAATGATTATTAACTTTTTCCTTGAACATTTTTAGGGTTCTGAAATGGAACAAAGGAGCCTGGACCTGAAGTTGTTCCTATGGCATCAAAGGTTTCACTTGGAAAATACATGGACAATCATTGCTTGACTCTTTCCAGTGCATTTCGTGGCTGCAGTAGTTATTTAGGAGGTTTATCAGCACGTTCCCATCTTTCCATCCTATCAAAATCTGTGTTTTAGGGTGGGTGTGTGAGATGGGGAAACAGCTTTCATTGTTTGAACACTGATTGAAGTAAATTAAAAACGTTCTGACTGACATTCTGCAGTTTAGCCACAAGATGTCACTGTTTTTTCTAACACAGCCTCAGGCTGCATAGAGATTTCTATATTCATGAAGAGGTGGGTTTTATACTTGGAGAGTGAACAGGGAAAGGAGAGGAGAGCAGCCATGCTGGAGAGAGAGAAGGGAGGCTGTGTGATCTGAGAATCCGATACCATCCAGATGTGAGGACAGCCCTCCGTAATCAGAAATTCAGTTGAGTGAAGCTGATGGTGTTCAAGACGCTAACCCTGTTCAAAGAAAGGAAGATTGCTTCCAGGAAGCTGATGGGAAGCTGAGGAACTAAGCAATATAAATACTGTGATATTGCATGCTTAGTGGAGAGACATTTGTTCTCTTCAGAGTCACCAGCGGATGCAAAGCAGACCCGGGTCGGTAAGATCGTGCACACACCTCATTTCAGTGTTGGCGCCTATAGGACTGAGACAGGCCTATAGTTAGTTAGTTAGCGTCTCTGTTTGTGTCAGGCCACAAGTGTTGTTACTCATCATTGGAAGGACTCCACAATTTAAAGTGACATTTCACATTGGAGAGCTGATAAAATCCTACAAACTCAAGCTAGACTGGCGTTTTGCTCCGAAGGAATATTCAGGCACGTGCTACAGGACCAGTTATGGGAGGGGGAATACTGTAGATTTGTGTAAGATTGTAAGCTGTTGTGCTGCACCGCAGGCTAGCCCATACCATACACCCATACACTGATTCTTGTTCTTTTAGGGAAATAACTAGAGATGAGCGAATCGAACCAGGCGAACTTCAGGAAAAATTTGATTCGCGGCGAATCCGAATATTTGCCTACTTCGGGTGCGCGAATCGGATTTTTCCCGATCAGCCGGCAAAAGTGTCCCTGCAGAGAGCTCCACTATTTCTGACAGTTCTCTGACAGAAGGAACACATGTACAGCGGTTGAAACATTGTATCTATTAGTTTCCATTTAGGATACAGATGTTTCAACCGCTGTACATGTGAAGAAGCTGTCAGAAAACTGTCAGAAATAGAGGAACTCTGCACATACACTTTTTGCCGGTTTGGAATTCTTATTTTCATCCTACTTCTTCTTCTTCTTCTTCTTCATCCTCATCCTCATCCTCAGAAGAAGAAGAAGGATGAGGATGAGGATGAAGAAGAAGAAGAAGAAGAAGAAGAAGAAGAAGTAGGATGAAAATAAGAATAATTCCAAGCTGGCAAAAAGTGTATGTGCAGAGTTCCTCTATTCTGCAGATACACTTAGAGGAGCTCTGCAGATACACTTAGAGGAGCTCTGCAGATACACTTTTTGCCGGCTTGGAATTAATCTTATTTTCATCCTACTTCTTCTTCTTCTTCTTCTTCATCCTCATCCTCATCCTCAGAAGAAGAAGAAGAGGATGAGGATGAGGATGAAGAAGAAGAAGAAGAAGAAGAAGAAGAAGTAGGATGAAAATAAGAATAATTCCAAGCCGGCAAAAAGTGTATCTGCAGAGTTCCTCTATTCTGCAGATACACTTAGAGGAGCTCTGCAGATACACTTAGAGGAGCTCTGCAGATACACTTTTTGCCGGCTTGGAATTAATCTTATTTTCATCCTACTTCTTCTTCTTCTTCTTCTTCTTCATCCATTCATCAGAAGAAGAAGAAGAGGATGAGGATGAGGATGAAGAAGAAGAAGAAGAAGAAGTAGGATGAAAATAAGAATAATTCCAAGCCGGCAAAAAGTGTATCTGCAGAGCTCCTCTAAGTGTATCTGCAGAATGTCATTTATGGAAACAAATAGATACAATGTTTCAACCGCTGTATGGAGTGAATGTCCCAGAACTGTCAGAAATAGACTATTTATGACAGTTCTGTGACATTCCCTCCATACAGCGGTTGAAACCGCTGTATGGAGTGAATGTCCCAGAACTGTCAGAAATAGACTATTTCTTACAGTTCTGGGACATTCACTCCATACATGTCCCAGAACTGTCAGAAATAGACTATTTCTGACAGTTCTGGGACATTCCCTCCATACAGCGGTTGAAACCGCTGTATGGAGTGAATGTCACAGAACTGTCAGAAATAGACAGAAACTGTCACAGAACTGTCCTTCTTCTCATCCTTCTCCTTCTTCTCATCCTTCTTCTCATCCTTCTCCTTCTTCTCATCCTTCTCCTTCTTCTCATCCTTCTCCTTCTCCTTCTTCTCATCCTTCTCCTTCTCCTTCTTCTCATCCTTCTCCTTCTTCTCATCCTTCTTCTCATCCTTCTCCTTCTTCTCATCCTTCTTCTCATCCTTCTCCTTCTTCTCATCCTTTTTCTCATCCTTCTCCTTCTTCTCATCCTTCTCCTTCTTCTCATCCTTCTCCTTCTCCTTCTTCTCATCCTTCTCCTTCTTCTCATCCTTCTCCTTCTCCTTCTTCTCATCCTTCTCCTTCTCCTTCTTCTCATCCTTCTCCTTCTATTTCTTCTCATCCTTCTCCTCCTTCTCCTTCTCCTTCTTCTCATCCTTCTCCTTCTTCTCATCCTTCTCCTTCTCCTTCTTCTCATCCTTCTCCTTCTTCTCATCCTTCTCCTTCTCCTTCTTCTCATCCTTCTCCTTCTCCTTCTCCTTCCTCATCTCAAAGGGCATTTAAATTAAAGGTACAGTGTTCTGCACTAATTTAAAGGCTCTCTGAAGCCTAGAAACCCTTTTTATAAGTTAACTTCGTAGCGAATTAATTCGCATCGAATCGAATTTCTTCCTGGAATTCGCCGAATCAGCCGAATCGAATTTTTGAAAAATTCGCTCATCTCTAGTAATAACAGGTAAGGTGAGGCAGCTTAGTTGTGCCCGCCAGTAGGTAAATTACTACACTTTCTACCTTCATCCATCAGAAGGCGCCGTGCTGTGCAGTACAAGGGTCTCAGCCTTTGGGCTGAGTGTATGTAAATTTATTGTATATTCCAGCATTTGTGGTTTTGTTTATTTGCCACATCTAAGTAAAACTCTGTTGTGACAAAAGCTGATGTTGGGGTTTCTTTCCTCGTTCGTGACTTCACTGTATCCTGGGGAGCCCCCCAGGTACACGGCTTACAGGTGGTCAACATTTTGTATTTTTAGCCCTTCTCTTTGACCTGTCCATGGCTTTCTGGAATTCACTAAGGTGCTTGCACCAGTTTTTGCTCTGCTCTGTGCTCAAGGCATTCATGTTGTGGGGTACCTGGATGATCTCATGGACCAGTGTTCCCTGTTCCTTTTCACCAACATCCAACAGACATGAAAACCCTGCAGTGCCTCCTTGAGTTCGATCCTCAATCTGAAGAAGACATCGCTGGACCCTTCTCACAGATTGGAGTACCTAGGGCTGACACAGACATGGCCCTGTCCAGGATCTTTCTGCTCGAGGACAAACTGCTGTCCCATGCATTCTCATGCATGGGCCCCAAGGCCCAGAAGAAGCCCTTGATTCAGATTTGTACGCAGGTCTCATAGTTGCCTCCTTTGAGTCTGTGCCATATGCCCATTTTCACGCAAGAGTGTTGCAACTCAGCATTCTTTCTTGGTGTGAGTCAAGGGGCTTTCATTTTGGGAAGTACTCCATGGGGCATATTCTGTATTTTCTCCTTGATCAACATCTTACTTTGAGCAATAAAGGACAAATCTTGAACCTGGGCATTTTATTTCAGACATTTGGGCTCTTACTGCCTAGCTATGGCTTTTGTTTGGAGTGTGGCTCACATCCCCCCTTCCCATACAATGCTCTGTGTCCTTTGTCTTCTGAGACCTACCACAGTTTGGTTTTGTCAGCTCTGCAGAAGCAGCCCTTTGAACCTCTTAAGGATATTCCCATGTCTGACTTTACCCTTAAGGTGGTCCTTCTCGTTACCACTCTGAGGAGAGTGATTGAATTAGTGGCATTATTCTGTGAGGAGACTTTCTTAGTGTTGCACAATGACAAAGTTGTCTTGACGCCTAGGGTATCCTTGCTTCCAGAATTGGTCTCTGCCTACCTCTTAGGAGATTGTCCTTTCTTCCTTATGTTCTGCTCCAAAACATTCTAGGGAAATGTCTCTACACGGTCTGGAGGTGACACATACTGTGAATTTTACATCTCAACCACTCTGTGCTAGATTCCCTCTCTGTGCTAGTTTCCAGCGAGGGTCTTACTGGCTTTTGCTCCAATATTGCTCAGTTGATCAGAAAGTTTTCATCAAGGATTATAGTCTGAAGGCTAAAATTCCTAATTTCTCTGTCATGACACATTCTACTAGATCTTTTAGGGCTCGTTCACACTTGGCTGTTTTACCAACGCTTGCCAAACGCTACTATAGCATTTGGCAAGCATTGGTCTGGCGTTTGCGGAGCGTTTTTTAACGCTCGGCAAACGCTCCGCAAACGCCGCATGCGCGGTTTAGCGGGGGTTGCTAGGCGTTTGCCGAGCGTTAATAACGCCCCACAAACGCCTATAATGCAGTTTGAGTGGTGTTACCACTCCGCAAACGCCCCGCAACCGCGTCGCAAACGCCGGCCGGGCATTTGCGGAGCGGCACCATAGACGAGAATAGGAGGCTTCAAAGCCTCCTGACTCGACCAGAGGCATCCGTTTTGCCGCGACGCGACACAAACACTCCCGTTAGAACAGCACCATGTGCTGTAATGTGCAGAATTGGCAGAGGTGTTTGGGAAGTGGTAAAAACGCTTCCCAAACGCCTCTCTGCCGCCTGCACACAACGCTAGTGTGAACGTAGCCTTAGTATTTCATGAGCTTTTTAGCACCAGGCATCTGTTTCTCAGAATTGCAAGGCTGCCATCTTGGCTTTTGTTCACATTTAAGTCCTACCAGGCCTACTCAGGTGCCAGTTTTGAGTGTAAGGTGCTCTTAGTCTGTCAAGTCTTTCTTGACCCATTTGTTATATTGGCCTGTTGGCGTTATTTGCTATGTTACCCACTGCTCAGTTAGACTGCTTTTGGACATCGCAGTTGTAATAATTAAAGAGTTTGTTTCCTGTACTTTATTACTAGGAAAATAGGACTTTAACTTACCAGTAAAATTTGTTTCTAGCGTATAATAAAGGACACAAATCCTTCCACTCTGTTATTATGATCTCCTTATTGATTGCTACAATATTGAGGCTAGCTGGGAATGGAAGGGTTATACAGGGGGATTTCCCTGTGATGCCCAATCACCTGAAAGAAGCTGAATATACCACAGTTAGAGATGAGCGAATCGAACATGACGAAGTGGAATTCGTTCCGAAGATTTGGAAAAATTCTATTCGCGACGAATCCGAAGATTAGCAAACTTCGGATGCACGAATCTAATTTTCCCAAAAATGGTGGCGACATGTGTGGCCACGGAGAAAATGGACAGAGAAGATGGGGCGGGGATCTCTGGGAAGGCGCGCAGACAAGGCACGCTGACCCATAATGCATTCATGACATGTAATCGCATTAGCCAATCAGCAGCCAGCCAGCACTATAAATCGCGGCCATCTTAGAATTCTCCATTAGCCTCCGGTCATTCAAGAGAGACAGACCTGTGTGTATTAAGGGACAGAGTTAGGGCCACAGAGACTTTAGGGCCACAGAATCGTTACTCAGGGAAACAGAATCGTTACTCAGGGACACAGAATCGTTACTCAGGGACACAGAATCGTTACTTAGGGCCACAGCTATCAAAGAATCGAAAATTTAAAGTGACATACACCCTTTTTGTTTTTGGTGGCTGTCGTGCACAGTTGGTGCTGCAGTTTGCCGATTGTGCAAAATAAACTGACTTTCTGCTTCACAACCACTATTGTACGTTCAAAGAGTTAGATCCATTTACACGCCGGGTGGCGGTAATATTTTTTGGGTGATTAGTGCATTCCAGTGACATAAACGTACAGTTTCCAGCCAACGGCAAGCTGCAATTGACCGATTGTGCTAAATAAACTGACTTTCTGCTTCACAACCACTATTGTACGTTCAAAGAGTTAAATCCATATACACGCCGGGTGGCGGTAATATTTTTTGGGTGATTAGTGCATTCCAGTGACATAAACGTACAGTTTCCAGCCAACGGCAAGCTGCAATTGACCGATTGTGCTAAATAAACTGACTTTCTGCTTCACAACCACTATTGTACGTTCAAAGAGTTAGATCCATTTACACGCCGGGTGGCGGTAATATTTTTTGGGTGATTAGTGCATTCCAGTGACATAAACGTACAGTTTCCAGCCAACAGCAAGCTGCAATTGACCGATTGTGCTAAATAAACTGACTTTCTGCTTCACAACCACTATTGTACGTTCAAAGAGTTAAATCCATTTACACGCCGGCTGGCGGTAATATTTTTTGGGTGATTAGTGCATTCCAGTGACACAAACGTACAGTTTCCAGCCAACGGCAAGCTGCAATTGACCGATTGTGCTAAATAAACTGACTTTCTGCTTCACAACCACTATTGTACGTTCAAAGAGTTAGATCCATTTACACGCCGGGTGGCGGTAATATTTTTTGGGTGATTAGTGCATTCCAGTGACATAAACGTACAGTTTCCAGCCAACGGCAAGCTGCAATTGACCGATTGTGCTAAATAAACTGACTTTCTGCTTCACAACCACTATTGTACGTTCAAAGAGTTAAATCCATATACACGCCGGGTGGCGGTAATATTTTTTGGGTGATTAGTGCATTCCAGTGACATAAACGTACAGTTTCCAGCCAACGGCAAGCTGCAATTGACCGATTGTGCTAAATAAACTGACTTTCTGCTTCACAACCACTATTGTACGTTCAAAGAGTTAAATCCATTTACACGCCGGCTGGCGGTAATATTTTTTGGGTGATTAGTGCATTCCAGTGACATAAACGTACAGTTTCCAGCCAACGGCAAGCTGCAATTGACCGATTGTGCTAAATAAACTGACTTTCTGCTTCACAACCACTATTGTACGTTCAAAGAGTTAAATCCATTTACACGCCGGCTGGCGGTAATATTTTTTGGGTGATTAGTGCATTCCAGTGACAGAAACGTACAGTTTCCAGCCAACGGCAAGCTGCAATTGACCGATTGTGTACAATAAACTGACTTTCTGCTTCACAACCACTATTGTACGTTCAAAGAGTTAAATCCATTTACACGCCGGCTGGCGGTAATATTTTTTGGGTGATTAGTGCATTCCAGTGACAGAAACGTACAGTTTACAGCCAACGGCAAGCTGCAATTGACCGATTGTGCTAAATAAACTGACTTTCTACTTCACAACCACTATTGTACGTTCAAAGAGTTAGATCCATTTACACGCCGGGTGGCGGTAATATTTTTTGGGTGATTAGTGCATTCCAGTGACATAAACGTACAGTTTCCAGCCAACGGCAAGCTGCAATTGACCGATTGTGCTAAATAAACTGACTTTCTGCTTCACAACCACTATTGTACGTTCAAAGAGTTAAATCCATATACACACCGGGTGGCGGTAATATTTTTTGGGTGATTAGTGCATTCCAGTGACATAAACGTACAGTTTCCAGCCAACGGCAAGCTGCAATTGACTGATTGTGATAAATAAACTGACTTTCTGCTTCACAACCACTATTGTACGTTCAAAGAGTTAGATCCATTTACACGCCGGGTGGCGGTAATATTTTTTGGGTGATTAGTGCATTCCAGTGACATAAACGTACAGTTTCCAGCCAACGGCAAGCTGCACTTGACCGATTGTGCTAAATAAACTGACTTTCTGCTTCACAACCACTATTGTACGTTCAAAGAGTTAAATCCATTTACACGCCGGCTGGCGGTAATATGTTTTGGGTGATTAGTGCATTCCAGTGACATAAACGTACAGTTTCCAGCCAACGGCAAGCTGCAATTGACCGATTGTGCTAAATAAACTGACTTTCTGCTTCACAACCACTATTGTACGTTCAAAGAGTTAAATCCATTTACACGTCGGGTGGCGGTAATATTTTTTGGGTGATTAGTGCATTCCAGTGACATAAACGTACAGTTTCCAGCCAACGGCAAGCTGCAATTGACCGATTGTGCTAAATAAACTGACTTTCTGCTTCACAACCACTATTGTACGTTCAAAGAGTTAAATCCATATACACGCCGGGTGGCGGTAATATTTTTTGGGTGATTATTGCATTCCAGTGACATAAACGTACAGTTTCCAGCCAACGGCAAGCTGCAATTGACCGATTGTGCTAAATAAACTGACTTTCTGCTTCACAACCACTATTGTACGTTCAAAGAGTTAGATCCATTTACACGCCGGGTGGCGGTAATATTTTTTGGGTGATTAGTGCATTCCAGTGACCTAAACGTAGTTTCCAGCCAACGGCAAGCTGCAATTGACCGATTGTGCTAAATAAACTGACTTTCTGCTTCACAACCACTATTGTACGTTCAAAGAGTTAAATCCATATACACGCCGGGTGGCGGTAATATTTTTTGGGTGATTAGTGCATTCCAGTGACATAAACGTACAGTTTCCAGCCAACGGCAAGCTGCAATTGACCGATTGTGCTAAATAAACTGACTTTCTGCTTCACAACCACTATTGTACGTTCAAAGAGTTAGATCCATTTACACGCCGGGTGGCGGTAATATTTTTTGGGTGATTAGTGCATTCCAGTGACATAAACGTACAGTTTCCAGCCAACGGCAAGCTGCAATTGACCAATTGTGCTAAATAAACTGACTTTCTGCTTCACAACCACTATTGTACGTTCAAAGAGTTAAATCCATTTACACGCCGGCTGGCGGTAATATTTTTTGGGTGATTAGTGCATTCCAGTGACATAAACGTACAGTTTCCAGCCAACGGCAAGCTGCAATTGACCGATTGTGTACAATAAACTGACTTTCTGCTTCACAACCACTATTGTACGTTCAAAGAGTTAAATCCATATACACGCCGGGTGGCGGTAATATTTTTTGGGTGATTAGTGCATTCCAGTGACATAAACGTACAGTTTCCAGCCAACGGCAAGCTGCAATTGACCGATTGTGCTAAATAAACTGACTTTCTGCTTCACAACCACTATTGTACGTTCAAAGAGTTAAATCCGTTTTTATTTTTGGGGTGCTTATTGAATTAAAGAGTATGTCAGACAACACGCAGAGGAGTGGCAGAGGAGGCAATGTTTCAGGAGCGAGCAGACGTGGCAGCAGAGGAAGGGGTCGAGGCAGCACTAGTCGCAGCCAGAGGCCAGTGCTCCCGGTGTCATCCAGCGGTCGTGTCTCTACCGACAACCCTCCCGTCATCGATTGGTTGACTCGGTCGTCTTCCTCTTCCCAGGTCACCTCTGACACCTACAGCCAACGGTCGGTGGGTACGTCAGACACAACCGTTAGTTGGCATGGCCCGGGAGCAAGCCCACTGAAATCACGTGTCCTCGACCTGCCCCTGTCCTTTGGTGTTCCCTCACCAAGCGAAGTATCGCATGCTGTGGGCTCAGCCCCACTGTACAGTGAGGAAGAGCTAACAGAGGGCGGTCAGGAACGGGGGGAGACATCCACCTCTTCAGCAGCCAGGCGAAGAAGTACTGGCGAGGAGAGTGGCTCGGTAGCTGGTCTAGAGACAGGTCTGTCTCCGGACCCACACGCAGCCGAGGGGGCTAGTAGTGACGCGGAGACCCTAATTGATGATGATGAGGCTGATCGCACTTGGCAGCCTCGTCATCATCAGGCTATTGCTTCCGCATCATCAGGAGAAGAGGGTGCCAGCTTGCCAGCGAGCAAAACAGTCGGTGGGTTGCCCAGGAGGCAGCAGGGTCGCAGCAGTGTCACTGGAGCCAAACGGCCACGGAGTAGAGCACCAGCTCCACTGCAGCCTACCACCATGGCCAGTAGTGGTGCCGGTGTGCACGGAGGAAGTAGCAGTCAGCCAGTGAGGAGTAGCGGGGGCAAAGTTTCCTACTCGGCGGTGTGGCAATTTTTCGTCAAGCCGCCCGAGGAAGTAAACGTAGCCGTATGTCGACTATGTGGCCAGAAAGTCAAGCGTGGCCAGGGGGCCAATGTTGGGACTACAGCGTTGCGTCAGCATATGCAGCGTCGCCATTCGGTGGCCTGGGAAAACCGTGATAAAGATACGGCGGTTCTGCCTGCCCCAGCCCCCGCTCCATCACCCGCTCCGTTACGTGCTCCGTCACCCGACGTCAATCGCCCTCTATCAGCCAGTCAAGGCTCCAACACCTCTGCTGAGGGGAGTTGTCGCTCGTTGGCATCTTCTGCTCGTTCAGATGCTCCTTCTCCTGCTACTCCTCTTGACGGATTCCGTCAGCAGTCTTTCTTGGAATCCGTTTCCAAGAGACAACAGTTTGCGAGCACGCACCCGACGGTGCAGAAGCTGAACGTCCTCCTGTCCAAGTTGCTGGTGCTGCAGTCCCTCCCTTTCCAAGTGGTGGACTCAGCACCTTTCCGAGAAATGATGGCTTGTGCCGAGCCGCGGTGGAGAGTGCCAAGCCGGCATTTCTTCGCCAAAAAGGCAGTGCCAGCCCTGCATTCACATGTAGAAGAGATGGTGGGCCAGTCTATGAGCATGTCGGTCTCTGCCAAAGTGCACGGCAGCGCCGACGTGTGGAGCTGTAACTACGGTCAGGGACAGTACATGTCATTTACGGCCCACTGGGTGAACGTGGTGCCGGAACAGCCGCACCAGCAACTTGGACAGGTCACGCCGCTTTTGCCTCCACGTTTGCATGTCCTTGGTCCAGCAAAGATGTCCGCCTCTACCACCTCTTCTTCCGCCGTGTCCTCAGCCGCCACCCCCGTGCCAAGTCCCATTACCCGACCAGCATATCACATGTGCAGGGCGCAACGGTGTCACGCTGTGCTGCACCTGGTATGCCTTGGCGAACGTAGTCACACAGGGGAGGAACTTCTGAGTGTAATGAACAGAGAAATCGACAGATGGCTGTCTCCGCGCAAACTGAAAATCGGAACCATGTTGACCGACAACGGAAAGAACATGGTGTCTGCTCTGCGTCAAGGAAGGTTGTGCCATGCGCCATGCATGGCTCACGTGTTCAATCTGGTTGTCAAGCGGTTCCTAAAATCCACCATCCCACTGCAAGACATCCTTAAAATGTCACGTAAACTTTGCATGCATTTCAGCCATTCCTACACCACAAAGCACACCCTCCTTGAGCTGCAGCGGCAGAACGGAATTCCACAGCATCGCCTGATCTGCGACGTTGCAACAAGGTGGAATTCAACCCTACATATGTTAGACCGCCTTTACGAACAGCGAAAGGCCATCACCGATTTCCTGATGTTACAAGCGGATAAAGGTACTCCCCTGTGTAACTTAGATGTCAGCCATTGGCAGCTCATGCGTGACACCTGCCGCTTGCTCAGGCCCTTTGAGGAGGCCACGCTATTCGTGAGTTGGCAGGACTATGGGATGAACGACGTCATTCCTCTGTTGCACGTCCTGGAACAAATGCTGTTAACAATGGCTGGTCAGGGTGCGGTAGACGTGGCGCACAGATCTCAACGCCACATGACCCCTGTGGGGGCAGGACAGGAAGAAGAGGAGGAGGTAGAGGAGGACATTGGTGCTCAGGAATTATTGAGTGAAATGGGTGGTTTTTCCACTCAGCGGACAGGAGTGGAGGAGCAGGAGCATCTGGTAGAGGAGGAGGAGGAGGAGACAGAGGACCCAGACGCACCGTGGCAGTATGCTGTGGAGATGGAGGCAGGGAGTCCCTCGCATTCCTTGGCACAAATGGCCCATAGCATCCTCGGTTGCTTGCGTAGCGACAGCCGAATAATAACCATCAGACAGAGGGATGACTTTTGGCTGTCCACCTTGTTGGACCCTCGCTACCGTTCAAAAATGGTGGCCTTTTTCACACCTGCTGAGAGGGAGGCCAAAATAAAGTACTATAAAAACCACCTATGTAGTCAGTTGGTCTCTGCCTTTCTGCGCCAACGTCCATCCTCAGACACTGTGGGCCCTGTGCGCTCGCGGGAATTGCTTTGTATATCTGTCGCCTTAGGGGCCGCTGTCTGGCGACATAATTTTTTGTCACTGTGTAGACATCTATTTATAGGCCGATGTTTGGCCACAAAAATATATTTAGTAATAACCTAGCCGTTCAGGCCGCTCCCTGAACACCTCGGGAATTGCTTTGTATATCTGTCGCCTTAGAGGCCGCTGTCTGAACAGCTCATGAATTGCTTTCTATATGTGTCGCCTTTGAGGCCGCTGGCTGGACAGCTGATGAATTGATTTGTATATATGTACTTATTGTCCGCTGTCCGGACAGCTCATGAATTACTTTTTGTATATAGCCTTCCAAACCACTCTCAGAATAAGTCATGATATTCATGCTGTGTATAGCCTTATAGGCCAATGGTCAATCAAGTCATGATTGTTATAGTGTGTATAGCCTTATAGGCCGCTGTCTTTACAACTTTATAATTCCATGCAGTATATAGCCCTATCGGCCACTTTCTGGCATCCAGTTGCTGTAGCCCCCATCACCACACTGTGCCACGGGCCCCTGTACCGCCTTCTCATACTGCTGCCAGATCCATCCTCTGCCATGTGCGTCTTTGTCGTCTGCTCACGCTGCTGGGTTCCAGTTTTAAACCTAGGCCTGTGTATGGCTTCCGAATACTGCTGCCTCCACCGCCACCCTGCGCCATGTGCCTCTGTCGTCTGCTCACGCTGCTGACGGCTTCCGCTTTTTAACCTAGGCCTGTGTATGGCTTCCGAATACTGCTGCCTCCACCGCCACCCTGCGCCATGTGCCTCTGTCGTCTGCTCACGCTGCTGACGGCTTCCGCTTTTTAAACTAGTCCTGTGTATGTCTTCCAAATACTGCTGCCTCCACCGCCACCCTGCGCCATGTGCCACTTTCGGGTCTCCTCACACTGCTGCCAGGTCCATACTGATTCATGGCCCCCTGTACCGGCTCCTCATGAACGTGGTTCAGCGGGTTTGCATCACTTAACGGCAAATCGTTGACAAATGCTGGGACGTTCAGTGTTGTGCGCATTAAGCCAGACACCAAAGGGCAGCACAGACCTGTTATTACTCGCTCAAGCATGGCTGAACAAAACCAGTCTCTACCACAAATTGGACCCAGACCTGCCCAGGGTCTCGTAACTAGATTGCACGGAGGAGTAGAGTCCGTTATCGGAATTAAATAGACAAAACGCCACACCAAAAAGAGTGGCCATTTCCAACACTTATTCCAGAAAGAGGAACAACCCGTTTCATATACGGCCCGTAGACGTTTCACGTCTGCCACATTCAGTCGATTTAAGACGCAAGCTCCACTTCCTGTGGTCTCTGACCGTCGATATACCTTTAAGTGTCAGCTTTGAAGCTATATTCCCTCCGGAGCACTGACACTGGTGCCCTTCCGTCAACATGCCTTTAAGTTTCAGTTTTCAACCATATTCCCCACAGAAGCCAAACTCTTGGGTATCCCAGAAGCTGCTCAGCGGGTCAGGGCAATAAAGCTCCCGGTTCGCAGGTTGTTCCGTCTTATGGATGGAAGTACAACGGTATATGATCTTCTTCGCACCCACGGCATTACCTCATAAAATTTCTGCATTGCATCTGCAATCACAACGCTGACTTCCCGGATCGCCACTCAGCCATTGGACTCTTGATAGTCGTCTCCCCACACTGCTGCTGGGGGGACTTTTTAACCTAGGCCTGTGTATGGCCTTCAATTGAAGCTGCTTCCGCTCCGCCACTCTGCCATTATACTCTTGATAGTCATCTCCCCACGCTGCTGCTGGGGGGACTTTTTAACATAGGCCTCTGTATGGCCTTTAATTGAAGCTGCTTACGCTCCGCCACTCTGCCATGGGCCTCTTGGGTATCCCAGAAGCTGCTCAGCGGGTCAGGGCAATGAAGCTCCCGGTTCGCAGGTTGTTCCGTCTTATGGATGGAAGTACGACGGTATATGATCTTCTTCGCACCCACGGCATCACCTCATAGAATCTCTGCATTGCATCTGCAATCACAACGCTGACTTCCCGGATCGCCACTCAGCCATTGGACTCTTGATAGTCGTCTCCCCACACTGCTGCTGGGGGGACTTTTTAACCTAGGCCTGTGTATGGCCTTCAATTGAAGCTGCTTCCGCTCCGCCACTCTGCCATTGGACTCTTGATAGTCGTCTCCCCACGCTGCTGCTGGGGGGACTTTTTAACATAGGCCTCTGTATGGCCTTTAATTGAAGCTGCTTACGCTCCGCCGCTCTGCCATGGGCCTCTTGGGTATCCCAGAAGCTGCTCAGCGGGTCAGGGCAATAAAGCTCCCGGTTCGCAGGTTGTTCCGTCTTATGGATGGAAGTACGACGGTATATGATCTTCTTCGCACCCACGGCATCACCTCATAGAATCTCTGCATTGCATCTGCAATCACAACGCTGACTTCCCGGATCGCCACTCAGCCATTGGACTCTTGATAGTCGTCTCCCCACACTGCTGCTGGGGGGACTTTTTAACCTAGGCCTGTGTATGGCCTTCAATTGAAGCTGCTTCCGCTCCGCCACTCTGCCATTGGACTCTTGATAGTCGTCTCCCCACGCTGCTGCTGGGGGGACTTTTTAACATAGGCCTCTGTATGGCCTTCAATTTAAGCTGCTTACGCTTCGCCACTCTGCCATGGGCCCCTGTACCGCCTCCTCTTGCTGCTGCCAGGTCCAGAGTGTGTCATGGGTCCCTGTACGGCCTCCCATTGCTGCTGACTTCATCGCCAGACTCTGCCATGTGCCACTTTCAGGTCTCCTTACACTCTTGGTGGGTTCCATTTTGTGATAGGGTGCTGTATGGCCTTCCATTGCTGCTGCCTCCACTGCCACCCTGCGCCATGTGCCTCTGTCATCTGCTCACGCTGCTGACGGCTTCCGCTTTTTAACCGAGGCCTGTGTTTGGCTTCCGAATACTGCTGCATCCACCGCCACCCTGCGCCATGTGTCTCTGTCGTCTGCTCACGCTGCTGACGGCTTCCGCTTTTTAACCTAGGCCTGTGTATGGCTTCAGAATAATGCTGCCTACACCGCCACCCTGCGCCATGTGCCTCTGTCGTCTGCTCACGCTGCTGCCAGGTCCATACTGATTCATGGCCCCCTGTACCGGCTCCTCATGAACGTGGTTCAGCGGGTTTGCATCACTTAACGGCAAATCGTTGACAAACGCTGGGACATTCAGTGTTGTGCGCATTAAGCCAGACACCAAAGGGCAGCACAGACCTGTTATTACTCGCTCAAGCATGGCTGAACAAAACCAGTCTCTACCACAAATTGGACCCAGACCTGCCCAGGGTCTCGTAAGTAGATTGCACGGAGGAGTAGAGTTCGTTATTGGAATTAACTGTGAGGGACTTTTAAACCTAGGCCTGTGTATGGCCTTCAATTGAAGCTGCTTCTGCTCCGCCACTCTGCCATTGGACTCTTGATAGTCGTCTCCCCACGCTGCTGCTGGGGGGACTTTTTAACATAGGCCTCTGTATGGCCTTCAATTTTAGCTGCTTACGCTCCGCCACTCTGCCATGGGCCCCTGTACCGCCTCCTCATGCTGCTGCCAGGCCCATAATCTGCCATGGGCCCCCGTACCGACTCCTCATGCTGCTGCCAGGCCCGTAATCTGTCATGGGCCCCTGTACCGCCTCCTCATGCTGCTGCCAGGTCCAGAGTGTGTCATGGGTCCCTGTACGGCCTCCCATTGCTGCTGTCTCCATCGCCACACTCTGCCATGTGCCACTTTCAGGTCTCCTCACACTGCTGGTGGGTTCCATTTTGTCATAGGGTGCTGTATGGCCTCCCATTGCTGCTGCCTCCACCGCCACACTGTGGCTCCACACTCTGGTTTTGGCCCCGTGACTGCCCAAATGAGTGAAGTGTGCGGTGATTCTAAGATCGACGGCACTCATCTGCATGTCATACTGACTGACAGTATTATTTCTCTTCCCCAGCAGACTCCAAGGGCATTTAAATTAAAGGTACAGTGTTCTGCACAAATATAAAGGCTCTCTGAAGCCTAGAAACACCCTTTTTATAAGTTAAATTCGCAGCGAATATATTCGGCTCGAAGTGAATTCGGCGAATCAGCCGAACCGAATTTTTGAATAATTCGCTCATCTCTAACCACAGTCATAATAAATAAAGAGCCTTTGTCTTGTACTGTACTCCAGGAAACAGATTTTACTGGTACGTCTAAAATCCTGTTTTTTTTTTCCCTAACCCTTCTTATACCGCAAGACATGCCCATCTTAACAGAAGGAATCAACAGCTTTTCAGTGGAAAGTAAATTTGCAACAGTGCTGTATTCTTCACAGAGAGAGCAGTTTGTAAATGTGGTAAGAGATACAGATGTACAAAGGAAGCTGCCAACGAGACAGGTAATACAACCTAAAAGGACTGATGGTGGTAACGGTAATGTGTTATGTGCTCCTAACTCTGTGCTTTCCTTTCTGAAATATAGCTCTATAAAAACTTTGTCTAGGGCTCAATGCTGCTAGTGCATGTGTGTTCTCTTTCCTGTCCTCTTTAAAATGAGCTGCATAATTAAACTATATAAAGCCCATATTTGCAATGACTAATTCCATTCATAAAATATTAGGGACTTAATTTCAAGTGTGTTGAGATAGTATTTAAAAAATGGAAGTAGTTTTATAGTTTTATAATACTTCTAAAACTTGTTGCAAGCTGCCTTTGTATACCAGTGTTAATTTTGATGCCAAATTTCAAATTAGTTTTAGTCATAGTCTTTTGACTAAAATGCCATTTTAAATTTAGTTGTATTTTAGTTTTCTGAATTGTTTTAGTTTTAGTCATATTTTAGTTGAATAAAATCTCCAGTACATTTTAGGTGACACAAATCTGCAGTACATTTTGGGCGACTCAAAGCTCCAGTATATTTTAATCGACTAAAATGTAATGGGTTTAGTTAAATTGTAATGTATTATTTAAAAGAGAAGCATGTTTTTTTAAAATCATACTTGCCTAGGTGGATGCAGCATTGATCTGATGCTGCATCTGTCCCCCGCCAGGGTGAGAACTGAGTGATCAGATACCGCTGATCGCTTAGTTCTACCTGCCTCTCTGAGCAGAGATAAGTGACTGTCAATTATCGCTGTCTGCTCTGCCCCCCTCTGCACTCACATAGACATATACAGTTGCAAGAAAAAGTATGTGAACCTCTTGGGATTATGTGGAGTTTTGCATGAATTGGGCATAAAATGTGCTCTGAACGTCATCTAAGTCACAACAATAGAAGAACACAGTCTGCTGAACATAATACTACACAAACATTAGATGTTGCCATGGTTTAATTGCACATAACATGTAAACATTCACAGTGCAGGGAGGAAAAAGTATGTGAACCTTTGGACTTAATAACTGGTTGACCCTCCTTTGGCAGCAATAACCTCAACCAAACATTTCCTGTAGTTGTAGATCAGACCTGCACAATGATCTGGAGTAATTTTGGACCACTCCTCTTCACAAAACTGTTTCAGTGTAGCAATATTCTTGGGATGTCTGGTGTGAATCGCACTCTTAAGGTCATGCCACAGCATTTCAATCAGGTTGAGGTCAGGACTCTGACTGGGCCACTCCAGAAGGCGTATTCTGTGCTGTTGCAGCCATTGTTTTGTTGAATTACTTGTATGCTTTGGGTCATTGTCCTGTTGCATCACCCATCCTCTGCGGAGCTTCAGTTGGCGGACAGATGGTCGTACGTTTTCCTGCAAAATGTCTTGATAAACTCTGGAATTCATTTTCCCATCAATGACAACAATCCGTCCAGGCCCTGAGGCAGCAAAGCAGCCCCAAACCATGATGCTCCCTCCGCCATGTTTTACAGTAGGGATGAGGTTTAGATGTTGGTGTGCTGTGCCTTTTTTTCTCCACACATAGTGTTGTGTGTTCTTCCCAAACAACTCAATCTTGGTTTCATCTGTCCACAGTATATTTTGCCAGTAGTGCTGTGGAACATCCAAGTGCTCTTTTGCAAGCTTCAAACGTGCTGCAATATTCTTTTTGGACAGCAATGGCTTCCTCCGTGGTGTCCTCCCATGTACTCCATTCTTGTTTAATGTTTTCCTTATTGTAGATGAGTCAACAAAAATGTAAGCATGTGCCAGAGATTTCTGTAGGTCTTCAGCTGACACTCTGGGATTCTTATTTACCTCATGCAGCATTCTGCGCTGTGCTCTTGCAGTCATTTTTACAGGACGACCATGCCTAGGGAGAGTAGCAACAGTGCTAAACTTTCTCCATTTGTAGACAGTCTGTCTTACCGTGGACCCATGAACATCAAGGCTTTTGGAGATACTTTTGTAACCCTTTCCAGCTTCATGCAAGTCAACAATTCTTGATCGTAGGTCTTCTGAGAGCTCTTTTCTTTGAGGCATGGTTCACATCAGACAGTGCTTCTTGAAACCAGTAAACCCAAAACAGGTGTGTTTTTTAAGGGCAGGACAGCTGTCAGCAACACATCCAATATCATCACACTGATTGGAGTCAAGGTTGGCTCACTCCTGGCTCCAATTAGCTCTGGGAGAAGTCATTAAGCTAGGGTCTCACATACTTTTTCCTCCCTGCACTGTGAATGTTTACATGTTATGTGCAATTAAACCATGGCAACATCTAATGTTTGTGTAGTATTATGTTCAGCAGACTGTGTTCTTCTATTGTTGTGACTTAGATGACATTCAGAGCACATTTTATGCCCAGATCATGCAAAACTCCACGTAATCCCAAGGGGTTCACATACTTTTTCTTGCAACTGTAGCTGTAGAATAATTGGAAACAGTCTATGAGCCCGTCCACCTCCTAACCTAAAAACAATAAACATACATTATTTGTGTATCTGTACTCTGTGGTTTCCCTCTGTGAAGCTCAACAATGTTTAAGAGTTTCTTGGCATAATCGGCCTCTTACAGCATGCCCAGAGGCTACTATTTCGGCCCCCTTGCTGGCCCTGCACACAGTGGGAATAAATTTGCATGGTTTCCATGGCACTACATGGTTTGACAAAGGAACTGCAGGGCTCTGAAACACATAACCACACCCCTCTGCTTCTGCCCCCACCCGTGGTGATGTCACATCTTGTCCAGTGCCCCTGTGCCTTCCAGCCTGGTTTTTGGCATTACCCGGCTCTTCTGACAGTGGCATCCGATCCTACTGGCAGCCACAGCAGCATCTTGACAACTCACCTGACGAACCTCTGGAGAGCAGTGACATATCATGGAGACTCGCCTGTTATCACACCTAAAAGTGCGTAGCCTTTGAATAAAACTGTGTTGACACTACTGCACTTAGTCTGGTGCCCTGTGCTGTTCAACAGGTAAAGGTTAACAATGGACAATGCAGTCTTCTGGCAGTCTCTTAGCTTAGAGAATGGAGGGAGGAGGAGGAGAAGGGATGAGTAGGGGAGTATTGCCTAGGCTACAGGGCTGTGTGTTTTATTGATGTACACAGTGTAGGAAGATAAAGGCTTTAGTCCCTGTATGCAAGGGTGGCTCCATAGGATGCTGTAACAGGAAATTTGGAACAGTGATCATGGCACCAGCTTATACTGGAATATAGGCAAGGATTAAGGGCCAGGTCACACCACAGAAACAAAGTCTGGATGCGTTTCTGCATGTGCGCTTTTTACACGTTTTTGATGCATCCAGCCTTAGGGCTGGTTCACACTACATGCATTCCAGTACATTTTTTTCTGCATTCAAAATGCACAGAAAGTAGGTTGCATGGTTGTCAATGGCATGGTTCACACCAGTGCTTGAAGTTCCAGTGTGTTCTGGTTCCAGAAAAAGAAAGTAGAACATGCTGCATTTTTCCTGCACAGAACTGTACTTGAGCATGGTAACATGTGTCAAAAATGTACCGGAATGCACCGGAATGCATCAAAAATGCACTGCATCTCAAATGAGCCAGAAAAAGAGGAACAAAAGTATTTGGAATGCACCACAAATCGTCAAAAACACAAATGCAGAAACGCATCCAGACTGTGTTTTTATGGTGTGAACTGGCCCTTAAAGTTAAGAAAGCTGCACATTCAGTAAGTGATTAAATCAGCTACTGAAAATGCTTAAAACTAAGGGTTTGTTATCACTTTAAGGGCTATTTTGGGGAGTATAAATCTATACCTGCAACATACATTTCATAGTTTATTTAAAAAGAGAATATGTTGCTGAATATATTATTCAAATATTATATGAGGAAATAAATATTCTGTTTGGATTCATAGCAAACCGTATGGTTCTCCATTCTTCTCTCTGCAGGTTTATAAGTCTCAGCTTCATTGTCCCCTAGTGAGACTTTAGATTTAAAAATGATATGTGATGGGCGTATGTGCGGAGAATGTAATGGTGCCTAGTGGGGTGTGCTGAGGGTATTGGGGTGACTGGTGCTGTAATCTTTCCATAGCTCTTTACACTGTGCACTATGATCTGTGTTAAATACTCCATTCTGGTACTTACAGTATGCACATATTGATAAAGAAATATTCATACAACTGGGACTTCTGAAATCCACTATTTTAACTGAATAGCTTTGCTACTGTAACTACTGATAGAATTGTCTTGTTTGTTTTGAAAACAGTAGTAAAATCAAATGGCTAAAATACAGAATATTACATTCGTTAATGACTGAATTGATTCAGTATGAAAGATTAAAAATTGCTCTGATCCTAAAGCAGTTAAGATATCATTTTTATGATGTCTCACAAGTTTGAAAACATCTTTTTTACAGTGTTAGTGGGTTGCACAATAAAACATTTCTGTCACTCATCACTTAATACAAGTTTTGGGTAATAGTTTTCAAAAAATTACTTACAATATGAGCACTTATCGCAACATGCATTTGTGGAGGTAAAATTTTGTTTTATAAATGATAATTATCGGCTGACCACAAAAAAAAAAGAAAAAAAAAAGAAAACATTAACACGTTCCAGCTTCATTTTTTGTAATTGTGTTTGTCATTGCCAAACACTAAATTATTGCTCTATGAATTTTCTGTATTTCCAGAGTACCGTAGGATCGCAATCAGCTGAATAAATGTATTTGTGCCTGTAATCAATTTTAAAAAGAAAGTGGCATTGCTTACAGTTGGAGATTGTCAAACTGATTGACAGCACTGCATGCTCTATAATTAGTTGCTAGTTGCCAACTTGTCATATAGTGTGCCGACGTGCCAGAAGTTAATTTAATGAAGCGTCAAAAATGCCATTAAGAACGGAAAGTTGGTGGAACAGGCAGCAACAACTAATGTTCCAGTGCCATTGCCAGCTATAGGGCCCCTGCCACCTTAGGAGGAGCTGGATATTGCAAGCAGGAGAGTAAAGCCAGCAGCCCTCAATGGCATGGATCCATGGCAGCAGCACGTAACCTTCCCAATCGTCTTTCAAAAGATCAGCTGAACTGTTACTCCTAGAAAAGTTGAAATAGTCAACTGCCTAGCTCATCTTTCATCTTTGCAGTCACAACAGGAAGATTAATGTCTGGACAAGACTCTCGGCTCTTAGCTATGATATCCCAGGTGTTCAACTTCCTATAATGTTCCTGACATCATTTATCTGGACAGCCAATATGACATCTGCCTTGCCATTCCTCCAGTGCTCAGCAAGGAACTTAGTAAATTGGTGAAGCTGTCCAACTTTTAATGCACAGTAAACTAATTGAAGATGATGGTGGCGTTTTCGAGAAGAGTATATAAAACAAAACTGTTGTATTTTGCTATGTTACTGGTGACCCCTGCAACATATGTATATGTGGAACAGATAAAGGTACTCCGGGAGCATCAAATATCAGTTTCAGAGTTATTATACTGGCATTTAAATCACAATGATGTGTCAGCAGATAGGATACTACTGTTGGCCCAATAACTTACTGCTTATTGTAGCCTATGCTACTTTGCGGAGTGTTTAGGTGCATGATCCCACCTTCTGTCTAGAAGGGAGTGATCAGATAAGCTCTCAAAACCTCACCCAAAATATCAGCTAGGGTTTGGGATTGAAAATATCTACAGTTCTTAAACTCTGGTGTCTTGTGGTATACAGGATGGGCTTCTGGAAAGGACAGTACTAGTGCAGTATGACTACAGCATATTAACAGTGGGCTTGCCAACTGTATTTAAAAAATTAAGTTGCATCCCTACCCTGCCATTTACCTAAGGGAGTTATTTGTGGAGGGTGGGTCCTGTTGGATCTGGATGGTTCTGTTGACTGCAGGTGTCTATAGACTAGTTGGCTAGGTTGAGAAATAATGAAATAAAGTATAGACATGCAGTGCAAATTAGCTTTTTATGTGCTGGTTGGCTAGACATCATTAGCATCATTAGCAACTAATATGCCTGGATATATCTAAAGCCGCAAAATTCATTACAGCGCAGTAATAATCAAAGCACTCCATGCTGGCTGACTACCTTCTTAGGCTCTCTTGACTACTAATTAGCTGATTTATTTTAAGTGTAAAATTCATTACAGAGCAACACAACCTAAAACCCTTTACCCACTATGCTCCTATATCAAGTTTGAGGTATAAAAAAATGACATTCAGTGGCATGGACGTTTTATCACCCTGTGCTAGTTGGTTAGGTTCTCTAGACTATTAGCTGAAAATATATGATGCTTCAGGCTGCAAAAAAATAATTCTATTGCAGTACAAACTAAGCTCATCCATGCTGGCTGGGTCTCACTGGTCACCAGCTGGTTACGATATTAAGTTCCAGGCTGTAAAGAAAAAAGATTGCCCAGCAAACAAAAGTGTCAATGAGGATGGAGGTCATGAAATAATTACCTGCCCTTGTCCTGGGCACTCCTGTTCATTACAAGCTCATTTCAGTAAATCAGTAAAATACAAAGCAATACAAAAACTCATCTGCACACTCTATTTCTATTCAGCATATTTTTTTAAATAAATCTTCATTTAGGATAAAGCCTAATATTACTTGACCAATTTAATATAAATATAACACTACCCACTTAGGAGCTAGAGATTCCCCCCCCCCCAATAGTCCTGCACAACCAGGCAACATGCATTTCCAGGATGTTAGGAGACAACCAGGCAACATGCATTTCCAGGATGTTAGGAGACAACCAGGCAACATGCATTTCCTTCCTGACATCCACTCCAGAAACAGTAAACAGTCCTTGAACTTGGTTTTTTGGATTTTATCAGTGGATGATAACTTAGATGGGGATGAGTTGTACATGGGATGCCCAAGGAAATGCAAAACTACGGACAACTTCCTGGAACTGTGTACAAGTAGTTAGAAGGGTTTTTCTCTTCTCTTCTTGGAGAGCTAGTAAACCTCTCCTTGTGTACCTCCTCAGACCCCAGATGAAATCTCCTCTTCACCCAGCTGTTCGAGGGAATCCCTGGCCAAGAGGTCCCAGAATCTGCCACCTTAAATGAAAGATGGGGGCTAGTCAGGTTTCTCAAATGAATGCCCTTGCCCCTTATCCAGCCTAGGGGGTGTGGGGTTACTCACTCAGTCTCTCGTGCAAGCTTGTAGGTTGATGGCTGCCTTCAGGCTTTACGCTGGGCTAGCTCCTTCAGTGCTTCACAGGCTGTCCTCTCTCAGGGAACAGTGAGGCTGAGAGAGCCTCGCTTTCAGATCCTCCAGCTGTAGGCAGGCCCCTCTCCTGGACCCCCTCCCAGGCTCCACACTCCATCCTGCTCTGTGCATCTTCCATCTCAACTCCTGCTGCTGAGCAGGCTCGGTCACTCCTAAGTGCTGTCCTGACACCATGGCGAGCCTCCTGCTGGGGATTGGTCAGGATCCCCTAAGAGTACAGACCAGCCACTCCTCACCCCCACCCACTAAATCTAGAGACTTCTCCAAATCTCTAGATCAGGGGATATTTCCAAAGAGTAGGTCTGCAGAGCCTCTCAGCCATAATCAGAATTGGACCCCCTCTGACTATTCCACCAGGTTGCTACTCAGCCTCTAACTAAAAAAAAAAATCATAGCTACCTAGGAGTGTGCTACATAAATATATATATTTTTTCTTTTCTTTTCCCTACAGTCTTGTCCACTGCTGCATATAGGATGACTTGCAGTATGTTTAAATATTCTGATATTATGAGCTATGGAATAATAATACACTTTTTCAATCATGTGGGCTACCTTTAGTATTAAATATTTTTGCCTGTAGGGTTCTGCTATGTTCTGGTACTTATCTTTATATAGTCATCCAAATGTTTAATTAAGACTTAGTTAAAGTGGACCTTTGGGCAGAAAATTTAATGCATCATTGTAATGTGCAGCCATACTTTTAAATATTTTTTCTTTTCATTGATTGTTATCCAGGTAGTAATAACGCCTAGCTTTCTTTGATGCTGTGAAGCGCTCTGTTCAAGTGGCCATGTAACTTCACCACTGTAGAACTTCAAACAGAAAGTGGTGACTTAACCCCTTGACGCCGACAGCACACAAATATGCGGCCCCATGGAACTGGGCTTTTTTCCGTGGGGTCGCATATTTGCGTACTTGTGTTCTGGCCGGGATTGCGCCTGATCGTGTGCCCACAGTGAGGAGAGTGGAGTGTCAATGACAGCTTCAAAACTTGGACTGATGATTGGCAGGCAGGAGAACCCACCCCCAGTCATGTGATCACTGTGACAGCCAATCACATGAATGGGAAGCCTGTCAAACAGCTTCCTAGTATCTCTTTCTCCTCAGATCGTGAGGAGAAAGTGATACAGTGTAATTTTTCTTTGGAAAAAAAGTAAAATAAAATATAATCAGCCTACAGTAGTTCCCAGATTAGGCTCTGATCACTCCTGTTAGTATAGTGTAGTGACAGCTTCCCTCCAGTTCAGATGTAATAGTGACAGTTTCAGTTTTAGAGTTAGTGATCTAATAATAATTAGTGTTCCTGTCACCACTAATGTTGGTGTTCTCAGCATGTTCCTATCACTACTAGTGCTATGTACCTGTCACCATCAGTGTTGGTGCTCTCAGCGTGTTCACCACTAGTGCACCTGTCACCGTTGTCCCAGTGTTAGTGTTCCTATCGCAACTTCGCAACTAATCCCAGCGTTAGCATCCCTGTTAGTCTCAGCGTTAGCGGTTCAGTGGTTGATATCAGTGTTTTATATAAAAAAAAATAATAAATACAGTATATATATACAGACACACATACACTTTTAGATTTAGTGTATGCCCATACTGTCAGCATTTCTGTCAGTGTCCATTAGTGTCCGTTTCTGTATGTTAGTATAACTAAAAAAAAAAATTAGTGTGAGTTAGTGCTTTGGCCAGTATCAGTGCTCCTGTCGATGTCATTGATCGTGACAGTGTTTTAAAAGAAAAAAGGTTTAGATTTCAGTATTTTATATATGCATACTTTTGCATAGTTTGGGGCCTATATTTTTTTAAAAATGGCAAGAAGGCTGTATACTGCTGAAGAGGCATATGCCCTCCTGTGTTCAGACAGTGAAGCTGAGTCAAGCTCAGAAGATGAGGATTTCATCTGTGACAGCAAAAGTGCCACTTCAGGCACCTCCTCCCACTCTAAAAGTCCGAGTACTAGCAGGCAGCAAGAGGAAGCACAGGGTAGCCCCACATCAGTTGCAGCACAACAGTACACCTCTCAGTGGATACCAACGAGGTCTTTCACTCCTCAAATACCAACATTTACAGCCTCACCAGGCATAAATATCAATGTTGAAAATTTTGACCCTGTGGATTTCTTCAAGGTATTCATGGGTGATGAGCTCCTAGAGCATATTGTTGATCAAACTAATCTTTATGCCACTCAGTTTATGACGCAACACCCGACATCTAATCACAGGATTAGATGGGTGCCAACACACCTTACAGAAGTCAAAATTGTACTGGGTGTGTTACTCAACATGGGCCTAGTCTGAAAGCCCACAATTCGGCAGTATTGGACCTCTAACTCCATCCATGCCATGCCATCTTTTCCCACAATTATTTCAAGAGACCGCTTTGAAGTATTGCAGCAAAGTTTTGCATTTTAATGATAATTTGCAGTGTCACCCAAGCAGTGACGCCAGATATGACCGCCTGTTCAAATTGAGGCCCCTAATTTCTTTTCTTTCTGAAAAATTTTCAGCTGTTTATACCCCAGAAAAGAATATCTCCATTGATGAATCCTTGCTGAATTTTAAAGGCCAACTACATTTTAAGCAGTACATACCATTCAAACATGCCCAGCATGGCATACAATTTTACAAATTGTGCGAAAGCACAACAGGGTATATATTTGATTTTCTAATGTATGAAGGATGGGACAGACAACTCAACCCCCAGGGCTGCCCAAACAATCTTGGAGTCAATGAGAAACTTGTTTGGCAGCTGATTCAACCTCTGCTCCACCAAGGCTACCATCTTTATGTTGACAACTACTACAGCAGTGTGCCACTTTTTAGAGCTCTGCATGCTGCTGGCACAGGAGCATGTGGTACCATGTGGAAAAACCGCAAAGATTTTCCACAGCAGCTGGTGAATCAACGTCTGCAGAGAGGCACATCTCTCAGTTACCAACAGGAGGAAATGAGGGCTGTCAAATTCTCAGACAGAAAAGATGTCTATATGCTGACAACAATCCACCCAGGGGGCGCAGTGACTGTAACAGAACGGGGGTCAGCTATACCGAAGGAAAAGCCATTATGCATTATGGCATACAACAAATACATGGGTGGAGTTGACCTCTCTGACCAGGTCTTGCAGCCCTGCCTGGCGCTGAGGAAATCAAACACCTGGTATAAAAAAGTTGCGATATACCTTAACCAGGTGGCTATGCACAATTCATTTGTCCTTTATAAAAAATCTGGTGGTACTGACACCTTCCTGCAGTACCAGGAAAAAATTATAGAACACCTGATGTTTCAAGAAGACCCCAGACAACCAGCAGAATCAGAGGATGTTAGGAGACTAACAGTAATACATTTTATGTGTCCTATCCCCTTCTCATTAACCAACAAATACCCTAGGAAAAAGTGTCGTGTGTGCGGCAAAAATGGCAAAAGAAGTGGTACTCGTTACCACTGTCCAACATGCCCTTCCAAATCAGGCCTGTGCATCCACCCTTGTTTTGAAATTTACCACTCGATCCTGCATTATTAAAAACCAGAAATATCAAGAGGGAAGAGTTTTAACTATTACCTTATTTCTTCCCTTCTATTAAAATAGCGCCAGTCATTTATGCAGCATTTTACATAGCGTTTTAAGTTAGTCCATAAAGGATAAATTCACCTTCACCAAAAAAAAAATACACATTTTTTTGCAGGTAAAAGAATATGCATTGCACCCATGGTCAGCAGATCGTGGGTGTAATGGCACGGTCCTACAGACTTGTCTGTGTTGCTGTCTGCTGAACCCCTGATATGGGCAGTTAGTTACACAATGACAGGAAGCATCAATGAACTATCTAGAGACCGCTACAGTGCCCTGGTAGTCCATTGAGGAGGGATCTTCTCCCCCCACTCGCTGTCACAGAAACGGGAGATCGGGGGGGGGGGGGGCAGATGTAACATGTTACACCCATATTGAGGGTGTAACATGTTACAAAAGGTGAACTTATCCTTCAAAAATAATATCACACTGCAGAATGCCTGTAATATATAGATTGAAGTGTTGCATTCAGAGAGGGCAATTAATCCAAATCGAATTATCAAACTATTGTTTTTGGATCCCACTATGGGTAAAAACAACATATATTGCGCACATATATAGTATCTCCATGCATGTCAGAAGTAGGAGAATTTATTTTGGGTTGATTTTTGTTGGTAGGTCATAGCAATGGCACTAAATATACAGCTAAATTAAAAAATGTGTGAAAAAAGAATGTCATTTTATTTTTTTTCCCACCAAATCAAAAAGAATTCCTTCAAAAACAGAGAGTCAAAACCCAGGCTGCACCCCTAGATAAATATCTTAGGGGGTCTTGATTTCAAAATGGAGTGATTTGTGGGGTAATTCTGGTATTTGGATACCATAAAGTGTCTGCAATAAATGCATGGTGCCTGAAAACTAAACTTGAATTAAATGCCCTCTCAAAGGTAAAATGCACACTATTGATTCTGAGCCCCACAACAGGTACAAAAAATATATAATGCACACATATATAGTATCCCCATGCATGTCAGAAGTTATTTTGGGTTGATTTTTGGTGGTGGGTCATAGTAACAGCACAAAATATACAGATAAAATTTAAACATTTTTGGAAAAAAAGTTAGATTTTTGTTTTTCTCTACCAAATTAAAAAACAGAGAGGCTAACATCCCAAGATTTACCCCTAATAAAATACGATAGGGGGTCATGATTTCAAGATGGAGTGATTTGAGAAGTAATTCCATTATTTGGATACCACAAATTGTCTGTAATGAATGCATGGTACCTGAAAAGTGAACTTGGATTAATTGCCCTCCTAAGGGCAAAATGTGCACTATGGTTTTTGGGCCCAATAATGGGTACAAACAACATATAACACACACATATGTGGCATATTTATTCAGAGCAGAAATAGAAGAAGTTATTTTAGGTTGTTTTTTGGTGGTGGGTCATGGTAGCAGCAAGAAATATATAGTTAAAATGTAAAAACTGATGTTATTTTACCATTTTGGGCCAGTTTTCCTTTTATAATAAAACAAAATGTATAAATTATCCATTAACATTTACCACCAAAAGAAAGCCCAATGTGTCCTGAAGAAAACGAGGTATAAACCACTTGGATACACTATACAGTTGCAAAGATATGTACAGTTTAACTAACACATGTCAAAATTGCAAAACTGCATTCAGGCATTAAGGTTTGTTTTACCCTTAGGCATGAAGGGGTTAATAACACCCAACTGGCTGTATTGGGTGGGCTTAGGAGTCTCAGACTCCCGATCTGATCCACACTTTATCTGTATCCACCTTCAGTTCCATCTGCATACACACGCACAGCCCTCAGTTCTTCCCTCACCTTCACCTGCACATGTGCCTATCATGTTCTACATTTCCCTAGAAATTAGCATCATGGGAAATGCAGTTCTCTTTCCCCCATGAAGAGGGGACGTGTGGCTAGATCTACCCGAGAGCAGAGCAATTTTCAGTAGACCACTATGATGTCATGGTGCTATCAATCTAGATCTCAAAAAGTAATCTCTTTTCTGTTACAATTTGGCAGCAGTTTAACCACCTCAATATTGGACACTTTCACCGCCTTCCTACCAAGGCCAATTTTCAGCTTTTAGTGCTGTCACAATTTAAATGACAAATACGCAGTCATACAACACTGTACCCAAATAAAAATGTTATAATATAATATAATGTGAGACAAATAGAGCTTTCTTTTGGTGATATTTCACCAATACTGTATTTTTTATTTTTTGCGATATAAGCAAAAAAATACTGAACATTTTGAAAAAAAAAACACCTTTTCTCACTAATAAAATTTTGCAAATAAATATCCTTTCTTCATAAATTTAGGCCAAAATGTATTCTGCTACATTTCTTTGGTAAAAATAACCCCAATTAGTGTATATTGTTTAGTCTGTGTGAAAGATATGAAGTCTACAAACTATGGTATATATATATATATATATATATATATATATATATATATTTGAAAATTGATCTGTCCTGATGTACTGACTGCCTATCTCATTTATGAGGCCCGATAATGCCAGGACAGTACCAGGGGCGGACTGACAAGTCATGGGGCCCCGGGCAATAGGGGATCATGGGGCCCCTGTGTCCTTGCCCAAACTCAAAAAAACCTATGAAAAAGGTACCAGGGGCATCTCATGGGGCCCCCTACTGACCCCGGGCCCTCGGGCAGTGCCCGAGTTTCCAAATGGTCAGTCCACCCCTGGACAGTACAAATACCCCCCAAATAACCCCTTTTTGGAAAATAGACAGTCCGCATTATTTAGTAAGAGGCATTGCCGTTTTTGGAAGTTGTAATTTTTTTGTCACAATGTTTTTGGGAAATTAAGAAATTAAATAGAAATTGTTATTGTTAGTTGTCATTTAAGTTATTTCTCTCACACATACTTAGAAATACACCCCAAAACACAGTCTGCTACTCCTCCTGAGTAAAGCGATACCACATGTGTGAAACTTTTCCACAGCCTAGTCACACAGAGGGGCCCAAAATCCAGGGAGCACCTTCAGGCGTTCTAGGGGGATACATTACACATCTAATTTCCTGACTACCTATCACATTTTTGGAGGCCCTGGAGCACCAGGACAGCGAAAACACCCACAAAATGACCACATTTTGGAAAGCAAACACCCCAGGGTATTTTTAGGAGGTATGGTGAGTTTTTTGAAGGCACAAGCTTTTGGAAAATGCAGAAATAAAATAAAATAATTTTTTTAAACAAAGTTGTCAATTTAATAAGATATTTCTCACACATAGCATGGGTATACTTAAAATTTCACCCCAAAACACATTCTGCTACTCCTAAGTATGGCGATACCACATGTGTGAGACTTTTTCACTATCTTGTGTATCACACAAATTAACCAATTGTATAAAAGCCAATATACTGTAATATGTGAAAAGTCAGTGAAGATAGGCGCTAGCCATAAATGTGAAAATTCCACCTAAATATAGTGAAAGATACATGTAACAACACCTAAATATATACAATAATGGAAAAATGTACATTAAAAAGTCCAAATAATTAATAGAGAGTCACCAAATACCATATTCTTGTGACCATAGAAATAAATTGACCAAATCTTCTTCAGGGTCAACAATGTTCCATCACCGTGTTCAGATAAATTACGCACTCACCAAGTAGCATCGGCCAACAGAGTACCCAGCAAGCATAAAAGACTAGATCTTGTGTATATCAGGTAGGATATTCACTTTCTTCTGCAGAATCCTTGAAGCTCATCCGCTCATAAACCACTATTACATCTTTTCCATTGTCAAACAGGTCTCAGAGAATGCCCAGAAAGAATTCTCATGGTGCAGTAGTTTTTTTTTAAAAAGTGAAAAATAAAAAGGACAAACTGTATGCACTCACACATTCAAGATGCCAAAGGGGGTACCAACACAACCAGCTCACTAGGGGGATCCCTTCCTCACGCCTCCACTAGTTACCACATGCATGCATTTCAGCAGATTGGATGTGACGTCAAGGGAAAGACGTGCACCTCAAGCCTCAATGCATTTTGCGCAAAGTGCGTCCTCAGGAAGCTCCTGCCGTCAAGCACATGTCACATGATTGGTTTGGCTGAATGTCAATAACCCCGGACTAACCAAGATTAAAAAGGTTTAAAAAATTCACGTTATAAAATATCATATTGCAAATTAACCACTTACCTACCAGGCACTTATACCCCCTTATTTACCAGGCCAATTTTCAGCTTTCAGCGCTGCCGCACTTTGATTGACAATTGTGCGGTCATGCAACATTGTACCAATATGACATTTTGATCATTTTTTTCTCACAAATAGAGCTTTCTTTTGGTGGTATTTAATCGCCACTGGGCGCTTTACTTTTTGCGCTATAAATAAAAAATTGCAAACAATTTGAAAAAAAAAAAAAGTTTCTTTGTTTCTATTATAAAATTTTTCAAACAGGTAATTTTTCTCCTTCACTAATGTGCGTTGATGAGGCAGCACTGATGGGCACTGATAGGCGGCACTGATGGGCACTGATAGGCAGCACTAAAGGGCACTGATAGGCAGTACTAATGAGGTAGCACGGATAGGCTGCACTGATAGACAGCACTAATGAGGTGTCACGGATAGGCGGCACTAATATGCAGCACTGATAGGCGGCACTGATAGGTGACACTGATGATGGGTACTGATGGATGGCACTGACTGGCATCACTGCTGGGCACTGACTGGTGGCAATGACTGGCACAACCACTGGGCACTGACTGGTGGCACTGACTGGCAGCACTGCTGGGCTGCACTGGTGGGTGGCACTGGTGGGCAGCACTGGTGGGTGGGCACAGGTGGGTGGCACAGGTGGGTGGCACTGCTGGGCACAGGTAGGTGGCACTTCTGGGCACAGGTGTGTGACACTGCAGAGTGGCACAGGTGGGTGCACTGCTGGGCACAGGTGGGTGCACTGCTGGGCACAGGTGGGTGATCTGCTGGGCACAGGTGGGCGGAGCTAGTGGGCGCACTGCTGGGCACAGGTCGGCAGAACTTGCGGGTGGCACTGCTGGGCACCGATCATCAGGGCACTGATCATCAGTGCCCTGATGATCGGTGCCGATCCTCGCTCTGACAGCTGCCGGTTCTCGGCAGTACTTTCCTCACGATCTGACAGTGTGAGGAAAGTGCAGCCGAGAACTGGCACTTGCATTTCCCTGTGATCAGTGTGTCATTGGACACCGCTGATCACGTGGTAAAAGGCCGCTGTGATTGGCCTTTTACCACATCACGTGATCAGCTGTGTCCGTAGGACACAGCGATCATGGAGATCGCCAGGTGCGCGCCCCCTGGGGCGCGCAGGAGAGCGCGTTCTGGGAGGACGTCATATGACGTCCACCCAGAACTGGCCGGCCGCAGTGCAGCCGTCATTCGGCTATCTGCGGTCGGCAACTGGTTAAGCAAGCTGCATATGTTAGAGCTTTCCCATGGACTCAGTATACAAACATCGATAACAAAAAAACACATATGTATCAACTATAGTAAATCATATGTCAAATCCACACATACATACGAGTTTGAATGAAAGGGGGACTATAGTCACAACAGGATTTAATGTGTATTCTAATTTTAAAATATTGAGAATATCCCGGCTCGAATAGCCCTGGTTAACCCTGCTTATAGTGATCGATGCTTTCGGGGTTGTGGCCATCGTGGAGATGTATTGCATATATGGTGGTCATGCCCGAGACTGATTGGTTTTTGGTCTCGTGTATTTGGTCTTGTTTACACATTGTTCCATCTCTCCATATGCCGGGAGTCTTGGTATGCTTTGCTTCATTGTCCCATACCGGGCCTGTTGGCCCATCAGCAGAAGTTGGCTTCCTATTTGTTTTTATCGGCCACTAGAACAATTGCTCTGGCCTGGAAAAGTCTGTCCCTCTTCAGGGGGTACGATCACTCTGATGCTCAATGAACAGATGTCAAGTATCTGTAATCACTTCCAATAGAAATTCTTGAAAATATGGGAGCCATGGTTGACATATGCTTTTCCCACACTCCCCCCGGCTAGTCTGGGTTCATGATGCAGTACAGCATTGACGTACCTGGATTCCTGATTCTGGTCTTGTTTTCTTCTTCCTTCTTTACTCTTTTTTCCTCTTTATTCAGTGTTTGAATCTGTGAGGCAGTAGATACTTGCCTTTGGCTGGTATATTGTTGGTGTTATATCACTGTTTTTGTATTTTATGTGCCTTTAATGGCCCCTATGTGGGCGTGCCTTCTACATTGTTGATGTTACAGCACTGTTCTCTTTATTTTTCATGTGCCACTGATAGCCCTTGCGTGGTCGTGTCTTTTGCTCTGGTTTTCTTTGTTAAATTGTTTAAAAAAAAGTTAATAAAAATCATTGATATACAAAATACTGAGAATAAAAATACATTAAAATATATCAGCAACAAACCAAATTCAGGCAGTTCTAAAATGCACCACTTTTACATTATGTCGCATTGAATGTGTCAAATGTAAAAGTGGAGCTGATGAAGACCAACTCTCTTTTGGAATACAGCGAGAAAAACTGGCTCAGACAGATATTGTGGAAGTGTCTATCGTGCATTCTAAAAGTGTCGCACCATGAGCCAAATTCAATTACCAGCTCTAGACAGCTACACAATTTTGGCACATTCTTCACCACTTTTAGAAGAAGTGAGACAATTTTACCAAATTTGCCGGTACCAGACTTTATGAATTCCAGGGAATTCCAGGGAATGTGTTTACGCTGATAACACAAACAGTTCTAATTTCTTGTGTCTTTTACTGAACACACCTATTAAACATTCATAGTGATGGAAGAAAAAGTAAATAAACCCATAGACTAACTACTTTAAACAAAGCTCACTGGAGTCAGTAGTTTGCACACCTGGAATCCAATTAATGAAATGAGTTTGGAGGTGTGGTTTACACCCCGGTCACATCGGGTGCGACTTGGCATGCAATTTGCATGCCATGCGACTTGCAAATCATATGCCAAGTCGCCTATTGTCCGCTATTAGAGCGGTCATATCGGTGCGGTTCCGACTTGGTTGGAACCGCACTGATTTCTAAAATAGTGCATGCACTTTTGGTGTGATTTGCATAGACATAGACATCTGTGTCAGATGTCTTGCAAATCGCACCTCAAATCGCCAACTCACCCGACTTTGAAATCGTGCGTCTTCAGTATAAGTCGCACAATTTCAAAATCGGCTGTGAGCTGGGTGTTAGAGTTACTTTGACTGATCAAAGACATTTAAACATGTCGTTGTTGTTTCTCTCTACTGCCAGTAGGTATCACTGACACCTCTGGCCATAGAGTGAGATGCCACAGTATTAGGCTCATTTCAAAGGGGATTCAGCTTGTATAAGAGCAGTGTGAGCAGCATGTTTTTACAAAGCATTTGCACAGCTTTCAACAAATTTTGTTGAAGCTTGCAAGGTATCATTCAGCTCCAGTTTGTAAATATTGAGAACAAATTCCAATTGCAGTGCTGATTGCCACTTTAAAAAGATTGCTAGCAGGCTTCAGCACTAGTTGAAGAATGTTGAAAGCCTGCCAAAGCCTGCTTGTTTATAATGGAAATCCGCAATCCCATTGAGATCTGTGTATGACATTTTCAAACAAGAGCTAGCTGAAGAGCACTTTAACCACTTGCCTACCGGGAACTCCCCCCCCCCCCTTCCTGCCCAGGCCAATTTTCAGCTTTCAGTACTGTTGCACTTTGAAGGACAATTGCGCGGTCATGCAACACTGTACCCATATGCAATTTTTTTCATACAATAGAGCTTTCTTTTGGTGGTATTTACTCGGCACTGGGGTTTTTATTATTTGCACTATAAACAAAAAAAGAGCAAAACATTTGAAAAAAAAGTTTTCTTTTTTCTATTATAAAATGTTGCAAACAGGTATTTTTTCTCCTTCACTGATGTGCATTGTTGAGGCTGCACTGATAGGTAGCACTGATGGGCACTGATGTGGCAGCGCTGATGAGATGGCACTGGTGGGAATTGATGAGAAGGCACTGATGATGCACTGAAATGCAGCAATGATGGGCAGTGATAGGCGGCACTGATGGGCAGTGATAGGCGGCACTGACTGGAGGCACTGACTGATGGCACTGAATGACGGCACTGCTGGGCACTGATTATTAGTGCAGATCTCCTCTGTCACATTTGCTGATTATTGGCAGTACTTTCCCCGCACTGGGACAGAGTGAGGAAAGAACTGCCGATAACCAGCAACTGTATTTACATTGTGATCTGCTGTATCATTGGACACAGCTAATCATGTGGTAAAAGGCCGCTGTAGTTGGCCTTTTAACTAATCATGTGATCAGCTGTGTCCTTAGGACACAGCGAACACTGACAGTGCCAGGGGCGCGCGTTCTGAGATGACGTTCATGGATGCCCTCCCAGAACTAGACAACCACGTTGTAGCCGTCTTTTGGCTATAGCGTGGTTGGGAAGCGGTTAAAAGTTTCAACAAAGCTTTCTGAAAGTTCTGCAACTGCTTTGTAAAAGTTTGCTGTTCACACTGCTCTTATACAAGCTGAAGCCTGTGTGAAACAGGCGTTACAGAGTTATAATTAATGATGTTTCCTCTGGCCAACCTGTGTGAGGTATATTGCCACTGGTGTGTGCTGGGAAAGAGCATAAATATCTGAGTAGAACCTTGTGAGCTCTCTCTTCCTCCAGGTTGTGGCCTAGGGATGTTGTGTTATGTGCAGGTTTTGACTAGGTCTGGGGTCTAGAAAGCTTTTGCATGTGCTCAGAAACAGAAGCCTACCTGTCCAGTGTGGTCTTGCTGCTGGAGGCCCTAGACTCAGGGAGACTTGCCGAGAACAGGAGTCTGGAAGGTGAAGTAATACAGTATCAACGGTGACTCTGCTGGAGATCCTGAGGTTAATGAATTTGTGGAGAGCCTGGAAAAGCAGCAAAAAGGATCAGTGAAGCTGCTGTTGCTAATGGAAATGCTGCTGCTTCTGGAAAAGGTACAAGTTGCTGGCTCCAGTTTGAAGGCCCTTTTTGCTTATACTGAGGTCTATGGATGGCGCCCAATTGTTACACATCCCCCACTTTCCAGCCAAGGACATAGCCCTGGGAAAATGCTAGCATGCACTGTCTGAAGGGGTACCGCATATGCCTCCTGGAGTGAGGGGGTGCTAATTTTATATGATATACAGTTGTTTTGTACTGTTGACAGCCAGGAAGTAATATTAATTCATTTGAAAAAAATTTTTATTTCAGAAATGTTTTGTTTGTGAAAGTTGTGTTATCGTAAAGAACATGCTTTCTGAATATGATCCAGGTATTTTTTTTACTCTGTGCATTTTTATTAATATTACTATTATTATACAGGATTTATATAGCGCCAAAAGTTTGTGTAGCGCTTTACAATATAAGGGGGGACAATACAGCAACAATATAATTCAATACAAGAAGGTTAGGAGGGCCCTGCTCTTGTGAGTCTAAAAGAGAGGGGCTAGTGAACAAATTATTATAACTGCGTGGAATGAACTGATGGGAGAAATAAGAGATTCAGTTGTTAGCTGAAGGCAGGATAGGCTTCCCTGAAGAGAAGGGTTTTCAGGGAACGTCTAAAAGTAGACAGAGTAGGAGATAGCTGGACAGATTGGGGTAGAGAGTTCCAGAGGATAAGAGAGGATTTGAAGAAGTCCTGGAGGTTGTGAGGAGGAGACAAGTGAGCAAGAGAGCACAAGATCTTTGGAGGAGTGGAGATGACGGTCTGGGCGATATTTGACTGGTGATGTAGCTCGTAGCAGAGTTGGAAATGGCTTTGTATGTTGTTCTTAAAGCGGAGCTCCACCCAAAAGGGGAAGTTCCACTTTAAGGACTGCTTCCCCGCTCCCAATTAAGGATTGGCACCTTTGGGGGGCAGGAGCGGGGACCCAAATTTGACAGGTACCCGCTCCCACTTCTGGTCCGATCGCCTAGGCAATCGGAAATGGAAGGTGTCCTCCCTCCCTCCCTCCCTGTAGTCTTTTGGGACACACGACAGGTCACAGAAGACTACAGGACCATTCATGAAGTGCAGCGCTACTCATGCATGCGCAGTGGGTACCCGGCTGTGAAGCCGCAAGCTATCACAGCCGGGTGCCTACACTGAAGATGCCGTTCTCCTAGAATATTGGACGGCCGGTGAAACAGGCTGCAGGGGACACACCGCGGGACTGAAGGACAGGTAAGTGGCTGTTTTTTAAAAGACTTTTATTTTTTGACAGGGTGAGTGGAACTCCGCTTTAATGTTTTGAATTTTATTTGTTGGGCAATGGGAAGCCAGTGGAGGGATTAACAGAGAGGGGTGGTAGATACTGAGAGGTTGGTAAGGTGGATGAGTCTGGTAGCAGCATTCATGATAGACTGAAGAGGGGGTAGTCTGCGAAGAGGTAGGCCTATGAGGAAGGAGTTGCAATAGTCAAGGCAAGTGATAACAAGAAAGTGAATACTTTTCTCAGTGGTTTCAACAGTTAAAGAGGGGCACATTTTTGAGACGTTATGAAGGTGAAGTCTATAAGCTTTTGACAACGATTGGAATTTGGGGCTGAAAGGACAGGTCAGAGTCTAGGATTACACCTAGTACCCTGGTGTAATGGGATGGAATGATAATTGTATTATTGATCTTGTCATGTCATATAATTAGTATTCTGCTGAAACATGCACTTTTTCTAGCACTAACTATTGCAATGACAGTAGCATTCCTTTACTGTCTGTTGGAGTAGACGGACTAAATAGGATAGAGTTTGTACATGTAATGAGAACTCACTTAGTTTAATTCATCCCAGCATCAAACAAATTTAGGCTGTTTGCACTAAAACACACACAAGACATACATTTCAATGATAACTACTATAGCACTGTAAGTTTAAAATTGAACTACTCCCTGCTATCCTTTACAGCTAAAAAGGCTGCCATTGTGGCCTTTGTTTGATCTGCAGTTGCCATGATGCTGTACATATAATCAGTTATGACAATGGCCATTGATGGCTTGACAGTTCATTTGAGAACACAAACAACTGTGACAGGTATCATTCATGACATGCCTTGAATGTATCTGTTTTGGGAAGTAGTTATAACTTATAACGATAGGTTTAGTTCTTCTTTAGGCCCCTTTCAGATGGGGTAGATCCATCAGCGGATAGAGGTCTATGGATGGTCTGATCAGGTCCAGCTGAAAAACTGACCGTTGAACCCGATTGGACCGCCAGTGTGAAAGGAGCCTGAAGTTTCTTTCAAGTGGGCAAATGGACCTTCTGTCTAGTTACAGTAAAATGTTAAATATATTCGTACACGGTTGTCATCTTTTTGTAGGACAACACAGTCTGTTTCTTCCCCAAAGGATTGGGTGAAAATCTGTCCAGGCTTCCTCTATATGGGAAAACCCCACTACAAAGTAGTAGCATTAAAAGATCTAAATAGGTTAGCTCTGCAGGGATCCCAGTGCAAATGGCACCCTTTGACAGCTGAACTGGTTTTCCATGGAGTTTCAAAGCATATATGAATCAATTGTTGGGTGGTTTAATGAGAGAAGAAGAATAATGATTGTTTTGCTTAAAATGTGTACTTAACCACTTCAGCTCCGGAAGCTTTCCCCCCCCCCCCCCCTTCCTGACCAGGCCATTTTTTGCTATTCACCACTGCGCTATTTCAACTGGTAATTGTGTGGTCATGAAACAATGTACCCAAATTAAATGTATGTCCTTTTTCACACAAATAGAGCTTTCTTATGGTGGTATATTATCATCACTGGGTTTTTAATTATATAAATGAAAAAAGACTGAAAAGTTTGAAAAATAACAATATTTTCTACTTTCGGTTAGAAAAATTATTCAATAAACTCAAAGTTAGTCATAAATTTAGGCCAAAATGTATTCTGCTACATGTCTCTGGTAAAAAAAAAATCCCAATACGTGTATATTAATTGGTTTGTGTGAAAGTTATAGCGTACACAAATTAAGGCATATACAGTATATTATAATTTACACAGCTTTTACTTTCTGACTGCCTATCACATTTCTTGAGGTGCTAAAATACCAGGACAGTACAACCCCCCCCCCCCAAATGACCCCTTTTGGAAAGTTTTCACCCTAAAGAATTTGCTGAGAGGCATGTTGATTCCATGGAACATTTTCTGCCACAAATTTTTGGAAAATGACAAAATTTTTTTTTTTTACACAAAGTTGTCACTTATATATTGCTCGTGCGTGCCCTAGGTATATGTGGAATAACACCCAAAAACACATTCTGCTACTTCACATGTGGTATGAAGATACCACATGTGAGAGACTTTTTGGCAGTCTAGCTACATACAGGCCCCCAAAATCCAATGACCACCTTCAGGCTTTCAAATGGAATATTTCCTCATATCACTTCCTCACTACCCATCACAGTTCATACCTATCACAGTATATTAGAATTTACATAGCTTTTACTTTTCGACTGCCTCACATTTGAGGTCCTAAAATGCCAGGATAGTGCAACCCTCCCCCAAATGACCCCTTTTTGAAAGTAGACACCATAAGAGGCATGGTGAGCATTTTGCAGACATCATTTTTATCACAGGGTTCTGAAAAAGAAGAAAAGTAAAGAGAAAATACTTTTTCGTTTTCTTTATTTATTTTCCAAAAACTTGTGGCAACAATGAGATCTGCAAAATCTCTTGGCAAGTACCTTGGAGTGCCTACTTTCCAAAAAGGGGTCATTTGGGGGGGGGGGGGGGCTTCTACTATCCTGGCATTTCAGGGCCAACATTAGAATCTTATGCCACATATCACCCACTCTTGAACACCAAGCCTTTTCTGACACTTTTTCTTTACATGAAAAACATTTTTTTGGTAAGAAAATTACTTTGAACCCCCAAACATTATATTTTTTTTTGTTTACAAACAATTTTATTCGTTTTTATGAAATAGGCTGCAAAGATAACATTACAGCATCAAGTAACATATAAAACAGAAACAAGGCACATCTGTGATATACATTCAAAAAAGGTACAATCATGTAAGGCATAAAAATTAAGTGTATGAGCAAGATAGGTAAGAGGGTAGGCAGAACAATAATGGCACCAACAGCAAAACATGATCAATTGAATCATAAATATTCATTATTCAGGTAGTAAATGTCTATGAGTTTTCCAAACCTCCCACTTTCTGTCGAATAACTGCATCCTATCCAGCAACATATAATTAATTCTCTCCATGAACATCACTGCATCGACTCTCCGCAAAACCGAGGGCAATGGCACTGTGGGCGACCTCCAGTGCAGGGCAATGGCCCACAGGACAGAAACACAGACGGTATGGATTAGCCTCATAGCCCCCGTCCGTATTCCCGCAATGCGAGTTCCCAACAGGCAAGACTGCATAGACAGATGCACAGGTGCATCTGCCACAGCACAGGCCACTTCAGAGACTTTGCGCCATTGCAACGAAAGGCTTGGGCAAGCCCAAAATTTGTGCACCAAGGTACTAACTAGGCCACAACCTCAGAAACACAGGTAATCTGATAAAGGAATGATCATACCACCAACGAAACGCCTGTGGAGACGAGAATGCTGTAATGAATCTCAGTGTCGCAAACGTGCACACCAGGGACTGACGCAGTCCGCCATTTTGTTAAGAATCTCCATTTTCTCCCCTCATTCTCCCTCCCCCCTCACTCTGAAGAGGCATAGTGACAATTGTATGTGTGTGTTAACAAATGTCACAGGAGGGTCATAGGAGCTATAAAGGCCCCCCCAGGGAGTCGGGGCCTAGCTGTCCTAGAGCCTGTGCTATTTCACACCTCGGAAGAGATAAGGCAAGCTTTCCCAAGAGTTGAAAGAGATCCCGACCTAATAAAGCTAACTCAGCATAGGTGACAGGATCAGATAACACTTATCAAAATCTATTTTTTCCCTATGTCTCATATCTTGGAATATGAGAGACTTACATAAAAACCGGACATATCGTCAGATGGACGATGAGCAGGCGAACAGTTTGATGGGTCACTCGCCTTGTCCCGGGCACACAGGAAAGCAGAAAAATAGATCTCGTGAACCGTTCAGTGTACACTTTCATAATTCATATCTAATCAATCCTCAGACTTGTCTGCATAATAATCTACCCACGGGTGGAATGTCACTTGTGCAGATGGAAAGTTATAGGCCAAAATATGAGTTAAGGGAGATTTTGGCTCTATTTTAGGTCGACACCCAGACCTCCACACCTACACAGGGTATTGGTCCCTGACGTCAGCAACACCCCCTGCTGGGGACTACAAAATAGGCTGTCAGACCTAAGAGTAGAAAGTTTAAGACGTCTCCCATTTTAACATCAATACCACTTGGGGGAGACCCGTGCCCCTTCTGCTCAGAAACTTGATCTGCTTACATCCAAGTCATAAAGGCAAGTACCTTAACCCTTTAACCTCTCTCTTATCTCTTTGCTGTGCTGTTATTCTCTGTATGTTTATATATATATCTTAGTTACATCTTTTTTCTGTAAATATTTTTTATTGCACCCGTTTGACCTTTTAGTAATAAATCTTTCTTTCTGAAAGTGTTGAACGGTTTCTATAGTTCTGTATTGCAATTTACGAATCCCTGCCTCTAAAGAGAATGCTACTGTTTGTTTAACCCTCTGTAAAACTGGCCTGTGTTATGACCGTGTTATGCAGACAATTATTTCAATCATTATAGTGTTTTAGCTGAGATCGCCGAGTTTCCTCTTTCTCTGACAAAAAGGAGGTGGTGGCAGTGTGAAGGGTTAATTGCGTAATTAATCTGACCCAGTAACAGTTGCTCAGGCTGCCGGTACATCGATCTGTGGTCCATTAGCTGGAAAATCGTTGTGCAGGGTGCAGCTGGGTGTGGTATTGTTACGCACGTGACATCGCGGTTTTAGATTGGCTAGTCCTTCGGTCACGAGTTTGGTGAGAGTGGCTGGGGTCTGATGCCGCGTTAGTAACATATTGGACGTTGCAATTGTGGGATCATCGCATGTTGGTGGCAGCGATTTTGCAATCGTGACACTCAGGTCACCAAAAACTGATGAACCTGGTGGGACAGAAGATATAAGATTTAATTTAAATTTATAACGGGACCTAAGCCTCAATGAGTGGGCAACAATAGAATTATGGGACATCAACATGCGAGGGGAAATTTTTGTCCATAAAATACCCGGTAAATAGAACGGACGTATAGATTGAGATTCAAATCTGGTCCAATGGATTTGGGAGTTAATAGTCGTCCATTGCGATAGTTGTGCGAAGCGGGCCGACAGGTAATAGAGCCAAAAATTGGGAAGACCAAGGCCTCCCATCCTTTGTGATTGGTAAAGGATTGATGAAGTGAAATGAGGACGTTTGTTACGCCAAATAAAATTATTGATCACAGGTTGAAAACGATCTAGAAAAGTTTTCGAGACCGAGATTGGGAGTGCTCGAAACAAGTACAATAATTTCAGCAAAACATTCATCTTCACTGCCGTGACTCTGCCTAAAAATGAGATAGGGTATCCATGCCAGATCTTTAACAAAGTAGAGAGGCGTGACACACATGGTGGGTAATTAACTGCAAATAATCTTGAATAGCTGGGAGTAAGATATACACCCAGATAGGAAATCTGATCTGTGGCCCAATGCAATGGGAAAGAGCTGCGGAGAGATTTGCCCAGGGAACCAGTAACATTAATAGGCATAACAACTGATTTTGTAAAATTTACAGTGAGGCCCGATATGGATGCAAACTCATTCAATAATGTGCATAAATTCAGCAGTGAAACTAATGGGTTAGTAAGGAAAAGCATGACATCATCTGCATACATACATAATTTAAATTGCGATACCAAAAGGGGATACCCCGAGATGTTCGGGTGTGTTCTAAAAGCAATTGCCAAGGGTTCCAAAATTAGCGCAAATAGTAAAGGTGACAGTGGACATCCCTGACAGGTGCCCCTGCCCAGTGCAAAAAATTCCAAATTGCAGCCTGGGAGTCTAATTCTTGTTTGGGTGGAGACATACAAAGCATGTACCCTGGACAGAAATTCGTTGTGGAAGCCCATCTTCTGCAACAGTGAGAACATATAGGGCCAGGGGACACTACTGAAGGCTTTATTAATGTCCAGGCTTAGTAACAACACTTATTTAGAATGTAAGTTAGCATCTTGAATAACATTTAGTGTGAGACGTATATTATCTGTGATAAGTCTATCTGGAATAAAACCCGATTGGTCAGATGAGACCAAAGAGGAAATAATAGGGGCCAGTCTGTTTTCTAAAATACGACTAAATATTTTAAGGTCGTTGTTCATCACAGAGATGGGTCTGTAGTTTTGAGGTAGATGATGATCTTTTAGTGGTTTAGGTAGTAGGGACATGTTAGCCAACAGCATCTCCTTAGGAAGCTTCCCGCCCTGCAAAGTATTATTGAACAATGACAGCAAATAGGGAGCTAACACAGGGGCAAAATATTTATAATAACTAGCCATAAACCCATCTGGGCCCGGTGCCGTGGAAGTTTGCAGTGCACGTATCGCACAGGTTATTTCCTCCAGGGTACACGGGGCATTAGGGGGGCTTATCTGAGAGGGTGTGGGAGCAGGGAGGGGCAGAGAATTAAGCCATGAGCCATCTGGAGGGGTGGAGGTCATTTGTGGGGGAGCTAATAGGGTAGAATAAAATTGTTCAAAAATACCCAATACTTCATGAGGTAAAGAGGAGCTAGAACCATTCTTAGAACACAACCTACAGTATGTGGGGCCGTATAGAATGGTTCAGTTTCCGTGCAAACATAGTAGACGCTGAGTCACTATGTAATAAAAAAAGGCCTTAGACCATCGTAAAGCTTTTTCAGTTCTCTGGGATAGTAAAGTATTCAGTTCTAGCCTCTTTTGCGATAACATTATATATATTTTCAAAGAAGAGGCCCTAGAGAATAAAATGGTGTTGTAATGGTGTTGTAATTTTTTATGTCACACAGTATTTGCGCAACGATTTTTCAAATGCTAATTTTTTGGGGAAAAATACACTTTTTTGAATTTTATTGCACAAAAACAAAATATTTTGGCAAATTGTTTGATAAAATATGATGTTATGCCGAGTGAATAGATACCAAACATGACATGCTTAAAATTGTGCACACCTGTGCAACAGCAACAAACTACATAATTTTTTTATATCAATGGGTGATGCTTTAACCTCCCTGGCAGTAATCCCGAGTGTAGTTCAGGGTTAACTTTCAGTAACATAATCGGTAACCCTGAGCAACACTCAGGATTACACTGCGGCGATCCCTTGAGCACTTACTTTGTCCTGCGGTCCCACTATGTCCTCCCGCTGCGTCCTTGGCCAGGTCCTCCGGCCGATGCCAGCATCCGTCTTCCGGGTTCCATTCTCTGCGAGCGTCGGGACGTATGGGGGGCGGAACCGGTAAGAAATTCAAAAAAGTGACACACACAATACATTGTAATATATTAGTATTACATTACTGTATCAATCCATTTCACCTCAGATTTGTCCCTAGTGCTTTGTCCAGTGCCCTGCCTGCACTTTCATCATTCTTTCTGCCTGGAAACTTGAGAACGTCCATGGCATTCAAAATGTGTCCCTGTATGCCAAAAGCGGTTTTGGACCAGCTAGAAGACAGCGACAGTGAATTATAATCACTTGCAGAATTGAGCGACAGTGATTCATGGGGAAATTCGTCATCAGACACTGAAAGTGGAGACAGCGACGATTCTGCGACTGAGCTCAGTGATGTGTGAACTTAGTGCGCTATGGACTGTGGTACGGATCAGGCAGTGCCCCCAAGATTCCCATTTACTGGAGCACCTGGTTTGAAGGTAGACGTTGAACACGACAACCCCTTGGCATACTTACAATTATTTCTGACCGATGAAGTTATTGAAAAAATGAGACAAACCGATGCCGATAGCAATAATTGGCTACTCTGCATCTGAGGTTTTTAAGAAGCAGAAAGTGGAAACCAGTGACCAAAGATGACATTTGGAAATTTCTCAGCCTAATAATACTTTGGGGAGTGGTAGGGAAACCCCTGCAGAAGTGGTATTGGACAACTAATAAATTACTTGCCACTCCATTCTTTAGTCATGTCAGAGTACAGATTTTCCCTGATCATGAAATTTTTACACTTTGAAAACAACTAAGAATTTGACAAAACTACTCATCTTGCACCAAAACTAAAGAAAATTTGGGAAGTATCTCAAATGATGCTAAAGAATTTCCAATGGAGCTATGTGCCAGAAAGAGATATTAGCATAGATGAAAGTCTAAGGCCTACAAGGGAAGGCTCAGCTGGGTGCAATACATTGCATCAAAGGGAGCACGATTTGGCGTACAATGCTACATGCTATGCGAATTGTCAACTGGCTACATTTGGAATTCAGTGATATACACTGGAAAAGGAACTAAATTCAATCCAAAATACAGCAACTATGGAATGACAACATCTTCCATTCTTTCACTAATTGAGCCATTGCTAAATCAGGGCTATTGTGTAACAACTGATTTATATACGTCTCCTGAACTTTATAAGTTTCTTCTACAAAACAAAACCGATGCCTATGGAACTGTAAGGGCTAACCGGTGCGACATGCCGCCAATGTTTGGTAATAAGAAGCTGAAGACTGGAGAAATAGTTGCCTGGCAGAAAGGCAAAATGATGGCACTGCGATGGTGTGACAAGAAAGATGTGTGCCTATTGAGTACGATTCATAATACCTCCACTGTTATGGTACATATAAAAGGTGGGACAGAAATCATGAAGCCACAAGTAGTGATAGACTACAGTAGCACCATGGAAGGTGTTGACAGAGCCGACCAAGCAATAACATTCTACCCAGCAATGAGGAAACAGAAAAAAAAGTACTACAAGAAGATCTTCAGGCATCTTCTTGAGCAATGCTTGTGGAATGCCTACATTTTGTTCAAAAAATAGAGTGACAAGCCTATGATTCATTCAGACTTCATTTGGAAACTTGACAAATGTATCTTTGTAAACCACAAAACACCATCAACGGCTGTGAATAGAGGTGGTCGTGCTGTTGGCGTTGTCAACCCAGAACGCCTGACTGGTTGACACTTCATGGACTACATCCCACCAAACGAGAACAAATCAGCACCTAATAGGATGTGCGTGGTTTGTTGCTCGAAGCGAGATGACAGTGGAAGGAAAATCAGAAAGGAAACCAGGTTTCATTATCCTGATTGTGACGTCAGACTTTGTGCATTTTTATGTTTAAAAATATTTCTTACCCGGGAGGTTTATTAAACCAATATGTAGTGTCTAGTAATATTGCACCCTTATTTGGACAAATGTCAATGTTTTTGGTTTGATTACATTATTGAATTAAATGTATTATTATAATAATATTATTTTTAATAATTATTTATTATATAATAATTTATGATTTCGTGTTTCAAACTTTATCATACCCGGGATGTTTACTAGACTCTTGTTTCGATAGATTTAAGTGAGTTATTCCTAAGCCTACAATATAAAACAACAAATTTCCATGCAAAACAATGTACTGCTTTGGTGTCAAGGTCCTACCTTTCCTCAGAGCTTATGCTGCTCTATGTGCTGGCATCCATCTTAGGTTTCTGCAAAGCTTGGTGGGAGCCTTTATGCTTTCAGGTCTCTGCGGCTCCTCCTCCAGAGGGGCGTGGTTGATCACATTTAAACCTGCTGTCTGCAGTTGCTCTTTGCATTCGTGTCCTGTATGATTGTGTTGCAGCAAGCTCTTGTTCTACTCTCATTGCTTTCCTGGAAACCGACTCGGCTTTGACAAGACTATTCTCTGCCTTTTCCCAATCCTGACCTTTCGTTGCTGAACCCGGCCCGTGACCTGAGTATTCTTGCCTACCGTCTCGTACCGTCTGTACCGCTGTTATTGACCCGGCCTGTCCGACCACGCTATTGTGTCCCATCTGGTTCCCACCAGCTTACGCCATTGGCGGCGGCCATTGCCGCAGCTGGGGTTACTCGGGGGCCGCGACCTGGTCTCTGGCTGCGTCAAGTCCATCCCCACCATCAGGAGCCCTGGTGAAAGGCAGCCTGGGACTTAGACTCCTCAACCTGAGGGACTGCGGTCTGCGGGTGGTGGCTGTCGTCAGTCGGTGCGTGACCCTACCATTAGGCCTGCCTGTCCATTCCACCGCTCCTGCCCTGACATTTGGATTAAAAAATACTGACATAATCAGATCGCCAGGGAGGTTAAAAGCCTTTGCAGGTCACCACTTTACTCTTACACAGGAGGTCTAGTGCTAGAATTACTGCCCTCAATATTATGTTCACGGTGAATACCTCACATGCAAGGTGCAATCTCTGTTAACATACCAACACAGACCGACGCTTGCGTTCACAATTGAGCATGAGCACAGGAAAGGGAGGGGATTTTTTTTTACATTTTTTTTTATTTTTACACTGTCCTTTTTTTGGGGGGATCACTTTTATTGTTATCACAAGGGATGTAAATATCCCCTGTGGTAGCAATAGGCAGTGACAGGCACTCTTTTCTAAGAAATCTGTGGTCTATTAGATTCTACACCTCTCCTCTGCCCTTAAAGCATCTGATCACACCAAGATTGGTGTGATCAGATGCTTTCCCAATTTAAAAATGGTGCTGCTTATATCTAGGCAAAAAGGAAATGATGAAATGCTCGTAGCTTCTGGTTTCTTAGACCATAGAGAGGATTGGAGCCATTCCGGTCTCCAATCAGCTCTATGGTCAGCTGCTGGAACTGCCAATTGCATTCTCGGATTCCCCTGTGGGACAGGGGAGCCTGAGAAAGCAGTGGAATGTGGCAGGAGGGGGGTTTGGGGCATCCCTTCTTGCTGCTTGTAAAAATGATCCAGCAGCTAATTAGCCACTAAGATTGCTTTTACATGAAAGTCAACCGCCAGCTGAAAAAAACAATACCAGGATGATGCTCCTAGATTGTAAGCTCGAAAGAGCAGGGCCCTCAATCCCCTCATGTTTTGCATTGTATTGGTATTGTTCTGTCACATGTTCTGTCCCCCTTTGTAATGTACAGCAATGAGCGAACTATTGGCGCTTTATAAATACTGTATAATAATAATAATAATAATGCCTGTAGCTGCAGGCATCATCCCGGTATAACCACTCAAAGTCTAGTGATGTACCGGTACATTGCTGGTCCTTGTTGGGCATATATGTAACAGCAGAGAACATAGGCATGTGATTAATTGGGTCTGCAATTAATTTTTTTTGTAATGCCCAGGTTTTCAATTCAGAAACCATGATAGGTTTCCATGCAAATTGTCTGGCAAGAGCTGAATTTGGGTGGGCGGTGATGTATTGTTGTGCATATAAATTGCTTTGGCCCACAATCAATTGATACACATCTTCCATGAAAAACAGCGGAGGGGCTAAATGCTAGTGCTGGCAGCAAATGGGGCGGATCCTGCTAACACTGCGTTTTTGGGGACACTGTACTAAGGAGGCACTAGTATAGTTCTGTTCATGATCAATATATTGATCCGTACAAACACAATACTAGTAATGGCGGAGATCAGCGACCTATAGTGTGAGTGCAATAGTGTGCAAGCAATCTAATGCTAGCTGACCCTGGCTGGGAGGGGCTCTAATTGACCCTGACACTATCTGATGTTGCTAGAGGCAGTAATACAGAGATCAGTGAAAAATTCTAAATACTGACACTGTAGTAATGGCACTGGCTAGGTGACGGGGTGATAAAAGGGTTAATAGGGTCGACCAAAGGGTTAAATGTGCTAATCTAACGTGTGTGTAAAATGTAGTGCTTTTGCTCACAATGTGGTGTTCTCACTTCTCTCCCTGGACCTACAGGGGGAGAAGCGACAGGCAGGCTCACACCCAGAAATAGAAAGGGATGTAGGGGTACATAGCTTTGCCCAGAGAGGCTGCTCACCCGCACATTGCCGGCAGGTGGTCAGCAAGTAGTTAAAAAAAAACTTTAAAAAAAAAAGTGCTCAATATGGTATTTTATTTATGTTTTTTTAAAACATTTATTTATGTATTTATTAATACTTTCATCAGAGTAGTACAATATTACCATAGCAACATTGTACTACTCTGGGGGGTGATTATGGATTTTTTTGTTTTTTACACTTTGCTTTGCAGGAGCAATAAAGTTTATTGCTCCTGCAATGCTTGCTTTGAACTGTCATGAATGGGTTAAAGTGTTACTAAACCCACAACAATAAAATCAGTTTGTATTTGCAGTGAAGCATGCTTGTTATACTCACTGAGGATCCTAAGGGGTTAATCCTCTGCATTGTGTAAAAGGGCTGTTTAATCCTGACATTACTGATCTTCCCCTTCTTCCAGTGTCCCCCTCTTTTCTCCTGATAAGACATAGTATGGAATCACTCTTCACATGCTCTGTTTGGTGTTTATTGCTAGAGAGGTTTTTTCTTTTCTTGGGAGAGTGCATGTGATCAGCACAGGACCTATCAGCACTGTCCAGACAGAGGTCAAAGGTTTTGCATCCTCCTACCTAGAGCAAAATGAAAACTCCTCCTACAAGCTTTAACCAGTGCTCTGCTGGACACTGATAGAATTCACTAGATTGGTCTAACTGCTGATGAGAAAAGGTATTTAGCAGTTTTTATTTACTAAAATAATTGCACTTCCATGTTCTGTGTACTGTGGGAGACCTGATATAGTGAATGCAGGGTCCTGGACTTAGAAACACTTTAAGTTCAAAATACTAGTGATCTGTGACTAGATAGAGCTGATCACATGGTACAGGCTCCTGTGATTGGCCCTTGTACCATGTGAGAGCTGTGGGCCAATCACAACTCACCAGGAAGAGAAACAAAGCTGTTATGAATCAGATTGATTCATAACAGCTTTGCTGTCATTGTAATCATGTGATCACATAGCGATTATATGACCGCCTGATCCCATTTACCGGGATCCGCATTTGAACCCTTATTTTAACCACTTGAGGACCACTTGCCCGCAATGTACTGTGGACGGGTGATCTTTAAGTGGTTACAATAGGGGTCAAATGCATATCTGACACTTATCACTGAATACACTGATCTATGTTTTCCATTTTGGCTGTTAGATCATCGACCAGTCCGAACCTTTGCATGTATGCCTAGAAACCCCTGGAAGCTATTCAGTCTGGTGCAGTACATAAATAAATACTTTTTCTCTCTATCATAAACCCCGATGAAGGGGGACCAATTACTCCATTGGCTACTACTTCACCATTTATATATTGTGGAAAATAAAGACCTGCTGCACTTACAAATGATCTGTGGTGCACTCTGATCCTCCATTCCTCTCATTGTTGTGATTGTGCTATATAGGGGAGAGGTAACATCAATGTCACAAATGCTGCTTATGTTGCCATTGGCAAAATTCTGTTATGCTGTTTCTATTGTGATCTTACTAGTGACAATACAATCCATCGGTCCCAGCATCCGGTGTCTTGATTGGAGACTGTACCTTTAAAGAAATGACGCAAGTGGTACTGCGTTTGGAGGATTTGGTATATGGTGGTGAAACCAGTGGTGTATTTAGGTTTTGTACTGCCCTAAGCAACACAAAATTCCCCCCCCGGAGAGAGCCTGACATTGACCAACAACACCCCTGCCCCCCCCCCCTTCCCTGAGAGAGCCTTCCACTACCATCAGCCTCATACACCGGCCACTCCCCTCCCAGCGAGAGAGAGAAAGATACTCACCTTCACAGCTCTGGACATCCCCGGGAATGAGAGTCAAGCAGCCCCCATCCTCTATCAGATCCCACATGGTCCCCAAGCCACATGTGTCCCCTCTTCCATCCCTTCTTCCAGGGGGACAGTGCTATCCCCCTGAAAAATGCCGCCCTAGGCACATGCTTTGTTTGCCTTGTGGTAATACGCCCCTGTGTGACACTCATTGGCAGGTACAACATTGTACAAGATAGAGATTCTGTATATAGCCCTACAGAACAGACAATGCACAGTCCACGTGTTTATCTGCTGCTTCTCTGGAAACAGGAACTTTTTTTAATGGAGAAAAGACAGAATTTATCATAGATGTAGCTACAAACATATAAACACTACCATCTACTGGTTGATGTAGTTGTTGCACAAAATAATGAACAATTCCAACAGTACATTTGTGGTGTCACAGACAAACCAGTTTTCTTAGTACTTGATATATAATAAATATTTCAAAAGTGTTACTAAACCCAGGACCCTGCATTCACTATATCTGGTCTCCCACAGTACACACAACATGGAAATGCAATTAATTTAGTAAATATAAACTGCTAAATATCTATTCTCATCAGCAGTTAGAGCAGTCTTGTGACTTCTATCAGTGTCCAGCTGAGCACTGGGTAATATTGTAGGAGGACTTTTCATTTTTCTCTGACTGTCCTATGAGGCTGCATGATCCCTGACTCTCTGTCTGGACAGTGCTGATAGGCCCTGTGCTGATCACATGCACCCTCCCAAAAAAACTATCAACACACACCAAACAGAGCATGTGCAGGCTTGTCACTGCTGCTCCGTACTATGACAGATGGATTGGGGAGAGTAAAAGAAGGGGAGGATCAGAGAAGACAGGAACGCACAGCCTTTTTTACACAATGCAGAGGATTAACCCCTTAGGTTCCACAGTGAGTATAACAAGCATGCTTTACTGCATATACAGACTGATTTTACTGTTGTGGGTTTAGTAACACTTTAAGACTTGGTTCATATTGGCTGATACTGGATATGGAATCTGTGTACAAATAGTGATGTACCCTGGTGGGTACTGATACCATAAATCTAGGATGTCACACATGTACAACAGTACAATATAAAAGGCAAGGATATGGAAAGTGCAGCACAAACTGTTGGTGCTACCTAAATTCTGTATAATAATAATCACAATTAAAATATAATTGTACACAGGTATAGTTTACTTCTGAAGAGAGGTGAGTTTAGAGTGTTTTTTCTATGTTGCCATTATTTTTTATTATATAGTTTATGTACAGTAAGGCTTCATGCACACTGGGAGTTTTAATAATGCTGGCAGCATCAGTTGTGTAAAGTCACATTAAAAACGCAAGTTTTTTAGCGATTTTGCATCAGTGTTTTTAGTAGCTGTGTTTTTCCGTGTTTGCGGCTTTTAGCGTTTTTTTTATAAGAAAAAAAGTTTTTTTGCTAAACAAAAGTCCAAAAGCACCAGTTTGCTGCGTTTTACTGTGTTTTTCAGCATTAGAGTGTTTTTACAGCTAAAAAACTCCTCTAGAAACCCACTAGTTCTAGGTTTTTTTCAGCCAAAAAATGCCCCTGCCAAAAAATGACGATTACAGCCTATGTGTGCATGGACGCATAGGATAAAATGCTGGGGAGTTTACTAGCTGTAGAAAAAAATGCCAAAAACAGCAGCTGTAAAAACGTCCAGTGTGCATGAGGACTAAAAATGAAAAAGAAAGCGGGAGACTGCTTCCAAGTGGTATATACCTATATATATATTTATATACCGCCTCTGAGTTTCCAGACTGGATTTTATAGTAAATATATACAGTATATATTCACTATAAAATCCAATCTGGAAACTCAGAGGCGGTTTCTTTGTCTCCCTGTTCCAATGTAAGTGCTTACCTACGCCATATCTCCTCCCACCAGTCATCCATCATGGGGTGTGTGTGCAGGTAAATTCCATACACCAGCGCTCTCTGTCAGTGTAGGTGAGCTTAGTGTGCCCCAGCAAGGATCATTAGACAGGATCATCTCTCAGCCTCTTGCTGAACTTTACCTAAAGGTTAAATAAGAGTGAATTCACTGTGAACAGCCACACACACCCTGAGCAATTTCCCCGCTTATAGATCAAGCATTGTTAGTCCCTTCCCAAACCACTTATAGGATATAGTCTCTCAATGACAAAAGGTTAATAAATGCAGCTCTCCAGCAGACAAAACAATGGTAACAAGCTGTTAACAACTGCCACTTGAGTTGGATTACTGTACTTTCAAACATTATTCTACGTTACTCTTCCTCTGTCATGCTTGTGGATTTATAGAACATCAAGGACACACTTATTCAATACCACATTTATTATTCCAAAAGGGAAAGGACGGTGATATAGAAAAAGCCCTATAGAATGATATAAATATTTATAAATAGTCAATGAAAGGACACTAAACAATATCCCTGTTCTCCAAAAATAATCCACACACATCCACTGTTTAAAGTGTTACTAAACTCACAACTATAAAAATCAGTCTGTATATGCAGTAAAGCATGCTTGTTATACTCACTGTGGAACCCAAGGGCAGGGGCGGACTGACCATTTGGAAACTCGGGCACCGCCCGAGGGCTCAGGGGCCCTATGAGATGCCCCTGGTACCTTTTTCATAGGCTTTTTTGAGTTTGGGCAAGGGCACAGGGGCCCCATGATCCACTATTGCCCAGGAGCCCCATGAGTTGTCAGGCCGCCCCTGCCCAAGGGGTTTCATCCTCCGCATAGTGTAAAAAGGCTGTTTGATCCTGCCTTTTCTGATCCACTCCCTTTTCTACTGTCCCCAATCCATCTGCTGATAGAACAGAACCTTGGGGGCAAGCTGCACAAGCTCAGTTTGGTGTGTATGGCTGAGTTTTTTTCCTTTGGTAGAGTGCATGTGATAAGCACAGGAACAATCAGTGCTGTCCTGACAGAGGGTCGGGGTCCTGCAGCCTCATAGGATAATCAGGGGAGAATGAAAACTCCTCCTACAAGCTTTACCAGTGCTCAGCTGGACACTGGTAGAAGTCACAAGACTGCTATATAATTCTGATGAGAAAAGGTATTTAGCAGTGTATATTTACTAAAATAATTGCACTTCCATGTTCTGTGTACTGTGGGACACCAGATATAGTGAATGCAAGGTCCTGGGAGACCAGATATAGTGAATGCAAGGTCCTGGGAGACCAGATATAGTGAATGCAGGGTCATGGGAGATCAGATACAGTGAATGCAGGGTCCTGGGAGACCAGATATAGTGAATGCAGGGTCCGGGGAGACCAGATCTAGTGAATGCAGGGTCCTGGGATATCAGATATAGTGAATGCAGGGTCCTGGGAGACCATATATAGTGAATGCAGGGTCCTGGGAGACCAGATATAGTGAATGCACGGTCTGGGGAGACCAGATATAGTGAATGCAGGGTCCTGGGAGATCAGATATAGTGAATGCAAGGTCCTGGGAGATCAGATATAGTGAATGCAGGGTCCTGGGAGACCAGATATAGTGAATGCAGGGTCCTGGGAGACCAGATAAAGTGAATGCAAGGTCCTGGGAGACCAGATATAGTGAATGCAAGGTCCGGGGAGACCAGATACAGTGAATGCAGGGTCCTGGGAGACCAGATATAGTGAATGCAGGGTCCTGGGAGACCAGATATAGTGAATGCAAGGTCCTGGGAGACCAGATATAGTGAATGCAGGGTTCTGGGAGACCAGATATAGTGAATGCAGGTTCCTGGGAGACCAGATATAGTGAATGCAGGGTCCTGCGAGACCAGATATAGTGAATGCAGGGTCCCGGGAGACCAGATATAGTGAATGCAAGGTCCGGGGAGACCAGATATAGTGAATGCAGGGTCCTGGGAGACCAGATATAGTGAATGCAGGGTCCTGGGAGACCAGATACAGTGAATGCAGGGTCCTGGGAGACCAGATATAGTGAATGCAGGGTCCTGGGAGACCAGATATAGTGAATGCAAGGTCCTGGGAGACCAGATATAGTGAATGCAGGGTCCTGGGAGACCAGATATAGTGAATGCAGGGTTCTGCGTTTAGCAATACTTTAATGGTCCTGCAATCTATTTTTGAAGAAATTGTTTCTTCAAGAGTTTTTCTGCCCCTTGTAACATCTTCCATGAGCTCCTAAACCTCTCCATTTTCCTCTCACCTACGTTTGTTTGGAATGAGCAGTTCATGTTAGTTGCAGTCACATGCACTGCTCTAGGCACACTGCAGATCTAATACTTCATAGTCCCTAGGGCATAGTCCATCTGAGGAGTGAGCAAGAGATGGTGGCTACATTCCTACTTAAAGTGGAACCATGAAGAATGAACATAGCCACCCTCTAAAAGTAAGTCAGATCACAGCAGCAAAAAAGGAATTTAGAGATTTGGAGGAGCATGAGAGCAATAGAAGATATTTTCTGAGTTAAAATGGATCTTTAGGTAGAAATTAAGTCCTGCTAGATCACTTTATGAGGGCCCCTTTTGCAAGCATAGCTATGTAAAACATTAAACATAAGTGCCTATACTGTTCAAAAGCCTCACCCTGCTCCGCACATACTCAGTTGCTCTTTGTATTTTGGCACTGTTGAAAATCTAGAGGCTGATCTGGTGACAGCCTTAAGACATACTGCTGCTCAGGTGCTCTGGGCTTCAACAAAATGGTAGCCTCCAGCACGAAGAAACAGGAACAATGCTGGAGGCAATTTACAGCACACACTAATTTTAGTAGCATAATTGTTAACATGGAATGTATGTTCCTTGCTAAAAGAATATTATTTATTATCAAGTTGTTATGGGTAAAGTTCCACTTTAAAGACTATGTAAACCCAACTTTTAATATTCCTTTTATGTGCCTGCTGTACCAGGTACTTGTATGTAAAGGTATTCTGTTCTCTCTTTATTGCTTCCTTTGTGTGAAATCCCTGGTGTTCCCACCAGTGCCTCTGCTTTCCTATTATAAACTGACTACGCTAGGCAGGAGAGTGCAGCGTGGTCAGTTTCTAGCTGTGCTGAGAACTCAGCCTGCTCTCCTCCAGTAATCGGGCTTGTGCTGACAACCTCCCCCCCCCCCACACACAGTCATTCACTGGGAAGACCAGTTTCCTGCTGTTTCTCCTCCCCTAGCTCCTTATGCAGCTGAGAACAGAGGGAATGAAAGGGAAAAATATGTCCTGTATATGTACACACAAATGTTTTGGCTTTCATTTCTATTTTAAACTGAATGGGTTGTTTTACAAGGTGATGGTTCACATACATGTTAAGATTACATACTTGAATAGAATTTGTTTTAAACCAGAGTCTAAGGAAAAGCAGGATGACAACAGGCAACCTGTACATCACCAACGATTCAGTATACTGTAGTTCATCTGGTTTCTGGGGCTGGTGGCATTATGAGATCATTATTCTAATCACAATGACACCTTAAAAGTATAGCAATCCTAATCAGCAGTTCTAGTCCTCCAACATGGGGTCAGGTTATCAGAACACTCCCTGTGCTAGGTTGGTCAGAGAGCAAAGGGCTGAAGCCTCAGCTGGCTACGAATAAAGTTTTATTACCTTTTACACTATCTGTAAAGATATTTCCTGAGCCAACATTCCAAAGAAACATGGTTATACCAACATAAAAGAAATCAGATAATATTTTCATAGACTGGGATTGAAGTTCCCCGCATACCAACCACCCACAGTGTACACCCTTTCAACACCTAAATTGACTTATGTTGTGTAGTGGGACCATTGCTGTTTCCCTTTTAAAAAACTGTTTCCCTTTTAAGGCTGCATGTTGTCAGAAAGGGTTTGATTGGCTCAGCTCTCAGCAGTGCTGGAGTGTTTGTGGGAGTTGTAGTTCCATCACAGAGGCAGACATTGCTGCACAGGACTACAGGGACCAGGATGCTTTGCAAGGAGGAGGGTGGGGGGGAGCCACGGGTGCCTTTGCAGAGGACATGTGGGAGCTAGTCTGCAGCCCCTACTGTTGAAGTACACTGACACTGTTACCAGAGGTTGCTAAGGACAACGGTTATCTACAGCAGCTGAAGTCAGTGGCAACTGTGATCATTGGTACCAGTCACCAGCGATGACAGTTACCGACAGCAACGATATCTCCCACCGCAGAGAGAGGTCAGAGTGTTGGAAATCGCAGAGCAGGCGTGTGACCATCCCAGGTGAGGCACCTCAGAGATTGTGCAGCACCGACAATTGACAACAGGAAACACTAACCAGAGAGGGAGAGCCCCATTCATCATCCCTTCAAGGAGTATAACCCCTGGAGACTGTTCTTTGTGGATGTGGTGAGCAACTGCTAACCAGTGACATGTCAGTCCTTAAGATCGCTCCACCAATTCACTAACACAGGTCTGTGCAACACATAGACTCACACAGTGTTACAATCCCACAGTATACAAGTGAGTTTGGGACTGAGCCTAAAGAGACATCAGTCTAGCTGGGGACATATTGCTGCTATACTTGCAGGGGGTTAATTCTGATCTATAGCTATACCGGTATATACATGAATATTGTGTTTATGGCTGTTATTGTGCCAATTCTAGAAGGTTTGTGTATTCAGTGCATTTAACTGCTATTTTCCAAGTTAATTTGCAGTCTATTTGCAGAGTTTTACCTGTCTTATTACACTTGTTAGAACACTTCCCACAAGGTGTACTGGTGTGCTGTGGATCCAATATATATATGGTTCATCACTGACAGAAATGCCCGTTAATTCCAGCGGCTCCTTCGGGGGTGAGTGCTACAGTTGTAAAATTGTTACTTGGGGAATTAGAGGTGAAAGTTGGGCAAACAGATAAAGGAATAAAATGCTGTACATATATATACAGGACTCTTTTACTTGCCAAAGGATTTGTATTTTGTTCTATCTAGTCCTTAGTATTATACAGCACAGCTCTGTCTGGCAGAGCTGACCAGATATCGCCCTGCTCCGGCAAAGTGATATTAACCGCTTTAAGACCGCCCACAGTAGATTTACTGCTGCAGGGTGGCCCCAGTGCCCAGGATCATATATACTGTCTATATATATATATATATATATATATATATATATATATACAGTATATATACAGTCATGGCCGAAATTGTTGGCACCCTTGATATTTCTCCAGGAAATCATGTATTTCTCACGAAACGTATTGCATTAACACATGTTTTGCTATACACATGTTTATTCCCTTTGTGTGTATTGGGACAAAACAAAAAAAGGGAGGAAAGAAAGCAAATTCGACATAATGTCACACAAACCTCCAAAAATGGGCTGGACAAAAGTATTGGCACCCTTTCACAACTGCGGATAAATAAGAATGTTACAAGCATGTGATGCTCCTGTAAACTCACCTGGGGCAAGTAACAGGTGTGGGCAATATAGAAATCACACCTGAAAGCAGATAAAAAGGAGAGACGTTCACTTAACCTTTCCATTGTGTGTCTGTCTGTGCCACACTAAGCATGGACAACAGAAAGAGGAGACGAGAACTGTCTGAGGACCTGAGAACCAAAATTGTGGCAAAATATCAACAATCTCAAGGTTACAAGTCCATCTCCAGAGAACTAGATTTGCCTTTGTCCACAGTGCGCAACATTATCAAGAAGTTTGCAACCCATGGCACTGTAGCTAATCTCCCTGGTCGTGGACGGATGAGGAAAATTGATGAAAGATTGCAACGCAGAATAGTCCGGATGGTGGATAAGCAGCCCCAAACATGTTCCAAAGACATTCAAGCTGTCCTGCAGGCTCAGGGAGCATCAGTGTCAGCGCGAACTATCCGTCGACATTTAAATGAAATGAAACGCTATGGCAGGAGACCCAGGAGGACCCCACTGCTGACACAGAGACATAAAAAAGCAAGACTACAGTTTGCCAAAATGTACTTGAGTAAGCCAAAAGCCTTCTGGGAAAACGTCTTGTGGACAGATGAGACCAAGATAGAGCTTTTCGGTAAAGCACATCATTCTACTGTTTACCGAAAACGGAATGAGGCCTACAAAGAACAAAACACAGTACCTACGGTAAAATATGGTGGAGGTTCAATGATGTTTTGGGGTTGTTTTGCTGCCTCTGGCACTGGGTGCCTTGACTGTGTGCAAGGCATCATGAAATCTGAGGATTACCAAAGGATTTTGGGTCGCACTGTAGGGCCCAGTGTCAGAAAGCTGGGTTTGCGTCCAAGATCCTGGGTCTTCCAGCAGGACAATGACCCCAAACATACGTCAAAAAGCACTCAGAAATGGATGGCAAAGAAGCGCTGGAGAGTTCTGAAGTGGCCAGCAATGAGCCCAGATCTAAATCCCATTGAACACCTGTGGAGAGATCTTAAAATTGCTGTTGGGAAAAGGTGTCCTTCCAATAAGAGAGACCTGGAGCTGTTTGCAAAGGAAGAGTGGTCCAAAATTCCGGGTGAGAGGTGTCAGAAGCTTATTGATGGTTATAGGAAGCGACTGATTTCAGTTATGTTTTCCAAAGGGTGTGCAACCAAATATTAAGTTAAGGGTGCCAATACTTTTGTCCAGCCCATTTTTGGGGTTTTGTGTGACATTATGTCATATTTGCTTTTCTGCCTCTGTTTTATATTTGTTCCAATACATACAAAGGGAATAAACATGTGTATAGCAAAACATGTGTTAATGCAATACCTTTTTTGTGTGAAATACTTGATTTTCAGGAAAAATATCAAGGGTGCCAACAATTTCGGCCATGACTGTATATGTATATATATATATATGTGTGTGTGTGTGTGTGTGATTCTGCATTTCCAGGTAGGGGGCGCACGTGAGGCGCGTGCCCGCCCTACCTGCACCGCCGATCACGGCCCGGGTATCAATCACCGGGTCCCAGCCGGTGACTACCCGCCAGCTCCCAGTGATTACCTCTGTGTCTGCTTAGCACCAGATCTCAGAAAGACAGGCGCCCCTACTGCGCATGCACCAGCCAGAGAGTATTATTGAGTGGGGAGGGGGGCATTTGTGCCCAGAGGAAAAACTTTAGGGGGGGGATACAGTATGTGTTAGGAAGGATGATTTGGGGGGGGGGTAAATACAAGGGGGGAGTTTGGGGGGATTTGTGATGGAAGATGAGGGGATATTTGTGCTGGGAGGGGATTTCTAGGGGTGATGAGGGGTAAGGTTTGTTCTAGGAGGGGAAATTTGTGGGGAAGAGGATTTGTGCTGCGACTGATTTGGGGGTGTGCTAGGAAGGGTAATTTAGGGGGATTTGTGCTAGGAGGGGAAATTTGTGGGGCAGAGGATTTGTGCTGTGGCTGATTTGGGGGTGTGCTTGGAAGGGTAATCTAGGGGGATTTGTGCTAGGAGGGGGATTTGGGGAGAGGATTTATGCTAGTAGGAATGTTGAGGGGGATTTGCGCTCAGAGGGGAAATTTGAGGAGTAGAGGATTTGTGTAAGGAGGAGGGAATTTGGGGAAGGAGAGGATTTAAGCTGGGAGAGGTGATGGGGGATTTATGCAGGGCTGGGGATTTCAATGAGGGAGTGGAATTTGTCCTGGGAAGAGGGGACATTTTTGTTTTGGAGAGTTTGGCTTTCAAAACCAATTCATGCTTAGAGGGTAAGCATGCAGATTAGAGATAACATTTTTAGGAGGTTGGAGGGGGATGGGGGGGGGTTTGATGGGAATTTTTGCTCATACATCTTGGGGGGGCACCATTTGGCATCTTCACCCTGGACGCTAGATGGCCTTGTCCAAGCACTGTTATGGGGTACTGAGTGTACATGAATGAGAAAAAAATGCATTTAAACAACTGTAGTATCAGGGTGCAACATAACCAAACTGAACAAAGTGAAGGGGGTCTGAATACTTTATGAATGCACTGCAGCTGGGACACAGTCAGGACAGACCTGCAGAGTATGCATGTGAGATAAGGACCTTAGATTGAAAGCTGCTTGAGGGCAGGGACTGATGTGAATGCAGAGTATGCAGAGTGCTGTGTGAACTGTGGCACTATATACAGTACATTCCTGTAATAAATATTCTGTACGTAGGAGAATGGTATTTACAACTCCTCCATATCAGCTTTTAGTAGAAAACCAGAACTGCATCACACAAGTAATGTGACAGCTTTTGTTGGGAAGGCACACCCCGCAGAATGCCAGATCTCTTCTAGAAGAAATGCTTTTTTCTTATTGTTATGATCATTTTAACAATTGAATATGCGGAGCTGAGCGATCCTTTTTATTTTTAATTTTGGATAAAGTAGGGGAGGGTTAAAACTGCTATTTCCTAAACACCTATTTCTTACTTTTTTCCTCTTCTAAGAACACTTTTTCCTTGCAGTTCTGTCTTTTTCAGAATCACCCATAAATTCACATTCGTAGAGATATTCCATCAAGTAGTTTTCATGGACAAACAGGTTATTCTCACTCTGCAGACTTTCTCCCTCTGATGTGTTTTCACTTCCAACTGACTTAAATCCAATATGGAAGAAAAATATATTTGAAATATATTTCAAAAATATTCTTCCCAAATATATTGCCATATATTTAAATCCTGTATAATAATATATTTTAACTGCTACAATTTTGGCCATATTCAATATATTTAAAAATATATTTATATATATATATATATACATACTGCATGTTGAAATGCAAATCTATATTTTTGGAATGTATATACAAATATATGTAAAATTATATGTTAAAATTACTTCTTTATATGTTAAAAAAAATCTGAAGAATATTTATATATATATATATATATATATATATATATATATATATTGCACACACACACTGTATGTTGATATACATTTTTTATATATTAAAAGATATACGAAAAATATGTTTAGAATTTGAAAATACCTTTAATCTACATGTTTGGAATGCATTTACAAATATATGTACAAATATATGTAAAAAAATGACTTTTTTATATGTTAAAAAAATCGGAAGAATTGATGATATATATATATATATATATATATATATATATATATATTACACACACACCGTATGTTGATATACATTTTTTATATATTAAAAGATATATGAAAACTATTTTTAATATTTGAAAATACATTTAATCTACATTTTTGGAATGCATTATCAAATATATGTACAAATATATGTTAAAATGATTTTTTTTATATGTTAATATATATATATATATATATATATATATATATATATAAAATATATATTTTTAAATATAATGCCTTTAGAAAATATATTTAAATTTACACTTTTTTTTAGAATACATGTTAAAATATATTAGCGTAGCCCAATATATTGTAAATATATGTCACATACATACCGTAATTTTTTTTCTAAATATATTGGAAAATATATTTCTCTTCCATGTGGGTTATGACATGCAGATGTACAATTTACTCTTTGGCGTTTTTCATTAAAGTGGTTGTAAACCCTTCCATATACCCAGTGAAGTGACTGGTCTCAGGTGATACACAGAGATGAAACAAATCCTCCTACAGAAGTTGTACCTGATTATCTGCTGTATTCTCTTGTCTACATCTGTTCTGAAGTGCTGAATGTATAAAGCTTGTATGAGAATTCACAAAAAAGGGGGCGGAGGACTGAAATTACACTCTGCAAAGCTCAGTGAGGAGAGCTGTGAGAGGTAATTGGAAGGAAGAGACACCCCCCCCCCCCATACAGCTCACAGGAACAGAGCTGAGGCTGTCAATCTGATGCAGCTCCCTCCCCTATCACCATTTTTCTCTTGGTGTCAGGAAAACTTGTTAGAAGTGAATCATGCTAATAGTAGAGGAACAGGGCAGTGGACAGAAATGACACTTGATGCTCTGGATTGAGACAAGTACACACTATAGAGGGATATGATTTGTTCATATTTCATGTCCCAGGTTTAAGCAGGTAAACCACCAGAATATTAAGAAACATAAACTACCAGAATATTCTTGTGTACTGTACAATCAATGACATTAAAACTAAATATAATATATCAAAATGATCTATGACCTTCAGATACAAAATTGTCTTCATTACATCACAACACTGTTTTCCAACCTCCAAAGGACACGACAAAGAAAAAAATGCTCAACACGTTTTTAGATAGAAACAAATGTATGTTGTAGTCTGTAGTAAAGCTTTAGTGTAGAGCAGGGTTAGGCAACCTTTCAGAGGTTGACATCTACTTGGACAACATGGAGGAAAGCAAAGATCCCTGGGGAAGGAGAGGGGCTACTGGGAGGGGTACTCCCTGAAATTGCTATGCTTACTTCGATCTCGCTTCAATGCCCGCAGCTTTAATGTCATCCCTCCACCATCTTCTTGATCTAACATCTGCTGGGGGGTTGGTAGATGGATCCTACCCATCCATGGGGCCAAACTGTGCATCAAGAAGCCAGGAGGGGGATGCAAACAATGCAGCAGGGCTTAAAGCAGGATCAAAGTTAAGTATAGCCATTTGTGGGGTGGAGGATGGGCTACTACTAAATAAACAAACCTAATAGGATGGGGGCGTAGTTTTCTTACCCTTTAACAGAAGGATACAGAACTATATTTTCACATTAGCATAATTTACTATTCTTACCTATATGGAAGAAAAATATATTTGAAATATATTTAAAAAATATTCTTCCCAAATATATTGCCATATATTTGAAATACTACAATTTTGGCCATATTCAATATATTTCAAAATATATAAATATATTCACAAAAAAAAAAAAAAAATATATATATTATGTTATGTGCAATTAAACCATGGCAACATCTAATGTTTGTGTAGTATTATGTTCAGCAGACTGCGTTCTTCTATTGTGACTTAGATGACGTTCAGAGCACATTTTATGCCCAATTCATGCAAAACTCCACGTAATCCCAAGGGGTTCACATACTTTTTCTTGCAACTGTGTATATATATATATACTGCATGTTGAAATGCGTTTTTATTACAAAATATATGAAAAATATTTTTAAAAATACATTTCAAATATACTGTATGTCTTTAAAATACAAATCTACATTTTTGAAATGCATTTACAACTATATGTAAAAATATATGTTAAAATTACTTTTTTACATGTTAAAAAAAATCTGAAGGATATATTTTTAAACATTCTATTCTAACATATATATATTTCTTCATATATTTGTAAATTTGTAAATGCATTCCAAAAATGCAGATTTGTATTTTGAAAGACATACAGTATATTTGAAATGTATTTTTAAAAATATGTTTCATATATTCTGTAATAAAAATGCATTTCAACATGCAGTGTATAAATATATATTGAATATGGCCAAAATTGTAGTATTTCAAATATATGGCAATATATTTGGGAAGAATATTTTTAAAATATATTTCAAATATATTTTTCTTCCATGTGGATATTGGACTCAGTTAGAAATAACTGGGACTTTTCCTTATCCTAGTGGGAACTGAGTGTCATGTAAGCTCCTGTTCTAGAGGCTGGGCTGTGTTCCAGTACATGGTAATAAACCTGACTAGGTAAATAAGTCATCTTCATTAGTCATGCAATACACTGACTGAAGTGGCAGAGTTCTGTGAAATGTGAGGAAACACTGGCATATTCTGAAATGACATTATCCACAGATTGAACATTTATGTAATATCCCATCCCCTCATTTCAGAGCGGTTGGACTTTATTCAGAGGTGCAATGACGAAGTCAGTAATAACAAACCAAAGGCCACCATTAGATGCAATAGAGAAGAAAACATGTCCTTGTGCGTCTTGTGCCCAGTGTAATCTTGTAATCATATCACATGCACTTTGCCAGAATGCTGGAAAAGAATGTGAAATAAATAGCACAGAAAGTAATCACACTAGCTTTGTGGTATGTCTCCTAATGTTCCCCTATGGCCTGGGAAAAGCACATCACCAGCGGGATTGGATTTCAGCACATAAGTCCTAGATGAAAAAACTAAGGGAACTGCCAGTACCTTAGAGCTGTGGAAAGAAGGAGATTTTACTAGTCACCAATCAGCCATAAATATGACCGCTGAGAGCCAGGTTAAGCAATTAACATTGATTATCTCATTACAATGTTACCTGAAAGTGGGATATATTATGGATATACAGTATTAGGCAGCATGTAAACATGTTGTCCCTGAAGTTGATGTGTTGAAAACAGAAAAAAAGGGCATTGCAGTTTGTTATGTATGGGACTGTGTAGCCGTAAACTGGTCAGTGTGCCAATGGGCGTTTGAGCATCAGAACTGGACCACTGAGTGATGGAAGTTGGTAGCATGGTCTGATGAATCACATTGTATTTTGCATAATATGGTTAGCTGGATGCACCCAGATGCAGTATGAGGCTTTGGGCAATGTTCTGCTAGAAAACCTTGGGTTCTGCCATTCAAGTGGAGGTTACTTGATGTGTACTACCTACATAAACATTGTTGCTGACCAAGGACCCCCTTCATGGAAACGGAATTCCCTGATGGTTATAATGCACCCTGACACGCTGCAAAAATGGTTCAAGAATGGTTTAAGGAACACAATAGCGAGTTTGATGTGTTGACTTGGTCTCCAAATTCGCCAGCTCTCAATCCAAATGATAAATTGTGGGAAAAACAAGTCAGATCCATGGAGACCCCACCTCACAACATACAAATCTGTTACTGAAAGCCTGGTGCCAGATACCACAGCATACTTTTAGAGGTCTAGTGGGGTCCATGCCTCAATGAATCAGGGCTGTTTTGGTTGCAAAAGGAGCTATTTTGGCAGCCAAAGGGCATAAAGTTAAGGCTGATCAGTATATTTTGTATGTAAAGTGGTTGTAAACCTCAGAAATGAAATATGAACAAAGCATATCCCTCTATAATGTGTATTTGTCTTAATCCAGAGCACTAAGTGTTATTTCTGCCTGCTGTCATGTTCCTCTGCTATCAGCATGAATCACTTCTGACATGTTTGTCTGACACCAGGAGAAAATTGGTGACAGGGGAGGGACTTCCATCAGATTGACAGGTTCAGCTCTGTTCCTGTGAGCTGTGTGGTGGTGGTGGGGTATCTCTTTCCTCCAATCAGCTCTCAGAGCTCCCCTTCCTGAGCTCTGCAGAGTGTAACTTCAGCTCCCCCCCCTTTTTCCTGAGCTCTCAGGCTAGCTGTATAAAATCTGCACTTTGAATGGCTGTAGAGGAGAGAGGGCTGCAGATAGACAGGTACAATTCATGTAGGATGATTTGTTTAATCTCTGTGTATCACCTGACAACAGTCACTTCGCTGGGTATATGGAAGGGTTTACAACCACTTTAAATTAACAAACACGCATGGCAGCAATATAGTGAAATACCAGTGAGCCAGACATAATGTTGTGGGCTAGATTCAAAATTTTGGGATTCAAATGGGCTGCCAATGCACCACAATGGACCTCATCTGCATATTTTTGATGGCTCACATGTGTTCATTGTGTTCTTTTATAAAACACAGGTGGGATGTGGAGTGTTGGGGATATAAGGTGCCATTCAAAATCAAAGAATTTTTGCCACATGGTATATCCAATATGAAAATGTGAATCTGTCCTAAAGCCATGTGTAGCTGCATTTAATATTACATGACCATGGGAACTGTGCCATAGGTTAGCATAAAAAACAGTAAAGGGGACTATTATCAATACTCAAAATGGTCCACAAAGGGGTTCATACCTGAACACAAACATAGACTGGTCAGAGATCTTTCCTAAGGCTCCTACTGCGGTCCCTGGGCCTAATGACTGATATAATTGGACCCTAACATTCTTTCATTCTATACTCCTGTAAGCTTAGCAAAAGTACTAAAAACATTGGAAGACATCTGCTGTCCTGTTGTAAAAGAAAGGAAAGACAGGGGCTAGTCTTAAATGGGAACATGCTAATAAATATGCCCTTCTGGTTGTGAATGTAAGTTCAGATGAGTCGGTGTTGCAGCAGGATATGTCACTTACCATCAATAAATTGTCAGGTGTGATGACTTTTATGAATGTTAAACAGTGGGGACGATTTATTAAAACTGGAGAGTGCAAAATCTGGTACAGCTCTGCACAGGAACCAATCGGCTTCCAGGTTATAGGCCCTTTTCACACGGGCATTCTGTATGTCCATTTTTTATTTGTCCATTTACAGATGAAAAATGGACACCCATATATTTCTATGGACTAGCGGATATAAATGGATGATCATCCCGAAAGATGGTGAACCCTAAATAATAAATCGAATTCTTCAAAAAATCCAAATAAATTCAATATTTTCCTACTGGTGATTGGAGCCAAATTCACAGTGCTGTAAATCTTCACTACTTCTCACATGGAGCTTTGAGAGCTGATTGGAGGAAAGAGATACCCCCACCCCACCACCATCACCACCACACAGCTTACAGGAACAGAGCTGAGCCTGTGTATGTGAACACAGGTTACCCTTGATGAAGTCACGTGGTGCGTGACAAAACGCGTGGGGAGGAGTCGGGTGACGTCAGAGCTCCAACGCTGATCTGACAGGCAGGATTTTGTTCTCCTTTGATTGCTTTGGCCATTGTTTTTAATGCGTTTTTGATACAGTTACCATGTGAGTTCATATGCCCTAATAAATTATATGCCTTTTAAAGAAGCATACTGCACTATGGTCTTCTTTGTGGTTGTAGAGCTTTATCCACAGAGCTGGCTGTACTGAAATCAGGTGCCGTATGTGAAGGTCCAGAGGTGATTCATAAGGGGAAGATTGCCCACAAAGGAGCAAGTTATGTGTTACCCCCACCAATAGGGGAGATGCTTTTCTGACCTGTGTTCATATACAGGTCCATGTGAGAAGGTGAGGGTCCACCTAGGAGTCTATGTTCACTGTGGTGATTCATGTTTATTGAAGATTCACAGCACTGGGAATTTGGGTGCAATCACCAGCAGGAAGATATTTATTTATTATTATAGGTACTTATATAGAGCCGTCCATTTACGCAGCGCTATATTTCACTTATTTGGATTTTTTTAAGAATTCTATTTATTATTTATGTTTCATAATCTTTTGGGACTATTAACAACTTTTTTTGTCAGTATATTCATATTTATTGTCTTTTGTTAGCAGCGCAACACTTCTATCCTTTTCATTTTGTTTTTTATGTTTACACACATAACACGTGTCTGCAGGAGCTCATCAGTCATTATCCATTTAGCTATTTGGCAGCACACGATTTCTTTTTGTTTTATTATAAATGGATGATCATCTGTTTACATCCATTAATGTCCGCATCCATTACACACTTGCCATCCTAAAGGAATTCCCCCCTTAATGACCAGGCCTCTTTTTGCTACTCGGCGCTGCACAATTTCAACTTATAATTGAGCGGTCATGCAATGCTGCATCCAAACAAAATTTACATCCTTTTTTCACACAGATAGAGCTTTCTTTCAGTGGCATTTGATCACCTGTGCGCTTTTTATTTTTCGCGCTTATAAACAAAAAAAGACTGAACATTTTGAAGAAAAACAATATTTTTTATTTTTGGCTATAAAAAATATATAGTAAACTCAAAGTTAGTCATAAATTTAGGCCAAAATGTATTCTGCTACATGTTTTTGGTAAAAAAATCCCAATAAGTGTATATTGATTGATTTGTGTGAAAGTTATAGCGTCTACAAACTATGGTATAGATACTGCAATGTACACCATTTGTTTGCTATACAGCGCTGCACTAGTTTAACTGAAAATTGTGCGGTCATGCAATATGGTACATAAATGAAATTTACGTTCTTTTTTGGCAATATAAACAAAAAAAGTAATAAAAATTTTGTTTTGTTATAATAAACGCTATTTTCTCCTTTCTGTCATACAAAATGTCCAATAACTCAAATTTCGTCATAAATTTAGGCCAAAATGTATTCTGCTGCATGTTTTTGGTTAAAAAAGTGTATATTGATTGCTTTAAAAGAAAGTTATAGCATCTACAAACTATGGTATAGATAATGGAATTTACACAGCTTTTACTTTCTGACTGCCCATCACATTTCTTGAGGTGCTAAAATACCAGGACAGTACAAACACCCCCAAATGACCCCTTTTCGGAAAGTAGACACACTAAGCTATCTGCTGAGAGGCATATTGAGTCCATGAAAGATTTATTTTTTTTCCACAAGTTTTTGGAAAATGACAAAAACATTTTTTATTTTTTTTTACACAAAGTTGTCGTTTAAATTATATTTTTCCTCACACAACCCATGGGTATATGTGGAATTACACCCCAAAATTAATTCTGCTACTTCTACCGAGAATGGGCATACCACATGTGTGAGACTTTTTGGGAGCCTAGCCACATACAGGAGCCTGAAATCCAATGGCCACTTTGAAAGCCTGACAGTGCATAACTTCCTCATTTCACTTCCTGACTACCTATCACATTTTCGGAGGCGCTGAAATGCCAGGATAGCACCAAACCCCCCCCCCCCCAAATGACCCATTTTTGGAAATTAGACACCCCAAGGAAAGGTAGACACCCCAAGGAATTTAAAAAGAGGCATGGTGAGTATTTTGCAGCTCTCATTTTTTCTCACAAGATTTTGAAATAGAAAAAATAAATAAATAAATAAAAATAAATAAAGCCCTTTAAAAGCCTGAAGGTGCTTATTGGATTTTGGGGTCCTGTACTTGGCTAGACTGCCAAAACGTCTCTCACATGTGGTACCCCCATACTTGGGAGAAGTAGCAGAATGTATTTTGGTGAGTAATTCCACATATACCCATGGCATGTGTGAGCAATAAATCATTTAAATGACAATTTTGTGTAAAAAAAAATATAATTTTTTTTGTCATTTTCCAAAAAGTTGTGTTAAAAAAATAAATTTTTCTATTGACTCAACATGCCTCTCAGCAAATAGTTTGGGGTGTCTACTTTCCAAAAAGGGGTCGTTTTGGGGTGTGGGGGCATTAGAGGTTTATGCCACACATCATTCAATCTTCTAACCACCCGAAGACCAAGCCTTTTCTGACACTTTTTGTTCCCATGAAAAAATGTTTTATTTTTTGCTAGGAAATTACTTTGAACCCCCAAACATTATATATATATATATATATATTTTAAAGCAGACACCCTAGTGAATAAAATGGTGGGTGCTGCAATTTTTTTATGTCACATAGTACTCGTGCAGCGATTTTTCAAACTTGTTTTACTTTTAATGCACAAAAACACAATATATTGTCTAATTATTTGGTAAAATATAAAATATGATGGTGTGCCGAGTAAATAGATACCAAACATGACATGCTTTAAATCTGCGCATGCCCTGTGCAATGGCGACAATCTGCATACATTTTTAATATCCACAGGCATCGCTTTAAAAGCCTTTACAAGCTACCATTTTAGATTTACAGAGGAAGTCTAGTACTAGAATTACTGCCCTTGATCTGATATTCGCAGCGATACCTCACATGTATGGTGCAACCACTGTTTACATACCAGCACAGGGTCAGCGCTCGCGCACACACAGGTGCGGGGGGAGGGGTGGGGTCGAGGGTGCTTTCTTTTGTTTTTTTTTGTTTTTTTATCAATTTTTTTTTATCACTTTTAATGCTATCACAGGGTTTGCAATTCTCCCCTATAACTTCAAAGGGTATTGTCATATATTCTTTTTTGAGAAATCTGGGGTGTATCAGACTCTAGATATCTCCTCTGCCCTTATATTATCTAATCTCACCAAGATCGTTGTGGTCAGATGCTTTCCCAATTTACAAATGGTGCTGTTTATATCTTGCGAAAGTGAAGTGATGAAATGCTCATAGCTTCCGATTTCTTAGACTATAGAGATGATTGGCACCACTCTGGTCTCCAATCAGCTCTATGGTCAGCTGGCAGAAACACAGGCTGCATTCTCAGGTTCCCCCAATGGCACGGGACTGCCCGAAAAGGCCATAAAAGGCAGTGGGGGAGGGGGGGCAGTCCTGCAGCTAATTAGCCACTAGAATTGCTTTTACATGAAAGCCGATCGCCGGCTGAAAAAAATGTTACCAGGATGATGCCTGCAGCTGTAGGCATCATCCTGGTATAACCATTCAAAGTCCAGTGATGTACCAGTACGTTGCTGGTCCTTGTAGGGTATATATACTATGTTCTTTTCTTTTTTTGTATGCAGCCTGTGGGCTGAATGAAAAAAAGAGAATAAATCTCTGCCATAAAAAGTGTGTGGTATGCCCACCATTAGAATACACTGCCCTGCATCCACCCACTTCTAATGGTCGGCACACATTAGGTCACACGATGCCACATGCGCCAATTTCAAAATTTTACAAATGTCTAAATAGTGGCACGCTTGAATAAAAAGTGTCCACGTATAAGTGGTACCCCATATGGAAAAAGGATGACACCAAGTCCCAAACTATCTTTCCACTACTCCCCATGTAGTCTGGGCATCCGGGGGGCTCCTCGTGACTATCTTTTCCCTCATAAATCCGAAAACTTATATATATAGCCTGTTGCCCTTTCACAGGTCTTATACATCTTGACCCCATATCTGGCATGCTTGCTGGGGAAAAATTGTTTGAATGCAAGGCGGCCAGAAAAATTAATGAGGGACTCAACAACACAGATGTTTTGCTGGGGAGTATAGATATCTGCAAATGTTTGGTTAAGGTGATTTACGAGGGGCCGAATTTTGTGGAGCCAGTCAAATTCAGTGTCACCCCGAGGACGACAGAGTGTATTGTCGTTGAAATGCATAAAACACATTATACTCTCATATCTATGCCTGGCCATGGCAACAGAGAACACGGCATATGATGAATCGGGTCTGTGAACCAATACAACCGCAATTCATTTTTTTTAGTAAAGCCCATGTTGCTGACTTCTTAGGCCCCAAAAAAATGTAAATTTGGAAACCGTAATGAGTTTCCATGCAAATGGTCTGGCAAGGTTTGAATTTGGGTTGGTGGTGATAAATTGCGCATATAAATTGCTTTGTTCCACAATGAATGCATACAGATATTCCTGTGAAAAACAGCTCAAAAAAATCAGTGGGGAGTAGTTAACTTTGCTGTTTCCACCTGAATTCCGGGTTGGGTAGTGAATGGTTTTGTGTGCAATGTACCAAGTGACAGTGACCTACTGACTGATGGCACTTGCTGGGAGAGAAGGGGGGGGGTAAGTGTAGGGGCTATATGCAGGTGCTGGTAGGTGCCGGGGCTGATCCCACTAACGCTGCATTTTTGGGGACGCTATACTAATGTGAACGCTGGTATAGTGCTGATCTGATCACAGATATTGATCCGTTCAGACACTATACTAGCAATGGAGATTTATTGTGTATGAGCATCTTCCTGGCAGTCAAGGGGTTAAATGTGATTACTGGTGTACTGACGGGCAATCTGACGCTATCTGGGAGGGGCGTGAAAACCACAAGAGCACGAATCAGGTATATATACTTGATTTTGTGCACCCGTGCTGCCCTGTAGCAGTATTTCTACTATAGGGCGGTCAGGAAGCGGTTACAGAAGCGGTTTGTGTTACAGCTCTGCGTTACTTTAACTGACAATTGCGCAGTCATGCAACGCTGCACCCAAATGAAATTTACATCCTTTTTTTCCCATGAATTGAGCTTTCTTTTGGTTGTATTTGATCACCTGTGCGTTTTTTATTTTTTGCGCTATAAAAAAAGAACAATTTTGAAAATAAAACACTATGTTGGACTTTTTGATATAAAACATGTCCAGTAAAAAAATTTAAAAATCAAATTTTCTCATAAATTTAAGCCAAAATTTATTCTGCGACATGTCTTTGCTAAAAAAAAAAATCCCAATACGTGTAAATTAATTGGTTTACGTGAAAGTTATAGTGTCTACAAATGGCGGTATAGATACTGGAATTTTTTTTAATACTAATAATGGCTGCGATCAGTGACTTATGGCGGCAATCAGTGACTTATAGCGGGACTGCGACAGGCATTCTGACACTGGTGGGAACTGACTTAGTGTCACTGCCATCCCCAGTGACACCAATACAGTGATCAGTGCACAAAAAAGGACTGACACTGTACTAATGGCACTGGGGAGGAAGGGGTTAACATTTGGGAGCAATCAAAGGGTTAACTGTGTGATGGAACTGTTTTACTAGGGGGCGGGGGGTGTGTGCTTCACTGTAAGCACACTGATTGGGATGGCTATGCTCAGCCATCCCGATCAGTGTGCACAAACTGACAGGGAGGAGGGCTTCATTGTAAACAATGCAGCCCTCCTCCCTGTTGGTGTTTGCCCGTAATCACCAGGAGCCGGCGGGTAATCACTGGCCAGGACCCGGTGATTGACACCCAGGGCCGCTATTGGCGGCGCGGGCAGGGCACATCCCCCCCTGCACGGAAATGCAAAATCACACACACACACATATATATATGATTTTGCGCAGTAAATGTACTTTGGGCGGTCCTTAAGTGGTTAACCGCTTCCCGTCCGCCCTACAGCAGAAGTACTGCTACAGGATGGCACGGGTGCTCAAAATCATATATATATATATATATATATATATATATATGATTTTGCATTTCCGAATAGTGGGCCCTATTCGCGGCCGTGTCTGTCAATCATTGGGGCCCAGCCGGCGATTACTCGCTGTCGCCCGGTGATTGCCGAGCATCTCTGACGGGGGGAAAACTGTTTGTAAACAAAACAGTTCTCTCCCCTGTCAGCTCCTGCACACTGCTTTGCATGGCTCTGCATAGAACAGCTATACAAAGCAGTGTGCTTACAGTGAAGCACACACACACAGCCACACAGTGTAAAATGGCACACAGCACACAGTTAACCCTTTGATCACCCCACATATTAACCCCTTCCTGCCCAGTGCCATTAGTACAATGTCAGTGTTTTTTATTAGCACTGATCACTGCATTGGTGTCACTGGGATGTCATTGACACCAAGTCAGTTCCCCACAGTGTCGGAATGCCCGCCGTAGTTCCGCTTATCGCCGCCATTACTAGTAATAAAAAAAATTCCATTATATATACCACTATTTGTAAATGCGATATCTTTCACGTAAACCAAATAATTTATGCGTATTGGGATTTTTTTTCTCCATTTGTGGGGAAAAAAGGACATACATTTCATTTGGGTGCAGCGTTGCATGGCCGCGCAATTGGTAGTTAAACCAACGCAGCGCCATAATGCAAAAAATGGCCTGGTCAGGAAGGGGATAAATCCTCAGGAGGGCAAGTGGTTAACATCTGGTTTTTTTTTAACCAGAAAACCCCATATTTTTCTTCCATAAAAAAACCCGGAAAGGACGAAAAATGTATGTAAATGGATGAAAAACGGATGTAAATGGACGGAAAACTGATGTAAACGGATGTAAACTAACATACGGTCCGTTTTTGCATTGGTAAAGGATTTACAAAAACGGAGGTAAACTGATAAAAAATGGTTAAACAACAGATGTAAACTGATGAAAAACAAGTTAACTGATGAAAAACGGATGAAAACTGATGAAAAACTGATCCGCTTTTTCTTGGATAAAACACGTGACTGAACTGATGAAAAAAACGGAACGCCTGTGTGAAAGGACCTTATTGTCAAAGCTTAAGTGAACAAGCTGAAGTTTGAAGCTGATTGGCTGCCATGCACAGCTGCACCAGACTCTGCACTCTCCAGTTTTAGTAAATCGACCCCAGTGTGTTGTCTCCCTTTCCTTGGGTTCAACATATCTGAATGTTACATAACCTAATGGGTGGGGCTGGGGAGGATAAGATAAACAACAAGTCCGCTGCTTGGGCTTTGTTTACAGCTGACACTGTCAATGTTGGTGGTAAAACATAATAGCTGGTTAGTAGAGAACAGAGATGGATGCAAAATTAATTAGTTTAAAATATTATTTACACACATCTAAACTAATAGTTATCATAGGACCTACATATATGGTACCTCCACTAGTCAATTCTCTTGAATAAACTCACCTAACATCTTGTACAGCAAATATGTATCTTTTAATACCCTAAATGTAAATCCCAAGGTGAACTTTGAAAGTCAACAATTTATTGATTAAAGAGAGATAATTTGGGAGAGGGAAGCCCATGGTATAGATAACATTTAATATTTAATATTACCTAAGCCAAGATGGGACAAGTCTTCGTAATTTCTACAGATCATGCCAGGGTTTGCTTTCTATACAGTATGTAGCACCCTCCTAGATAAGTGCTAGGTTAGGTAAATTTAGTTACTGGCTTACTGTAATATGATGTGATTATTTTGGTCTGTTCTGTGTTTTACTTGCTGCAGGATTGGCTGCTTCCCCTTGCCTGTCTGGTGGGTTCAGTGGAAGACAGTGGGCTGGGAGAGTCAAATCAGCTGCTGAATATTTATGCAGCCCTTGCCAATCCTTGGAGTGCCCAGATGATGGCTGAGAAGGATCATAAATAGCATGGGGTTGGAACAGAGGAGGCTCTTGTCCTAGAGAAGGAGAGCCTGGCCTGGAGGGATGCTTCCCTTTCTGGGCAGACCGACCATGGTTCTGCTGCTCATCGCAGTCCCAGCTTTGCTAGCCTGTGCTGCTGAAATTCTTGGGAGCTGACTGAGGGACTTTTTTTGCTGGGGATTTTGTCTGAATAATTCACGGGAGAGGTGTCTGGAAGATTTTGGAAGGAGGTGTCCAATCATCCAAGGACATTAGTGAGTACAGAACCTTACGAAAATTCTTGATCATTCATTTTTTGCATCACCAGTATGCCAGCTGGGCCACGTAATTTTTGTGTCGCAATCAAAAGTGCCTGATCCAGCATGCTGGTTTTTGTTTTGAAAAACAAAACAAACGATGGCACAATCGTATGCGCCATTTTCACTTTTTAACCACTAGCCGCCCGGCCAATGGCTGTTTGGCAGCTTCAGAAGTGTCTCTGCACTCCAGGTGCACGCCATTTGGCGTGCTCCCGCACATGCGCCGTTTGCGCTAATGCAGAGCGGCGCAGCAGTGCGATCTGTCACCGGCCGTGCACCTCGGACATGGCCGATGACAGATCCGAGTACCGGCTCCCGTTACTGGTACCATGTGACCTGCTGTGACCAATCGCAGCAGGTCACATGACAGTTGTATACAATGGATGGCTTCATTGATGATGCCATCCATTGTATACTAGTGCCTAGCTGTGAATGTTCACAGCTAATCACATGCCCATGTCATGTGATTAGCTGTGACCAAATCACAGCTAAGCACAAAAAAAGAAAAAAAAAAAGCTGAATGAATCGATTTCATTCAGGTAAATGCTTGCTTATAGCAAAGTAATTCTTTGCTATAAGCAAATTGTGTAAAAAAAAAAAAAAAAATACTGATCACTTCCCCAAAGTAGTACAATGTTACTATGGTAACATTGTACTACTTTGGTCATAGTAAAATATGAAAAATAAATCTTAAAAAAAATAAAAAAAAATGTAATAAAAAATTAAATATAATAAAAAAAAAACAAAAAAAAAAAAAAATATATATATTTTTTTTCATACTGTCACCAGTCAGTGTCCCTGTTCACCGCCATGCCAGTTATATGATGATGCTGTACTGCACTGGTGACAGTATGTAAAAAAAAAAATAGTGAAAATAATTTTTTAAATTTTTTCATTTTCTGAAAAATTATGACAAAAAAATACAACTTCAAGAAACTCGCCATGCCTCTTATGAAGTACTTCGGACTGTCTACTCTGCAAAAAGGGGTCATTTGGGGATATCTGTACTATTCTGACATTCTTGGACCTCAAGAAATTAGATTGGCTGTCAGTACTTCAGGATTGATCAATATTCAGATCTATACCATAGTTTGTGAATTCTATAACTTTCCTACAAACTAAAAAATACATCCTAATTTGGGTTATTTTCACCAAAGACATGTAGCAGAATACATCTCGGCCTAAATTTATGAAGAACAATTATTTATTTGTAAACTTTTATAACAGAAACAAAGAAAAATGTGTTTTTTTTTCAAAATTTTTGGTCTTCTTTTGTTAATTTAGCAAAAAATAAAACCCCAGCGGTGATTAAATACTACCAAAAAAAAGCTCTAGTTGTGTGAAGAAAATGATAAAATTTTAGTTTGGGTACAGTGTTGTATGACCGCGCAATTGTCATTCAAAGTGTGAGAGCGCTGAAACCTGAAAAATGGCCTGGGCAGGAAGGTGTAAAATTGCACGGTATTGAAACGGTTAATCATCAGAATGTTCAGTTTTCGACTCGTCTATGGCCTGCCTTAGAGTCAGCGCTACCTAAAAGGACATTATGTTTCAGCCCAATATTTGCTGCTGCAAGGACTGTGCTAAAATTCTCAGGAAGAAGATTAGTATCCTCAAGTTAATGCTTAACATTACATAGGTACATAGTTACATAGTTAGTCTGGCTAAAAAAGACAAAAGTCCATCCAGTTCAACCATTAAAAAAAATGTTATAATCCTACACCCACAGTTGATCCAGAGGAAGGAAAAAAAAAACCCAGCAAAGCATGATCCAATTTGCTCCTGCAGGGAAAAAAGTTCCTTCCTGATCCCCCGAGAGGCAATTGGATATTCCCTGGATCAACGTTACCTATAAATGTTAGTATCCAGTTATATTCTGTGTATCTAAGAAAGAATCCAGGCCTTTTTTAAAGCAATCCACTGAGCTGGCCAGAACCAACCCTTGAGGGAATCTATTCCACATTTTCACAGCTCTCACTGTGAAGAAACCTTTCCGTGTTTGTTTAAATTTCTTTTCCTCCAGACGTAGAGTTCCCCCTTGTCCTCTGTGGTGACCATTGCTGGAGTATCCCATGGTTTCCTTATACCCATCCAAGCAGGGGCGGACTGACAACTCCTGGGGCCCCCGGGAAATAGGGGATCAAGGGGCCCCTGTGTCCTTGCCCAAACTCAAAAAAGCCTATGAAAAAGGTACCAGGGGCATCTCATGGGGCCCCCCACTGACCCCGGGCCCTTGGGCAGTGCCCGAGTTTCCAAATGCATCCCAGTTTAAGTTTTACAATAAGCCTTCATGCACACTGGACATTTTTACAGCGGCTGTTTTTGGCTTTTGATGTTTTTTTCTACAGCCAGTAAACTTCCCAGCATGTTATCCTATGTGTCTATGCACACATAGACTGTAATCAATGTTTTTTGGCTGAGACGTTTTTTGGCTGGAAAAAACCCCAGGACTAGTGGGTTTCTAGAGGAGTTTTTTAGCTGTAAAAATGCTCTAACACGGCAAAAAGCGGTAAAATGTGGCAAACCAGCATTTTTGGACTTATTTTGACTAAAAAATGTTTTTTTTTTGTAAAAAAAAAAATTTGAAAAAACGCAAATGCGAACAAATGCGGCAAAATGCCGCTAAATGCTAATAAAAACCACTGAAAAACTCTTGTTTTTAACATGACTTTAAACAGCTAACTTTACCAGCGTTAGTGAAACCCCCAGTGTGCATGGAGCCTAAAGCATCAGAAAAGCAAATCCCTAGACTGTTTACTGAGCAAAAGGAGTGAATGTTGCTGTTTGCCTGGCTGCTGCTGCAATTGTGGGAAAAAGCCTAGGACACAAATCAGCGGCCCTTCTGTGGATGTATGTGGATGAGCACTACATATAGAAACAAAGAAAATGAGAAAATAGAGATTTTGAATGTAGCTTGCCTTTCCAAAAGGTATTGAACATTGCCCTTTCTTTATGCACCTGAGATAACAAAACAGACAAAAGCTAAATGAGGTGCATTGGTTTCTACAGAATGTATAATCTCAGAAGGCACTCTTCTACATACTGATAAAAGCAAACCTATGCAAGGGCAATGACACAACTAACAGTCCCACGTATATGTATTCTTTCTGTGTTGTATTGAATTACATTAGGTTACTACTGTTCTGTAGTACATTGACATTTAGCAGTGGTTTTTTGGCTACAATTAGTTTCTTTCTCTGTCCTCAAAACCTGTTTTTTGCACAAGTTAGTCTGTCAGGACTTTTGTCATCACCTGGGCCACCTGTTGGGGGCACTGTTATCCCCAGAGTCAAAGGGTGCAGTTTGGGTGGTCACTAGCGGGTGTCTCCCAGCAGCTGACCTGTCTGGGTAATTAGGCTGCACCTGACATGGGCTGCTAGCAGGTATATGACTGAAGTTCAGTGCTTCAGTGTTCTCCTTAGAGTTATGCAGGCCATACATGGGTCCAATTCCGAACAAATTTTCTTTAGAGAATCAGACTTTTCGTGTGTTTTGTAATCCAATCGTGCCACCATTGATTTCGAAATTCAACCAACCAAGCCTGCAATTCCACCTCATGTTGCTACAGAAAAATTTTCGTGGCCAAGAATTTTCTTTTCTTTCCAGGTCACAGCTCAGACTTATTTCTTTTTTTTAGTTATATTTCTCGCACAATTCTCCCATCATTGACTCGAAATTAATTTGTTTTTCAAAAAATTTCCAACATGCCTGATCACTCAAATTCGTTGGTTACACGATGGCCGTTTCTGTGGCCCACTAATGGTGCAAAATTCAAGCAAAAATCCTTAGAAAAGCTTATCGAAAGAAAATTCTTTCGGAATTCGACCCGTGCATGGCCGGCTTTAGAAGAAGAGCATTTACAGGCAAAAACAAAAATCTACCAAAGGTGCGATCTTCAGAAGAGTGTTTCAGCAGAAAAAAAGCAGAATGAGCCTAAATTTGTGTAAACACATGTAAAGGTTTGTAATGTTTAGGCGAATTTGCATGTTTGAGCATAATACATTTTAGTGGTCCAAAAAAAAGTTGGTTTGATTAGTAAAATGACAATCCAGGAATTCCTGTCTGTACAGGAAGTTCCCAGTGGCCTTACCCCCTCATGGTCTTCTTCTGCTGTGTGCTGCTGCTGTGCTGTTCTACAGTGGAGAAGGAAGTGGCCCAAAATATGGACCACATCTTAAAAAAAAATACAAGACGGGAGATATTTCATGATCTGACATCAGACTGAGATGAACTACAGTAGACAAGAAACTGCGGATATGTCAAAGTACATACAATTTATCTGCTTGATTCACCTATCCATGTAAATTTTCCTGTTTACATGAAATGGTGACCTCTGGATTCGTTGGAGATTCTTATGAGATTGTTTGTGCCAGAAATTCACTTTGGAGAACTTGGACTTTTTTTCAGCTGATCTTGCCTTCCCAAAAAGGACAATGGAGTCTAGAAAGTACATTTTTTGAACATTCGGGAAGCCTGGATGTGTCACGTCGTCAGATCTATCTATCTATCTATCTATCTATCTATCTATCTATCTATCTATCTATCTGTCTCTTATTCATTGTCCATAATACATTTTCTGGTCTTCTAGGGTGTTGCGGCAGAGGAGCGCTATGGTACATCAGAGCATGGATGTGGGCATGGGCGGCGTCAGAGGGAAACAGAAATGATCCCCAAGCAGAGGAAAGGATCCTTCAGCTGCTTGGTGAAGTGCAGCAAAAATGGAGAGACGTGGATCCATTTTTGGATCCTTGAGATGCTCAGGCAGCCTTCTGCCGTAGACTGTGGCCGATACTGGATCACCTGGAGGGAGCAGGACAAGCAGGCCATGGGTAGCATTTTTGCATTTATAGTGGTCTGCAGGTCAGCTAAAAGAGGTTTTCTGCCAACACCTTCTCCTGTGGCTGCATATCCATCTGCAGTTCCTCTAGGTCCACCCCCTACCCAGCTACCTCTGCAATGCCAGGTCCCCCTGCTTCCTACCCCCAAACCACAGCTCCTCCACACCTCCCACTCATTTCCAACAGATTCATGCCTTTCCCATTAGTTCTGTTGATCCTTCCCAGTCCCCACTCAGTTTTACAAACAACACAAGGCTCTGTACACTGAGCAGGGTTGTAGCTGTTTCTTCTTCCTGCAGAGCAACGAGAAAAAACAGCCACATCTGTTAGCAAAAGCAGCACAAATTACATGCATTACACATTATTAGGCACACAGTTAATCCTTTCATTGCCCCTAGATGTCAACCCCTTCCCAGCCAGTGTTATTAGTACAGTGACAGTGTACAGTATTAGCACTGATCACTATATTAGTGTCACTATTGATGTCAGAGTCAGTTAGCCAGTTAATGTACCACCCAGCCAGCGTCAGCTAGCGCCAGATTGCATGCCACACTATCACAGTCCCACTATAAGTTGCTGATGACTGGCATTACCAGTATAGCGTCATAGCTGTGTAAATTCTAGTACATATACCATAGTTCTTAGACTCTATGACTTTGGCACAAACCAATTAATATACACTTACTGGGATTTTTTTTAACCAAAGACATGTAGCAGAATATATTTTGGTCCCAATTTCTGAAGAAATTAGATTTTTTTTATTTTTTTTATTGGATATGTTTTATAACAGAAAATAGAAAATATAATTTTTTGTTTCAAAATGTTTTGTCTTTTTCATTTATCTAATAAAACAATAACCCACTGGTTATCAAATACCACTAACAGAAAGCTCTATTTATTATTATTATATTTATATAAATTTTATTTGGGTACAGTGATGCATGACTGCGCAATTGCCAGTTAAATAAACGCAGTGCTGAATAGCAAAAAATGGCATGATCATGAAGTGGTTAATAAAACGTTTTTTGAAAATGCATCTTATTGTCATCTACTTATTTTTACTTGTTTGGACAAGGTGGACAGGTGGGATGGCGATGTCCTCATCTCCATATTGTCCAATCAGAAAACACTTTACATTCACTGAAAAAGTGCAAAGTGTTCCCTGAATGGCACCCGTATTGAACAAGCGACCTCCTGTGTTCAGTAAGCAGCAGGGCAGCCATTCGGCAATTACTGTAGTAGCAGTTTCTGTTACAGTGATTTCCAGGTCCACTGGGAAACCACAAGTATGGCACATATATACTTACACCGGTCCACGCGGGACCAATGTAACTATGTATAATTGCCCATACCTGAACATTTAGCTTTAAATTGCAAGGTTTTCACCTGATGGGATTGGGTATTACACCAGGACAAGCTTTATTGTCTCTTTTCTGCTGACTGTTTTTCTAAATCTTTAAAACAAAAGGCTAGAAAATGCAGCAGTTAAGTGGCACATACAATTAGGATGTTTATAAATGCTCATAATTTAATGCATACGATTGTACTTTGAGCACAAAAAAATGAATTTATGAAAAGCTTAGGAATACTGGATAATAATGCGCTAATAGCAACACTCAATGCCGAACACCAGCTGCAAAAACAATGAAAATAGTTTTGATCTAATAAAAGGGAGAAAAAAAACAAATGATGCGAGTACAGTCCTAGCAAGGTCACATCTTAAAAATCCGTTATGGTTTTGGGCACTGCACAGTAAGAAATACAAAATAATGTAAAGGTGAATCAAATGATAGAATGGGATTGATTTACTAAAACTGGAACAGTCAGAATCTGGTGCAGCGGTGCATGGTAGCCAATCAGCTTCTAACATCAGCTTGTTGAATTAAGCTTTTGCAATAAAACCTGGAAGCTGATTGGTTTCTATGCAGAGTTGCACCAGATTTTGCACTCTCCAGTTTTAGTAAGTAATCCCCAATGTGTATATTTTCGTATTAAGCACAAATATTTGTTGAATTGCAGCTTACCAAGTCTTAGGATGTGATGGCTGCATTAGTTTTTCTTTTTAAGATTTTCTTTCCTTTATTTTCACCTGGTGATCTAGCCAGTACATTTGATATTTTTCAACAGAACAAGCTGTCCTGCAGATGTAGCAGTTAGAGGGTTGAGACAACTCATTTAACACTGACAAGGTGTTTACCATCTTCAGCTTTTATGTATGTATGTAAAACCTTTATCCCAAAAGGAGCAAAACTGTTGCTGTAACTGCTTATAAAATGTTAGCTGTAGTTTGGCTTCAATTTGTTAGTGTATCGAAATTTGCTAGTACATATAAAACTCCCCTCCCCACAGAGTGACAATGCTGCTATCCGAAAGTGCCCCCTGTTCTCCTTCATCCAGAGTGGGGGCACTCTAATGCAGGAGATATGTTACTGGCCAAATCACCAGGTGAAAACAGAGAAAAAAAACCTTAAAAAATTAAACTAATGCAACCGCCACATCTAATGATTTATTAAGCTGCAATATATTAATTTTTTGTTTTTTTGTCTAATACCACTTTAAAGCAGAACTAAAGTCCACAAATACAACAATGCGACATCTGTGAGCTACCTTGCCAGCGCTCACATCTTCCCGGGTCTTGTTCTGGGTTCAACATCTTTAACCGTCTTGATTGGCCACTATCAAGTAAGGCAAGTAAGAAGCTTTTACTGCACAAAAGACAGTGAGGTTGACTTACTATGGACACATAGACTAATCATTTTATAAGGTAGGGCTTTCATGTTTTGCAGTATTATTATGTCCCCTACTGGATCATATGTGCAGTATATATCTTTATAATTAGAAAACAAAACTAAAATTAAAATATTTAAGCTAATTTCTTTAGATATTTACTAAAATGTATGTAATTTAGGTATATGTTGTTGTTGTTGTGCGGTGCAATAGATGTAAAAGGGAATTAGAGTCATTTTTTTTTTTAATCGAGCATCTTATATAGAAACATTACCACCAGAAGTCTGCTCTGCCCTTAATGGTGACTGTAAAAAACAGTACAAGTAAAAAATCCATAGTACATGCTGTACTGGCGGTGTCACAGTGGGTAACTATAGTGATGCCTGTTGTGACCATACAGGTTTCCAGTGCTAAGTTACTATACATACATTGTTTTCCTTGCTGCAACAGAAGGTTTTTTTTCCACCTAATGCTTTTCTGGTTACATTTGCATTTTTGTTGAGGTTGAATACTGACATACATATTCCTTAATGCTCCATAGCTTTAGAGATGGTGTCCCCTATGTATGCATACATGAGCACTTGGCAGTTCTGTAGTGCAAGCATATCATAATAATTTATTCTTGTTCTTTTCCCTTTAGTAAATCAGGTTCCATAAATGTCATTGCTGACCTCTACTTCTCACAATATCAGGTAGTTAACTTTTATGCTGATCTAATGGCTTTAATTTCTTCTGAATCATTGCCTTTAAAAGTGTCAGTAAACCCTAAAAAAGTATACTCTTGATAGTATATGTGTATGACATTGTGTGCTTTTTCTTTCTTCTTTTTTTTATTCCTTTAACATTTGTATAAGTGCTGGATTGCTGTGCCTCCTCCAGCCTTACCACCAGTGCACAAACTTACCCTAGCCCCAAAGAGCTCACCAATCTGTAAGCAGAAACCAATTTTAATAGTTTAAAGTCCAGAGAAGAGAGGGTTGGGGGTTGCAAAAATAGCCATTCAGCTTTTCAAAAGAAATAACTTCAGCTTTAGTCTTAGGCAAAAGTGTACTTTTAAGCTGGGACCAGAGATCTTCTACAGTGTACCTTTAAAAGGTGACCAGCATTGGACTTTAGCAAACTGCTTGAAGGTGCTCTCCTTCGTCAGCCATCTTCCTGTCTGGCAGGTCTTAGCAGCCGTAAGCTGACCATGGATGAAAAATCAGCCAGTTCCTGGTGAACCAGCCAAATTTTGATCCATATGGGCAGGGTGTTTGTACAGAAGGCAATCGGTAGACTGACTTCTGTGCAACCACCCTGTTGGAAAAATTTCCACTCGATGGAAATTTGTGATGGTGGGGAAGTCTCCCCAGAATACAATAGCGCAACAAGGAGGATTCCCCCATCCACCTGTGGATGGAGGAATCAAGTCACTTTTTGTTACCTGCTGCATGAATAAAAAAAATAATATATGGGCTACCTTAGGAGCAGGGAGCTAGAGGAAAAGACCAATCTAGCAGTACATTCTCCCCTGAACAAGTTCAGTGTACATTCTTGGCTGACTTCCATGTAGGGATGAAGGAACTCCCCAGCACACGTGCACGAGTTATTTCATCCTAGGTTGGCCAGTCAAAATAGATGAGAATGCCAAACCCAGAATACCAGGGGAAGATGTGAGCTCTGGGAATGAAGTCCACATACTGTATGTTGCATTGTTGGTGAGGTATTTGCGGGCTTTAGTTTGGATGATTGAAGTCAGCAGAACTTTAGCTCATTCATATATTTTTCAGTATTTTCAATAGTTTTGTTGCTATTTCACACATACGTGTATGGGTTTTTGTTTATTGGTAGGCTTGTAGATGTGTCATACAGTTTTTTTGATAATTGAACCTTTTGTTTTTTAAACCATTTTGACATTGGCAGTACAAACAGTATGTTGCACATTTCAATGTACGTAAAGTTTACATAAGGCGAGCTTTCTACTACTCCATATTCTTAGTTGTGTTTTTTGGATGTTAAAGTGGGGAGGCATTGGGGTGTGAAATGTGCACATCCCAATGTCCAAGGTACACACCATCCAATGCAGATTCTTCTTATTGTATACATTGCTCTTTGGTTGATTAAAGACCACAGTATTCTTTTGTATTATTCATCATGTGAGCAAAGAAAATATTATTGCAGCAGCTTAGCCAAACTCTGTTTATACAAATCGTGTAACCAGACCTTCAAAAGAAATCTACAGATTTGCATTGCTCAAAAAACATACATTGAAGTCTTTCTAAGTCTACAGCATGTGATCATTGAGGCAATCTCAGTAAGAGTAGCAAAAAAAATCTGCTTGTGTATGGCAAATATTACTTTAGTCAGTAATAAACTTGCATTTGTAACAACCTTAAAATAGATGTGAAGCCCAAACTTTTTTTTTGTTTTTTAATTTGGATAGAGTAGAGGAGGTTTAAACCCAGTTAGATTTTTTTACCATCTGTGTCTCATTAGATAATATCCCTTTGCCTCCTGTCCTGTAGACTCAACAGGAAGTGAGAGGATACCTTTTCAACATAAGGGAAATTCTCTCTTAGACAGTTGTGTCAGTAAGAAGTGCATCCAATGGAAAACTTCCACTCTATTTGTCTACTGGTGGCAGCTCAAATGTTTGAATTTACTTTCACTTTTATTCCCTCTCACAATAGTGATCTGAATCAGAGGGAGTAAATCTTCCTGCTGGGGATACAACAAATTGCAGTGGTTCTAACCCCTTACCGATCAATCCAAATGTAAATAATAGTGTTGCCTTTAGTTATACTTTGATCTCCTCTCCAGAGTTGTTATATGAGTGCAGTGTTTCTGACTTTATATACTTTATATTATCCACTGAAAGAAAAAACAAACAAGGGCGCACTCTTATCATGCATTACCGTGGTATACCACGTGCTTAATGAATAGACAAGTAGATATATACTTACAAACTAACGATAAAAACAGTGTGTGTGGTCCACAACAACAGTCGCAAATGGCTGTGTCTAATGTGCAGATAAGCTGACGCGTTTCGGGAGCTGAACCCCCTTCCTCAGAGCCCCCTTCCTCATTTGTTTATTTATACTTTATATTATATACAGTGCTCAGCATAAATGAGTACACCCCTTTTGAAAATAAAGATTTTAATCAATATCTCAATGAACACAAGAACAGTTTTCCAAATTTTGTCAAAACTGAGTTTTATAGAACATTTGTTTAGCTCATTACATGAAAGTAAGGTTAATAATTTAACTTAGATTACAAAATCTTCAGTTTTACGCAAATTAGTTGATGCATGAATGAATACACCCCACAACAAAAACTACTACATCTAGTATTTTGTATGACCTCCATGATTTGTAAGAACAGCACCAAGTCTTCTAGGCATGGAATGAACAAGTTGGAGACATATTGCAATATCTATCCTTTTCCATTCTTCAAGAATGACCTCTTTTAGAGCCCGGATGCTGGATGGAGAGTGATACTCAACTTGTCTCTTTCGAATTCCCCATAGGTGTTCGATTGGGTTCAGATCAGGAGACAAACTTGGCCACTGAATAACTTTCACCCTGTTCCTTTTCAGAAATGCAACAGTGGCCTTATTTGTGTGTTTTGGATCATTGTCATGTTGGAAAGTGCACGACGACCAAGGGCACAGAGTGATGGTAGCACCTTGTCTTTCAATATAAAGCACTACATCTGTGAATTCATGAAACCATTAATGAAATGTAGCTCCCCGACACCAGCAGCACTCATGCAGCCTCACAGAAAAACACTGCCAACACCATGTTTCACTGTAGGCACCATGCATTTTTCTTTGTACTCCTCGCATTTGCAACACCATAGAGTTTTGAAGCCATCAGTTCCAAAAACATTTATCTTGGTCTCATCACTCCAGAGTACAGAGTCCTAGTAGTCTTCTGTTTTTTCAGCATGAGCCCTGGCAAATTCTAGCAAAGCTTTTTAGTGCATGGGCTTTAGGAGAGACTTTCTGCATGGATGACACCTATGCTAGCCATTCCTCTGCAGTGCACGCTGTATTGTGTCATGGGAAACAATCACCCCAGTTTGGCCATCTACTTCTTTAGCTAACTGCAGTGAACTTGCATGGCGATTTTCTTCAACCCTTCTCATCAGAAGATGTTCCTGTCGAGCTATTAACTTTTGTGGAAGGCCTGGACGTCTCTGTGAGATGGTTGCAGTTCCATCTTTGTAAAATTTTTGTATCATTTTTGCTACAGTATTCTTACTTATAAGTAAAGCTTTGCTGAACTTCTTGTAGTCATCACCTTTCTTGTGAAAATAAATTATTTTCTTTCTCAGGCCTTGTGACATTTGTCTTCTATGTGGAGCCATTATTGACAGCAAGAAATGGTATGGGGTTTCTTTGTTAAGTAACGCCCTTTTATAATCAACTGTCTGCTGGACACCTGTTTAATGAATAATTAGACTCACCTGTAGTTTAATTCTTGTTAATTAGGATTTTGTTGTCTAAAATTTAGCTTTGCTCCTAAGATTTTCATTGGAGTGTATTTCATTTTCTTGAATAAATTTGTTAGGAAAATTATTTGCAAAATCTTGTTTGCAATCAATGGCCCACATTTGTGGGAGTATGTTGTAATATTGTGACCCATAGAAAATGTTGTTTCTGAAATGAAAGGTTTTCTGACAAATCTGTCAGGGTGTACTCATTTATACTGCACATTGTGTGTGTGTATATATATATATATATTAAATAAATATATATATATATATAAGGCTTGCTTCTGTGCGCTCTTCTTTCAAGGGTGAGAGAAGGAGAAGAAGCGTCTCTAAGTGCAGCATACCATTTTATTAAGGTTGAAAGGTAGAAACACTCACATGGTAGAGGTTAATATAAGCATTAAAAACCGTAGTAGGTTGTGACATCGATCAGATGGGTGTACAGGGTGAAGAGCTGTCATCAGAAGGGAGGATGGTGTAGTCAGCGTACAGCTGGAGCAGCGTGGTGGCTGGAGGGGAACAGCTGAGGAGCCAGCCGGCGTGCACGTCCTCCCTTCAGAGCCGGGTGGAACGTAGCGGCAGCGTGGCCGTGATGATGTCAGATCCCAGAATGCACTGCGACGCATTTCAGAGCACGCGCTGGCCTGCCTCCCTGGCGGTATTCCCGCGTGTAGCTCGAGGTTAACTTTCAGTACCAAAAGCGGTAACCTCGAGCTACACTCGAGATTACCCTGCAGAGTTGCTCAGGGATTCCCTCTTGCACTCACCTTGTCCTGCGCTCCCACGATGTCCCCCCTGTAGCGTCCCCGACCATCTCCTCCGGTCAATGCCAGCATCCATCTTCCTGTCTCCGTTCCCTGCGAGCGTCGGGACGTATGGGAGGTATCGGGGACGGAATCATTGGGAAATTTAAAAATGTTAAAATGCGACATTCACTAAATGCACTAAAATCACACAGTATAACATTACTGTATCAAATCATTTCACATACATTTTGTCCCGAGTGCTTTGTCCTGTGCCCTGCCTGCATTTTTACTGTTCTTTCTGCCTGAAAACTGAGAAACGTCCATGGCGTCCAAAAAGCGTCCCTTTAGGTCAAAAGTGGTTTTAGACCGGCTAGAGAACAGCGATAGTAAATTAGAACTACTTGCAGAATTGAGTGATAATGATTCGTGGGGAAATTCATCATCAGACACTGAAAAAGATTTTGCGACTTTGCTCAGTGATGTGCAAACTTGGCGCTCTATTTCAAATTTCAGTGTTTTTGGTTTGATTATATTATTGGATTAAATGTTTTATTATTATATTATTATTTTTTATGATTATTATATTATAATTTATGATTTCGTGTTTTAAACTTTATCATACCCGGAATGTTTACTAGACTCTTGTTCGGACAGATTTCAGTGAGTTATTCCTAAAAATTACAGGCCTACAATAAAAAACAACATATTTCCATGCAAAAAAATGTACCTCTTTGAGCACAGAAATATTGACATAAGACCACTAGGGAGGTTAAAGGGACACTGGGGCTGGGCAGTTAGGAGTTAATAAGGAATGAAGAATGGCAGCTTTTAAAATGACAGCTTTCAGTGCTGAAACATTGCTGTAATCTTAAAACGCTGCTAAAGTCCACCTTTTGATTTATACCTACAGGTAAGCCAAGCCTATAAAAAGGCTTACCTGTAGGTACAGTAAATATCTCTTAAATATGCACCATTTTGGAGATATTTACTTTAGTGCCGTCTATTCAGAGGTCTGTGCCACGGCCATGATTCCCATGATTGGGAGTGACGCCACTGCGGCTTAGCCATCCAAATGGCTGAATTCTAGAAGCCCGGAAGGAAGACCAGCAGAGGTGACAGCATGCTGCTGGAGGGCTTCATTTTGAGGTAAGTCTATCATAATGTGCTAGTATGCGGTGCATAGTAGCACATTATAACTTTATCTTGCAGGGGTCCATTTATTTATTTTGTGGTTTACTACCAATTGAAATAATTCAGCCTTGCGGCTCCCTGTTCTCCTTTGAACTACACAGCCAATCCACAAATCAATCTTCCTGACATGGAAAACAAGGGGGCAGCGTTATAAAAAAAAAAAGGGGAGAAAATAAAAAGTGTGTGTTGTGTGTGATGTATATAAAACGTTCACCACTGACAGACAGACAGCAGGCACCATAAACAATAGTGAGAGGGGAGAGGAGGAGAAAGGACATCCATACAGATGAGAGGTAGAAGGGAGCCTTGCCATTTGATACCTATAAGTGGAGGGGCATGGAGGGGACAGAGGAGCATGTCTCCTGCCAATCAGCTCTGATCACTCCCTGGCATGCTGCTCCCCATCTCCTTCATGGACTTCAAAGATCACTGGCTAGCGGGACGAGCTCTGTGGCAAGTGAGAGGCTGATTGCTGTCTCATCTGATCTTCTCCCCCTGCCCACACCCAATCTCCTCAACATCACAAGCACTAAGCACTACATGAATCTTTGCAGCAGCTCTAGCGCTTAAGATTTGGAGAAGATCAGGTGCTGGTAGAGCGGCAGGAGGAAAAGATTAGACCGTCGGTGCCCCTCTCAATTCGGTGCCTGGAGCAAATGCCCCCATGCCCTCCCTCCTAGTTGTGTCCCTGCTGACTGAAATACTCCCAGGATGTTGCTTGTACATTGCTAAATCAGGCCTAGTCATTACTGCTCATCTCCTTCATCACTGGAGTGAGCTTTTTCTCTGATTCAAGCCCATATGCTCTCTTTCTCCCCTGATGAAGTAGCTCTGAGCCAGAGGCAGACTGACCATTTGGAAACTTGGGCACTGCCCAAGGGCCTGGGGTCAGTAGGGGGCCCCATGAGATGCCCCCGGTACCTTTTTCATAGGCTTTTTTGACTTTGGGCAAGGACACAGGGGCCCCATGATCCCCTATTGCCTGAAGGCCTCATGAGTTGTCAGTCTGCCCCTGCTCTGAGCACAGTGTTTGAGAGCTTATCCCTGTGATGGTGGAGGGAGTACCCTCAGAGCAAGTGGCTTCCTATGGGTACACTCGGCGGTGGGGGGGGGGCCTGTGGAGCCATGAGCTCCAGTTGGGAACCTGAGAAGAGGAGGATCAGGGCTGCTCTGTGCAAACCCATTGCACAGAGCAGGTAAATGTGACATGTTTGTTATTTTAATTTAAAAGAAAACCCTAGTTTACTATCACTATAAGTCACGATGACATGTACCTGGTCCGGTGGCGGTCGGGCCAAGGGAAAGGTCCAACGTATCATCAGAACTGGCTGTCTGCACACAAAAGAGATAGCCAGCTGAAGATGAATAGAGCAGATGGCAATGTAGGACTCACTGTATGGCACCCAAATACAGTATGACTATATGGCACCCGAATGGCGGATCACAGTAGGACAATGCTGGATTTGCTATGTGGGTGAGTACATGTTTTGAAGAGAACAAAGCACAACAGGTAAGAGGACAAAAAACATGAGTGGGGTGGGAGGAGCTGAATACTGCTTTAAGATGAATCTCCCCACGGAAAACACTGGCATCAATAAAAACAAAACAGAGGTTCTAACCCATCCACATTATATACATAGCTATGGAACAAAAGGCTTTGACTTTACTTATGTTTTAATGTAAAAAAAAAATATATTTTTTTTTCCCATTCTGCTAACTAAGTAGGTGTGAATCAGAAAAACTCTTGCTCCCAAATTGCAATGGGTGCGTTCACTAGTCTACTTTATTTAAATGGCGTTGCCATTATGTAATGAATGGGGTTGTTGGACTCTGCTGCATATTAAGTTTACATTGCAAGGAGAATGCTAATTTATTATTATTTCTTGTTTTAACTATACAAATTAAATTTCAAATGATCCTCTTTCGCTTCATTGTTACTCCAGTAAATGGTAAGTAAATGCTTCACATTTCTCTTTCAGTGCTCCTGGAATGGCTTCGACTTTGTACCCTGAAGCACATACACAGCAGTACTGTAATATGATCTAGCCTCTTTAAAAACTTTAACGTATTTTTCCTCTGATTCTGCCAGTCATTGCTGTAACAGTATTCCATAAAAAACTTACTTTACAACCAGGATATTTGTACCCATGTTTATTATGGAAATATTTTTATGCATTCATTAGGTAAATGTGTTCCTATACGCTACATCATACATTTATTTTCTTTTGCAGTTATAAATAACATATTTAAAAGGAACATCAGCCAAAAACATTTAAAACTTTGGAAGGTGGGACATTTAAGAGTCTCTGTCAGGTTTTTATTATGGTCTGGGTCCCTGTTCCTGTATATAACAGTATAGTATACATTTCCTCAAAGGGGACATACATAGCAATAAAAACCCAATAAAGATTCTGATCTTCCCTCATTGTAAATAAAAGTACAAAAAATTATTTTGTATAACATTCCACCTTAAAGGGTGAGCTAAAAAATTTATATATTTGGTTTCTGTTGATCTTTACTTATAGGGGGAGATTTACTAAAACTGAAGCACTCAGATCCTGGTGCAGCTTTGTATGGTAGTCAATCAGCTTCTAATTTCAGCTTGTTCAATTAGGCTTTGACAATAAATTACACCCATAGTCACCACCCTATGTTGGTGTATTCTGTTGAACAATTATATAAAACCTGGAAGCTGACTGGTTTCTATGCTGAGCTGAACTAGATTTTGCACTCTCCAGTTTTAGTAAATCCCCCTATACAGTTTTACAGATTACTTGTTATTTTTGTATTGATTCATAAAGTACTTTTACTTTTTTAAGTATTTTTTAACCTTACTGCCTTTCTAAGGTTTATTGAACCTTATTGCAATGTGCTGTAACTGTTGATTAGAAAGCAGCTCAAATCATGTATTACTCTGACCGAGCTTTATTTACTAAAGGTGAAATTTAATTAGTTTTTAGTTAGTGCTCCATTATCAGTATTGCTCCTTGCACTGCCTTATTGTTAAAGCCTATCATTGTCGTAATGTCACTATGTGCACATCAAAATTACCTTCATATGTAGGTCACTAACAGCTTATAGTATACTTAATCAGCAAGTTGTACTGCCAAAAAATAATTGTCCACAATGACAGGCAGGGCAGGTTGCAGCCAGTGAGAAAAATAATTAAAAAAAAAAAGTCTCTTTCTGTAAAGGAGGGCAGGGCAAGAATGTTCTCAGAGCTTCCTGGGTGTGGATCAGATTGTGTAACCTTAGCTGCCTCATCTCTTCATCATATCTCCTTTGCTGTCATTCCTCGTCATTAATAAGAATCTGGTTTCTTCACTGGAATAGGTGTGAGTCAGGGGTACATTTTTATCAGAGCACTTTTCTTGCTCATTCTCAGATTTGAAAGTATCTCAGCAGGCTGACCAGCACTTGGAATTCCACAGTGTTAAGGAGAAATGGAAGATCAAGATACGAAAACTACCAACGGCTCCCACTGTGAAGAAAATGGCAGTCCTGTCCAACCGGATTCTGCAAATTCAGGCGTCAATGATGAGAACCAGAAGGTGCTCGTCAATAGTCCTGGCCCAGAACAAGGAGGCGTGAAGTCGTCATTATTAAAAACCAGCCCTGGCATAGGGAGTATTAAAATTAGCAGGATGAGTCTTTTTAGTTCATCAGATTCACAGATACCCAGCAGTCCTGGTTCTGAGAATTCAGAAGCTCGGAGATCTGTGCGTGGAAGTGTAGGATCTATGGATAATGATGATGTCCTCTGTGATTCATGTATCGACGACAAGAAAAAAGCTGTCAAGTCCTGCCTGGTCTGCCAGACATCTTTCTGTGAACCTCACCTGAAGCCCCATTTGGAGGGGGCTGCCTTTCGGGACCATAAGCTGCTGGATCCCATCAGAGACTTTGAAGCTCGAAAATGTCAACTGCATAGCAAAACGATGGAGCTGTTTTGTCAAACAGACCAGACATGCATCTGTTATTTGTGCATGTTCCAAGAACACAAGAACCATAACACAGTGACAGTGGAGGCTGAAAAGTATGTCAAGGAGGTAAGTACTGTTTTCAAATTCTCATTTGTAGTATTACTTTAGGCCCAAAATTGAATCACACTAAAGTCCTATTAATGAGGCTGGCACAAAGCTCTTAATGTAGCTAAATATATCACCAGTTTGCATTACGTTAAGGGAAATTATGATATAAAATTCTTTACACGGAAACATTTAGATTATGCCAAAGGAAATAGGAGAATTTTAATATACAATTATATACACATAGACTTTCTATAATAGTCCAGGTATCATATTATTTATGGGTTAGTCCATTAGGTCTATTCTTTACAATAATTTTCTTACATTCGTATGTTTCAACTTAAGCAGCAGGTCACTGTTTCAATGTAGGCAAACCCATTAATCAGATAAAGGGGAATAATGTGGAATTTGCGGCAACTTATTCCCACATATTGAAGCTAAATTGGAACTACTGTGTAAGGACTATATACAGTATGACGACAAATGGCAACAATTCTTGGACCCCTTTCATTCAGTTAATGCCAAAGTACAAATGTTTATTGACTGAGCATGGATAGAAGAGTGTAGGTGAAGTGCAGCCTCTGTAATGCTCTGAACTCTTTCATAGTCCATAATATACAACATGGGTCAGATGTCGAACCAGAAGCAAAGTTAGGTTATTGAGAAGAAGGTCACTCATTTCTAGAAGTGACCCTTGAAGTGGTCAATGTTCAAGTCTATGTGAAAGTAATAGAGGGGCACAACATCACCCCCACATCTTGGGCAGCTTTCAAGTCCTATTAAGATATTAGTTGTGTTCTTTATAATGATGAAAAAAAGCATGTACCTAGGTTTTCATAGGATCTTTGTATAGAACAAGATGGGAGGTTAAATTCAGCTTGTCTATGTGTCCTTTTTTTTAAAAAAGACCCCAATCAAATTTAATGTGAGATAGTGATCTTGCTCTTGAGAGAGGCTCAGCCTGTGTATCCAGAGTTATTCATGAAAACCTGCCACACAGGGTAACACGGTGCTTTGTTGTATTGAAATGAACCATACAAAATTAAATCTAACTAGTTGAGTATGTTATACCTTTAGTTACTTGATTACAATCATTTTATTGTTAGAACTTTTTGCTTACTTTTTTTTGGTAAGCCAAAGTGCACGCACTTGTTGTTTTGTACTGTAAAGCTGACCATAAAGAGATTAGAGAGTTATTAAATATGCATTCCCAATGGTACCACCTACAGCAGCACTGCCTCTGCCCTGAACATGAACGCTCAGGTCATTATGTGCAGATGAAACTTGATAGATCATTTCAATCTAATGTGCAGATAAAACGTATCTTGTCTCCTAGATTGTAAGCTCGAAAGAGCAGGGCCCTCGATCCCCTCATGTTTTGCATTGTATTGGTATTGTTCTGTCACATGTTCTGTCCCCCTTTGTAATGTACAGCGCTGAGCGAACTATTGGCGCTTTATAAATACTGTATAATAATAATAATAATGTGATCTAAAAGAAAAATATTTCGGGGGGATTTCTTTTACGCAAATCTAATTCTTAACAATATCTAGAATCTACTATCCAAGGAAAAACTATAAATAAATCAGAGTTAACTAAGTTTTTCCGATGAATAAAACCTCCTTAACTGGCCATACATGTGGCAATTTGATTGGGCAATCAGAATTCTGATTTTGAAGTTATTTTGTGGAGATCACAGAGCAATTAATCTAAGACATAAAATGGTGGATTTGATTGACAGCAAGGAGATGGAAATGAAACTGCCAGTCCGAGCATGGTGGAAAAATAACTATAATGTTTGATGAGATTGATATGTGTTTTTTTTATCATGCATCGAAAGACACAATTGACGTGAAAAAGGTCCAGTTTCAAATTTATAATCAATCACATACTGGTGGTTGATTGAACCTTTGGGTGTAGATTGTTTCATTTCTGATAATATCTGTTGCCCATACTTGCAATTCCAGGAGGATCAAAAGTGGATGAGATTGACTGAAAATTGTCACGTGTATGGCGAGCATAGGATCTTGTGCATTTAAGTAAAAAAAAAGCAAATAAATACACTATAGTCATCCTTAATGCTGAGCACACAATGGGTTATATGTATGAAAGAGTTTACAATAATATCAAAGGATTGTCCATACAGCAATTCCAAACAGATTCTATCTCTCATGATCCAAGAACAGGAAAACTAACTGACTTGTATGACACACTTAGGTTCATTTATCAAAACTGGAGCAGCTGTGCATGGCAACCAATCAGCTTCTATGATTCATTTTGCAAAGCTTAGCTGAACAATCTGAAGAGAAAAGCTCATTGGTTGTCATGTACAGCTGCTCCAGATTCTGTCTATTCCAACTTTTATAAATCCCCCCCCCACTGTCTCTAGGAGAGTTTCACAGTCACTAGGAGAGAAGGTGAAAAGAAGTCTCCCCAATGGGGGCCCAGACAGTAATATAAACCTGACAGAGTTTCTAACCCTTTCTTGTCTCTATCTAGAACAAAAAAGTACTACACTTTAATTAGAAGAAATACTATAAGATTCCAATATGCTGAAAAGATTTTTTTAAATGAAGCACATAAATGGTAAAATAGAAAAAAATAAACATTTTATAAAATAGAGTTTTTCTAAAGACAAAACTTTTAGTTTTGGAAAAAGCAGTTTTTACATTTGGATAGAACAGCAAGGGATTAGAACCCCTGTTGGGTTTTTATAGCTGTATGAGTCCCCACTTAGGAGATTCTCTCATTCTCTATGTCTTGGTGACCACTGTTTCTGGGACTTAAAGTGAGGAAAAATTAAATTTTTTTAACTTTTGCCATAATAGGAAAAATACAAATGATGTATAAAAGTTTGAAAGTGCTGCAGGTTTATGTAAGTCCAGTAAATTGCTATTCTTGGTCAGAGAACAAAGCCAACACATTCAGGGGTTCAAGGCCACTTTCATCAGGGCTTGGAAGCTGGCTGTAATAGAGGCTTATTCTAAACACATATGTGTGAGGCAACAGAAGTTACGATGTCAGTTGGAGATTACACTGCTGTTCCTATGACTTTGTTGCCTTACAACTGTGTGTTAAATATAAGCCTCTATTCAGGGGCAGACTGACAAATCATGGGGCCCCCAGGCCATAGGGGATCATGGGGTCCTTGTGTCCTTACCCACACTCTAAACCACACCCAAAAAAGCCTATGAAAGGTACTAGGGGCATCTCATGGGGCCCCCTACTGACCCTGGGCCCTCGGGCAGTGCCCGAGTGCCCGAATGGTCAGTCTGCCCCTGCCTCTATTACACTTCTGATGGAGTAGGAGCCTATCCCTCCAAAAAAACATGACTTTGTCTTCAGACTTTTTACTATGATAGATATACTTTTACTGGACTTAAACTAACCTGTTGTCTTTTACACCACTTTTTCTGCGAGCCCTCTGGGATACCCTGTAGAGATTATACTGGGATACTCCCTTTTACTGGAGATCAAATATATGGGGAAACTTGTTCAGGTGACCACTGTCCAAGTGAGGACTCCCTTTGACTTCCTAATCTCTGTAGAGATTTCCTTTGACTTCCTAATGTGTTTATGGGGCTAGAAGTAAATGGCAATCTGCCTAATGGTACACAGATGGCAAACAGAACTTTTGTCTTAAGAAATACATTAAGAAGAAAACCTTTGGTCTCTATGATTTTTTGTTGCTTGCTTTGAAAATGGTTGGAAGCTTTTATGCTGGCCATAGATGGTTCAAATCTCGGCTGGTTCAGCAGGGACCGGCCCGAAATTAAAACCATCGATGTGCAAGTTGATTATACCCAATTTGATTGTTGTGCGACTAGGGTACATCCAACATGTTGGATTTTTCATGAGATTATTGCCAGTGGCTATAGCTGTTAGCAATATTCACTGTGTTCTGAAACCCGTGGTTGCAGGCAAGAAATTTGATTGTCTTTGGCCTGCTTAACTTCTTGGTTGTATGACCATGTATCTACCAAGCTATCGAACTATCTATCTATCTATCTATCTATCTATCTATCTATCTATCTCAAAATATATCTTTCACTTACCTAACTTCAGAAATTCCAGAAACTAATTGGTTATAGAGGGTGACTGTTCTTTGCACCACCATACTGAATAGATTTTGTAAAGCCACTTGACAAGCATTTTTAGGTAAGCTAGGGAAGAGCACAGTTTAGAAGTGGTTAAATGTATTGAGGCTTATATGCTGCTATGGTCCTGTCTCAACAGAACTCAGTCTGAGGGCGTCTCCTTCATTACGACATTTCATAAATGCCTCTGTATAATAACTAAAATCTATGGCTGTGTTGCAGCCCCACCTTGGGTGTGCCAGAGCATTATGCAGACAAGGTACTTGCCTGCAGCCAAATTCTGCGTGTTACGCAGACTGACATCACTTCAACCCCACCTGAGAAATTGATAAATGACAGCTTGCAGCCGTGGTCTGTATTCCAAGGTGGTTTCTTAGGACTTCAGGCTTGAAAACTGGATGAATCCAGATTTACTTGCTAAATCCTTAGGCAGCCAATCACAGTGATTTTTTTGTTATCTAGCTCTCTTTGTGTGCCTTGGTCAGGGGAGGAAGCAGCTAATGCAATGCAAAATTCATCCACGTCTACTTTATGTGTTCCATATTTTTCTTCACATTAAAAGAGACGTTTGGGAATAAAAAAAATCATACTCACCTAGATGGCTACAGCACTGATCCCAGCTGCATTTGTCCCCCGCCGCCTCTAAGACCGAGAACTGAGTGATCAAAGACTGCTGATTGCTCAGTTTTCAGTCTTCAGTCTGCAGAGAGCTAGTGACTGTCAGTCACCAGCTCTCTGCTCTGCCTCTCCAGTGCTTACTGCAGTACTGGGCTGTGTGGTGGGAGCAGTAGTTGCTGGCTCAGGCTCTTAGTGGATTGCTGCGGCTGAGCCAGCTGCTGGTCGAGGCTTCTGGGCAGATACCGAACTTATGGTCGGGATCTTTCAGAGCATGGACTAAGCTTTACCCTCCTGTCAGCTAAAAAAGGGTCATGGGAGTACAGAACTAACTGCACTCCTGTGATTCACAGAAGTATAACCAAAAAAGCTTAGGCCATGCTTTAAAGTGGTTGTAAAGGCTCAAGGGTTTTTACCTTCATGCATTCTATGCATGAGTTAAAAAACCATCTGTGTGCAGTAGCGCCCCCAGCCCCCTCAATACTTACCTGAGCCCCATTGAGATCCATCAATGTGCACAACAGCCTCGGATGTTGCCGGTCTCTGCCTCCTCATTGACTGAGACAGCAAGCCAGAGCCATTGGCTCCCGCTGCTGTCAATCACAGCCAGTCAGACAGCGAGGAGAGAGAGGAGTCAGGGCCAAACCATGGCTCTGTGTGTGAATGGACACACGGAGCAGCACCTTGGGAACACACCTGCTTGGGTGCCCTCATAGCAAGCTGCTGCTATGGGGCACCCGAAAGAAAGGAGGAGCCAGGAGCGCCAGCAGGGGACCTGAGAAGACAAGGATCCAGGCTGCACTGTGCAAAACCGCTGTACGCAGCAGGTAAGTATAACATGTTTGTTATTTTACAAAAAAAGAGAACCTTTAGTATCGCTTTAAGCTATGCAATTGTAAGAAGCTGATCACTTATTTCACTTATAGCAAGACCCTGAACATACAAATTGATTCATGCTGAATACAGACATGAAACTGTTAAAGGTAAAATCCTGTTTCATATTGCAGATCTATTTATACATTTTTGATTTTTATATATAATACAGTTGACATTAGATGCAGACAATAGTTTTTTCTATTGTATACTTCTCTTCTCCCCACCTCACCCCTTCAGTCTCCTCTCACATTACTAACTTATTAACTGTCATATCCGTATGGATATCACTCCACTTCCTCAAACTCAATCTTTTTAAAACTAAGCTCATAATATTCCCTCCTGCCCCTGTCCCCTCCCTTGACTTCTCTATCAAGATCAATAACATAACTATCAGTCCCTCTCCTTATGTCAAGGAGCTAGGTGTAATCCTGAATTTTGAACTTTTCAGCCCCAAATCCAATCACTGTACAAATTTTGTACACTTCACCTATGTTACATCTCCAAAATGTGCCCCCTTTTAACCAATGAAACCACTAAGCAATCATTCACTCCCTTGCTATCTCTTGCCTTGACTATTGCAACTTCCTTCTCATAGGTCTACCTCTACACAGGCTATCCCCTCTTCAATCCATCATAAATGCTGCTGCCAGACTTATCCCCCTTACAAACCGCTCAGTGTCTGCCACCTTTCTCTTCCAATCCCTCCACTGGCTTCCAATTGTATTGAATTGTGCTGTTGCTGTACTGTCTCCCTTTATATTGTAAAGCGATGTGCATAATGTTGGTGCTACAGTATATAAATCCTGTATAATGATAGTAATATGGATAATAATATAAATAATAATATTATTATCAGTCTCTTATGACATACTGTAAATACTTCCTCCTGCCTGTCAGTAGTAATGAGCATGCACAGCTCAGACTGCATTATGGCGCTTACTCTGGGGTGTGGTGACTCCTGCACTTATGCGCAGGAGTGATGTCAACACGGTCTGACCATTCAAGTGACTGGAGAGAGCAAATCTGAAATGAAGACTGGGTGAAGATGGCAGCGTCCTGGGTGAATATGAAAGCTGCAGGGCTTATTTGACAAATAGATCGGTCATAAAGTGCTAGTTTGTGATGCATTATGTCATAAAGCTGCAGGGGCCCGGATAAAAAAAAAACCAAAACAAGTTTACTATTGCTTCAAAGAGAACATTTACCCAAAGCATGTTTCCATTTTTGGTGGCCATTGCTGACTAGCGTCACCCCCTGTTTTTTGCCATTTTTCACTGATGGCAGTTTCTGGTATTGCTTGTCTCTCCAGTAGTATAGCCATTACCACAATAAGGAGCTTCTTCTTTATTCTCTGTAATCCAAAGTAAACAAATAAAGGGAAACTCCAGCAGTAAAGAAAGTGTAGAAAAGCTTTGGAACTCCAGTGCAAAACCTAGATTGTCAGAAATGTTAAAAGCTATAGCCTATCATTACCCATACAGTAGATCCATCCAGAAATAAATGTGAACATACAACCATACAATAAAGTGACATCTCTCTTCTCCATTTTATTTGCAAATGATTTGGAAATTCAGAACAGTCATTCCTGGTAGTTTGCATGCCAAATAAACATTTATGGTATGTTAAGAGGTTTTAAAAGCTTAACCAACAACGCTAATGTTACCGTAGCAAAACAGGTTCTGCCACATTTGTGTAACTACAGTATGCATTAAGGTGTCCTCTTTGTCCTGATACGGGTTTCATCTGAACAATTTCTGAGCAAATGAGCTTTGTGAATAGGTAGCAGCATTTTAAAATCATTCAGGATCACATTGTTATGGAGTTGGTGTATATCATCTTATCAAATACTATATATTACTCATAGGACTACTGAATACTACAAATCCAATCATGACGTGTTTGTTACACTATACCTTAAATCTTGGTTTTCAGCAGTTGTGACACTGTACCTTCAATTCTGAATAGCTCAAATAAGAAGAATAAGCTACCATTCAATAGACTGGATTTCATGGTATACTTTCAGTGCACTCATTTCCTCGTTCTTGAGTATATTATAAAAATAAGGAAGAATGGCAAATATAGTGATAAAAGTCAAAAAACCTACCAGAATGAATTGCAGCTTGTTTTTTTTAACACTACCAAGGAGCCCTTTTTTCATATAAAAATGACTAAAAATAAAATAAAGTGACTTGCAATGAAATTGCATCAACTTTGTAACACATAGTGGGAATAATTCAAAAATATGAAGTATTTATTTGCTTTTTTTAGGGCCAGCCTTTGGTCATATGGAACACTATAGTACATTTTAGTATGCTGCCCTCTCCATTGAGTGACTTTTGCTCCTTTTACTTGTAAACATTTTACTGAAGTTAAGCCAAGTAAACGGTCTTGTGCTTCTTTCCACACCCCATATTCTCCCTCTATTTTCACTTTTCAAAATGAATACTGAATGAGCTTAGTAAAGAACTTGTGGTTGTGTTAACTTCAGCAAGCCAATCATGTTCTATCAGAAATCTGCTTTTCTGAATTTTTTTGGCACATGGTTGGGTAATCAAAGTGAACATCTGTTCACCTTATTTACGAATATCAATTTAAACATTCACTTTGGTTAAATAAATAATTCCAACAGTAAAGGAGAAACCTTTACTCATTTAGTAAGTCTTTGCTTAAAGAAGAACTAAAGTCTGCAAATACTCACCACAGCTCCAGCGATGCAATGTTTGCGATTGCCCTCTCCTGCACTGACATGTTCTCCTTGGCTTCTTTCTGGTGCAAGGTCTTGGGCTGTCTTTATTGGCTGGCATTCATTCATTCTGGAAAAGAGGATTGTGACAGGCAGGCAGGTTTGTTTTATTGCAGAAGAGACGTAGCATGTGTTTTCTGCATTTGGTCTCACCCTAGTGAGATGCAACCTCCAGCACTCAGTTGGTTTTTCTCCAGTATTCTTCCTCCAACGCACACTCTCCAGTTTCTTCTGCAGAGACTCCTCAGTGTGCCACACTACCCCCCCAACAATTAAGCATACTAAACTTTATTTTTGTCCTCCCCATAGACAGCACAGTGAGCCTAGGCACACGGTGTGAACATTCTGCCCCTTCTACCCCCGCAGAAGTAAATTGTCAGTGTGTAGTTCACAATTGTATTTCTGTGTGTGTTACGGCACACACTGATCATTCCCCTGTAACCTGTACTCATCACATACGCCTCACTCCTTAGTATCTATACCAGCAGTAAAATGGCCCCCTGAGTACACAGATGTGCATTTGTACCTCAGCAGCCGGTCCCTAGTGCATGTTTAAAAAACTGCATGCAAAACCCATGTGCATCAACCCCTAAACAGTTCATTTGCAATAATCCCTCACGTATTTCTGTGCACCACACCAAAGTTTCATCTCAACTAGACATATGCGATTCATTTTGTTAGGAATTGAAATTCAGACAAAATTTTAATTATTTGGACATTCGGGTGTATCTGAATCTCTGAATCACAATAGTAATGAATTTCAACTAATCCAAAATAAATTATAATGAAACCAACAAATTCATTTGTTTCATTCGAATGACATAATGCAATAGTTTTTGTTACAGCGGTGTTCCACCTGAAAAAAAAAGTCAGCATCTACAAAAACTGTAGCTGCTAACTTTTAAAATACAGCCACTTACCTGTCCCTCGGTCCAGCAGTGTCCTCACCACTGCTGGTTTCACCGGCCATCTTCTCTCCCTGGCGCCAGCATCTTTAGTGTGGGCACCCGACTGTGACAGCCATGTGCCCACTGTGCATGTGCAAGAAGCGCTGCACTTTGTGAATGGCCCAGTAGTCTTCTGGGACCTGTCACGTGTCCCAGAAGACTAGGGAGGGAGGGGGGGAGGACAACTAGGCGATTGCAGCGGAAGTAGGAGCGGGTACCTGTCAAATTCGGGGGGTATCTGCCCCCCCTGCTCCCCAAAGGTGACAATCCTTAATGTTTGAAGCATACAAAATAACGTAACAACATAACAGATTGATTCAGATACTCTTGTTTTATTCAAGAAGAGTGACGTGGTAGTCTTTGCCTCTTAGATAATTAGCTGATTCTTTTGCATTAACATTCTTCATTTTTATAAAAAATGCACTACATATGAAATGGAAACATAATGCAATAAATAGAGTAAGGTATAAAAGTGAAATAAGATGATTCCTACTTATTGTGTTTAGGTTGGATGGAGGCAGATCCATCAGAATCTCCAAATTATAACATAACTAATGAATTCGAAATTAATCTCGTTCCATTTGTTACTTTCACTACTCCAGTCAATATCATTTAATCAGCTCATTCCATTTCTCTTTGTGGGTTGGATTAGCAGGAATGACTCAGAGTGCATAAGTAATCTCCAAAAATAATGAATTAACACGTTAAAGTGAATATAGACAATCTTCCAAAATAAATTCAGAAATTATGATTTGATTTTAAACAAAGAATATACGAAACAAATCCAAATATATGAAAGGAATTCTGAAAGCAAATCATTCCAATATAACAAATATGACAAAACAAAATGATTTGCTTAACAAATCAATCTTAAACAAATTTCTCCCTTGTGCACTTCTCTAAACTCAATTGACTCTGGTCCAGTGGGACCCAACCTGCGGCAACAATGTTTTGCTCCATATCCCACATCCCCAGCACTGCTTCCTGTGTCCATTTCACAGTCTCCTTTAATAACTAAATTGTAGTATTTCATTTTCAACATCCATTGCCCTCAATTCTACTGACACACACTACCCCTGTTTCAGTATCCTCTGCATTTTCTGAACACTGATTTGAACCTTTCTTCTTCCTCTGCAAAACCCTCTAGTGGCAAGCTTAGATATAATGCTGTTGCTCTATAGTTACCCAGATTTACAAATGGGTGCAAAATGTATTCTGGAGCACATTTCTCCATGATTGCTATTCACATTGGCAGTGATTTTGTTAATAATTATGCAAAAGTCAGGGACCACCATTTCCACTATTGCACATAATGCCTCCTGCCATACACTCAGCACTTCTCTCCTGGACATTCTGTGCTCTGACATACCTGCCAAACTCCTCTCCTGCACATAATGCGCCTGTCATACCCTCTGGACTTGTTTCCTGCATATACTGCCCACTGTCAAACCCTACACTTGCCTCTTCTACACATACTGCCCACTTTCATATCCTTTCCACTCCTCTCCTTCACATACTGCCCACTGTCAAACCCTACCCTTGCCTCTTCTACACATACTACCCACTTTCATATCCTTTCCACTCCTCTCCTTCACATACTGCCCACTGCCAAACCCTACCCTTGCCTCTTCTACACATACTGTCCACTTTCATATCCTTTTCGCTCCTCTCCTTCACATATTGCCCACTGTCAAACCCTACACTTGCCTCTTCTACACATACTGCCCATTTTCATATCCTTTCCACTCTTCTCCTTCACATACTGCCCACTGTCAAACCCTACACTTGCCTTTTCTGCACATACTGCCCACTTTCACATCCTTTCCACTCCTCTCTTTCACATATTGTCCACTGTCCACTGTCATAAACTCCACACTCCTCTTCTGCATATACTTCCCGCTTTTTAGCATTTTGTGCTACATCCCCAGACTTTTCCATTTTAAAATGTGCACACTTTTGCTAGTTGACCTGTTTGTGCCGACAGTACGCATATATATACGGCCTCTCGGTGGGTGGGCCTTGATGCAGAGAGGCAACATATATGTGTACCAAAATGTAAGCAAACCTGTGCCAAGAGCGAGCACCCTGTGCACTTCTGGCACAGTTACCGGTGCCTAACGGAAAGCTACTGGGAGCTTGTTGATCATGTGGCTGCTGTGGCAGCCAATCATGGCGGTCACATGATCATAAACCCTGCCCCACCATCGGCATCAGAAACCCCTTGAAGGGCCTGGGAGGCATTGGCATTAAAGGGTTAATAATAAATATTACAAAAATGGATAAAGTGGGCTTGCTAGACTGAAGGCTAATTTATGGTGGGGAAGGGATAACAAAGGATTTTCTCCTGATTGTAGAAGAAGATGATCTTTGATGATGGATCTTTGATGACTGTTTTCTCTTGATTGTACCTGATTGTACAACATGCTTGGAATAATCTGTACTTTTGTATGAAAGACAACCTTGTGGATGGAGATTTTCTGTGCTGAGGAATTATGAGTGGAATTATATATAGGAGCATATTTTTATAAATTTACTATTGGAATATTTTATAGTGCCCCAAATATTAGTAAGAATGTAGAGAAAAAGGGCTGCACAGGTTGCCATTGCATCCACTGTAACTATAACCTTAAAACCCATGTGGATTATTTAAATTGCTAAAATAAATCAAAGATAAAGCGGATTTAAAAATATAAATGTGGAGGAGTGCTTTCAATATTTGAAAGCTGCAACAAATAAAGCAAGAAATGTAAATACTGTAGGAATGAGAGTGGCAGAAATTCAGAATGCAAGGGAGGTTGCTAAACAGAGTAAGACAGATCCTCCAAAAATGCTTTAACTGTATTAATAGCAAAAAATAGAAGATCTGATCTAAGTATATACTGTAGGCCCCTAAAAAGCCAGACCACACAGTTCATTATAATGGCTATAAAGAAGATAGTGTTGTGTAAACAATGTAACACTGTGGCGCTGACATATGATACACAGACAGTAATTCTGTTTTACATGGTCTTACTTCGGCTTAACTTTGATACTGTTCTGAATAATTTAGTCAAAATAATTATGAAGAAAGCACCTGGGGCGAATGGTTTACACCCAGGAAACCGCAATAAGATAAGCTCAGTTATTTCTAAGCCATTGTTTCTAATTATTTTTAATATACAATAACCTTCAGTGGCTGGGTAGGTACCAATGATTACAGGAAATACAGCCTACCTGTTCAGGACTACAGGATTTTATCTAGACACTGCTGCAGTACAGTCCATCCCAATGCTTTTAAACAGTAATATCTGTAAACAGTAATATTTGGGAACTTCTGCTTGTGTTGCAGACAAGCTTTGTCTCTCATACAGAAAGCACAATGCAAAAAATACCAATGAAAAAACATGTCACATAGCCACCGATTCAAGCCTGCCTATAAATGATCTCAGGAAGTACACTCCCAGTGAACCTGTGTGATGGTATTTGGATTCTACTATATCTGCAGTGGATAACAGGAAATGTAATGAATTCTGATATTAGCGCAGATGCAGTTAGGCATTAAAGTGGAAGAAAACTCCCACTGGACACTTGTACCTACAGGTTAGCTTATAATAAAGCTTACCCGTATGTACAAGGAATATCTTCTAAACATGCACCAAATAGGAGATATGCAGTGTCCCTGCAGCCGATGACTTTACCGGCGCATTCGATCTGAAGAAATGGCATATCCATGCTGTTCCTTCAGAGTTCTGTGTTGCAGCCAAGACTCCCATGTGCAACCGCGGTAGTAACATCATCGCGGTTTGGTCAATCACGTGGCCAGAGCCTGTGAACATGGAAGGAAGACCAGGTGAAGATGGAAGCCCTGTCAGCGTGACAGCGTGCCACTGGAGGTTCATTTTAAGGTAAGTCTTTCATAATGTGTTATTATGCGATGCATACTAGCACATTATGATATTATTTTGCAGGGGATTTTCTTTTTTTTTTTTTCTCTTTACTACTGCGTTAAGACCTTCAGTTTCTTTGTATGTGTGAAACTTTCACATAAAACGCTCCATTTGTTGCAATATTGAAAATAACCACCATGGTCAGGGTTCAATATATACTGTACCAGGAAACCAGACATCTTGCCAACATAATACAGATCTCCATTTGACTTTTTTGAATGGCAGTGCTGCGAAGCATACTAATATATACTTTCATGCTCTTGTTCTTATAATGCCCTAGCCCCTTACTTTGCTTTTCCTGTTCTAGTCATCCTTCAGCTTCTTTTGTCTGCAAAATCTATGTGAAATCTCTCATACCTTGGGAAAGACTGCTGAAGGAGGACTAGAACTGTATGGTCCCTTTCAGATAGGGTGGACTTATCAGTGAATCTGTTTGCTCAGCTGGGGATCTTTCTGCTGATCCCTGCTGAGCAAGTGGATGACAGGTCTGTGTTCACTCTGCTGCTGCTGCAGAGAGGACACGGACACAGCTCGCTGTTTTCTATGGGATGATCGGATGGAATTGGACTGCCTGTGCATTTCCACCTGACTGTAATCCTGTCCGATCGGATGCGGAATAGATGGCCATCCGTCTGTTTTAACATACAGGACCGGATCAATTAGAGAAGAGACACAGTAGCACCACTCTGAGTGTAGACGGTTAAAATCAGGCAGATTTAATGGTAAATTTGCACTCACATAGGTAGGTAACAAGTAGGCATGTCAAATGATGGAGGTCCAGTGGGAGCATCAGGTCCTTTAGCCACGCTCTGGGTGCTTTCCCGCCGCTCCAATGGTGTCCAGGGCTCCGGGAATGGCAGAGGGGCGCAGGGACTCTTTTGTCAGGCCGAGCATGCTCCAACCGTGCACCATCTTGGAAACCCGGTCCATGTGGTGACATCATCCCTGCGAGCCTCCCTGCGACCCTCTGCTGCTCACCGAGCCCTGGATACCTCCGGAGTGGCAGGAAAACACCCAGAGCACAGCCAGAGGACCTGATGCTCCCACTGGACCTCCATTACTTGACCTGCCTACCTGTTACCTATCTATGTGAGTGCAATTTTACCATTAAATCTGCCTGATTTTAACCGTCTACACTTAGAGTGGTGCTGCTGTCTGTCTTCTCTACCTGCATTAGGAGTATCTACAAGCTCTTACAGCCGGCTGCCTCCTTGGACAAGTTCATACTACTACAAGCCCCCCACTACAGATGGACTTGGACACCACCTCCACATGGACCTTCAACTAACCCCCATTGCTGATGGTCCAATCACAAACGCACACAGAGAAGATGCGTCCTAGCGCTCCCTCCCCCCCACTTACCTCAGGATCGGATCAATTGCCTGCCACTCCATTGAGAGTGAATGGGCACTCTCATTCAGTTAAATGGGTCAAGTTTGTTGGCCAGTATTACCAACAGAACATGACAGTGGAGATCATTTTTCACAATGCAAAACAGTACACAAATTATTTCTCCTCTGCTGCCTTTGCAGCTTAAAGTGATTCTAAAGGCTTTTTTTTTTAAATAACAAACATGTCTATACTCACCTGCTGTGTGCTGTGTATTTGCATAGAGCACCCCCAATCCTCCATTTCTTAGGTCCACCACCAGTGCTTCTGGCCTCTCCTTCCTGCATCCATTCACACACAGAGCCGCAGCTCGGACCAGCCCCCTCTCTCTCTCATTGTCTGACTGGCTGTGATTGACAGCAGTGGGAGCCAATGGCTCCCACTTCTGTTTCAGCCAATAGCTCCCACATCTGTTACAGCCAAATTAGGAGTGGGTGTCCAAGGATAGCCACGACTCCAATGCACATCACTGGATCAAGAGGGGCTCTTAGGTGAGTATTTGGGGGGCTGGGGGGGGCTGCTGCACAGAGAAGGTTTTTTAACCTTCGTGCATAGACCGCATGAAGGTAAAAAACCTTGAACCTTTAGAACCACTTTAAGGGGGAGCAGTTGTGGGAAGGTATAAACATGGCTCAATCAAGCATTTTTGCTGCACCCTACTGCAAGTGTATACTAGGTCTTAGAGTGAGTTATAGGCTTTAGAAATGAAGTTGGCAGGTTGATAAAAGAAAACAAAACAGAAGAAAAGTTTTGGGTGTACAATCTGGGCAGATCAAACACAAACTCAGGTCATTTAGACAAGAGTCAATCATATACAGTATGTAAACAATTTTAACAAGCAGTAAAGGTATATAAGCTTCTTGTTTTACCTTTTTATTGGTATCCTGCCTGGACCATTAATTTACAGTTTGTCACAAATTTGTCATAGATTTCTAAATTGTTTGTGTTTAATTCTACCTTGATTTAGAAATGTTAACCTTATGTCTTGTTAGTTTTTTTAAAGAAAAATACAATGTCCATTTATAAAGTGTGGCATACAATGAATATACTCCTGAATGGGCCGCTAGTAAGCACAGTTAAATAGAAATCATTTTGAATTAATTATACTGTATACATTTTTCACTACTGTGTTATTTTGTGTATTTCTGGTATTTTGAAAAGTATTTCAATGTATGAAGAAAGTGTTGGATTCTGTAATTAGCGCTTTCAAACATGTCAAAGTAGCTGATGTTTGAGTCCTCTGTCAAACATGTTTACAGAAAACCAGCTTTGAAAGAATGTGAATATTAGTTTGTGTTGAATTACCAAAGAAATGTTAATATTTCCTGCATTTAGCCTAACTGGCTATTATAAGGCACGAGCCTTGGCCCTGAGGTTATGATTTGAGAGGTCACCTGAAGTCTGACAACCCTGTCCTGCCAACTGTCTGACCTCCTGCTGTCTCCTGTATGAACATAACTGTATCCTATTAGTAGCCTTGTAGATAAATGATACAGTATCTAAAGCCAGAACAATTTTTTGTTTATTTTGGCTAAAGTTGGGACCTTTTGCCACCTGTGTCCCATTCAAAAGATTTCCTTTCCTCTAGACACAACAAGATGGAAGAGGATATTTCTCCCAAGTGAGTTAAATCCCCTCTAGGCTCCACTTTCTTTAGCAAGTGTTTTTGGAGAGTTTGTTATGTTCGTTTGTACACAATGTTTTTGGGCATTTCAGGCTTGAGCAGGGGCGAACTGACCATTTGGAAACTCGGGCACTCGGGGTCAGTAGGGGGCCCCATGAGATGCCCCTGGTACCTTTTTCATAAGCTTTTTTGAGTTTGGGCAAGGACACAGGGGCCCCATGATCCCCTATTGCCCGGGGGCCCCATGAGTTGTCAGTCAGCCCCTGAGCTGGAGCATTTTTGTTGTAGACAATGAAAAGCTAGTTACCAGCAGAAGGAGAAGAGATCACATGTTTATTAAGGCTCCTGAATCGGGCTCAGGAGTAGCGGGGCTTCAGCAACATCCATCTCGAAACTGGAAACATCACAGGTTCATATTTGCCAGCACACCATGGATCATCAATGTTGTCCGAAAAGAAGAATTGAAGAATGATCACAGCACAGAAAGAAAAGTGCAGCATTTCAGACATGTACAGGACCCCTTCATCAGGCATGTGATGTCTAGGGACCAAAGACAACGCTCAACATGGGAATCCTCATGTTGAGCGTTACATTGCTTCTAGAGAAGCTCTGCAAGTTGCTCAGGTGTGATCTGAGCTTTAGACAGTTATCAACAGAATAAGTGTTCCCGTTTGAGATTTTCCCCATCATTCATTCTCTGGCGACAAACTTTAGATTCTACATTGCTCTCGGTCCTGGTGACAAAAGTCATCAGGATAAATAGAATGAGTTAATCCCATAGACAGCAAATTAACCTGACAGGGTTTTCAGACTCAGAGAATAGGGTTCAATATAGAATCCAGAGCCTTATTAATTGCTCTAGGTCTAAAGTGCTTTATATGTTGACATGTCCATGTAATAAGATTTATGTGGGGAAAATCAAGAGGCAACTTAAAATATGTATACAGGTGAACACTTTAGAGATATCAAGTCTAAAGAACCATATAGTAGTCTGGCTCAACATATTCTGAAATTCCATGGCAGCAAGCTGCAGCGTATTAAAGTGAAAGGATTCTATGCCCTTAATTTTCCATTAAGAAGAGGAGACTTTGATAGGGAATTGTTAAACGTGAAAAATATTGGATTTATAAACTGAACACTCTGCACCCCAAAGGGTTAAATGTTGAACTAGACCTCCAAGTTTTCCTGAATAATTAAACCCTTAGGGATTTTGACCGGCCCAGGATATCTTTTCCCATTGGCTATATTTGATTAATATTAGTAGTAAGTATCCCCTGTTCTTTCTTGTTTATTACAAAAGTACTAATTTACTTATCATCTTGGTTGCTTTGAAGTGTATTGATTGTTTCTGTTGACCGTTTCAATTGATTTACTAATGGGTATAATGGCAGCATAAGATTGACATGCATGGGCGAAGTCTGACTGATATAAAAGAGTCTGCTAGCCTATCTCCCATTGGCCCTGACGAAGCTGAGTAAGATACGCCCATTGGCGAAACGCATTGACGTCACACGGCTTCACGCACCCAGTCCCAGTGGGGACACGGAGCACCACGCTACTTTCCAGTGCAGACCAATTACCACAGTGTACTCTCCAGGAAGCGGGGCCTTACTGTTGGAGGTGCTGATACAGCGGCTGTTTTATGGACTCCACACATGGAACTTAGCATTCAAGGGAAGGTCATACAATCTCCAACTGACGGAGTAGGTGGTGAGTAGCGCACTTTACTCACACCTGGTGGATATGTTGCATCTACACAAAGGCAGGGCTCTGCCAATAAAAGTCTGAAAATGGCGGCTGCCTTACGGACTTCCTACAAGTTACTTATCACTCCAGGAACAGTGACTTTACACCTTTATATCTAGTCGGCAGGGAGCTGCACATTTCTTCTACTCTTGGATGACACGGCACTCATACTTAAGGACTTTCATTTGCAATATCCACTGTCCCTCTGTGGACCTCATAAGACTATTATTGTATGAAACACACTGAGGTTGTGTTTATTGATCCCAGGAATTGGTCTAAAGGGCCACATACTATCTGGATTGCATATAGTACCTTATTCACCGCTACTTGGTTATACGTATATACATGCAGACTACACTCACTCACATGGGAATCAGGTTTATTTTCACCAAGTGACCTTTCCCTAGTTGGGCCTCTGTTTCCATGACAGTAGAGACTACACCTGCTCATTTTGATTATTGGTCTTCTAGCACTGTTACTGCACTTCTCTCATCATATATTATTATTATTATACAGTATTTATATAGCGCCAAAGGGTATGCTCAGTGCTCTACAGTAGCAAGGGGGACAGAACATGAGACAAGACAGTAACAATACACTACACGAGGGGTTCGAGGGCCCTGCTCTTTCGAGCTTACAATCTAGGATGTATCCTCATTTCGTTGGTGCACCCCGATGGGTGTGCTGAATGAGAAAAAGACCCTTGAGTCGTTGCTTCTACAGCATATTACTGTATATGGCCTAGCCATGATGTCTCTCTTGTTTATTTTTTGGTTTTCGTACTGTCTATCATTGAGGTGATGGCTACCTTGCAGTCTTTGCTCAATTGTCTCATATTGCTATTTTGTTAATAAAAAGCATTATTTGCTTATATTTCTGAGTATAACATTGTCCTTATGTAACCGCTTTTCTTTTGTGAATCATCTGTTCACAGTTTTTTCTGTAGTATTCAAACCCCCCACTACTCTATCCAGAAAGTAGAACTGCTTTAGCTTTAGATACACTTCAAGCAGAGTGTAAACAAGTTCAGGGTTATATGCTTGATACAATTATGGTAACTTAGCAGCAGAACCACAGTGTGTGTTATTGGATCGTACTCAGGCATTTGAAAGTAGCAGATGTACAGTAAGACCTCAGGAGTCTTCTCACCACTGACACTTAACTACAAGAGTCATCTCAGAAAAAAAATGAAATAAATAAGGGGAAAATATACATTTTTCATGGCTCAGGTTTTGGAATTATAATAAATTAAGACTAAAGTTTCATATTAATGCATAAGCCCAATACTGGTCGGTTCTTTTTAAAGGGATCACTCTAGCTTCTAGAATCTTCCTACTGGACTCTGAACAGATAGAATAAAACTGTTTCAGTGGATTGGTCCTTTAAATATATTTGTTAAGATAAATGCTTTAGTTATAACATTACATTGCCCAGACTTTGCTATACCACTGCAAACACTGTATTTCCTGAGGGTGGTATATAGCCTTTTCAGCTAAAAAATTTGAAACATCTTTCTGCCAAGCTTAACCTCATGAGGCATTGGAGATGGATATACCCAATCTGTCTAATATATCTAGAGATCTGAACCACAATTGTTCACTTGAAAACCTATTTGTTTTGAAAAACAATGACTAAATGTAATTCTTCCTGGCAAGCTTGGACCTCTCATTGGCTATACAAAGGTTGCATATTGGCATTGTGCCTTAACCACTTCAAGTTCGGACGCTTTTAAAAATAAATAACCCAAATTAGTTTGTAACCAAAAATTATAATTTTTTAAAATTTTGTTTTACATTTTTATTTTTTTTATATTATTATTTATGTTTTTTTTTTTTTTTTTTTTTAACACACTGTCACCCTAGCAGTACAGTGTCACCATAGTGACACTCTACTACTTGTGGGGGGTGATGAAGATTTTTTTTTTTTTACATTGCTTTTACACCCATAAAGGCTGAAAAGCAATAATTTCTCCTTCTCTCTGGCTGCATTCTTGCAGCCATTGAGAAATACTGTGCGAGCTGTGATTGGTCACAGCTTGTCACATGGTACAAGGCTGTTGTGATCATTCACAGATTTCACACATAGTAAGCAATGATGTCAGGTCCCGTACAGCGAGCAGTGGCAATCACGGTGCTACGGGCTCCCAGGGGACGTTTATAAATGGCCACCCGCCCCTGCACTGCTCCCATCCGGCTGTTTATATACATTGGCCAGACTGGAAGTGGTTAAAGAGGAGCCACAGTCTCCCCCCCAAAAAAATTAAAAATCAGCAGGTACAAATACTGTAGGTGCTGACTTTTAATATAAAGACACTTACCTGTCCAGGGATCCAGTGTTGTTCTCACCCGAACTGATTCTTCAGTTGGTTTTGGGCTCAGGCACCAACATCTTAAGTAAGAGAAACCGGCAGTAAAGTCTTCCGGCTTCACAGCTGGTTTCCTACTGAGCATGTGCACGCCACAGTTTATGAATGGTCTCTTCTGGGATCTGTGTGTGTCCCATAAGGCAACATGGGGAAGGAAGAGGGGCCGAACTTCCTCACAGATCGTGGCAGTGTTCTGACCCGAAAGTAGGAGCAGGAACTTGTCAAAACCAGGTACCCGCTGCCTTCTCCCCCCAAAAACATGCCCAATGTGGAAATGCGGGGGGGGGGGGGGAGGGGGATGCAAACAATTGCAACTTCCCCTTTTGGGTGAAATTCCGATTTAATTTTGTTAGTCTCACCTCTAGCCCTCACTGTTACACATTAATTCTCTACAGACATAACAGATTTACTCACTTTACCCTAATCCTTCAACTGGTACCAGAAACTGGTTGGTTCTTTTGTATCCCTGTTAAACTTATAGTCCAGATTTTTAGTATATGTTTTCTAAACCTTCGTGTTTCAATGCATCTGCAACTGCGTGTTTTCAATCCAGCACGTTAACTGATTGAATGCTCCGTACCTTCAATTATAAGACTTGAGATGTTTTTTCTCATTTGTTTGTTCTCTTCTGTATATTTTCCCCTTATGCACAACTACTTTAAACTTCAATAAAAAATATATTGGAAAAAAATATGAAACATCAAATTATGTTTTCAAAATCATTACATTCTACCAATGGACTTAAACCCCATTAAAGATTTGCCGTCCAGAATATTTCAACTCTTGTTTAGTATGTTGTATATTTTCTGCATCTATCAAGAAAAGTCAATTGTATCATTTGCTCTGATGACACCACAAAGAAAGGTTTCCATTGATTTTTTTTTCAAGGATGAATTCAATATATGGCTTGTTTATGCAAAGTTATGCTTGGCTTAAGACACATAAGAACCCGAGAATAAATCTTTCTAGAATCTGGACCCCTTTGAAGCTTGTTCTTGCAGAAACAAAGAAAAAAATTGCTATGATAGTCTGTGCTCCACTTACTGTCCTGACAGTGGCGTTATAAGTAGCTTCATATGCATTCCATTACAGTTTCATTCAGCATTGCTATTAAGAAGTAATAACTAACATTAGATAAATCCTTCACTGAATTTGCACTTGGCAGGAGAAACACTTATCCTTGTCATGTACTTCAGACCAATTAAACATGCAGATCGATACTTTAAGGCTAATATATGACAATAATTAGGAGTGCTGGAATGCTGAGAACAGAATAGACAGACAGTAACTCAAACTCTTTGCATAGTATGAAACAAGAAAAATATTCGAAATATGTAAAATGAGATTACTAGGTTGGCAAAACTGGTGACAATAACAGATGTCACAATTGCATTTGAACATTTTGAGCCCAAAACTTTTTTCCCTATACAGTATATCTCCCATGTTTCAGCACAATTATTATTATTATTATACAGTATTTATATAGCGCCAAAGGGTATGCTCAGCGCTGTACAGTAGCAGGGGGGACAGAACATGAGACAAGACAGTAACAATACACTACACGAGGGGTTCGAGGGCCCTGCTCTTTCGAGCTTACAATCTAGGAGGGAGGGGAAGGTGGTACAGGAAGAAATGGCTGTGGGGGATGGAATGGTGGGAGGAGTGGAGGAGGTTAGTTGTTAGGTGAGGTCAGGTGTTAGGTGAGGTTGGGGTAGGCTTCTCTGAAGAGGAGGGTTTTCAGGGTGTGCCTGAAGGTGAGGAGGGTAGGTGACAGTCTGATGGATTGGGGTAGGGAGTTCCAGAGGATGGGGGAAGTCCTAGAGAAGTCCTGCAATCGGGCGTGGGAGGAGGAGACCAGGGAGCTAGGGAACAATGCACCTGTTCTTCAGTGTAACACTGCACCACAATGCACAAAGTGTGTATCTGTGTAGCATGGTGAAACTGCTGCATGGATGTTTTTTCCTGCATTGAGGCCAACTTAAAATGAATAGGCTGCCTTAAAATAGAAAGGTTCATGAGTGCACAGTGGGGCATACATTACTTTAATTCCCTATGGTGTGAAAAGGCCCCTGTGACTGGGTTCAAATCTGTGCACACGAGACTTGTAGTGCATTGCTATATATTCGGAGTGGCACCCCAATGCACATATACAGTGTAAACAAAAGCTGCTGCTTTTTCAGCTCCTTAAAATGCACAAATGTGAATACACTTTGGTTGTTCGTTCATGCTCAAAGGAAGAGCATGTACATGTTTCATGTGGCAAGGTTCATTAAGGGCCCAAAGCTTAGCCCAATGCAGACCAACACAAAAAGCACAATAATGCACATGCACTAAGGCACGTGCTTTACAGCATTCTTAGATTAGTTCTAAGTTTTCCCTAAAGTATCATACATCCTTTTTTGGTTGAAATAGGCAACAATTAGAAAAAATGCAATTTCTTGGCACCTTGACCCAAACTTAATGGCAACAAAGCTTATTTTATAGTTGGAGGATATACTGATTCATTGATACTCCTTGTGCTCATGAGTTCTTAATATAATAGACTCAGTTATAGCTAAGCCATTGTTTCTAATTATTTGTACACAATCCTTAACGGTTGGCTAGGTACTAATGGATAGTATAAAACTAATGTAGTAGTTATATCTAAAAAAAAAAAAAGATCAAGGTCTAAACCAACAAACTATTGACCTGAAAGTTTATCTTTATTGTAGGGAAGCTATCTGAGGGATAAGGAACCAAAGAACATAAAATAAAGCGAGAGCCACACTTAGATTTATTGTAGACAGATGTAATAAAATAAAGGCTGAGGACAATATTTCACTGTTTCATATGTTCTACATTAACTTGACTTTGATAGTGTTCAGAATTAATTAGACAAAATAAATGTGCATAATGCACCTGGGGAGGATGGCTTACACCCATGAATTCTCAATTAGATATGCTGAGGTTTTTCTAAGCCATTGTTTCTAATTATTTTTAACATACAGTAATCTTTAATGGTTGGATAGGCACCAATGGATTGGTGTAAAAGTATTGTAGTAGTTATATTAAAAAAAATGAAGGTCTTCACCAACAAACATGTACATGTATTTTAGGGATTTACCTAGAGGGTGATAAGGGGTTGATATTATTATTATACAATATTTAATAAATAATAATAATAAATAACCATATACACAAATATATGATAGAATATGCTATAAGGGAGGCAGCTTTGATTTATGAAAGAAAGATGTAATAAAATAAATCTGGTACGTATGCAGACATTTGTAAAGTGGAATAGCTTTGGTCAGAGCATATCTGTACTTTTTAAGTTAGCATTTGTTTTGGTGTCAAACAATAGCAAGGTCCAAAAATATAACCTTTTCTCCTATGTCCAAGTTTCTGTGTAATTCTTAGATTTGTTTGAAGACATCTGTATGTGTAAATTAGAGTCTGCCATTTAAAAAAAATCAATATGCAATTGGCTAAAACTGGCTTAAAAACTGCATCCAAAAAGTGACCAATGATTCATATTTTCCATGGTCTAAAGTTGCAAGTGGCAAGGTTTAGTTACAAGGTTTAGTTTTGAAACTTTTACTTGTTAATAAACTATATAGAATTTTGAATTATAGTATGGTTTCCATGTTGCAGATTTTATAAAAGCTTGTAGTGGAATACATAACACTCTTATATTAAGGGATTATGTGAGGACAGAAATCTAGAAAAGGACATTGTTACATTTTAAAGGTGCAAGCTTTGGGCTGTCATGCTCATTCTTGCTTCGCTACCTTGTGAGTCACTGATTTACAACAATTATGCAGGTTGAGAATTCAGACATTTCAGCCCTTACTGACTGCATGATTGTTCCAACACCTTTGAAAAAACAATCCAGCAGTGGTTGCTCCCATATTTCTTTGCAGGTTCCATTAATGCCCCATGTGTGTATGTGTGTGTATGTGTATATCTCATATGATCACATTGTACCTTAGTAATTTCCCTGTGGGATTAATAAAGTTTTCTGAATCTGAATCACATTCAACACCATCTGTCAATTTGTGTTCATAGCAGAGATATAACTATAGCTGAGTATAGCACATAATGAAATCTCAGCTCCTCCCTCTCTCTACATAGCATGCCAATATCCATTACAGTAAAGCTTTACAGGTAGTGAAGTTGTATTTACATCTCCACCTATATTTCAGCCACCCACCAAAATGCCTTTGGCCTCACTCTCAATGCCACATCCTATTGCAGATGGGCACCACTTGCCCCAATCATTTAAAATGTTTAATCTGTACTCCTCTGGATGGGTGGGGGCTGCCCAGAGGAATGAGCAGAGTGAGCGGTCCTCATGCTTAGTAGATGATGAGCAAGGCCACTAAATGAACATTTTGGGAGTAGGGATAAAGGCAAATATTTAGGTAGGTGGCTGCTGCTCAGGGAGTTGTGGAAGAGGGATACTTAAAAGACAGCTTCACAAAAAGTAAACATTTCCTTTAACCGCTTTACCGCTGCCCTATAGTAGAACTACTGCTACATGGCGGCAGGGCTGCATAAAATCATGTATATATATATATATATATATATATATGTGATTTGCATCTCCATGTAGGGAGCGTGTGTGCTGCCATACCCACGCCGCCATTGGGCTAGGGATGTTAATCACCTGGAGATTCCTGGAGGGCACCCGGCGACTGTCGGGGAAAGCTGACATGGGAGAGCCCAGTGTGTAAACAACACAGGTCACTCTCCTGCCAGCAAGGACATGCTGCTTTGTATTTCTCTGCACAGCAGGGAAATACAAAGCAGCATGTCTCCCTTGTAAAACACACACAGTTAACCTTTTGATGTTAACCCCTTCCTGCCCAGTGTCCTTAGTACAGTGTCAGTGCTTTTTATTAGCACTGATCGCTGTATTGGTGTCATTGGGATGTCAGTGGCTGTTAGTCAATTCCCACTCAGTGTCAGAATGGCCGCTGCAGTCCTGCTATAAGTCACTGATCGCCACCGTTACTAGTATAAAAAAAATTCAAATAAAAATTCCAGTATATATACTGCCATTTGTAGATGCTATAACTTTCACATAAACCAATTAATTTACATGTATTGTTTTTTTTTTGTTTATTTAGCAAAGACATATAGAAGAATACATTTTGGCCTAAATTTATGAAGACATTTGATTTTTAAAATTTTTTACTGGATATGTTTTATAGCAAAAAGACAAAAATATAGTCTTTTTTTCGAAACTGTCAGTCTTTTTTTGTTTATAGCACAAATAATAAAAAACACAGAGGTGATCAAATAGCACTACATACCACTACATCAATTTCATTTATGTACAGAGTTGCATGACCGCGCAATTGTCAGTTAAAGTAATGCAGCGCCATATCACAAAAAATGGCCTGATCAGGAAGGGGGGTAAATCCTTTGGAGGGCAAGTGGTTAAACAGGATCAGATTTCTTTTTTGTATGCCTCGGGCAGCTAGGTAAAAGAAGGCACCCATAAAAGTACACAATGTTTTCTCCTTTGGCTGACTCTGGAAACTTGTGAACAAAACCATCACGAGAACACAATTGCAGAGACAGCAGGGGCTGTTGGGGGCACTTTCTGTAATAATGTAACATCTAATTCCATTGCATTGCCACAGAAATGTGTGCATATGTAATAAATACATCATAATACCTACATAATACCTACAGTATTTTTTTCTAATGCCATCAAATAAATAACAAATGGCTTTGAGTGCAGAGACAGGTCATTCATACAGTAGATTGGATTTATTGTGATGATTTAAAAACTAATATTTTCATTGTTTTCTCTTTCATAGACAGAACTGTCTGAGATACAGGATCAGTACCACATGCAGTTGCTTGAAGTAGATGATGAAGTGGAGAGATGGCAGAAGGAGAAAGATCGCATTAGGGTAAGAAATTCACAATCTTCAATATTACTACTGGAAAAAAAATATTTGGGGTTGATTTACTAAGAGTAGAGCATGTTCATTTTGCAAGTGAATTTTCACTTAGCTTAGTCAAAGTGGTGGAAAGCGTACCCAATCACATGCAAAGAAAAGTAAAATAAAAAATGATTTTGCTTACAGGTGATTGGATGATGCAAGTCAGCAGGGCTTCACCTACTTCAGTAAGCTAAGAAAAAATTATCTTGAAAACTGAAAGTCTATTTAGTTTTAGTAAATCAGCCCCTGTGTTTTAGGGAATACTGTATATTTTGCAAGTTTACCTTAGTATTAGTATGGTTTCTCTGTTAGGGCCAATTCACACTATGTGCAGTGACAGATGTTTTACCGCGTGGTAAAATGTCTTTTACCGCAGGGACACACAGGAAACAATTGTTTCCTATGTGTCCCATTCACACTGCAACAAAGCCTGGCATTGCACTGCAGTGTGCCACAATAAAATGCAGACATGCTGCATTGTATCATAGAGTACCAGCCCTTATCTCACTGCAATGTCAGGCAGTGGAGTGCAGTGTGATGAAGTGTATGTTTTGTACACTTCAAATAATGCTCATAGAAAAAAGAGAGAGCAGTGTGATGCGCTGAATTGCGCTGAATTGCGGACAACACTACCCCCTTCCAACCGGCATCGGAGAGTGCTGAATTGCTCCAGCTGCTCTGCGATTTAGGGAGGTTCCTATGGATTGTCAGGTCACCGCTGTTTGTTGAGAGAATCATATTACCAGTGCTGGGACAAGGTCATCCAGCTCCCAGGGCAAAGATGCCAAACTGCGTCCATGATGTGCAAGCTTAGGGGATCCTACGCCCAGCAGGTACTCGCTTGTCAAAATCACTGCCACAGTCCTGTCGGCCTTGTAACAGAAGGTAGGCACCCCATCCTTACAGTAAACCATTGCACCCGGGGCAGCCGCCCCTTCGGCCCACCCCTTGTCTCGGCCCTGCATATTACTATGTCACTATAAATACAAACATAAATTCTGTTTTAACTAAAATGTGAAAGGTTGCTATTAGTTACCATGCCTTAGACATCACCTTTGTACTTTACTATCCTATGTTAAATAACCCTAGGTTCACACTATGACAGGTTCCCAGCACCCACATTTTCATTTGAATGGACTGCTGAACTAAGGAAAATGCAGGGAAAAGATCCCTGCACCCTTTCCAAAATGTAAGTACAGGGAAACCACATGGTGCAATGCAGTCCCCAGCAAAGAAAAAAGCGCTGTGGTTTCCAGTGCTTGGATATGCTACTATGAATTAATGGCACCCCCTGACTTTGCTAACAGCAGGGAGGTTTTGATGCGGGTTTGGGAAATCGTGTGATTACACGCAGTCCTGTCATTGCATATTGTGTGAACCGAGGGTAAGACTGTGTATCAGAAAAAAAGAAGAAAAAACGTAAAAAAATATTGTGATATATCTGTTTGTCACGTGTAATGATGGGACCAGGATAACTGTAAAATATATTTTATAGAATTTTACAGCCAACCAGAAATCGGGTGTGGACCACAGCTTCAAAGATCTCATAAAAGAACTGCAGAGACAGCAAGAGGAGGTGAAAGCCAGTTTAGAGCAGAAAGAACGTGCAGCTGTTGACCTCATTGAGCAAATTGTAAATGACTTAAAAGTGAAAAAAGAGCAACTTCAAGACAAGCAACATGATGGAGATAAACTGTTACATACTACAGATGCAGTGCTCTTCTTACAGGTAAGTTTATTTTTGCAATGTTACAAACATAGTTAACCACTTCCCATCTGGCCGTTGTATATAAACAGCTGGATGGTGGCAGTGCAGGGGCGAGTTGCCGTTCATAAACGGCGCCCACCATTTTGGACTGTGTGTGCTCCCTATAATGTAAAAAAATTTTTTTTAAATTATAATTTTTCGTTATAAACTAATTTGGCTTATTTTATTTTACTATAAAGATAACTGAATACATTTTAGCCAAGATTTATGATGAAAGATTATTTATTTGCAAAAGTTTATAAGAAAAACACATTTTTTCTAAATTTTTGGACTTTTTCATTTATATAGCAAACAAAATAAAAATCCCAGTGGTGAATAAATACCAACAAAATAAAGTTTTATCTGTCTGAAAAAAAAATCTGCTAAAAAATTCATATTGGTACAGTGTTGCATGACCGCACAATTGTCATTCAAAGTGTGATAGCGCTGAAAGCTGAAAATTGGCCTGGACAGGAAGGGGGTAAAAGCGTCTGGACTTGAAGTGGTTAAGGTAAATGCTTCCCGGAGCATGAACACATAGTAGTCCCTTTATTACCATTGCTGTTATTGTTATGTAAATTTCGACTTTTTGTTAAAGTCAGCAGCCTAGCTATCATCTGCTACTCTAACAAATTCTTCCCGCCACTGAGAGCAGGGATACATGGCTATCACAACAAGGGCATGGGTGTCTTTGATGTACAGGCTCTGATACAATCTAGCTTCACTTTTACTGTGCTGGATAAGAGGCAATGTGGCTGCATTCAATAGGGGAATAAATAGGTCACTGGGGACAGACTGGGGCAGAGTTTTTATGTTGACTGATTATGTGTCAGTGAGTTGTTTATAAGCAGAGTAATTCATACTTGGCAGTGATTCCTGTAAACATTGGCAAAGGAAAGGGTTGCTTTAATATAGATGAAAAAGGACTTGTGCCTATTACATTCAACCTTGCACCACTCCTTCAGCTTTGTTCTAAAAGCAAGCAATACAAAAGCCTATGGACATATGTTGCCAAACAGAAATAAAAATCATTTCCTTCTGACACCCCCTTTCCCAAAGGCAAGTTGGTTAAATTTTCTGGATTAGCTTTTAGTAATTGGATGATATGTAATACAAGAAAATCATGTATTGCTTTTCTAAATTATAGCATTTTTTTGCCATGTGGTAAAGCTTTCCACATCTCAACTACCAGAGTAACAGATTCTTTCTAAAGCAGGTGATAACATTTCCTTTACAACATTTGCAATTGATGTCCCTTTGTCCTCATGATATGACATTGCGTTTAATCATACCTAAATACAAAAACATTAAATGGTAACTGATTCCCCTTATTGTCTTTCTTAAGTGTTTTTCTTTTTCATTAAAGAAAGGGTTACTTTTCTTTAATTTTGTACCTGGTGATCCTGGAACATCCTTTCACACATGTTTAAGTCTATGCATGAACATTGTCCTCCAAGTATTGACATTCTATGCATTCATGCAGAGTACAAGTTGATGTAGGTATAGCATGCCTACATGTTAACCATGTTCCTTGTAGTGGGACCCACAGCTTCATTCACCCATTCAAATGAAAAGCATTCTACTAGGATATGCTGCCACACCACTGTTTGGAGACATGCATCTTCTGCTATTACATGGCAAAGGTGGGGGTGCACAAACCAAGAGCTGGCAGAAAGCTCTGCATGATGCACTGATCTACAAACTACTAATGATTTAACAAGTAATAAAAAGGAGGGGGATCAAGTAATATTTAGGTTGAATTTGCTAACAGTGAGGTTTTTCATAAAGGTTTAATTGCAGCTTCATTTGCCAACCCTTTATACAAGTATTTGACTTATTAAAACATGTTTATAAATTCACTGCTATATTTCTTGGAAATAAGATTTTCAAGTTCTTCAATATAACAAATGCCTGGCTTAGAAACACCTTCAGAATGCCTATATCCTTTTCTACAGTGTAGCACTTATACTTGCAGGAGATGCTGGTGATGGTGGGACCTCTGCTTGATTCCCCCTGACATACTTGGTCGTAGACTAAAAGCCATTTACATCTGTGGGACTTAGGAGTTAGTAAGCTACTCCTCTCTAAACCTCTCTAACAATACACAGGAATTAGGCCACAAGCAACTTGGTGGTAAATTAATTAAATGTATTATGGCAAATGCAATTAAGCAAAGCATTAATCAATAAACAGATAATTACACAGACTAACTGGCACACAAAACACTATAGCAAAATTGAATTGAATTATAACAGGTGTAACTAGAGTCTCTGTAATGTCATCAACTAATTCAGAAGGTTAATAGGGTCCATGGGTGCACACTATGCATATAACACCAGTAGCTGGTGAGAACATGTGTTTCTAGTATATGAAGGTGACTGAAAGTACCTGGCGCCTAATAGTTCTGATGGGGCCCTTTTGTGGGTGATGCACTGTCCTTTTAAGAGTGTTGGTGGTGAATGTAAATGAGCAGCTGGGTAAAAGCAGTCTCTATGGCATTAACTGTATGTGTCGACCGTTTAGGATGTGTAGTTCAGCTCACCACTCCTGGCGGCTACTAGTCTGTTCCCAATGTCTTGGTTTTCAGCAGGTTCCAGAAGGCAGGTCCCAGAGGCTCAGTCTATCAGCCTGGATCCTCACACAGAGTGCAGTCTCTCAGCTTTAGTCCTGGAAATGCAGCGACTCGCTCTCTCAAGCTCACTCCCTATGGCAGCGAGGCAGACTCAGCAGCACGGTCATTCTTTCTCTCTAATGTGGCTGAACAGGCACAGAAGCAGGTCCACTCAGCTCCTCTCCTTGTCTCCAGTCCCTTGAATGTAGAGCACAGACCCTGACTCTCCTCTTTAGACTGGCCCTAATCTTGATAAATTTAGCCATTAGCCTCCATAGACGTGTATGGTTCAGAGCTCCTTTAAAGACTCTCCCAGGATCCTGTACAGCAAGTCCTCTTTGAGCTTCCTATTGGCTCTTTTTCTCTGCCCTCTGATTGAATCAAATTCTGCCGCTGTGGGGAAGAGGGCACAGATCCCATCAGGGGGGTGAGCGGGGCATCAAACCCACACACAGAGCTTCACCATTTACTTCTCCCTGATTACATTTGCAGAGAGAGAGAGAGAGAGAGAGTCAAATCAGCCCTGTTCTCTGACACGCTCCCTTAAATGCAGACCCTATGAACTTTTCTGCTCAGAGAGCAAGAATGATGTTGAGTAGACCAGCGCTTAGTGGGGACCACAAGAGAGCTTGTGTTTAAGAGGTGAGGCTCAACTCTTCTATGTGCTGGCAACACAAGGTTTTTTTTTAACCCTTGCTGTAGCATTTAGTTGGAAAAAAGAGGTATATTCACATTTGATTGCCACTTGGAGGGGCAATAGAGTTTACAGTGTCTGAAGTGAAAGCAAATATATTGTTAGAAATTATTAGAAATGAAAAAGCTAAAAGTACAGTATATGTATTGTATATAAAAATGCAGCCAGTAAAACATTAACAGGGTTGAAATGGACTATAAAGCTGACAATAATGACAAACTAAACAGTAACCAAGGCTAGGAGAATGCAGATACTTGAGGTAATACAGTCTCAGAAGACTCCTCAGAAGATGATAATCTCCTAAAAAAAATCTGAAAGTCAGTTGCATCTCCTGGAAAACAACTACGCAAAGCCACTATATCTCTTAAGAATTCCATGGAACCTGGTCTACATGTATGTCACCCGAACCTAGGCATGCTAGAGGGCAGCCAGTGTTTGGACAGATGAGGTAGTGTCTAGGCACACTAAGGTAAAATAAGCATCTAGGCATAGTTGGAGAGCAGTCAGTGTCTAGGCATGCCTCAACAGAGGCAACATTTGCTCATCTTTGGACAAGAATGCCACTTAAATGGGCCATAGGGTTTACAGTGGCCAAATAAAAAGCAGAAATATTGTTATTAGAAGTAAGTGCCTGGATTATTCTTTCAGTACCATTCCAGGAGGATAGTTAGATACATGACAGTAAATGGAGAATGAAGAGACACCTAGAAGACAGGGAAGCAAATATATGAAGCTGTGATACCAGTTGGCATTGAAAGCTGTGCTGCATAGGGGAGGACCTAAGGGTGCCTGATTTTCATCAGCACCTCTAGTGGAGAGAATGAAATTGAGTTTCCTGGCACTGCTATAATGAAACTCGTGGGTTATTTTTATTGACAACAATAAACATCAGGCAGTAACCAAGGGAAACAAAATGCAAAGAATGACAGAAAAGACAGAATTGAAACTAAAATCCACAAATTGTGAATGCATTGAGAAGTGAACAGATTGAACTATATAGGCATTATACTGGGGGAAAGTAGCAAGGCAATTAGACTTAACAGAATGAACACATGACAGAGACTAAGCTCAAGGAAGACAGGAGTGCAAGGTGACCCAGCACAGGATACAAGACAAAAGATTGAAGGCAAAATAATAGCAAGATGGAAGTGTAGGGTAAAAGGTAGCAAGATACAAGGTAACCATAGTAAGATAGGTGGGGGCAGGAAGAGCATGTCTAGAGATGGGAGAAATATAAACAATGTGAAGCCAAGGTAAGAGTGCACCTCAAGGAAAGAGAACCATGGCACAGTAATCTGTCAACAGGTGTTATTCATTAGATCAGTTTTGTATATACCTCCTCACAAATATGTCCTTTAAAATTTATGTTCCTTATGAATATTTTTGCAGGAATTCCAAATGGTAATAAGAAATGCTCCTCCAATACCCCCACTACCTACTTATGCAGTGACTCTGGAAGGAGAAAGGCTGACTCAAGCTATGGGAGCAATGAAAGAAGAACTGTTGGGAGTCTGCAAGAAGAATGTGGAGAAATACTGTAAACTTGAGGCTAATAAAAATCTTGTTGAAAAGAATGGTAAGTAATTCTCTGCTTCCAATCAATTTTACAAATTCATTTACCACTTCTAGTCAGTAGATACTGAATTCGAATAACTTGGCCCCCACCTATGCTAAGTAATTTTTCTACTTTGTTGTGAATGAGTTGTTGTTTTATCCATTCAAAATGGATAAACCCCCCTCCCTCCCAAACCCATATAGTACGCATGAAGTTTCAGATAATCTGGCCATAAATGGAACAAAATATGGCTGGTTCAGCTGGAACCATTTATGGCCAGGAGGTTGTACATAAGTCAATCTACCAGTCATCTTCGGTACAACTGCCCTGTCATATTTTCATATGGGGGAAATGAAAGACTCATCTATGGGCTGCCTTAGAGTGTCACAAAAGAAGTTACCAATGCTGGGCTTTCTTAGTAGTTAGTTCATTGTTTTCTGAACTGTATAATGCAACCAGGCAATATTCGGTATGTAATAAAAATACATATTTTATACATATATTAAATATAAATACAATGACCAATCTGTAAACTTGTTAAAACATATTTGCATTTTGCCTGAGGTTACAAGTAGCATGCAGTTAAACTGTATATAAAGTAATTTTTTTTAAAATATTGGATACATAAGTATCCAAACAAGGACACCAGTCATAAGTGGTATAGATGAGCTGCCATTTCTGACCTTAACATAAATTGCTAGTCTCTTGGATTTGATGATGGCCCTGGATTCACTGCTTTAAGAGTTCTGTCTTACTCTGGCTTGGCAACTGGCATATTCAAAATAATGTAAGTCCATGTATTATACAGATGATAGTACGCTAAATGAGAATATCTGAACATATATCAGTGTAAAAAGTATTTAAGCAGTTTGATACCTTTCTTGCCATGCCATCGAAAAACACAGATTTGCATACAGCCACAGAATACTGGCCAGGTGCCAAGATAAAATATTCTTATATTTTAAGAGCTGCCTTTTTACCTATAAATAAATCCACTCTGCCAATTCGAAAATATTCCATTATTCAGCGTTGTACGGATATTTCCTGTTACCAGTCATCATATTAATTTTCCTTTCTTTTAGTTTTCAGGATGTAGCACAGACTTAGGTGCTACACAGAGGAGCTTAATTGCTTTTCTAAATGTGTGTTGATTTCTGTGGTTTTGTGCAATTCATTTTTTATTAACTGATCTACCTTCCAACCCCAGGCGCAATATGAATAAAAGAACTGTGCTGAAGTTCCTATAATCTTTAGAAAGCCATTATCACTATATCTAACATTTAAATGGATTGGGGATTTGGGATAAAATGCACTTTGTGGTATTACAGCTCATTTATACCATAAATTGTAAAGTGCTGTTCTTGGATTTAGCATATAGTATACAAAGGGTACGGTAACATATATTGGGCAAATGTCTTAAATATTCATATAGGTCATACAATTAAGGTATTACAGATAACCTATAGTCAAATCTTTAATTGCCATCCTAATCCTCCACTTACTCCTCCAGAGGAAAGCTTCTCTTGTAACTTGCCTAACTCCTATAGGGAACATTTTCTGTGAACTCCAAGTAAAGTGGGGAGTTGTCTACAGGACACTCTATATCATGTAGGCACGCCCTGTAGAATTGGTGGAAGAGGGAGGCACAAGAACAGTTGGCAGACAGCACCTTGAAGATAAAACCCTATAATAAAGTTGTGGCACTTGCTTCATTTTTTAAACATGTGTAGAGAACACCTTTAACTGAAACATGTAATGCTGTACAAATGTACACAGATAGTTACATCTGTACTGTTATCATATATCAGGATGCTCAACCTGTGGCATATGTTGTCTGCATAATTTATCTCAGGAAGAATTATAGCTATTGCGATTCGCCAACAGTAAGGGACATACCTTTGTAACAAGAATGCAGACTCTTGCTTTCACTATTCTAAAAAACAACTTAGCAGCAGATGTATCACATACTTTTGTATGGCCCTCAGAGCCCTCTGATATGGCCCTCGACCTCAAACTGAATGCAGGAATGCACCACACCCACAGCTTACAGTAGAAGTCTATGGCAAAGCTCAGCTAACCCCTCAGGAGTAAACCGCAGCGAACCAGTGTGAAAGCAGCCTTATAGGGAGCTCGGGACAGTAAGGGCACATTTACATTTGGGTTTGGGGGCTTTTAAACCCCATAGTTGACATGTCTTTACCACACCTGCCCAATCACTGGTGTAGCGACAGAGGTTGCAATGGTGACCAAGCGCCATGTTCCAGGGGGCCTGTGCAGCCTCACTGTTACATACTGTTTTACACTTGGACAGGAGGGGTGGCGGGGTGGCATATACAGGAACAGATTCTCTCCATTTTCCTCTTGCAACTGCTGAAAAGCTGGCTTCTCCTCCTCTTCCTTCTGCTGGCATTCATCAACTGCAGAAGGAAAATGTATATTATTCTATTCAAAACAAAAAATGTGAAATTCTCAACCATTTCATTTCATTATGGCCACGACTGATTACCAAATCACGTAAGTGGCCCTCGCTATTCAAAAGGTTGAGTGTCTCTGTTTTATATGGTTATATCTCTGTCTTTAAAGCAACACTTTTGCCAAGGAGTAAAGACCCAAGGCTGTGCTACGGGTCCCCCACAGTATGTAGCTTTCTAATCTGAATATTTAAAGATTTTTGTCAAATTAAAAGAGAGATTTATCTTATTGGTGGCTCAGCACTGACAATCAACAGTGTGTTCCTTATATCCAGATGCTTCTTCATGTTGTGAATTTTACATTGAAATTCTTTAATAAAAATCTGTTGAAAGTGAAAAAAAAGAAGAAATGGGAGTGATGTAAGTGGTGAGCCTCTAGGGCTTTGTCCTACAAGCCTTGTCAGATCCTCACTCAGAGTACAGAGCCAGAACACAACAGAGTAGATTTGCTAAACGTAGCAAATTGAGTATTTAAACCAAACCTAGGAATAAGACTGTTGCTGTTAAGGTCTGGAGAGAAGAAAAGCTTGCAAAGACAGAGGGATTGATTTACTGTAACTGCATGGTGCAAAATTCTGTGCAGCTCTGCATAGAAACCAATCAGCTTCCAGGTTTTTTATCAAAGCTTAATTGAACAAGTTAGAAGCTGATTGGTTACCATGCACAGCTGCGCTAGATTTTGCACTCTCCGGTTTTAGTGAATCATCCCCAAAAGCTACATCGTGCATTGTGTAGGAAATATTTGCAAATTCCAGGTTTAACGGCAACTAGTTGAAAATAGTATAATATAAGTAGTAGGTAGGTTGATAATGATCTAGCAAATTGGCTAAATTGGGCAGCACAGTGGCTAAATGGTTAGCACTTCCGCCTGGCAGTACTAGGGTTGTTGGTTTGAATCACAACCACGGCACCAACTGCCTGCAGTTTGCATGTTCACCCTGTGCCTGCATGGGTTTCCTCCGGGTACTCTGGTTTCCTTCCACATTCCAAAGACATGCTGGTAGGTTAATTGGATCCTGTCTAAATTGGCCCTAGTATGTGTATGAATGTAAGTTAGGGACCTTAGAATGTACATCCCTTGAGGGTTAGGGACTGACGTGAATGTACAATGTATATGTAAAAGCTCTGAATACATTGACGGCGCTATATAAGTACCTGTAATAACAATAATAATATTGTGTGATATCTCTTAAAAATTAAATTTTTGAAAGCCTAATAAATCAGTATACTGGCTTAGCACTTTAAATAGCATGGGAGAAATAGAAATACTTTGTTATTTTCAACAGAGAACTAGAGATTGTGTTTCTGTTACAAAAGTATGTGATACATCTGCTGCTAAGTTGTTTTTAGAATAGTGAAAGCGAGAGAATGCATTCCTGTTACAAAGGTATTTCCCTTACTGTTGGTGAATCGCAATAGCTATTATTCTTCCTGAGATAAATTATGCAGACAACATATGCCTGCATTACATATGGCACCCCTGTATGTACCTTCTTCATTCATGTAAACTTGCAGTTAGCAGAGCTGACATTGAAAATTTATAAAGTGCTTTTCAGGTGTCATTAAATTATTGCCCTGAGTGCAGATGGTGCTTCTTTGCCTAAACAACTGTCTACGTTACACAAGCAGGAATTATATCACTTATTGATATCAAGCCTTGTATCAGCTCTCTTTCTACATATGTTCAGTTTTTTGACTGAACTGACAGGTTTGCTGCTACCAAACATTAATAAGAACATAAGTTTATACTGTCTACAAATCAATGGCAAGTAATACTTTATTAATTTATTACAGGTATTTACATAGCACCAAAAATGTATGCAGTGCTTTACATATATTGTACATAAACACCTTGGTACACTAAGCCTGGGTTCACATATGTGCGGTGCGGTATATCGCATGTGAACCACACCGCATTCCTGTGCAAATCACATGCGATTTGTGTGCGGTACGATTGGAGCTGTACATTTTGTATGGCTCTAATCACACCTCATTCGCAGCAAAAAGCTGCAGAACCTTTTTTTGAGTCCGCACTAGAATCAGATCGCATGGGTATTCACGCCTATGTGATCCGATTCTGCACATCGCTTTCGGGGTGTTGTTAACTTAACATACACACCCACAGTGGTTCGCATGAACGGGTGCAATTTTGATGCGGTGCAGAATTCGCACAAAAAACGCTGCAAAATCCGCATGGCATCAGTGTGAACCAGGGCTAACAGCTGTAGAATTTTCTGATGGGAGTAGGCAACGAGAGGATGGATGGGCCCTGACATGTTTGCTATGAGCCAAAAATTTCCAGTTATACCACTGATCTTGCAAGATAAATAGTGTCATCATTATAGGTTAACTCTGAGCCTGGGTTCACACTGATGCGGTGCGGAATTCGCGTTTTCTGTGTGCAAATTCCGCACTGCATCACAATCGCACTCCGTTCATGCGAACCGCTGCGGGTGTGTACGTTAAGTTAACAACATTTCGAAATCAGTCTGCAAACCATGGTGCGATGTGCAGAATCAGATCGCATTGGTGTGATTACCCATGCTATCCGATTCTAGTGCGGACCAAAAAAAGGGTCCTGCACCTTTTTGGTGTGGATGCAGTGCAATTTGAGCCCTACAAAATGTATGGCTCCAATCGCACCACACACCATTTGCATGTGATTTGCACAAGAATGCGGTGCGGTTCCTGTGCGAATCACATGCAATATATGGCACCGCACAAGTGTGATCCCAGCCTGAATGTTTTTATTGAATGAATTTTTATTAAACGAGGTGGCCAGATTTCTAAAACTCTTGCAAAGAGCAGTGATTAAGTAGACATCCAGGTCAGAGGGCTGTCGCTAAAAAGCAGCAATACAAATGAGAAGATCTCTGAGTCAGTCCTGAAGGACTGCTCACTGTTAGGTTATTTGTCGAAGCTGTTATTAACAAGCCCAAATACAAAGGATTATTGTCGTTTGTAAAATAAGTGAAAATGAGCATTCCCGCCTACAGAAATATGAAGCTGTAAAGTTTTATCATTAGGAAGGAAAAGAGAAATGGTGTTGAATTATAGACAAAAAATAAGAGAAACCACAATAGAAAATCTATAAACTGGAAACTGACAGCTATGGGCAAAACATATTATTTATTTCAGGTACTTATATAGCACCGTCAATTTTATGCAGCGCTTTACATATATATTGTACATTCACATCAGTCCCTAACCCTCAAAGGGTGTACAATATAAGGTCCCTAACTCACATCCATACATACACATATTAGGGCCAATTTAGACAGAAGCCAATTAACCTATCAGCATGTTTTTGGAGAGTGGGAGGAAACCGGAGTACCTGGAGGAAACCCACGCAGGCACAGGGAGATCATGCAAACTCCAGGCAGGTGGTGCCATGGTTGGGATTTGAACCAGCAACCCTAGTACTGGGAGGCGGAAGGGCTAACCATTTAGTCACTGTGCTGCCCCATATTCTCTGTGATCTGCTTGCCCTCCCTGATGAATGGGTGCATTTACCCCAACAACACATTGGACTTGTTTTAACTATTAGGTCTCTTCACATAGGCCAGCTGAGCCCACGTGCTAAGTCCATTCAGCGTAACTGTATATGGTGGTGCGATCGTAAACGCAGCTTGCAGGTGTATGCACAAAAAAGAAAACTCTCTTGTTTTTACATATGCCATTATGCTGTACTTGTGTTTACAATAGCACCACTGTAGCTGCTGACTTTTTTAAAAAAGGATACGTACCTGTCCAAGGATCCAATGCTGTCCTCACTCGGCCCGGTTCTTTGCTGGTCTTCAGGTCCTTGGTGTTGGCGTTTTTACTCTGGGAGGAAAGCTGGCTGTGACTCCTTGCGGCTTTACAGTGGGCTTCCCACTGCTCTTGTGCGAATCGCCCTGCACTTTGTGAATGGACCCACAGACGTCTGGGACCTGTGACATATCTCAGAAAGTTTCGGAGGGCGACTTCCACTGTGATTGCCTAGGCATTTGCTGCGAAAGTGGGAGTGGTACCTGCTAAAACTAGGCACCCAAAAGTGGGAGAGTGGAAGAGGAGGGGGGGGGAGGAAGTATTAAAGGTGAAGTTCTAAAGAACAGACAAGGGCGCACTCTCATCATGCATTACCGTGGTATAACACGTACAGTATTTATTGAATAAAAAGAGGATATATACTCACAAACCAACGTGATAAAATGCAGTAAAAGTAGTCCACAAAGACAGTCACAATGCATCTGTGTCTAATGATGCAGATAGGCTAACGTGTTTCGGGAGCTAGCTCTCAGGAAGGGGGTTCAGCTCCCGAAACGCGTTAGCCTATCTGCATCATTAGACACAGATGCATTGTGACTGTCTTTGTGGACTACTTTTACTGCCTTTTATCACGTTGGTTTGAGAGTATATATCCTCTTTTTATTCAATAAATATGTGTTATACCACGGTAATGCACGATGAGAGTGCGTCCTTTTTCTGTTCTTTTCCACTAGTGGTCAGATTTCTCGATCTTAAAAGGGCAACACCTCTTCGGTTGGCATTTTGGCATCGCCTTGGTTGTTTGAAGACTGGAGCCCTGGTTTCGTTCGTTCATCTTTTAAAGGTGAAGTTCTGCTTTAAGCCCCAGTAAATCTTGAAAGATTGTTGTGTGTAGTTTTGTGAGCACTGATATCTTGGTACGCGTAAAAATAGTGAATTACAGCTAAAACAATATAATAATAAGACTTTATAAAATAAGAAGCCCAGTGGCAAAGGGAGAATACATAATAGTTCACAATCCCTACATGCTGTTGCTTTGTCATCACATTAGTTACGTGTTGATCGTAATATATAATTCATACAAGAGAAACATTTAGTAACATTATATAATTACATTTTATTACCCTTCCATTGGAAATGTTATGATATACATTATTCAGTAATCTCAAAATTGGTATTCATATAATGCAGCAGCTAGACATTTTGTTGGTTTTGAGTACGGTCACAGTTATGAATGTGTAACAGTTCAGGTTAACAACAAAACATGGTTCTCCTACACTACAAGGAACAGTATTTTTCCATTGGTAATAGTTTTCTAGTCATCATTCTGTCCTTCCAGGGACTGAATTCTTTAACATTTAGTTTAACAGCATATTTGGACCAACTGTTTCATTTTTCAGGCTTGCCAGTGAACCTGTATTGGAAATCAGAAAAACAAAAATCCCCCTTATTTGTATACCTGCAGTTACAGTGTGGGGAATGCCTTGACCACAGCTGATTGGGCCAACATTGACAGCTTCCTTCCAGGTTCAGATGAACATGGGTTTTGACCAAACCCAATCTCATCCCTACCGGAGATACAACGGAAAGGGTTAGGAAATCCCTTTCAAAATTAAGGAAGTCAGTTGCACTGAAAAAAGTGTCCCCAGTGAAAGATATTCCCTCATCTCTTGTTCTAGTGACAGCTGTAAAATTTGGATTTCCTATCAGATATGTCCAGTGATATGCATGAGAGCCGAGGCTCTCTCAGCTTTCTTTCTCCTCATTGACTCAAACACAGCAGTAGGAGCCATTGACAGCACACATCTAGTGAGGAGATAGCAGGGGGTGGGACTGAGCCACAATATCTGTGTCTTATGGACTAACAGAGCTGACTGGAGAGCAAGCACACATGAGTGCCCCCAGCGCAAGCAGCTTGCTATGGAGGCACTCAGTGGGTGGAGGGGCCAGGAGCGCAGGTGGAGGACTTGAGAAGAGGTGGATCTGTGCTGCTCTGTGCAAAACCATTGTACAGAGTAGGTAAGTATGACATGTTTGTTAGTTTAAATAAATAAAAAGTGAGACTTTAGAATCACTGTAAACACAAACTAGTGTATGCTTATAACTGGCTCACTAATTAAGACCAGATATTTCAGAAATTAATTACTGGGTAGATTGTGAATTCAAGAAACAACTAATTTGTTATGCTCTCTGCAGTTATTTTATCATTGTAAAGCCTGTATCCTGTGACATTGCTTAATGACATTTCAGCAAAAAATAAAAAATGAAAAGGCTGTACAGAAGGGCATTTTGAAAACTGCCAAACTGCATGTTTTTGATGCAAATATATTCAAGCATTTATATGAATCTGTATGTAATAGTTTGTGCCAAAGCTAAATTATATAGAATGCATGTTGCTACAATTATGTGTGTTAGTCAAGTTGATTTTCATACCAATTAAATCAGACTTTGAAAACGTGGTTCAAAAAAAGCATTTCAAGTATATCATTGAGTCACTGATAGAAAGCAATGTTTAATTGCTCTACTGCGTGTACCTACTGTAGGTAGTGTATGTATATATGTAATGGACTTAACTAAGAGGTAGAATTTTTTTTATATAAAAATGCCTTGAAACTTGAGTAAATGAAAACCTCAACTGAAAAATACCCAATTTGCTAAAGCACTGTCTATCGTAAACTATTGTATTTTTGTAGAAAGAAAAAAATGTTTCCACCTTTTTCAAATTTTTATAAAACGGACATACGCACATGAATCTCATATACTCATCTCTTTGGCTTCAATCAAAGGCTGTGGCATGTTATAGATCAGGATGTATTTCTTAAATATACTAGTCTTCTTATATTTTGCCTCCCTGGTTCCTTCCTCTTTATTAGCATATTCTTTTTTAGCATGTGAAATTTTAGTTCATCCTTAGTTTATTAAAAAGAAGCTTTGGCCGTACTTATCTTGTGGATCACAGAAGTGCACTTAGTTCTGCACTCTTGTGATCCAGATCCAGCTGACAGGGGACTGAAGTCCACTGACAGTTGACGTCACAGAGCTGTCCAGGCTCTGGAAGGATCCTGACAATAATGTTGTGATCCTCCCAGATGCCTGCCTGGCAGCTGGTTCAGCATCTCAGCACACCACTGAGAGCCTGAACCAGCTGCTTCCATCCCCTCCACAGCCCAGCGCTCCAGTGAGAGCTGAAGGGCAGAGTACAGCAGGGTGGTGACTGTCAGAGTGGACCTGAGACCTGAGCGATTAGTGGTTTTTGTTCACTCAGTTCTGCGTGTACAGCCGACTGGGGACAGCTGCAGCATTGGATCGATGCTGCAACCATCTAGGTTTGTTTGTTTTTTTTACCATATATACCATAGTAATTTTACCATTTTGCTGTTTGCATGGAGCTTAGATTTAAAACGGACCTTGCATGAAAATGCAAAGCCTGCTTGGCTGCCCCACCCAATAAACCTCCCCCCCAAAACATTAGAAGAAAAAAAAGCAAATACATACTGCAGACCCCAGCTTTTGGTCACTTCCTCTTGGCGCCATTGATGTCTCACTGCTACCTGCTAAATTCTCCAATCTCATGAGAATGTGCACTGTGAGCTCTGTAAAGGAGCCGATTCTAGCCGAATTTCAAGTATTCAGCTGTTCCAAGAGACAGCAGTGAGGCTCAGTGATGTCACCGACACCTACAAGAATCATCCAGAAGCCAGGGTCTGAGATATGTTGTCCTTTTTTAATGGTTTGGGCTTTTTTAGCTTTAAATTAGTACTTTTTGGGGGGAGGGGCTCACAGGCAAGCAGACCTGACTTTTTTTTTTTTTATAGAAGGTCCACTTCAAAGTAATACAGAAGGTACAAATTATCCATAAATAAATATTTCATTTTGATTAGCAATGTTTCATTTTCAAACTTTACTGCTGGTGTTTAATGATATGTTTTTCTAGCATTATTAAAGGATAATAGAGTATATAATTATAGAAACGGAACATGATCACAGAACACATGACAAATAAACATAACGTTCTGTTAGAATGTAATTAAATTATAGTTTTTTTAACAGTGCTTCTTAGGCTTAAACATGTTTATTCTTGTGTTTTAGTGGAGAACAGATACATGATGAAGGATCTGGCAACTAACTGGGCACAACCAAGTGACTCATATGGAAGGTTCAGCTCTCTCTTTAATGTGAAAGGTATTAATTAGCTTTCTTTATCCTGCTCTGTTTATTTTCTCTTCTTCTTAGTAGTAGTATACTAAGTTTATAGAAAGAGAACTGTCTTATACTTTAATACCTGACAGCTGTGGCGTTATTGGTCATTTAGTACACATTATATGTAATTCCTATTTTCACAAAAGTTTTACATAATAGAACCAAATTATACAAAATTACAATTTTAAGAGCCAGTTAGAAAGAGAGAGAGAGATGGGGAGAGAAAACTCTACATAAATACAAAGGATAAATCAAAATGTATAGCAAGCATATGAAATGAATGAGTACATTCTATTGACGGCTTCCTATTGTTAAAAGCATAAGCAGAATAAAGTAAAGTAAAGTAAAAGTAAAGTACATAAAATAATATAACAGGAATTCATGGGTTTGAAATACGATACATAAAGCATGGGGACAGATTAAGAGGTTCACTTGTTCAAACATTAGAAAACTGAAGACATATGATCTAAGCTACTTTGACAAGTGGAATTGTTGTAAGGAACAGGTGTGATGGAGCATCTGAAAAACTATTCATTCCCTTAGATTTTCATGTTCTACAGTCTCTAGATTTGCTTAAATAGCTGTACATAGAAGTTCTGTGGACAACCCACCAAATTAATTAAATAAGGTCAGAGAAGAATGGCTATAAACCTAGTGCTCATGAGCATTGTAATAGCAATGCCTGTATGGCAAAATGGGAATTTACATGATCTGCCTTTTGATTATATCAATTTCTCTATTTCTAAAGATGTTTACACTTAAAGTGGTTGTAAACCCTTACATTTATCAGTGAAGTGACTGGCCACAGGTGACACACAGAGAGGAAATAAAACATCTTACATAGGTTGTACCTGTCTATCTGCAGTCTTCTCTTCTCTACATCTGTTCAAACTGCTGAATTTATACAGCTTGTCTGAGAGTTCAGAAAAAAGGGGGCAGGGAGCTGAAATTACACTCTGCAGAGGTCAGTGAGAAGAGTTCTGAGAGCTGATTGATGGGAAGATACACAGCCAATGAACACAGCTCACATGAACAGAGTTGAGGCTGTCAATCTGATGGAGGTCCCTCCTCTATCACCATTTTGCTTTTGGTGCTGGGAAACTGGCCAAAAGGGTTTCGTGCAGATAGCAGAGGAAGGAGGCAGCAGACAGACACTTACTGCTCTTAATTGAGACAAGTACACATAATAGAGGGATATGCTTTGTTCATATTTAATGTCTGAGATTTACAATAACTTTAAATGTAGGTCATATGTTTATTAGCTATACAGTAAAGATTATTATTTTTATGAATATTATTATTTTTGATGCACATACTTACCTTGCTTTATACTCTGTAGCTGGTGGACGACCATCCTTTCAGCCCTCTTCTGTACACACATTAGCTGACAGCTCTGCTTCAAGCTTGAACAGCCTCTATGGAGCCAAAGGTATAAAATACATTCACTATGCTTCTGAAGTAATTTTGTACATTTAGCAAACATAATGGAGAGCTAGATGCTACTTTCATATATAAGACATCCACTACTACAGGTGCACTACATATGGTTAGAAGTGCACATATCATATGTATTAAAACAATTCCCACCAAGAGTCTATGAATAGGCACAAAATACCATAATATACTGTATATTTAAATACTACATCTGATATAATTTTCATATGATATTATTCTATTGTTATTCCTGTTTCAAGTTTTCTCACATACTGTATCTATGCAGACATTTCTTTGTTCATTTGGTTTGGCTAGATGGATATCCATGCAGCCAATCATTTGTTTGCAAAAACAAAATATGATTTGGCATATTTAGAAGTTTTTATTGGCTTACCAAGTGACATAGAAGTTTGGAAATGTTAATACCACAAGTATAAGAATTTATAATCACTATTACCTTCACACCCTATAGTCTTTCCACTGACACACACTAGTCAGATTTTACCAAATGATACCTAAAAGCTAGGTGTAGACCTTAATCTAATGCATATTAAATGTCTTTGTGAGCATTTAGGGATGGTCATACTTAAGTCACCTGTATAGTACAGTCCTGATTAAAGCTTCTCCAGATTCTTGACAGAGCCATAACACATAATAAGAAAGTGAGGTGTGAACACTTGATGAAGTTCTCAGACTCCCTGGAAGAGCTCATTTGAATTTATCTCAGTCAGACCAAAGTCATATCTCGTCCACAGAGGAGACAGTGATTGGAATTTAATAAGGAGATTGGGTATGAGCCCATAATCACAAAGTTGGAGAATTAAAGGTCTGAAAAAATATATCAGTCATTATAAAAGTGGTGGTCAAATATTTTGTTAAGAATAGGTATACAGTTACAATTGGCTCAAAAGAGTTTGAAGTTCAATTTAATTTTTACCAAAAGTATTGGCAATCTAATGCATTGTTATTTATTTATTACAGGTACTTATATAGCGCCATCAATTTACGCAGCGCTTTTACATATATATATTGTACATTCACATCAGTCCTTAACCCTCAAGGGACGTACAACCTAAGGTCCCGAACTCACATTCATACATATACATACTTTAGACAGGAGCCAATTCACCTACTAGCATGTCCTTGGAGTGTGGGAGGAACCTGGAAGAAACCCACCCAGTCAGAAGGAGAACATGCAAACTCCAGGCAGGTGGTGCTGTGGTTGGGGTTTGAACCAACGACCCTAGTTCTGCCAGGAGGAAGTGCTAACCATTTAGCCACTGTGTTGCCCACAATGTTTACCGTTTAACATTTAACGTTTTCACGAGCATGCTGTTAGTGCCGTGGAGAAAAAATATTTAAATACCTTGCAAACTGCAAAATATACATTATTAGTTTAATATAACTGTGAAAGCAGTATACTCAAAATATAAAAAATTTCAGAAAGAAAGTAACCTAAATATTCGTAGTTGTTTTTCACTGACAAATATATGTCTACTAACCTAACATTGCTGATAAGCACCATATTACAGCTGTACACAGTTCCCTGATTTGCACTTTAAATGTGTTATGATTGCATGCTTTCTGTTAATAGCCGCATGATTTTCCCAGGTAATATGTTCGCTTGCTGTATGCTCTAACCCAGTGGCCCTCATTCAATAAGTCTATGCATGTATTAGATGCAGTTACAGTAGCCCCTGGATCTGAATAGATTTGCATCTTGATCTCAGGTTAGCTTTGCCCCAGAGCCATAGTAAGCATGAAGCGTATTTACTAAAGTAAAAGGTAAGGTGAACTGCAATTAACCTGTGTTTACATCACATATCCAATCATGTGAAAGTAAAATTAAAGAAATAGGAACTCCTCCTGTGCATTATTGTATGTTTAAAAAGAACACATTATGTGATCCTTTCTTTTTCCCATGAAAGGCAAAGTAAAAGGATAACTTAACGTCCCCCCTCCTTCCTCAGTGGCATACATTCAACTTTCCTGGCTCTCCACCTCTCCAGTTGGCTGTCTGGAGGAAAACATCAATGTGTAAGCTCCAAACTGACTAATCAGAGCACACACCGTGCCTCCCCAGGTCCATGTGACAGTGTTGGGCCTATCGCCAAGCAGCTAGCTCTGTCACATGAAAGGTGAAGGAGTAAGTCACCTGGAAGTGACTGGAAGAGACGCTTCACTCTTGGTGATCAAAGAAAGACACATGGGGGTTTATTTACTAAAGCTGGAGAGTCCAAAATAAGACTCCCTTCTGCATAGAAACCAATCAGCTTCCAGGTTTCATTGCCAAAGCTTCATTGAACAAGCTGAGGTTAGAAGCTGATTGGTTTCTATGCAGAAGGGAGTCTGATTTTGGACTCTCCAGCTTTAGTAAATAAATCCCATGGGGTCAAGGAATGATGCATATATGCTGTTAGAGGTGGTGGTGGGGTTGGAGGCTTGATGTGGCCTTTACTTTGCCCTGTATGGACAAACGAAGGGTTGACTTTAACTTCATATCCCTTGATACTTAAGTAAACTTTTCCCATTGGCCAAGTTACTGTACATTTGCACTCGTGGGACAAGTGAGTTAACTAATCCAAACAATACCTTAGTAACTGGTCCCTTAGTGGAAAGTTTACTTACCAGTGAGAATGTGGTCACTTCAAATAATCAGACATGTATACAAGGGGATTAAAAATTGGAAATCCTGTTGCACATGATAATGGAAGTGATCACAGCATCGTTTCGCAAAGTGAGCATTGTACTCCTTTATTAAGTCAACCCCATTGTTTACTGCAATCTTTAATCAGAACCAGGAGTGAATATATACATGTTCTGCATATAGGATCTAGATACAAAGCAATGTATTATTTCTTAGATCTGTTGTTGTTTAATGTGTTAGCAATGATTCTCAAACTATAGTGAGCTGTAATACAGAAGTCCGCACAACTGGCTACTTTCACACTGAGGAGTTTTTGAAGCATTTTTGCATAAAATGAGCGCCTAAAAAGCTCAAGAAAAATCCTTCCCTATGTATAAGAATGTATATCTATGTATGTTTTCACACTGAGGCGTTGTGCTGGCGGTGCGGTGTAAAAACTCCTGCTTGCAGTATCTTTGGGGCATGTTTGGTGAGTTAAAAAAAACACCACAAAAACGCCTCTTTCAATTGAAATCAATGGAAAATGCCCAAAAAGCGCCTCAAAAACGTCTCTGAGAAGCGTTTTTGGTGCAGTTTTTAAGTCCTTTACAAAATGTTCAGAAAGCGCAGCAAAAGTGCGGTAAAAACACCTATGCATTTTTGCTGTGTTTTTGCGGTTGATCAGTGTGAAAGGTTTTCCACACCATTTTTTGCCATTTAAATGAACTTTATCTTTACAGGAAAATGATTAAAATAATTATTTGTAAACTTAGAGTTCTCTATAGAAATTTATTTCATAAAGACTTTGCTATGTAGTGTAATTCTTAAGAGATAGCGCCTCTTGTTATAGGATCACACAGGATGTTCGACACCTCTTCCTTTACGGCCCAAGAAGATACTCCCAGCTTCTCCCAACCGAATTATTCTCAGAAAGGTATTCCTACCGGTTCTGATGCTAGTTAAACTTCACACCAAGGGGGCTACGTATAAACGTACATTTGAGTTTCAGCAAACATTCTCTAGTGGAGAATCAATTGATGTCTTTCAAACTGCATTGGTTGAACTGGGTGGACTTTTGCCTTTTTTCAGCCAGACTAACTATGTAACACATGGACATGAAAGATTCACCTGCAGAGAATGTTTGTTGAATTTCAGAATCTCTGCTTTATAAGTATGTCCCTTAATATTATATTCGCAGTGGAAATCAGAGTATGAATCATGAAAAGGAAAGTTCCACCTTTTGTTCACTGTTCATGCTTTGTGGCTCGCATTAACTGCTTTTCTGACCTCTACTCAATGTCATAATTGGGACCTTTTCTTCCTTCCTATTCTAAAGAACTAACATAACCGAAGAAGACATTTTTTACTATACACTTTTTATTTACAGTTATATTTATAAAAATACATTATTTCATTTGTGGAAAGAGAGAAATAAAATGTATTTGTTCTCTCTTGGGTACAAGGATAGCAGAGTAGGGTTTAAAAAGCTTTAGGGGACCTGTATGTTTGAGTAAAGGAAACCTGCACTGTATAGCAGTTACATTGTTCTAAAGGGCTTTGTGTCACATTTTTGAACAGGGTTGGGAGCACATTAAAAATAAATGATCTGCCTAAATGCAAAATACACTAACTTTCAAAACTCTATGCGATAACCGGGGGCGGACTGACAACTCATGGTGCCCCTGGGCAGTAGGGGATCATGGGGCCCCTGTGTCCTCACCCACACTCAAACCACACCCAAAAAAACCTATGAAAGGTACTAGAGGCATCTCATGGGGCCCCCTACTGACCCTGGGACCTCGGGCAGTGCTCAAGTGCCCAAATGGTCAGTCTGCCCCTGGCGATAGCACATCTTAGCATCCCATAAAGATCTACAGTTGACCTCAGACTGAATTTTGACCATCTTTCACCAAATCTGAGACCCGTCGTTTTATTTTGGGTAAAGGATGGTGCTCTCAGCAAAGCAGGGTTACCAGTCACCAAAATATTTTTATTTGCAGAACTTGGAAATTTTACTGACAGGGCCATATTTTACAACAAATCCAAATGTCACAGAAAATAATATTCAAGTATAAAAAGCAAAATCCACTTGCACATTGTCCTCACCTGCTACTGTATTCAGTCATTATATAACCAGTTCTATTTTCACCCACATGAATGTGAAGTTTGGCTTGGGCCCAGAAAATCTAGTTCTGTCAGACTTGGTCAAATCTGTTAAAGATTGCTTCCTCTAAGTCCCATTTTACAGTGAAAAAAAACAACTTTAGACAGTAAGATTCTTCTTTTAACTCAGCTTGGTTCTAAGAATGGAAATGCACAGATCTATTGGACACTGAGCAATTTAGTGAATGTTTTCACTACTACCTGGATGTGGCCAATAGGAACATTTTATATCTTGGCTTAATAAGGTACTTAGCAGTCTAAAAAGAAGATAAAAAAAAAGGAATGTAATCTTCTTTGATCTTTAGTTTTTTTCCCTTCATTTTATTGGCAATGTAAATTTCATTGCTGTTTGCTTTAGCAGCTTGGATTGAGGGTTGTATATTAGCAGAGTTACCACAACACACTCTAATGAGAGAACATAAGTGTGTTTTGGATTGCTGGCATTTATTATGAATAAGTAGAGATTAAGATATAATTAGGATCTGCAAAAGTCGATCAGAAAGTGGGAAGAATCCAGCTAGATTGCTTTACACATTAGTGCATCACAATATAAAACATGCAATAAGTGCGCTAAAGTGACATTAAAAGCCACTACAGTGAGTGCTTAGCTACAAATCAGAGGGGTAAACCTAAATGACAAAAGGGAGGCGGATCAATCTTGATCACAGATCTTTTTATTGTATGTAGGGGTGTAAATCCAATGCTCTTCAGAATGACAGTGTTGCCTTTATCAGGGCTGATTTGTTCAGAAGCTTTGTTTTTGAAGCAAAATTAAAGTATAACTAAAGGCAAAACTTTTTCCTTCGTTCTTGACAGAGTGGAGATGGCTTAGAACACCCATTAGATTTTTGTTGCTATCTCTGCCCCTCCCCCACTTGTTATGGAATGGAGATTCACCTTTTCTATTAGTCATATGTACCACTATCATTGAAAGTGAAAGTAAAAGAAAATCCTAAATATTAGGTTGTCCCTAGAAAAGTAATAGAGGGGAAATCTTCCAATGGGGACGTGTATGTGTGTGTGTGTGTGGGGTGGTCAAGGGATTCACTTAATTTTCAGGGATTTCCTCTCACTTCCTGTTTTGGCTATGAGACAGAAAGTGATGGTAATTCTCCCCAAAGGGACACATATGGCAAAAAAAAACTTTATAAGCCCCCTTACTCTATCCAACATGAAAAAAAGTTTTGCCTATAGTTCCGCTTTAATTGTTTCCCATTCGCTCTATAGCAGAAATACTGCTACAGGGCGGCATGGGTGCACAAAATCACATATATATACACTACCCGCGCCACCATTCACGGCCGCAGCTGTCAATCACCAGCACCTGGTGATTTCCGCTGATCTCCGATGGAGGGAAGAACTGTTTTGTTTACTAACAGTTCTTCTCCCTGTCAGCTTAAGCACACTGCTTTGGATGGCTGTGCACAGCACAGCCATCCATAGCAGTGTGCTTACAGTGAAGCACACTGACAAGGCCCCCTATGTAAGACACGCCCAGCACACAGTTAACCCTTTGATTGCCCCTCATGTTAACCACTTTCTGCCCAGTGCCATTAGTACTGTGGCAATGCTTTTTTCAGCACCGATTACTGTATTGGTGTCACTGGGGATGTCAGTGACACCAAGTCAGTTCCCCCCAGTGTCAGAATATCCGCTGCAGTCCTGCAGTCCCGCTATAAGTTGCTGATCATGGCCATTACCAGTAAAAATAAAAACAAATTCCAGTATCTATACCGCCATTTCTAAACGCTAAAACTAAAATCCTGCAAGCCAATTAATTTACACATATTGGGATTTGATTTTTAGCAAAGACATGTATCAGAGTACATTTTGGCCTAAATGTATGATGAAATTTGATTTTTAAATTTTTTTACTGGATATGTTTAATAGCAAAAAGTAAAAAATATTGTTTTTTTTTATCAAAATTGGCAGTATTTTTTTGTTTTTCATTTTATAGCGCAAAAAAAAATAAAAAAATGCACAGGCAATCAAATACCACCAAAAGAAAGCTCAATTCGTGGGAAAAAAAGACATAAATTTAATTTGGGTGCAGCATGACATCACACCCAAGGAGGGGGAGGGGGTAATTCCTCAGGACGGCAAGTGGTTAAAGCATATCTATACAAAAAAACAAAGATTTAATATATTGCACCTTTCCAATCCTAAATATGATGGCAGCATTAATTTTCATTTTTTTAGGCTTTTATTTCTTTGTTTTCACCTGGTTATCCAGCCAGTAATACACTTCCTGTCTTAAAGTGGCTTTGCTCTAAGTCATCCTTGGACAGCAGGTAACACTTTTTAAGCAGTTATAGCAACAGTTGTTTGTTTTTGGGATAAAGATTTTACATACATTAATAAAATCTAACCATTGCAAGCACCCCTGATAGCATTAAATGTTTTTTCTCGACCCTCTAACTGCCACTCCTGCTGGGTAGCTTGGTCTGTTGAAGTTGAAAAATAACAGACTTACTGACTGGATCATGAAGTGAAAAATAAAGAAAAAAAGCCTACAAAACCCCTAGGGCAACCATCTGATTGAGGGATTGGTAAACCCAACACAGACCAATTGTGTTGCAATAAATTACAATTTTTTTTGGGGGGGGGTTGATATTCTAATTCTAATATCCATCATTTATAAAAGTCCGTTTTTCTGAGTACCAGATTACACAATACTAAAGTCTGCTAAATTGGTTGCCAAGATAAATTTCTCCTTTGGAAAATGTCTTCTTTGGGCTCAATCTACTCCCACTAATTACACTGTTAGTTAATATTCGTGTTTATTTTGTGTTCTTTGTGTACTGTTTTCTAATCTAACAAATTACCAAGGCTAGGAAATATAACAACATTTCCAAGTCTCCAAGAGCAGGCAAAGTGGTACCATACTACAAGTATACATGCTCCAAAAAAAATCAAACAATCATATTGACTTTATTAGCCATTACCTCTTATGTAGTCGGTTTTCTCAGTAATTTTTTTCTAGTCAGTTTTACTTCCCTTCTTTTAAATTTTGGTTAACCGTATGTTAATTAAACTGTATTTTTTCTAGCCACCAGCCAAGTTCCATCCTACCAATTTTCATCCACTGTGACAACCACAGAGACTAATAGTCAGCAAGAAAACAACCCCTACAACATGAATGGTAAATGTGTGATATTAAACTTTTTTTTTTTCTAATAACAAACATGTTATACTTACCTGCTCTGTGAAAGGTATAGCAGACCTGATCCTCCTCTTCTGGGGTCCCCCGCTGGCACTCCTAGCTCCTCCCCACTTCCAAGTACCCCCTCAGCAAGCCGTTTTGGGTACTCGTGCAGGCTTGCTCCTGAGCTCCTTGCTGTGTCCTTTGACACAGAGATCAGGGCTTTGATCTGCTCCCTGTTCCCTCATCATATGATTTGATTGGCCAATGGCTCCTGCTGCTATCAATTTGCCCTGTGGGGAGGGAGAGAGCAGAGAGAGCCGCTGCTCTCATATACAGCAGTGGATTGAGAATGGGCTCAGGTAAGTATAAGGTTGGGCAGGAGAGGGATAATGGACACAGAAGGTTTTTTTATTTTAATGTAGAGAATGCATTAAGGTAAAAAGAAAAAACCTTAAAGCTTTAGAACCACTTTAAACTATAATATGTATATTGTCATTGTCATTGGGTCACATAAAATACATTCAATACATTTCACAATATGTGTTTGCATCTTCTCTTGTACAAGAGGGCCAGATTGTGTAGAAAGTGTTTAACTTACTACTATGCTGTTGATATTTAGATCATAATCAGACTATCCTGACCAATCCCTAAAGATTCAGGTAGAACATACAAGGGCTGTTATTACGTATATTGCTTTGACAAGAACTGAACCCTGGATCTCAGTATTGCCAAGTCACCCTTCTGCTCAATATATTAATTTCCCACTAAAGCATTTCCCATTAATTGCCCACATTGTCCATAACAAATACACTCAAAGGGGCAAATTGCTTCCCTGAGACGTTAATTTTATCCCAGACTGTATTTTCTTCAAACAGTAAGTAAGGTTTAGGGGGACTTTTATTTTCTCTAAAAGCTGTTTCATATTTGAAGAGACTAAGTTCAAAATGATTGTGTTTAACATACTGAACTTCCATTCTTGCAGTGGTCCAACTTCTAATTGGTAGCTGTGAATTATAGCATGTAGTGTTAGTGTAGAGACCAAGTAAAGGTCAGTATAACAGACTTATATAGGGCTGTACTGCAAGACTGGACATGTCTATTGGGGTGAGCTTAAGGTTTGGTCTGGACACATGTTTGGACCAAATATTGGCATTTGGGCAAACGCCCTAACATTTACTTATGCAGTGGGAGCTGAATGTTATGTAAAATAGTGGTAAAACTTCTGCTATTATGCATGGCAGCTTCTGTTAGAGGTTAAGGACAATGCAGGTGCAGGCATTGCTGAGTCCTTAACAACTAGTGGTGTCACCCGGCCCCGTTCACTTAAATGGTTGGGAATCCCCAGCCACATAAGCAAAAGAGCTGGGGATAGTTAAAAGAAAAAATGGCACAGGAGTTCCCCTATAATTCATACCAAATCCTTTGGGTCTGATATGGATTTTAAAGGGGAACCCCACAAATTATTTGTTTTGGTACATGTCTCCCAGCATGAGGCTGTTGCCAGCCTGCCATGGCATTTGTTTGAAAATTGCTTGCCTGTTAGCCTAGAAAATGAACAAAACTGACTTTTAACATTCGGGTTCCTGTTGACTTGAGTGTGGTTCAGATTCTTCATCCAAACCTTGCTTGAGCTGAACCCAGGTGTGTTCTGCTCATTACTACTATAGAGAGAAGGAGAGAGAAAGAGCGCAGATAGCTTCCCTGTTAGCTGTGCATACAACAGATGTATTATCTCTTACTTTACTTAGAATAATATATTATGCCCAAAGAACAAATATGTTATTTTAAATCTTCCCTCTGTTCCTACAGTGTACCCAATGATGACAAGGCACCAACCAGCAAAAGCTTTGCCACAAACATGGAAATCCCCAAAACAGAGTCTGCTGGTGAGTTTAGTGTACTTCATTAATGATCTGATCATCTGTTCTGTGGGGTCATCCCCAACCTCTTTCAGCTTGTGAACTATAGCATGTATAACTTGTGGGCTATGCTGTTTTTGTTATTGCTACTACTACTAATACTGTTAACCATCGATATCCAAAAATGTTTTGGTCAGATTGGTCATTGTTAGATATAATATAATATTATGCACTTTTATGTCTTGAGACATATACCTAAGTCTTGGACTCAGATATCAAGTGGTTGGGGTATAGATTATGGCCTTATGTTGTTGGTGTCTGTAAGTTTATGTTTTCAGATGCACCATAGCATAACCATTTCTATCATTGTCTGTGTGTACGAAAATGCATAGATATTATTGTGAAACACGCTATGCTGTATCTACTTCCACTGGTCACCACAATTGCCCCATTGTTTGCAAACAATGATTTTGAAGCAATCAAATTGTGTAGGGTTTACAATGTATTTATAGCCCAAGTTTTTTATGCTTTACATAATTTAGGGATGTCATTTTTTCCTGCCACTCTCCTTTTATTTTCTGTGCCATTGGAGAGATTTCCCCTTACTTCCTGTCTTACAGAAACAACATGAAGTGAGAGAAAGTCTCCTAAAAGTGAGGGGAATTTCTCTCTTAAGCCGAGTATGCACACATAGATTATTGTTGTTCAGCATGCGGGCTAAAGAAAAATATTCAAACAGATTCCTCCATCCATGTTATACAGCACAGATGGAGGAATCTCCTGCTGTGGCTATTGTATTACAATAAATGGTATAGTAGGTGCCCAGCTTTAGACAACTGCCCCTGGAGTAGATGCCCCCAATGGAAGATTTGCTCTTATTTCTTGTAACTGTAACATTTTGCATTTCCCATCACTTTCTGTTTCCCGTCACTTTCCCGTCACTTTCCAATGATTTCAGAGACAAATAGAGAGAGAGAATCTGAATCTTGTTATTTACGTTATTTCTATCCATAACTATAAAAAAAAAAATGGAAAAAAAAGCTTTGAATTCCAAGTACACACAGAGAGCACTCTCAGGTGGAGGAAATGCTTGATGCTGCTCAGATAAGTTCAAACATGTTGGAAAATCTCTGTGAATGTTTTGCGACTGCTTCCCTTCCTTACGAGTAAAAGGGACAAGCCTTCATAGAGCATGTACCACAACAGAAAATCCAAAACTGGAATAAAATTCAGTGCTAGCAATGTAGTAAGCAAAGCAAACAAGCCCAATCTGGTTTCTCACCCTTACTCTTAGCCTGTATGAGATCTGCCTGTGTATTCTAAACCTATGGATCAATGGCATACATACATCCAATGCTATAACTAGACTTCTGTACTGAAATACAATTCCCCTATAGTCTGTCTATGTAGTCATGCTTTAGAAAGATGCCTTCAAGTTTTAATGAAATGCTTAATGTTACTTTATTCAAGAAACAATAAAACGTAACTAACATTTATGCTTGTTTCTCACAGGCTCAGCAACGCCCTTTCTATGTGAACAAGGGAAATACCACTAACACCGAATCCCCATGAATCCCTGGGACCAAGCTCTAAGATTATGTACCAAAGCTATAGATATGTGGGCAGAAAGAGGGTGGGGATCTGTGCTTAATTCCTTCACTGCTGTTGTAGTGAATGTGTTGTGACTGGATTTGGCTGGGAGGAAGAAAACTGGTTTTAGTCTAGCCAAGGGCAACAATTGCTAACTGGAATTCCAGGGTGGGTCCAGCAAGAATGAACCTTTATCTATGTTTCTCAAGTTAACCCTTTATTGATGTAGAAAGTATTATGCTATTACTGACTAAATGTTACTATTATAACAACGGAAGTCTAGAATACCAAGAAAAAGAGAATTGGAGGAAAACATTCATCAATAAATACATTTGAAAAGCTAATTTCATGTCTCAGCATTTTTTTTTGGGTGTACTGTTTGGCAAAACATTGTTGTTATATACATTTAATGGCCTAAAGCATTTCTTTAAGGGGTCTATTTATCAATGTTCAAACCAAGATTCACATAAGATTCACACATTTTAAAATTGAATTTAAAAAATTGTGAATCTTGGGTAAAACGTTGATAAATAGGCTCCTAGGTCTTTCACTAGCACCAGTAAATTATTGGGCCAACTAAGCCACACAGACGGCATATTTTTGTCACACTATTTTTTTATTTCAAGAAAGATTTTATGTATTACCAGGAAATGGCTACAAAAAATATTTTGAAGATATCTTGTATACAGTATACTGATCATTGTCAAGATAAGACAAATATAAAGAAAATAAGTAAAGTAGGAGGAAATATTTTAACTCACAATATTTCATATCTTCCATTTAACAGAGCACTTTTTTTTTAATTGGGGGTTGGAAGAATTAGAGTGTTCACTTAAAAAAATGGAATTACAAAGAAAACTGGAATACCTACAAATTTTACTTTAATCCATGGTCCTACAGGTTTTCTAGTATTAAAGTGATTCTAAACCTCCTTTTTTTCTTTAATCTTGACCTCTGGAGGATTTACCCCCTTCCTGACTAGGCCATTTATTGCTATACCGCACTGCGTTACTTTAACTGTCAATTGCACGGTCATGCAACACTGTACCCACGTGAAATGTAAATCTTTTTTTCGCACAAATAGAACTTACTTTTGGTGGTATTTGATTGCCACTGGGGTTTTTATTTTTTGCACTATAAACAAAAATACAAACAATTAAAAAAATACAAAACAATATTTTTTACTTTCTGCTATAAAAATATCCAAAAAAAAAATTTAAAAATCAAATTTCTTCATAAATTTAGGCCAAAATGTATTCTGCTATATATTTTTTGGTAAAAAAATCCCAATTCCAATCCCAAGTGTATATTGATTGGTTTGCACTAAAGTTATAGCGTCTACAAACTATGGGATATATACAACCCCTGGCAAAAAGTATGGAATCACCACTTTCGGAAAATGTTCATTCAGATGTTTAATTGTGTAGAAAACAAAACTAATCACAGACATGCCTCAAAACTATTTTCATGTAACATTCCAACCTTCTGGCTTTAAGAAACAGTTGAAAAAATAAAAAAGAAAGACAGCTGTAGTCAGTTGCAACTGTTTTTGCAGATCAAGCACATGAACAAAACGTGGAATCACTCAATTCTGCGGAAAATATTATGGAATCATGAAACAAAAAAAACACTACGGTACGCCACTTGTACTTTGTTGCACCACCTCTGGCTTTTATAACAGCTTGAATTCTCTGAGGCATGGATTTAACTATTGGCAAACAGTATTCTTCCTCAATCCAGCTCCAGCTTTCTCTTATTGCAGTTGCCAGATCAGCTTTGCAGGTTGGAGCCTTGTAATGGACCATTTTCTTTCATTTCCACCATAGATGTTCAATTGGATTGATGCAAAGTACATGGTAATTCCATAATATTTTCCTCAAAATTGAGTGATTCTATATTTTTTTTCCACTGCTTGATCTGCAAAAACAGTTTCAATTGACTACAGTTTTCTTTCTTTATGTTTTTAAGTCTTTCTTAAAGCCAGAAGGTTGGAATATTAAATGAAAATAGTTTTGAGGCATGTCTGAGGTTGTGTTTTTTTCTACACAATTAAACAATTGAATGAACATTTTCCAAGAGTGGTGATCCCATACTTTTTGCCAGGGGATGTACTGGAATTTTTATTTATTGTTATGGAGGCACTTGTGCGTACTCACTCCTGAGCTGGCTCTGTATCCCTTGACACACAGAGCACAGCTTGGCCCTGCCCCTGCTCTCTCATGACTGGCTGTGGTTGACAGCCATTGGCTCCCGCTGCTGCCTATCTATTCAATAAAGGGGCAAGAGAGAGACCGAGAGAGCTGCTGCACTTGTGCATACCGCTGGATTGAGATCTGGCTCAGATATTTTTGTAACCTCAACACATTGAATGCATTAGGGTTAAAAACCTTCTGCCTTTAGAATAACTTTAATACCTGACCCCACAAAGGTGCTCCTCTTCTTGGGTCACATCATCTCCCCACTAGCTTATGTCGTATACAATGCAGGATCAGTGGCCAGTGCTGGTCTTGCACTGTAAGTTATACTTCAAAGGGCTACAGTCAACATAGAAGTTATAGTTTCTGGAAATTTTAAGGATTTGATGAATGTACTGTAATAATAGACATTCAGTTTCCACAATTTATTTAGAGTTACCGTCATCTTTGAATATATTTTGTTAATTGTTTTGTAGTTTTGTGCATTTATATAATTATGGGTATAGAAGCCCCGCAGCCCCTCTTCATAAAAAAATAAAATCATTGTGCATTTTAGATAACACAAAGCAGCCTGCATACAGGATTATTAAAACAGAACCAAACCCACTGATTTAACCATTTCCTAACACAGTTACATTCAAGGCATGCCATGAACATTAACCTCCCTGGTGGTATTCCCGAGTGTAGCTCGGGGTAAGGTTTCAGTACCACAAGTGGTAACCCCGAGCTACACTCAGGAATACCTTGCAGCGCTGCTCCGGGATCTCTTCTTCACTTACCTTGTCCTGCGCTCCCACGATGCCCCTCCTGCAGTGTCCCCGGCAATGTCCTCCTGCCGAAGCCAGCATCTGTCTTCTGGGTTCCGTTCCCTGCGACATCAGGACGTATGGGGACGGAACGGCAGGGGAAATTTGAAAATGACAAAAAGTGACATTCACTAAATACACTAAAATCGCATAGTATAACATTACTGTATCAAACCATTTCACATACATTTTGTCCCTAGTGCTTTGTCCTGTGCCCTGCCTGCATTTTTACTATTCTTTCTGCCTGGAAACTGAGAAAAGTCCATGGTGTCCAAAAAGCGTCCCTTTAGGTCAAAAGCAGTTTTAAACCAGTTAGAGAACAGCGATAGTAAATCAGAACCACTTGCAGAATTGAGTGATAATGATTCGTGGGGAAATCATCAGACACTGAAAACAATTTTGCGACTAAGATCAGTGATGTGCAAACTTGGCGCTATATTTCAAATTTCAGTGTTTTTGGTTTGATTATATTATTTAATTAAATTTATTATTATTATATTATTATTTTTTATGATTATTTATTAAATTATAATTTATGATTTCGTGTTTCAAATTTTAACATATGTTTACTAGACACTTGTTCGGACAGATTTCAGTGAGTTATTCCTAAAAATTACAAGTCTACAATAAAAAAAATACATATTTCCATGCAAAAAAATGTACCACTTTGAGCACAGAAATATGGACATAATCAGACCGCTAGGGAGGCTACAGCCATGAAATGGCTGGTGTCATAGCTGATCACATGTGCAGCACCATGGCAATTGCAAATCAAACAGAGGCTAAGATGATCACTTAATTGGCTGTAAAGGATTAGGGCGGGTTAGTTCCGCTTTAAAACTGTAATAGCTGCTGTTTTAGCTAACCTTAAAAACAAGTGCTGTTGGCGTATTTATTACAAAATGTAAGTTTTAATGTTCTGTAGGACTACTGGTTTGACAGGAGTTCTTTTTTTCAGCAACTCTTTAACAATGGCTGCTCTTTTCATACAGTAGTTATCTGGAACAGATTTTCTGCATGGTGCAGGTAAACAATTTCAGTAGAAACCTCTGTTTGTTTGAAAATTTCCCTGCTTGACCTGAGACAAATTCAATTCAGAAATAATACAGCTTTACTTAAGGCTTTTGCAAAACAAATCCACCTTCAAGCTTTTGCACAGCACCCTTTCATTTCCTCTGGTGCAGGCATTAAACTCCAATGTAAACTCTGCAGGTAGAACAAGCAGCACTTTCACATTTTTCTTCCAGTGTAATCTTCACAGCTAAGTGGATATTTTCTTCTGCTTTCTTGCCTCTAGGTGCTTTTTGAAATTCGAAAATTGGTTAAAGCTAATGCAAGACTTATCTCATGTGTCTTTGAAAGAAATCAGCTTTGTTATTTTGCCGTTCTATATTTTCTGTTTTCTTTGGCCGGTACAGTTGTAGCACCCTTCTAGTCAGGTGCTAGGATGTGTATGGTTGGGTTAAGCAGATCTGTGTTTCTCTGCTTACCAGAAAGATTTTCAGGTAAATCCAGTGTGGTATTCTGCTTAGCAGAGTGCTGTGATTGATGAGATAGGTCTGCTCTGGGGCTGTTGGAGTTTGTCTAAGTTCTACCTGCATTCAGGAAGCTATGAGAGCCTTCCAGAATATGGGTAGGGACTAGGCAACTGAAAAGCATAAATATGGATACAGTCCTGGCCAATTGCAGGGAAAGGTGGTCCCATTGCATGCTGGGAGTGGGTGCACATGGGTTCAGTGTCTTTCCCGGGAATGGATTGCACCAGCCAGGCTGGAGGCAGGCTGCCTCACCTGGCAACATGCTGCCATGTGGCCTCAGGTGGGTTTTCCTGAGGGCCTGAAGCTAGAAAGAGTGACCCTGGTTTGGCAGGAAGCTGACTGAGGGGGAGTTGTCTACCAAGGCTCTCTCTGGTATCACTGAAGGGTTTCACTTGGATAGATTGAAAGGAGGCAACCCTTCTATCCTTGGGCCTTGTGAGTACTGACATTGAGGAACTTGGGGATGCTGTGTGCTTTCTACCTACCATGGGGTTTGATAGTCAGTGTGGGTCTGGAAAAAAGGAACACTGGCCAGTGTTCTGAAGAGCGTGTCCAAGTGTTGCTACTGAAAAGGGATTTTGCTTAGCTACGTTATCTTTGGGCTGTTGCATTCTGTTGTAACTGGCTTATACCTGAGGAGCTCAGCCCTGTAACTACTATTACTGCAAAAAAGGGACTTTACTCACTCCTAAAACTACTTGCTGCTATATGTTGCAAGGAAGGTTGCTATCTACTGTCAGCCAAGACTTCTACAGGGTTCAACTTCATCTAAGAGATCAGCTAGATGTCCTTAGTGTGAATAGTTCTGATTTGGAGTATCCTACTACATTCCCCACCCCTATCCCCAGTTCTACAATAAACTCCAAAAACAAAACATCCCCTAGACTCATTATTGAAGACAACAAGCTGAAATGTGTGTGAGTGTATTTGGCTGCGGAAATACACTGTGTCTGGCTGCGGGCGAAGTAAAGGGGTAGCGCTACACAGTGTTTCTCAAACACAGCTCATTTTGTTGCAATCATCGCAACCTTCTAAGTGTCCAAGTGCCAACTATGGAATTAAAATATACAATAACAGTATCCAGAATGTTGTCTTATCCAAAATATCTCCCATGGGTGGCATCTGATGCTGGCAATGATAAGTATAAACTCCTACAGGGCCATCCTGTGCATATGTCCTGAGCCCTACAGGCTTACCACCTACAGTGATTGTATTTACCATCATTTCCATGTGGTCCACACAATAATAGAGTATGGTAATAACATATACTGTATGTATGGTCATAACTTTTTTTCGCTTACTTTTGGAAAGAGAAGGATTAGAATGTTATTGCTGTCTGTGCCCCTGTTGGGAAGATTCACCCTTGCAATTTGTTCAAGTGCTCATTATCAGCAAGGCAGAAAGTCAGAGAAATCCAAAATTTTACAGTGGCCACTAGAACAAAAGGTGAGGGTAAAGCTTCCAATCTGGACACCTGTTCTGGTGAAAACTGTTTAAGAGGGAAATGATCTTTACTTCCTGTTGAGTCTCCAGGACAGGCAATAAAGGGAAATCTTCCCAATGACACAGGGGGTTATTTACTAAAACTGAAGTGTGCAAAATCTGGAGCAGCTCTGCATATAAATATATAAGCTTCCAGGTTTTATTGCCAAAGCTTAAATGGGCAAGCTGAAGTTAGAAGCTGATTGGCTGCCACGTAGAGCTGCACCAAATTCTGAGTACACCAGTGCTCCCCCACAGAAATAGCAAAAAATAAATTGATATGAGTTTTAACATTTAACCCTTTGAGGACCAAGGGACGTATTTGTCCCATGTTTTTAATTGCGTGTATCATCTGATTAAGAACTTAAAACTCTTTTTTTTTTTTGGTTTGAGTCAAAATTTTAGTTCTTATCAACAAACAAAAAATGGATCTAGCTTTTTGCCAATTATTTCATGAAATGGCTTAGTTACAGCAACTGAAGTGTACGAACTTTAAAAACAAAAAAATTGATTCTTTTGGCGTTCCAAAATCTTACGGTCCTCAAAGGGTTAACCATTCCCCCACTCTATCTAAAACTAAAAATATTTATACACACAACAAACTTAAAGTCCCCATAAATGCTGAGCCTCAAAAGAAAAAGTGAATACTTACCCTTTCTACTGCACATGCCACTGAACGCAACTTTATGTCTGAAATTTTTTCAGAAACCAATCTCCTAAGACTCCCACAACTCTCAATGGTTCCTCTAGCTACCCCCTACGTCATTGCTTTTATTGGGACATTCATTCCAGTAGTGGGGTGACTTTAACATACGACATACAGCTATATATATTTTATTTGGGTTAAAAGATAAGTATTGTATTTTTTTTTAAATTATACATACCTAGGTGGATGCAGCATCAATCCAATGCTGCAACCGTCCTCCACCGACTTGGCTCTAAAGCTGAAAATGGAGCGATCAGACACCACTGGTTGCTCAGTTCTCCCTGCCTCGCTGTCAGTCACCGCTCTCTGCTCTGCCCCCCCAATGCTAACTGGAGTGCTGGGCTGTAGAGGGGGAGGGAGCGGTTTGCTCAGGCTCTCAGTGGCTCACTGAGAGGCTGAGCCAGGTGCCGGTCCAGGCCATATGGTCACAATATTTCACCAGCCTGGACTGACTCTATGGCACCAGTTGAAAGTGAGTTTCAGCCCACTGTTGGCTAAAAACAGATCACAGGAGTGCAGAACGAACTGCACTCCTGTGATCCAAAGGATACGTAAAGCCAAATGAGCTTTGGCTGTACTTCTTTAATGCTGGAAATGTGACTTATATTAGGAATACCTGAGTTAAAGTATTTTACAGAATGGCCCTGCTTTTCAACTCCCAGGGAGATATCAGCTTTGGATTTCTACAGCCTGCACAATTTTGGGATGATGGATCCTTTAACATGATGAGTGATGTTTTCTGACTATAACAGAAAAAATCTTGTGACCCCAGTGTCCTTCCTGCCCAGGAAAATGTCAGAACATGTTGTCAAGGTATTAAACCAGCCAGCCTAGACAGAGTAATTCCAAGAAGGTGAAAATATCCTGTGTATCAGGTAAAGTGAGCAAAGATAAAAGGATTTACATTAACAGTCCCAGGTAATTAAATGACCCATCAAAGCCCATCAGGAATTGTTTAGTATACACCTGGAAGTTCTGGCCTGAGGCAGAGTCAGGAGGATTTCAGGTTTACTAGTCACACCACTTCGCCCTACGAAAAAATGTGAGGGAGCTGTTTCTCTTTTCAAAGGATTTGTATTTCTGTTCACATAATCCTGAGATTAAAACTGGCCATATATAATACAATTTCCTGTAGACTTACCTTCAACCATGAAGTGCAAGGGCCTGCCTGACTGCATACAAATTGAAAGTGTTTAAGTTTGACCCTATTTATATGGTTGTGGTAAATCCAAAAAATTGTACAAGAAAATTGTATTCCTATGCCCAACAGCACAGCCCTATCTAGTAGGGAAGGAGACCTGATCTTTTTCTATGGCAAATTTACTTTCACTGGCAGGTCTTCCAACTCCACCCTGTGACTGGACAGTGAAAAGAGACACAGAAAAGGAGAGAACGTTTCCTGATAGATAGCCACCATCCCCAAAATATGGAGTTGAATATAAAGAAAGGGACCCCCTAAATTGGTTGGGACTTTGAAGGCATAAATACATAGATTGAATTAAATATGTGAAATCTTTATTTTGTCAAATTATACACATAGAAATTATGACGTAACATACCATCTGAGATTATATTGTAACATCATCATCAAAGCTATTTGTTTGGTGACAACAATGCTTTGTATACACAATAAACCATTTCTGATCATATTAGAACATTGCAGGAAGAATTGCAGGAATGATTTACATAGATCCAACACGTTTTAGAGTGATTTCACTCCTTCCTCAGGGAAAAGAGAACTCTGCATAAGGGTGATATGACCTACAAAATTGAAAATATATTTATTTAGAGCATTACTTAAGTAAATTGACAATACATTTTGTTATTCCCAGTCTCTATACTTACAATATAGAAGAGTGAGAAGACATGAAACAATCTTCAACCAAACTTAAAAACAAGGCTTCAGTCTGCCGCCACCTCACGTGCCAGGGAACCGGCGAGTCTCAGGTACCCAGGGCCCCCCCAAAAATGGATCACAAGGGCCCCCCAGATCACTGCAAACAGAGGGTTGAGTAGTAAAAAGCATCTCCAAAAAGGAATTTACACAGTAAGAAAGACCATTATGACCCCTCTGGGTGAAATCTACCATTGTAAAGTAAACCAAAAGAGTCTGCACTGGTCCACAGACACAAGGAGTATTCAAGTGTGAAAGTTGAAACTCAATTATATAGGGGCCTCATTAGGAGGTTCATCCAATCCTCTGGCAGAGACTAACAGCCTACAAGGCAGACAGTGGGAAAAAACATGGCTTCCAAACGCCAAAACAATGTTGCTTCCATTGCGAGTGCCGCTGGGAACCGCCCCCCCGGAACACCGGAGCGTGGCGTCACAATGCCACATTGTGCAGAGTGACATCACGCATCAGCCGGCCGCCGACATGCTGAGAGAGAGCACGGCCGCTGGGCGTAGAAGTCGCAGCAAAGTCAAAACTCCACCACCACAGCGGTCACGTAAGACTACACTCACCAGGTCATAAGGGCCCGGTGGTGCAGCCTCAGCATGCCGGGCGCTGAGATAGAGGGACCAAGGACCTAAGTTCAACTCCCACCAGACCCCCCAACCAGGGAGGCAGCCAAGACAGCCATTCACATCATAGATCAAAATTCCCTATATAATTGAGTTTCAACTTTCACACTTGAATACGCCTTGTGTCCATGGGCCAGTGCGGACTCTTTCGGATTACTTTACAGCGGTTCCTACCTTTTTTTCATGGTGAGCATTATGCAGTTTTTCTGTATCTACTAGAAAGATCTCCTTTCTCCCTGTCTTTTCTTGGGAATTAGTAGTTATACATTTTTTTCTTTTCTTGCAAGCTTAAGGATATACATACCGATATATATATATATATATAATATATATATATATGTGTTATCTTTTTTCAGTGACACAGTACCTGCAAAGGTTGTGTACCTGGCTAGATGTGGTTGAGGTCCCTAACTATCGAAATGCTCACAAATACAATTGTGGGTTTCACCCAGAGGGGTCATAATGGTCATTCTTACTGTGTAAATTCCTTTTTGGAGATGTTTTTTACTACTCAAGCCCTCTGTTTGCAGTGATTTTGGGGGCCCTTACGATCCATTTTTGGGGGGCCCTGGGTACCCGAGACTCTCCGGTTCCCTGGCTTGTGAGGTGAAGCCTTGTTTTTAAGTTTGGTTGAAGATTGTTTCATGTCTTCTCACTCTTCTATATTGCAAGCATAGAGACTGGGAATCACAAAATGTATTGTCAATTGACTTAATTAATGCTCCAAATAAATATATTTTCAATTTTGTAGATCATATCAGCAGAGTGCTCTTTTCCCTGAGGAAGGAGTGAAATCACTCCGAATCGCGTTAGTTCTATGTAAATCGTTCCTGCAATTCTTTTAAAACAATATGTTTGATGGTGATGTTCTATTATGATCTGAAATGGTTTATTGTGTATACAAAGCATTGTTGTTACCAAACAAATAGCCTTGATGGTGATGTTACAATATAATCTCAGATGGTATGCTACGTCATATTTCTATGTGTGTAATTTGAAAATTAAAAATTTCACATTTTTAATTCAATCCATGTATCTATGCCTTTAAAGTCCCAATCAATTTAGGGGATCCCTTTTTTTATATTCAACTCCGTGAAAGGAGGCGCAGCACACTGATAAATTCAACTCTTACTCTGCTCTGTCCTCCTATCAACATGCTCATTGCATTGCTGCACAGTTTTTTTTTCTGCTTCTTGTGCTTCTTCTCTGTCCTCTGTTCTGAGGGACTTCAAGAGGCTGATACCATGTCAAATCAGGTATTTACAGTGCTTGCATTAAAAACACATTTAATGTTTTCTAAACTAATACAGAGCTGCAATATTTTTATCTGCCTGGAGTTAAACTTTAAGTTAATGGATTTTAAAGGCCAAGTTCACCTTTTAAAAAAAAAAAATAAATCCATATCTTTTTGCAGGTAAAAAAAATGTGCATTTATTATTTTTTTTTTAACTAAGAGCCTGTAAAGCATTGCAGCCATGATCAACAGATCACAGGTGCAATGTGAGACTCCTGCAGACAATTATTGTAGCTGTTAGCCCATATCTCATACAGGCCGGCAATTACTGAATGATAGAAAGAGTCAATGAACTACTTAGAGTGCTCATCAGCGCCCTGGTAGTTCATTGAGAACTGCAAGCAGTCAGCTGCATGAAGGTAGTTACAGTTTTCTCCTTCAAAAAAGTCTGTGAATGAATGAATGTGGAGCCCCGCACGACTTTTTAACATCTTACATGTTACACCCATGATATGTAACATGTTACCAAAGTTGAACTTAGCCTTTAAATATAAAAATGTTCTTGCTGCTACTGCTTTATCAGGACCAGGGGCGGACTGACAACTCATGGTGCCCCCGGCAATAGGGGATCATGGGGCCCCTGTGTCCTTGCCCACACTCAAAGCACACCCAAAAAAGCCTATAAAAGGTACCAGGGGCATTTCATGGGGCCCCCTACTGACCTCGGGCCCTCGGCAGTGCTCGAGTGCTCGAATGGTCAGTCCGCCCCAGATCAGGACACTTGTAAGAATACTCTATTCAAAGCTAAAAACGTTTTGGTAGAATATTTAACATCTGATCTGATACAACATAAATGAGTGATAACTGAAGCATGCGGCAGGGGAATCTCTCCCAATCCTGCATGATCAATTTGGCTTCACTGGGACAGAGCTGCCTCTAGAAATAGCCCCTTTATATATATAGTATTTCATTATTTTTTTTTATGATGGTGGACAAAAGACAGCTGAGCACTGCATGCTAAAGGTATACTGAACAATAACACGTGTAAAAAAAAAAATCAGCAAAGCATGTAGTATGTAGCAGGATGTAACACGTGCTGTGCAGCCATTTCTAGTTGCATCACTGCCTGTGTGCCTGGTTCCTCACCCATCCATTTGTTGTTACTGTAATGATTGTAGAGGATACAGTGATAGCTCTATGTTTACCTTCCCCAATAGGTCAATAATGTAGTATGGATGAGCATATCTAATGGTGAAGTTGTAGAGTAGAATCTGATGTCAAAGGAAGTACTATCTTTAAGCCGGCCATAGATGGTTCAAATCTCGCCCTGTTCAGCAGGGACTGGCTGAGATTCGAACCATCTAAAAGCAGGCTGATTGTATATAAGTCAATTATTGTACAACCAGCATGTCAGATTTTACATGTGATTATTTATAATGACCATTATAGTTAGCAGTAATCACTGTGTCTACCCAGTGGAGACGGCTCTCACCCACCAGGAGAACACAATAGCTCCATGGGAGGGATTCCACAGTCAGTGTTGATGGGGGAAATGAGGAAATCACATCATGTATGGCCTGCCTTACCCTGTTCTCTCATTTCATCTTATCAAAGATGTCTCCAGAGCACAGAATATCAGGGACATCACAAATCCCCGCAGTTATTATTTAATAAACGTCAGCCTCTTATCTACCTATAAAGCACACCACCTGGTGACCAAAAATTGCTAAAGAGAAAGCATTTCTAAATTCAAGTTTCATATTTCTAGCAACAAAAAGAATGTAAAAATACTTACATCCCCTTTAAATAAGAACTACCTATGTTTTTTTCTAGCACTAGCCATGCTTTTAAGTAATATTTGACATTTTGATTTTGAAATTTAAATATAATTGTAGACGGTGAGCAACACAGGCATTTCTTATTTATAATGATTTTCAGAATAAGGCTGGCTGTAGTTTTGTTCTATCTAATAAAGCATGTGCATTATGTCTAATGGATCATTAATCCTAAGCCTCCACTGAGCCCATAAAATCCAAAAATCCACAGAAATATCACCATAACAAATGGAATAACATACACAATTGTGTATCTGACATTGGGTTGTAGTCAAATATGTAGATATGGACAAATGTATTGGTATTCTTCCATGAATAAAGAAGGAACCACATTTTTTTATGATATAGCTTGAAAATGGACAAAGTAATTCATATCCATTAATGTTTATTCCATACTTAGTAAAAAAAGAAAAATTTAGATTTTAATCTTTTAACAGAATATTTTATGTAACAAAATAAATGAAAATGGAATGGACAAATATGATGAATCCCTTAACCTGTTGTATTGCTGCAGAACCTTAGGAGGCAATCCCTGCAAACAAATGATTTTTGTAGCCTTCAATGAGATTTCTGCACCTGCCAACAGGTCTTCCTCCCCTCTATTTTATCAAATTGTTGAAGGGTGCCTTCTCCAGGCTGTATGTTTCAGTGTTTTTTTTCTATTGAAGTCTGATAGGATTCTGATCAGGGCTCATAGACAGTTACTTCAGAAAAGTCCAAGGGTTTGTTCTTATCCATTCTTGGGTGCTTTTAGCTGTGTATTTTGGGTACGTATTCTATTGGAAGGCCCATGATCTGAGTCTGAAACAGAGCTCTGTGACACTTGGCAATTTGTTTTGCTCCAGAATTCCTATTGGCCTCAAGGTTTCATTGTGCCCTGCACATCTTCCAGGTATTCTGTGCCAGATGCAGCAAAGCAGCCCCAAAATATAACCAGGTCTCCTTCAGGTTTCACAGTAGGTATGGTGTTCTTTTCTTTGCAAGCTTCTTTTTTTTGTGCTCATACTGCTGATGTGTCCTGCCAAAAAGCTAAAGTTTTGTCTCCTATGCCCAAATGACATTCCCTCAGACGACTGTGGCCTGTCAATAATTCTAGCATTTTATCAAATTCCATTCTGGCTTTTTTATGTTTTTCTTTCAACATTAGAGTTGTCCTCGGTCTTCCTCTTTTGAGCCCACTGTCACTCAAAAAGTGTTTTATTGTAGTATCAGACACTGATATACTTGATCTTGGAGTTCAGCTTGGAAGCTTTGGATGATTCCTTGGCTCTATATCTGCCATTAGCACTATCCTTCTGTTCAGTCTTGTTTTGATTTTACTTTTGTGACCACATCCAAGGGGATTGGCTACACTCCCATGGACCTTAAACTTCCTAATAATGTTTGAAACTGTAATCAGAAATATCAAAATGTTTAGTGAAGGTCTTTATCCTTTAGCTTTGACATAGTGGTCTAAAGTTTTTTTCTGATCTCCTTTGATTTTTTTTCGATCCATGTTCAGTGTTGTGTACACAGAGATATTTTATTTTTTTAATAGACTGACTGACTGATTACAAAACTGAAGAAATATGTAATTACAGAAAACAGTTTGAAATATAACTATGATCCAACTTTATATTATCTTTTTTAGGGGTACCAGCAAATCTGTCCAGGCCATTTCAGAATATAGAGTAAATAATAATTTATTTCTTTTCACACATTAATACTCTATGACACACCAAAGACATGAAACAATTACTTTTAATTTCATTGCTTTTCAGATGGAATGGCGCATGTTTGAATGAGCTGGAAGCAGGGCTTTTTTTCAGCAGGTACACGGGAGAATGCACCTCCAGCCCCAAAAGTATGTAACAGAAAGGGGCGCTGAGATGTGCAGGAGGGTCTATTGTTGTTGGCTGCTGGTGGGTCTATTGATGCTGGCTGTTGGGGGATCTATTGTTGCTGGCAGGGGTCTATTGTTGCTGGAGAGGATTTATTGTTGTTGGGGGGTTTGTTGTGGAGGGGTCTATTGTTTCAGGGGGATCTGTTGGTGAAAGGGGATGTATTGCTGCTGGCTGCAGGGGATCTATTTTATCAACTTAGCATTAACAAATTCTATAAAAATTACTTGGCATTACAAAATGATACTTGGTTCTGTATTCTCTAAAAGGGATGGTATTGGGAGGTGGGTAGGCAGTGGAACCAAAAGACAATACTCAAAGGTTGATAGGAAGCGAAGACAAGGAGTGACTCACAAGGGGGAGTTCATGCACCTATTCTCTGAAAAAAAAAGTCCTGGCTGTAAGGGTACAAAAAATGTGTCCACTATTATATAATTCAAATGGACACTGCGCTAGGTGAACCCTTAAGACTTTATGAGCACTATGGAAACCTTCACACCTCTGAAAAATGATCAAAAATTGTGAAGGTTTCCATAGTGGTCATAAAGTTTTAAGGGTTCACCTAGCGCAGTATCCATTTGAATTAGCCTTTTAAGAGACGATATCCTCTTATGTACTTGCAGCTTTGTGACTTCAGTTGATTGGGGATTTGTGCAGTTTGATCTTACATACACTATTATATAATACCTGAAAAATGGAACACCAGAAATATATCTAACATTGCATTTTTATGACTCTGTCATTAAACCCTTTTAATTAGACATGTGCGATTCATTTTGTTGCAACTTGAAATTCTGACAATAGTTGCGTGATTTGGAGATTCAGATATATCTGAATCTCCGGTTCACAATAATAATTTCAACTAAAATTTATAACGAAAACAACAAAGTCATTAATTTTCAATCAGTTCATCTGGATGGCGTGATACAATAGTTTGGGCCTTTTGTTAATGTTTGAAACATCTGAAATAACATCATAAACAAATGATCTGAAATGATTTGGATCCATTTGTTTTTATTCTAGTGAGCATAATGTGAGTATTCTAATAAGATTCTTTTTGTATTGGGATTGAGAGGTAATTCATATAATTTGTATATACGTGGCCCAACAAAGTCAAGTGGGAATGGAGAAATAAATTCAGCATAACATAGTGAATGAAAACAGAACTTCCGAAAATACAAATTGATTCGGAACAATGAATATATACTCTCCCGAAATAATGAATAGTTCCAAAAACAAATCATTCTAACATAACAATTATGATGAAACAAAATGATTTACTTAATGAATTAAACTGAAATGAAACAAAACAAATTTTTCTGTCATGCACATCTCTACTTTTAATTTATATGTCTTCTGACAAAATATACACTTTTGGGATGTTTATAATTTTTATTTTGCTGACATAATATATACTTTGGGGATGCTTATTGTTTTTATGTTTTCTAATGGATCATATATTTTTGGGGCAATTATTTTTATTTTTTCGAACATATTATAAACATTGGGGGAGAATATAACATTTCTTTTTTCTGATATAATATATACTATGGGGACAATGATAATTTCTAATTTTTCTGGAATATTATATACTTTGGGGACAATTCTTTTTTTATATTTCTGTAACAAGGCATATTAATGTAGCACCCTTCTAGTTACACTGGGTGGAGCTCGATCCCTAATGGTTAGACAGGAGCTGAATAGCAGCTCAGGTGCAATAGCCAGAGGGGTCAGATTGTGTTCAGGACTGAGAGACTCTGCAGGCCAGCCCCTCTGCAATTACCCCCTGCTCCGAGGCTTTCTGAGGAGGGTTTTGGAGGCAGTGGGTGGATCTGAGGAGTGGTTGGCTGCAAATTTGAAGGGACCTTAGCCAATACCCAACAGAAGGCTTAGCAAGGGGCTGGACTCCCTTAAAAGTTGTTAGAGTCTGCTCAGTAGCAGGAGTTGGAGTGTGGTGGTAGGAGTGGAGTGTGACTCAAGAAGATGTGAGGCTGGAGGAAGAAGACTGCCAGGAGGCCTGCTGGGATGGGGCCTGCCTGTGAGCCTGGAGCTGGAAAGGAGGAAACCTCAGGACTCACTGGTCCCCTGAGAGAGGACCATCTGTATGGCAGGGTAGCAGTAGCCACCCCACAAGCTGTACAAGAAAGGATCTTAACAGCTGCTGCGGATAGGGGAAGGAGAACTCTGGTGGGAAACTCTGCTAGTGAGTGTACACCTTACACCTTACTTAAAGGAACAGGAGCCAGATCCCCTGCTCAGGAAGAATACCTTCAGATTGCTGGGTGAAGAGGACTTCACATAGGGTCTGGGGTAGTACAACTCAAGCTGCTGGCTAGCACTCCAACAGAGACTGTGTGCCAGGGAGAGAAGGAGCTGTGAATAGTTCAGGAAGTTGTCCTCAGACTTCAGATCCCTTGTGCATCCTATACATCCCTAAACCCTATCCAAGTTTAATCCCCTCAATAAAACAACAAAACCAACACTTAAGGCCTGATTTCTGTCTGTGGATGAACGTTGTGTGGAAAATGTTAACTGACTGGCTGTGCAGGACTATAGGAGGACCCAAATATCGAATATACGAAACAAATCTGAATATATGAAAAAGAAGACAAAGTGCAGCATTAATACAGCAGAAATATAAAGTCCAATTCAACCACATCAATATAAGTGAACGTGTGTAGTCATCATAGCAGTTCTAAGCCAGTTCATTCATGATTTTCATAAGAGACAAGGAGTGGTAAGTGATGTAAGCCAGGCCAAAACAGTCCTCCATCATCAGTGATCATACATGGGGGTTGATTTACTAAAGGTAAATATATTGTGCACTCCCAGTTGCTTTAGATCCGAGGGGAAGCTCTGAAATGAGGCAAAGCTCTGCTGATTTCTTTCATCCAATCATGTGCAAGCAAAAATGCAGGGTTTTTTTTTTTTTCATTTTCCTTGCATGTTCCCCTCAGATTATTATTATTATTATACAGGTTTTATATAGCGCTGACAGTTTGCTCAGCGCTTTACATTATGGTGGGAGACAGTACACGAGACGGTACAGTAACAATACGATTCAATACACGAGGGGTTCGAGGGCCCTGCTCCTTGGAGCTTACAATCTAGGAGAGAGCAACTGCGCTTGCAGTGCACAATCTATTTGCCTTTAGTAAATCTACCTCAAAGTCTCTTACCAGATATCCATGACACTAAGGAAAAGGCGGTCATATAGCACAGTTAGGCTCAAAAGATTAGGCCAATCACAAGACAGATGCAGTCCTTCAGCTCACTCCTCTTGATCCACTCTACTCAATATTCAGATTGGCTCATTACTATGCAGTAATATCTCTCCCAAATATGCAGATCATAGAGACAGCAGAACATCTCAAAGTGTAGTAAGTTCTAAAAAATATTATTTACAGAATTTAGAGTAGTGCTTACATGAATCCACAAAAAGACAGCATGTTGAAATTATATTGTTTCAAACCAACAAAATGGCCACCGTCCATTCTGGTGTGCAATGAAAATGCATTAGCACTGCACCTTGTCTTATTTATATGATTTGTTGCCTGTAAATTGTGCTAGCTGCTTATATATATTGTGCCCTAGTGTGAGGATTTATTTAACTTTTCAATCTGAATATACAAAACCAATGAATCATTCTAACATAACGAATATGATGAAAAAATGATAAAAGTGTTACTAAACCCATGACCCTACATTTGCTATATACCACTACTATATTTTCTCATCAGCAGAATATAGCAGTCTTGTGAGTTCTATTAGTTTCCAGCTGAGCACTGGTCAAAGCTTGTAGGAGTTTCCATTCTGCTCTGACTGTCCTATGAGGCTGCATGACCCCTGACCCTCTGTCTGGACAGTGCTGATTGGCCTTGTGCTGCTCACATGCACCCTCCCAAAGAAAAAAAAAACTTTCTAGCAATACAAACCAAGCTGAACATGTGCAGAGTGACTCCTAGAGCTCTGTACTATTAGCAGATGGATTGGGGACAGTGGAAGAAGGAGAGGTTTAACCCCTTCGGTTCCACAGGGAGTATACCAAGCATGCTTTACTGCATATACACAGACAGATTTTATTGATGTGGGTTTAGTAACACTATAATTTAACACATGAATCTGAAACTAAACACATTTTTGAATTGTGCACATCTGTAGCATACATCTTTATTCAACTTTAACTTACTTGTAATTACGTCTTTCTTTTTCTTTTTTTAATGCTAGATCCCTTATGTTTCAAACGGTCTAGGCAATTATATTTTAACACTCATGTAAAGGTACAACTACTGTTGATAACCCTCTGAAATGATCCCTTTTCCAGGCTTATGATACCACTAATCTACAAGCTTTTTTCGAGAGTCCTTTTAGCTCTAATATCCTCAGGGCAACATAATCAGACTTTGAGTGGAATGCAAATTCTGTTTTGCTGGGTGGTGAGAGTGGGAGAAAAGGAAGAGCATTTGAAAACAGTGAAACTGTATTTGATATATTTCCTTTGAGCATGCCAGTGAAATAGCTCCAGAAACTCAACAGTAAAAGAATGTCATAAAATGATGGCAGACACAAATGCCTCCATGCAATGCAAACAATGTGAACATACAATGATGAATATTTTCATGTATGTCAAAGTATGAAAGAAAAATTTATAGACACAGCATACTTTGCTAGAATTTTTGACATGCATTCTACATATTTAGCGTCACCTCCTGCTGTGATTTATCAGTAGAGTTCTATTGTTTGCTTGCAAGGGAACATTTGATTTGAAAGGAGATGCCTCTTCTTTTATAATGACTATATATAGCAGTGCCATCATAATAGATCTCTTTCCCCAAAACTGCAGTCTAAGCAGCTTATTGAGAATGTGATCATAAAATTCATCATAAATATTTACATAAGAATATATGTGTATTTAACATATTTTATGCATGTTGTTTACTTTTAAAAGCCTTACCTGTGTAGACATTCAATATTTCCAAAACTGCTACTATGTGCCGCCATCTTGGATGTGATATTAGCAGCCCCAACACTTAAGTATTCCTCTTTACTCCTCCTCAGGCAGATAAATAAAAGTTTGTGTAGGAAGGTGAGGATAAGAGCAGTATGGAGGAGCTAGGTCAGCCCAGAGAGTAATTAGGCACCCCAGAAGACCAGAGGCTATGACATGCAAGGTGAGAGGGGACTGTGCTAGGGAATTTACTAGTCACATTTTCTACTGAGTTCAGAGACACATAGAATGTGATTAAAAAAATAATTGCTGGAATGGAAAACACTTCTGGTTGTCAATGACAGCCTGGCTTCACCTTTTCTAGAGAGGCAAGATGGCAGCACCCAATGAAAGAATAAATAAGTCTACATGACAAACTGGAGCAGAGATGTGTAAGCCTGGCTACATTTACATATATGTCGCCAGTTTAAAGTGGTTATACCAGAATGGTGCCTGCAGCTACAGGCATCATCTCAGTATTGTTACATAGTTACATAGTTAGTCTGGCTGAAAAAAGACAAAAGCCCATCTAGTTCAACCATAGAAAAAAAAAGTTATAATCCTTTACCCACAGGTGATCCAAAGGAAGGCAAAAAAAACCCCCAGCAAAGCATGATCCAATTTGCTCCTGCTGGGAAAAAAATTCCTTCCTGATCCCCCGAGAGGCAATCGGATATTCCCTGGATCAACTTTTCCTATAAATGTTAGTATCCAGTTATATTCTGTGTATCTAAGAAACAATCCAGGCCTTTTTTGAAGCAATCCACTGAGCTGGCCAGAACCAACTCTTGAGGGAGTCTATTCCACATTTTCACAGCTCTCACTGTGAAGAAACCTTTCCGTGTTTGGAGATTAAATGTATTTTCCTCCAGACATAAAGAGTGCCCCCTTGTCTTCTGTGATGACTTCAGGGTGAATAGCTCTACACCGAGTTCACTATATGAACCACTGATGTATTTATACATGTTGATCATATCCCCCCTTAATCTCCTCTTCTCAAGAGAGAATAAATTCAGTTCCTCTAATCTTTCTTCATTGTTGCATGAAGCTGGCAGTGCACTTTTTTGTACAAGCAATCCAAGCAGCTAATAAGCTGCTGGATCACTTTTACAGGCGTTTGAAGGGGATCCCCCTTCTCCCACTGGCTGACCATATCTTCCCGGGCTCTTCTGACCCACCAAGGTGCCTGGGGCAGCAGCCGGTGATTTCTCTGGCTGACCATAGAGATGCTCGAGGACTGGAATGTCTCCATGGTCTAAGAGACCGGAAGCAACGAGTATTTTTACCAGAAATAAAAAAGCCACTACATGGACTGGGAAAGCATCGGATGAATCCGATCTTGGGTTGATCCAATGCTTTTAAAGGCAGAGGAGAGATTTGGGGTCTACTAGACTCCATATCTCTCAGCAAAGAGTACTTGTCACTGCCCATGTTGTTTATCCCTTGTAGTAAGAATTAAGTTGATATAAAAACGCAAAAAAGACAGCGTAAAAATAAAAAAATGTAATCAAATAAATACCAAAATAAAAAAAACGTTTAAAGTGTCTCCATCTCCCTGTGCTCACGTTCAAAAGTGATAGCACGCATTGGTCCCGCATGTGTACATAAACAGGGATCGCACCACACATATGAGGTATCACCGCGAACATCAGATCGAGAGCAATCATTCTAGCACCTAACCTCTTGTGTAAATCTAAAGTGGTAACCTGAAAGGCTGTTAAAGTGGTGCCTGTGGATAATTTCATGTACAGTAGTTTGTCGGTGTTCCACAGGCATGGGCTATTTTAACCTCCTTGGCGGTATGATTCTTTCCGATTTTTTGTGCTGAAAGTGGTACCATTTTTTTGCATGGAAATATGTAGTTTTTTATTGTAGGCTGTAATTTTTAGGAATAACTCACCGAATCTGTACGAACAAGAGTCTATTAAACATTCCGGATATGATAAAATTTGAAACACGAAATCATAAATTATAATTTAATAAATAATCATAAAAAATAATAATATAATAATAAATTTAATTCAATAATATAATCAAACCAAAAACACTGAAATTTGAAATACAGAGGCAATTCGCACATCGCTGAGCAAAGTCGCAAAATCGTTTTCAGTGTCTGATGATGAATTTCCCCACTAATCATTATCACTCAATTCTGCAAGTGGTTCTGATTTACTATCGCTGTTCTAAAACCGCTTTTGACATAAAGGGAGGCTTTTTGGACGCCATGGACTTTTCTAAGTTTCCAGGCAGAAAGAACATTCAAAATGCAGGCAGGGCACAGGACAAAGCAGTAGGGACAAAATATATGTGAAATGCATTGAAACAGCAATGACAGCAAAAATGATATTTTTTAAAAATTTCAAATTTCCCGCTCCGGCGCCCGTACTTCCCGACGTCACAGGGACCGGAACACAGAAGCCGGATGCCGGCATCGGCCGGAGGAGATGGCCGGGGACGCTGCAGGGGACACATCGCGGGAGCTAAGGACAAGGTAAGTGCTGCAGGGACCCCCAGAACAACGCCGCATGGTAAGCCCGAGTGTAGCTCAGGGTTACCGCTTTTGGTATAGAAATTTTACCCAGAGCTACCCTCGGGAATACCGCTAAGGAGGTTAAAGCATGACATGTTTGGTATCTATTTACTCAGCATATGTGTTTGTTTTCAGTAAAATTCATTAAAGTGTATTTTTTCTTTAAATTGCATTTGAGAAACCGCTGCTCAAATACTGCGTAACAAAAAATTGCAATACTCTCCATTTTATTCTGTAGGGCCTCTACTTAAAAAAATATATAATGCTTGAGGGTTCTAAGTAATTTTCTATCAAAATAATGCTGATTTTCACATATGAGTGAGAAGTGTCAGAATCTATGTATAATAGATTATACACAGATGAGTATGGCAGTGAAATCTGTAAGCAATGGTAAAATTAAGGGTTGCTTTAAAGTAAAGCTGTCATGAAGGGCGGCAAAAAATAACTGTTGTCATGTACCAAATTTATGTTATTGTTTGCAGGGCTGTATCTGAGCCACTGAGAGAGCTGAAAGTTGGTTATCCTGATGTAAGTTTTTGAATAAAATTGTCCCTATACTTGGATATATTTATGAGTCTTCTTATCTTTATGAGGATTTTAGAGGACCAACCCCTGAGGCGAAGGAATTGGAAGGTAACGATATTGGTTATGCTTATGATTACTCGTAGAGGGTAATAGTATTTAGTATCACTTTTGGTTTGATCACAAAGTGTACACAGTATTAGAGTGGTCACGGAGTGTTCACAGATTTGGAGTACTCACGGAGTTTAATATTTATTAATATTTAATAATATATATATATATTGTTTTTTTCTCTTTCTTTGGGTGTGTTTGCACTATCAACACATTTTGGAGTGGTTTTGAACTTGCACGGATTGGAGTGGGCATATGTATATGTTTGAAGGTAATGCACTATAGATTATTTCTTTTCTTTGAGGTTTTCGCGGATTATATAGGATTGAAATCCTTCTTACTGGATTGAGTTTGAATTTTGGATTTTGAACTTTATTGGACATATTTGAGATTGCAATTTAATTGGACACATTATGGATTTATGGTTTGTGCATGTATTGATTAATTAGTTGATTTATTATTTATTTATGTATATGTATTTACGATTGGGTATGTACTGGTAGATTTACAAAAAGGTTTATTTATTATATTATACTTTCTAGGGAGAAAGTGTGACCTTTTTGGTGGGGGTTTATTTTGGGAGGTATTTATTTATTTACATGTACCAAATGCCAGGCAATTCTGCCAGGCAAAACTCTAACAGTTTCTAGTAGCATTAAACCTTTCTTGCTTGTTCCTGCCTGGTGCATATTTCCATTGGCCAGTGAGGCAGCTCATCATAGTGATTGGCCAATAGGTATGTGTGGGAGTGGGAGGTTGCAGCAATCTTCAACATTACCAAAGTGTCAGAGATTTTGTTGATCAGAACACCCATGTTCAACCTCATTATAGCTTCCCTTTCTGATGTTGCAGTTGCTTCAAAGTTGAACTGCAGGCAAATATACCAGGGAGATGTCTTACCAGCCCAATGATTTCTATTCCTATCTATCCAGTTCTGAGATTTACACAGCTCTGCCACACTGGATTTCTGGCAGAATCAAAATATATTTGTCTGTACTTGCAGAGTTTTTAAAGAGACAGAGCACGTGAAATGGACTTGTATTGCAGAAATTTACTGTATTTTTCCCCAGTCATACCCTTTAATCAATTAATGCTTGATATACGCTTGCTACCAAACTGCAAGTACTCTATGTGACAGACTGTATACTGCAGGATTCTTTCTCATCTATTATAAAGCGATTCCTGGTATGATCACTGATAAATTCCATGAAGCTTTAGCCACTTGATCTTTAATATTTAATGACCCGCTGATAAGTCTTGTTTACTTCTGATATACAGAACATCACTATCTGAGCGAAATATGTTTTCTGCACTGTTAAAAGATTTCTCCCTTTTTTATAAAAATTCTCAGTAAAGCAACCTTTGTAATTTCATCAAATGAAATACAACTATTGGTTAATTTAAAGCACTCATGCTTGATTTTTTAAAATCTTATTGTAGCTGACAAATATATATTTGTGGAATTATCACTAAGCAGTGAATTAAGTATGTATTTTTTCCTGTTAGGGTGATATATTAATAATTTCGATTTCCTCACACTTTTTTAATAGCATATTATCAGAATACAGTATTTACAAGGCCTAAAAATGTATACATGACATATATATCTTGATAATGAGTTATCTTGTCTACAGCTGCTGGATCTTTGACCATCTTTGGCCAACTTTGACCATCTGTCTTTGCAACAATTGTGCCTTTCACAGCCTTCTGCTCATACAGTGACTGCTCCAGCCTGATGCCAGAGCTAAGCTTCTGCCTATTCTATGAATACGCCTTTTCACTGCTGCTCCTCATTTTGGTCTGTATTCATATATGGGGTTGATTTGCTAAGGGCAAATTGGTTGTTTACTTTGCAAGGAAATTTGCACTTCATCAAAAGAGTTTTCTCCTTAGTAAATGGGGTGAAAAATTTACTTTGCAAAGACTACCCAATCTCATATGCAAGAAAAATAAAAACATATACTGTATATTTTTGCTTACACATGATTGGGTGATGGAAGTCAGCACAGCTTCCCCACATTCACTAAGCTAACAGAAAATGTCCTTGCAATATGAACAGCCTCTTTGCCTTTGTTAACTCAACCCCTATTACTCCACCTGACCAATTTCCACTAATATGCCATCAAATGTGAGCAGGGATGTATTTATATATCATGCTGTCCTAAGAATACATTAAAAGAAAAGTTTGGACTTTAGAAAAAAAAATACTCACCTAAGTGGATACAGCACTGATCTGATGCTGCATCTGTCACCCGCCAGCTCTATGCAGAGAACTGAGCGATCAAACACTGTGATCTTTCAGTTCTCCTCTCCACTCTGAGCAGAGAGCTGTGACAGTCATCAGCTTAATGCTCTGCCCCTCCTCCTCACTGAGAGGCTTCTGGGTGGATTCTGACAGCGGACATCTGCTGAGATCGGGCTTCATCCAGCTGTCCACTCAAAACGGGTCACAGGAGTGCAGAACTAACTGCACTTCTGTGATCCATAGGAGCAGTACAGCCAAAAATGCTTTGGCTATACTTCTCCTTTAATGATGGAACCCATTAATACAAGCTCCACCCTTGTGTCAGGTGATTATTTTAATAAAGCCTACAATAAGAATGCACTGTTGGAAACAGCATATGATCTGCTTAATATGCAGAACTACTTTGGATCTCCCCATATCCCATCACTGTCCAAAGCTTGCCGCCTCAGCCTCCACATCTCCTTCCTAACCAATGGCACCACAAAGCTTCTAAATCACTCCCTGGTCTTCTCCCACCTCGACTACTGCAACTCTCTCCTCACTGGCTTACCTTTACACAGGTTACCCCCCCTCCAGTCCATCATGAATGCTGCTGCCAGGCTCATTCTCCTTGCCAACTGTTCAGTGTCTGCCACCCCTCTCTGCCAATCCCTCCACTGGTTTCCGCATACCCAACAAATTAAATTCAAGATACTTACAATAACTTATTAAGTCATCCACAACTCAGCCCCCAGCTACATCAGTAACCTAGTCTATCAACCAAAGACCTCCTGCTCTCTAGTTCTCTTGTCACCTCCTCCCATGCCCGCCTCCAGGACTTCTCCCATCCTCTGGAACTCCTTTCCCCAGTGTGTCTGACTATCTCCTATTCTGTCCACTTTTAGACCATCCCTAAAAACACATCTCTTGAGAGAGGCCTATCCTGTCCTCACCTAGCAACTGTACATATATTTTGTCCATCAGTCCATCCCCCACAGTTATTACTTTTTGTATCAATTGACCCTCCCTCTTAGAGTGTAAGCTCTAACGAGCAGGGTCCTCTGATTCCTCCTGTATTAATTTATATTGTAATTGTCTGCCCTTATGTTATAAAGTGTTGTGCAAACTGTTGGCTCTATATAATTTCTGTATAATAATAATAATCTTTTTGGCTGTAAAGTTCAACAAACAATAGAAAGTAGAGATAATTTTTGTTCCCCAATATATGAGGACCCTTCTGAATACTCCCATCATGATTATGGCCCTTTCATATTGGTATTCTGATCAGTTCTGCATGCCAGTTTTTCAGGTGGACCTGATCAGAAGCTCCATGCAGCCCTATGGACAGATGGACCGAAACTGACTTGTGTCAGTTTACACCTGACTACCTACTCACATCCCTTTCCATTTTCCAGACCTAAATATGATGGATTAGCCTGATGTAAATGGACATTAGAGTCCCATAGAGCTGTTATGGGTCTGCCCATGTCCACCAAATGGACATGGTTGTCAAAAAACTGACATTGTCCTTTTCAGCTCTGATTCAGCAGGAAATTTGCTGACAGATCCCCTGCTGATTGGGGTGACTTCCTCTCCATGTGAAAGAACCCTTAGAATTCCCTACAGTTCTTTTCCTGAATTTATTCACAAATGTCCAGAAGTGAGCAGAAGAGGGTCCTCGTCAATGAGAGTTCATAAGTCAAATACAGCCCTATATGGTAGCATCAATAAAAGCAAATGAAATTATCTTGTTGGCTTTCCTGGTGAACAATGATGACTTCCTGGTCTTGGCTGATAACCCAAAAGGTTCAAACTCAGGGATGCTAGGTGTGTGCACATACTTTTAGTTTTTGAATTGGAAATATTCAGTGGTGTATGGTTCGCAATTTCTATTAATATTCTGAAGTTTCTGAAAAAAATGTACATAATTGCATGTACCAGAAGTGTTGGGGCAATTGTAAGCTGTCTTCTTCAGAAGAAAAGAGCAAACATAATACACTGGATGGAGTGAATGGCTCTAGAGTGAATGGTCTTTTATTGTAAATCTCCTTTTATGTGTACCACAGTGGATAGGATTTTCAAACTCACCAGTGCCTAGCAGGTGGCAGGGCTGAATAACAATCAACTCAATAATTGCAGACACTTCATCCGAAGCCAGAGTAGACAATAAATAAAACAGGATTGCTAGCAATCCCTGTAAGCTGCTTAAACAATACAGATGTACAGGACTTTTTACTTGAAAAGCAATGTAACGGATGCAACTGAGCAATGTCATTGCAAGGAACAATGTGAGTATATGTCCTCTGTCTGCTTATGGAATAACTATCAAGGACCTATAGGTTACAAGTAGCCTGCAGTGTACATTTGTATCTACTATTTTCTCAGACAACGCACATCCTGTTTTATTGTGGTTTTCCCACTGCAAATGAGTTTGTTTTCTATTACAACCTAAATTCAATAAATACACTCTGTGCAGCAATAATATTTTGACAGTTTTTTTTTAAATTACAACTATATTTTCTTATATTTTCCCCAAACAGAACAGAATTTTTATTGAAATGTGTACAGCAATTCAGTGTCTGAATCCATTACAGTTATTACTGTGATTAAAAAACAATCAAACATAATCTTAGCAGCAGTGCCACTAAGATCCTGAAATGGAAGCTCTGTAAGATTCCCTTGAAATAATAAAGGAAGAGACAATACCGAATTTCAATTTGCTAAGCTGCCAGGGATGAGCAGCAAGCAGAGGGACTGAATAATGGTAATTAAAGCCCACACACACATAAGAGAATAAGGCTTAGATATTTGGATTAGAACAAATCATTGCTTTGTACCATATGCCCTATTAGGATGCTGACTTGTTTTATACTTTGGTGGTACGCTCCCGATAAGCTTGTAAGCACCTGGCAAAGGCATCAGTTTGACAAATCCATCCAGTGATTCATTGTTCAATACGGATGCTCACTGAGTCTGGATGTGTAGCAGCTTGTATGCTGAGCTGACATTAAGCATGATTTTCTTCCGATTTAATATTCATTTGAAGCCAATTAATTATAAAAATAGAGATAACTTCAAGTGTATGCTTGACTATGACATACTGTATTCAGGCAATTCCTAGGCAAGTTATAATTATTATCATCTTTATCATCCCTGCAAACAATGGGCTTGGTTTAAGAAGCAATGGTATGGCCTCTTCTCCTAGTGTATAGAGAGTGCTCTCTGCAGGATTTATAGAGAGAATTTGGGAGGACACTGTCCACCCACTACTGCAGCCTGCAGTTTAGAAATGACTCGGTTAAAGCAGGTGCAGTGTGCAGAACTGCACTGCAGTATTCGGTGGAGAGTAGGATCTGCTCCCAGCTATCAAGAGGCCCCCTAAGTGTGAAAATAGTAATAAAATGTCTTCCATAACTATTTTCATATTTTCTTGGGTGGCTTTAGGGTCTTCCCATTTCTAATGGCTGTAGTATTATTTATAAGCTTGTTCCAGCAGCACTGGAATGATTGTCAATGACCGGTTAGAGGCTAGAGTATAAAACAAAGGTAAGAAGACCACGGGGCAGATTTATTAAAACTGGAACACTCAAAATTTGGTGCAGCAGTGCATGGTAGCCAATCAGTGTCTAACTTCAGTTTGTTTAATTCAGCTTTAACAATAAAACCTGGAAACTGATTGATTTCTATGCAGAGTTGCACCAGATTCTGAGTGCACCAGTTTTATTAAATCTACCCCTTTGGGTAATCTTCTATGGGAGATGTATTATCGTGGAAATAATACGAAATGTCTAATCCTCTGCAAAGAGAGAAAGAGCTTCCAAATTAAATGCAAAGTTTGCAAGGCTGGTATGAAGTGAGTGCCTCATCTGCTGGGCCTTTGTAGCTTCACAAGACCTTTGCTGAACAAGAATACTGATCTATGGACAGTATTATTTCAGACTCCAGATGTATTCGCCAATGGACAATGTTTCTGGGCACCCTGTGATGCACTACAAAAATGACTTTACATGAGCATAAAGTGCAGGCAAGGGGACTTCATGCAATGGTCCCTGGGAAATACACTGTATGCAAATTACCCTCACCAAAAAAAGAAAGGTCTTCTGGGCAGTGCCATCTTAATAGGATAATGGGCCCCTGGGCAAAGTAATTCACAGGGGCCCCTGCCAGCTGCATCAGGTGCCCCCATCACAGTGCCCCCATACATCAGGTTCCCCTATCACTGTGCCCATATACATCAAGTGTCCCCATCACAGTGCCCCCATACATCATGTGTCCCCATTAGAGTGCCCCCTTATGTCAGGTGTCCCCACCACAGTGCCTCCATGCATTAAGTGTCCCCATACATCAGGTGTCCCCATCACAGTGTCCCCATCCATTAGGTGTCCCCATAACAGTGTCTCCATCACAGTTCCCCCAGCTATCAGGTGACCCATCACAGTGTCCCCATCCATCAGGTGTCCCCATCACAGTGTCCCCATCCATCAGGTGTCCCCAACACAGTGTCCCCATCCATTAGGTGTCCCCATAACAGTGTCTCCATCACAGTTCCCCCTGCTATCAGGTGACCCATCACAGTGTCCCCATCCATCAGGTGTCCCCATCACAGTGTTCCCATCCATCCGGTGTCTCCATCACAGTGTCCCCTTACATCAGAGTTGTGCCCATCTTCCCACCTGCAATGAAAGCAGCTCCTCCCTCCTTTCCTACACTGAGACTGAGGTGAGTTCTCAGTCTTAGTGTCAGCTCTCTTCTGCCGGTTGCAGGAAGGAAGAGAAAGCAGAATTATCTTTCCAGCAGAAGCCAGCTGCCAGTCTTATGACAGGGGTGACATTCCAGTTACTCCTGTCAAAGAGGAGCAGCAGACGTTTACAAATCACCAGTGCACCCCCCAACACAGCACCCAGGCCCCCCTTGTCCTGGCCCTGATCATGGGGCCCCTATGCCCCTGGACAGTGCCCATTTCTGCCCATTCAGTAGACAGTCCTGCTTCTGAGTTACCTATACTCTCTGATATCTTTACACAGGTTATACCACTAATGGTAACCAGTGCTAATTCCTTTACGGAATCACCACTTCTACAAATGTCTATTCAAAATATATTAAAAACGGTAGTAAACAGCTGGTTCCACATGCCATACACAACAGGTTTGGGGACTTTGGGACTAAATTTAAGGTGGCATCCCCAAACATACTTTAGGTGAATTTGTAAATACCAACACAAATATGGAACCTGTTGTGTGTCTCCTTGATCATTCTACAAGGATATCTAAATAAATGGCATTTTAGCATGGCAATCCTTTATGTGCAGATCACCGACCTATGTGCATTGGTCTTTGGCCCTGATTAGTACAGAGCTGGTAGTACTGGCCAACATGTTGAGCAACACAGGAGTGACTTTGTAAGAATACAAAGTACAAGGAAGAGATGTCAGGCAATTGCTCCCAGGGATATTTTTGGACGTCTCACACGCTAATGAACAATTTATTTATTTATTATTTATTTATATCAGGTACTTATATAGCGCCATCAATTTATGCAGCGCTTTACATATATATATTGCACATTCACATCAGTCCCTAACCCTCAAGGGGTGTACAATCTAAGGTCCCTAACTCACATTCATACATACACATACTGGGGCCAATTTAGACAGGATCCAATTAACCTCCCAGCATGTCTTTGGGGTGTGGAAGGAAGCCAGAGTACCCAGAGGAAACCCACGCAGGCACAGGGAGAACATGCAAACTCCAAGCAGGTGGTGCCGTGGCTGGGATTCAAACCAATGACCCTAGTACTGCCAGGCGAAAGTGTTAACCATTTAGCCACTGTGCTGCCCAATGCCGCAATTGATGTAGAACTCACTGCTCAAGGCGTTCCCATGAATCCAGAACTCAATCTGTTTCTGCCATGAATCGTGAACTTCCACATAATAAGGTTTTAAATTTCCTACACCCCGCATCCTGTGTTCAAAAAATAAAATAAAAAAATAAAAGGTGTCTTTTTTTCCTTTACAATGTAGAACCAGCTAGCTATCAGTGATCAAAGCAGTACCAGTACGATGTGTATATATATATATAATTATATTTACATATATATATATATATATATATATATATATATATATATATATATATATATATACATATATACATACACATATGCATACATACACTATATTACCAAAAGCGTTGTCTGCCTTTACACACACATGACCTTTAATGGCATCCCAGTCTTAGTCCGTAGGGTTCAGTATTGAGTTGGCCCACCCTTTGCAGCTATATCAGCTTCAACTCTTCTGGGAAGGCTGTCCACAAGGTTTAGGAGTGTGTCTATGGAAATGTTTGACCATTCTTCCAGAAGCGCATTTGTGAGGTCAGGCACATCGGACAAGAATGCCTGGCTCGCAGTCACCGCTCTAATTAATCTCAAAGGTGTTCTATCTGGTTGAGGTCAGGACTCTGTGCAGGCCAGTCAAGTTCCTCCACTCCAGACTTGCTCATCCATGTCTTTATGGACCTTGCTTTGTGCACTGGTGCTCAGTCATGTTGGAACAGGAAGGGGTCATCCTCAAACTGTTCCCACAAAGTTGGGAGCACTAAATTGTTCCAAATGTTTCACTGGAACTAAGTGGCCAAGTACAACCCCCGACGAACAATCCCACACCATAATCCCCCCTCCACCAAACTTTACACTTGGCACAATGCAGTCTGGCAAGTACCGTTCTCCTGGCAACCACCAAACCCAGATATTTCCATTGGATTGCCAGAGAAGAGAGAAGCATGATTCGTCACTCCAGAGAACACATCTTCACAGCTCTAGAATCCAGTGGCGGCGTGCTTTACACCACTGCATCCGACGCTTTGCATTGCATTTGGTGATATAAGGCTTAGATGCAGCTGCTCGGCCATGGAAACCCATTCCATGAAGCTCTCTGTGCACTGTTGTTGTGCTAATCTGAAGACCATGCAAAGGTAGGAGGTATTTAGCTATTGACTTTGCAGATAGTTGGAGACTTCTGCGCACTGTGCTCTTCAGCATTTGCTGACACCGCTCTGTCATTTTATGTGGCCTACCACTTCGTGGCTGAGTTGCTGTTGTTCCCAGTTGCTTCCACTTTGTTATAATACCACTAACAGTTGACTGTGGAATATTTAGTAGCAAGGAAATGTCACGGATGGACTTATAGCACAGGTGGCAACCTATCACGGTACCACGCTTGAATTTACTGAGCTCCTGAGAGCGTCCCATTCTTTCACAAATGTTTGTGCATGTTTGCATGCCTAGGTGCTTGATTTTATACACCTGTGGCCATGGAGGTACTATGTGAATATCCCCACACATTGACTTCCTTAAATTCTGTGACACGTATCCACTATTCTCTGCGTAGGGACTGCTGTGTCACCCATTTCACAGAGCCTGCCTTCTGAGCTACAGAGGAGCTGAGAGGAGGAGTTTCAAGAGGCGGAGTCTGAGCGGGAATCACTGCTTGCAGGCAGCAAGGTACCTTGGGATATGTAGGCCTTAGTAAATTAAAAGTATACAGCAGAGGAGAAGCTGCAAAGCATGCAAGGAATCCAGGAATTTGTGGACTGACATGGTCAGCAGACACACAGAACTCAGAACATGAAAGTAAGCTTTTACGGGATTGTCAATAAAAACTATTGTTGGTTTTACTATTACAATTAGAGATGAGCGAATCGAACCTGGCGAAGTGGAATTCGTTTCGAATATCAGGAAAAATTCGATTCGCATCGAATCCGAATTTTAGCAAACTTCGGGTGCACGAATCAAATTTTTCCCGATCAGCCGGCAAAAGTGTCACTGCAGAGAGCTCCGCTATTTCTGACAGTTCTGACAGTTCATTTACAGCGGTTGAAACATTGTATCTATTTGTTTCCATTTAGGATACAGATGTTTTTATTCGGAAATAAATAGATACAATGTTTCAACTGCTGTAAATGTGAAGGAACTGTCAGAGAACTGTCAGAAATAGCGGAGCTCTCTGCAGATACACTTTTTGCTGTACTTTAATTCTTCTTCTTTTCATTCTTCTTCTTCTTTTCATTCTTCTCCTTCTTCTTCTTCTTTTCATTCTTCTTTTCATTCTTCTTCTTCTTCTTTTCATTCTTCTTCTTCTTCTTTTCATTCTTCTTTTCATTCTTCTTCTTCTTCTTTTCATTCTTCTTCTTCTTCTTTTCATTCTTCTTTTCATTATTCTTCTTCTTCTGCTTCGTCGTGCCCTGTGACTGCCCAAATGAGTGAAGTGTGCGGTGATTCTAAGATCGACGGCAGTCATCTGCATGTCATACTGACTGACAGTATTATTTCTTTTCATTCTTCTTCTTCTTCTTTTCATTCTTCTTCTTCTTCTTTTCATTCTTCTTTTCATTCTTCTTATTCTTTTCATTCTTCTTCTTCTTCTTTTCATTCTTCTTTTCATTCTTCTTCTTCTTCTTTTCATTCTTCTTCTTTTCATTCTTCTTTTCATTCTTCTTCTTCTTCTTTTCATTCTTCTTCTTCTTCTTTTCATTCTTCTTTTCATTCTTCTTCTTCTTTTCATTCTTCTTCTTCTTCTTTTCATTCTTCTTTTCATTCTTCTTCTTCTTCTTTTCATTCTTCTTTTCATTCTTCTTCTTCTTCTTTTCATTCCTCTTCTTCTTTTCATTCTTCTTTTCATTCTTCTTCTTCTTTTCATTCTTCTTTTCATTCTTCTTCTTCTTCTTTTCATTCTTCTTCTTTTCATTCTTCTTTTCATTCTTCTTCTTCTTCTTTTCATTCTTCTTCTTCTTCTTTTCATTCTTCTTTTCATTGTTCTTCTTCTTCTTTTCATTTTTCTTCTTCTTTTCATTCTTCTTTTCATTCTTCTTCTTCATCTTTTCATTCTTCTTCTTCTTCTTTTCATTCTTCTTCTTCTTCTTTTCATTCTTCTTCTTTTCATTCTTCTTTTCATTCTTCTTCTTCTTCTTTTCATTCTTCTTCTTCTTTTCATTCTTCTTCTTCTTCTTTTCATTCTTCTTCTTTTCATTCTTCTTTTCATTCTTCTTCTTCTTCTTTTCATTCTTCTTCTTCTTCTTTTCATTCTTCTTTTCATTCTTCTTCTTCTTCTTTTCATTCTTCTTCTTCTTCTTTTCATTCTTCTCATTCTTCTTTTCATTCTTCTTCTCATTCTTCTTTTCATTCTTCTTCTTCTTCTTTTCATTCTTCTTTTCATTCTTCTTCTTCTTCTTTTCATTCTTCTTTTCATTCTTCTTCTTCTTTTCATTCTTCTTCTTCTTCTTTTCATTCTTCTTTTCATTATTCTTCTTCTTCTTTTCATTCTTCTTCTTCTTCTTTTCATTCTTCTTTTCATTCTTCTTCTTCTTTTCATTCTTCTTCTTCTTCTTTTCATTCTTCTTTTCATTCTTCTTCTTCTTCTTCGTCGTGCCCTGTGACTGCCCAAATGAGTGAAGTGTGCGGTGATTCTAAGATCGACGGCACTCATCTGCATGTCATACTGACTGACAGTATTATTTCTCTTCCCCAGCAGACTCCAAGGGCATTTAAATTAAAGGTACAGTGTTCTGCACTAATATAAAGGCTCTCTGAAGCCTAGAAACCCTTTTAATAAGTTAAATTCACGGCGAATAAATTCGCATCGAATCAAATTTCTCCCGCAAATTCGGCGAATCAGCCGAATCGAATTTTTGAATAATTCGCTCATCTCTAATTACAATGCTGATGTTATAAAATGAAAGTGTATGCTGTGACCATATAATACCATAGAAAAGCAGCACCGTGGTTTATTGGTTAGCATGTCTGCCTTGCTACGCTACAGTCATTGTTTCAAATCATATCTATTACACTACCTGCATGGAGTTTGCATGTTCTCAATGTGCTTACTTTGGTTCCTCCCACATTCCAAATATTTGCTCACACACTCCAATTGTAGGTAACTTGGCCCTAGTATGTATGCATACAAGGTGGGGACCTTAGATTGTAAGCTCCTTGATGGCAGGGGCTGATGATATACAATATGTAAAGTGTAGTACAATATGTAAATAGAACTCCTTTACTGACACGCCACCTTGTGGATCCTTCAGATTGTGATACCTTTCATGCCCTGTACTTTGTTTTAATTTTGCTGGAAACCACCAAATGTGAATGTGAATGTATCATCTGATTATATCATCTGGCCACCTTACCTTTTGTCACCCTGTGGGTACACAGCTATTTTATTTACTATTCCTGTTGCAGATCAGCTATTGGCACATGGCTAAAAAAAACTACGGTCTTACAACCTGTCAATGGAAAAAGACTTCAGGAGGGTTTAAATGCCTGGTAACAAGTCAGATTAATTAGGTGCATGCAGTATTGATTAATCTGTCAATGAAATTCAAGGCGATTTCTATGAACTCTTCCAATGTAAATCCAATTACGTGGATGGAAAATTAGAAGCACAGCCACTATCTTCCAGCTAATTATAGAAATGTATTCGCTGTATGCTGATATACAATTCTTGTCACCGAGAAATGTCTGCCATTATCAGAGGCTGAATTCTCAAATCAGAATGTGGCTACACACACGGTATTTGGTTAACAATGCATCTACTCTGTGTTATGGACATGTACACTGAAATTCTGTAAGTGTGCACATCAGACACATTGGGGTTGATTTACTGAAAATGAGAATCTGGTGCAGCTGTGCATGGTAGCCAATCAGCTTCTTATTTCAGCTTGTTCAATTAAGCTTTGACAATAAAAACTGGAAGCTGATTGGTTACTATGCACAGCTGCACCAGATTTTGCACTCTCCAGTTTTAGTAAATCAACCCTATTAGCTTTGTTTATTTCTGGGGGAAAACCAGTTATTCATCCAAAATTAAAATCTTGCCCAAAAGTCTTTTGCCAGGGGATCCTGTGATATTTGCTTTATCTTGCCAGTATATCTGATATAACAGGATAGTACTAAAATATTTAATATGAAAATACATTCATTAGCTATGTATACAAGACAGAAATATTTAGCTTCAATCATAAAAATAGGCAAGAAGGCAGAGCTGTTTTAACACCCTCACTGCACTGCTGTATATATTATTTTCTCATTTTCCTTTTGTTTTCTGCTTCCTTATTTTATGAAACTGCATATTGCTAAGCAAAGGTCACTTCTTTTTCAGTTTTATCATTGCTCACTAGAGGGCAGTATTATATTGAGGATAGGCACATTACAGCCCATAATACTACAAGGCTAATCCAGAATCCTCTCCCTGGGAGTCTTTGCTGATCATTCATGAGAATCAGATACACCATGCTGTTTGGACCACTTGCCTCTAATTTAGCAGGTCACAGTCTGGCACATACATATGTAACCACATGCAAGTTGTCAATATTCATCTGCATTCCCAAATGTTGTACTCTTTTCCTTTATTATAATTGTATCAGGCAGGCTGCGGACAGATTCAAAATACTGAAGGACAAAAAAAAAAACGGGAAAAATAACCTTCAACAATCAGAGCATGTGTGAATGGGTACCATACTTTCAATTTGCAAGGACAGAATTAAAAAGAACTATAAGGTTTTAAGCTTGACAGAAGGTTTGGATAGTAAGTTATTGGGTTACATTCATGCTTGAGTGTTTTTATATCATTTGTAAAGGCATTTTCGTGTATTTTTTGGGTGTTTGAGCTTTTTATTTTTAGTAGATTGAAAGCTAGCTAGTTATTAAGGGGAAAAACAGTACAATATTTGCTTTTTCTTGCATTTTTTATGCATGTTAGGTGTTCTAATTTAAATCTATTGAGGAAAAATACTGGAAGCTTGCAGCTAAAAAAGAAGCTCATGTAAACAAAATAAAGAAAAAAAAAGTGGGAGAGCGGGACTGAGTGTAGAATTGACTCAATAAAAATCAAAGGTATATATTACACTCACATTTAAAATGAATATACAGTACAAACACATCTGTCCAGTCTCATTAGGTGGCAGTATGCCAAGTGTGTAGTGGTGTGACAGCAGACCCCTCCAGGTGGTTATGCAGTCAGATACCAGGATTCAGCATACCAAGGAGCACACCAGGAAGAACCAGCAAATGGACCATCAGTATGTAAAAACCAAGATGGTGGCTGCTGCAGGTGTGATGATGTCTCAGTCTTGAGAAAGGGGCGGCATGCCCTGAAACATGCTGCCATACTCATCTATATTTTGTATGATGTCAGCACACCCTCAGCGGCCACCATCTTGGTTTTTACATACTGCTGGTTCGTCTGCTGGTTCTTCCTGGTGTGCGCCCTAGTAAAATATGTACTTTTCATTTTTACTGAGTATTAATAAATACTACACCCAGGTAGGTTTTTTTTTCCTTTTTGGTGTTTACATGTTCTGCTGGGAACTGTGTGAAGAAGAGACTGCTGATGCTGCCATCATATGAACATTTCATGTTTTTATGGACTTTCCTTATGGACTCACTGTTCTTATACACTGCTGAAAAAAATTAAAGGAACACCTTGAAAACACATCAGATCTCAATGGGTAAAATATCATGCTGGATATCTATACTGATATGGACTGGGTAATGTGTTAGGAACGTAAGGATGCCCCATCGTTTGATGGAAAAGAAAAATATCAACCTACAGAGGACTGAATTCAAAGACACCCCGAAAATCAAAGTGAATGTGATAAATTGATGCAGCAGGCTAGTCCATTTTGCTGAAATTTCAATGCAGCAACTCAATTGGTACTCAGTAGTTTGTATGGCCCCCACGTACTTGTATGCATGCTTGACGGCGGGGCATGCTCCTAATGAAACGACGGATGATGTCCTGGGATATTTCCTCCCACATCTGGACCAGGGCACCACTGAGCTCCTGGACAGTCTGAGGCGCAACCTGCCGGTGTCAGATGGACCGAAACATGATATCCTAGAGGTGTTCTATTGGATTTAGGTCAGGCGAGTGTGGGGGCTATTCAATGGTATCAATTCCTTCATCCTCCAGGAACTGCCTGTATACTCTCACCACGAGGCTGGGCATTGTCGTGCACCAGGAGGAACCCAGGACCCACTGTACCAGCATAGGGTCTGACAATGGGTCCAAGGATTTCATCCCGATACCTAATGGCAGTCAGGGTGCCATTGTCTAGCCTGTAGAGGTCTGTGCGTTCCTCCATGGACATGCCTCCCCAGACCATCACTGACCCACTACCAAAATGGTCATGCTGAACGATGTTGCAGGCAGCAGAACGTTCTCCATGGCTTCTCCAGACCCTTTCACATCTGTCACATGTGCTCAGGGTGAACCTGCTGTCATCTGTGAAAAGCACAGGGCACCAGTGGCAAACCTGCCAATTCTGGTGTTCAATGGCAAATGCCAATCAAGCTCTATGGTGGCGAGCAGTGAGTACAGGGCCCACTAGAGGATGTCGGGCCCTCAGACCACCCTCATGAAGTCTGTTTCTGATTGTTTGGTCAGAGACATTCACACCAGTGGCCTGCTGGAGGTCATTTTGTAGGGCTCTGGCAGTGCTCATCCTGTTCCTCCTTGCACAAAGGAGCAGATACAGGTCCTTCTGATGGGTTAAGGACCTTCTATGGCTCTGCCCAGCTCTCCTAGAGTAACTGCCTGTCTCCTGGAATCTCCTCCATGCTCTTGAGACTGTGCTGGGAGACACAGAAAACCTTCTGGCGATGGCACATATTGATGTGCCATCCTGGAGGAGTTGGACTGCCTTTGCAAGCTCTGTAAAGTCCAGGTATCGCCTCATGATACCAGTAGTTATAAAAAATGAGTGGGAAAAAAATTTAATTGGACTCCACCTCTAAAATCATTCCTGTTTCGGGGGGTCGTCTCGTCATCTAGTGCACCTGTTGTTATTATTATCATATAGTGCTTATATAGCGCCAATAGACTTGCTCAGCGCTGTACAATAACGTGGGGGGACAGTACATGAGGCAATACAGTAACAATACAATACACTAGGGGTTCGAGGGCCCTGCTCTTTCGAGCTTACAATCTAGGAGGGAGGGGGTAATTTCATTAACACCAAAGTAGCTGAATCTGATTAACAACCCCCTCTGCTACTTAACTGACCAGATCAATATCCCAGGAGTTTAATAGACTTGATGCTATACTCTGATTAAAAAGTGTTCCTTTAATTTTTTTGAGCAGTGTATAATAATGTTTCCTTTTTTGAGTTAGACCGCAAGAACTGTTTTGCACCTGGGTGTGCACTTTACATACCTGATAACAGTAGGGTAATGAATACAATTTTTATATGTCAAAGACACCACAATATTCTCATTTTCTTATATTTTTTTTGTGCATATTAGTGCATTTTTCAGGTGTCTAATTGAAATCTATTGGGGTCAAATACTTGAAGCTTGCAGCTCAAAAGAAGCTCATGCAAACACCAAAAAGGAAAAAAGAGGGAGAGCGCACCACTACCTGAGTGTAGTATTTATTAAAACGCTATAAAAATGAAAAGTGTACAGTATATTACACTCACATGTAAAATGAATACAGTATACAAGCACATCTGTCAAGTCTCCATTAGGTGGCAGTATATAAAGTGGTCAGTGGTGTTACAGCAGACCCCTCCAGGGGGTTATGATGTCAGATTCCAGGATCCAGAAAATACACCAAGGAGTACACCAGGAAGAACCAGCAAATGAACCATCAGTATGTAAAAACCAAGATGGTGGCTGCTGCAGGTGTGATGATGTCTCAGTCTTGAGCAAGGGACCGCATGCCCCGAAACATATTTCCATGCTCATCTATGTACTTTTATAAACTGCAAAAGTCATGGGATTTTGGATGTTGAGCATTTTGGAGCATCGAGCTGCAAACCACTCATGTGTGAATTGAATTTTAAGCTATGTAAAATATAAGATAAATGTTAGAATAGTGGATTTGCTATTCCCAGGCATGTGCCATGAGTATCCTGTTCGCAAACCTCTTCTCAGATTTGTTGTTGATGCAGTGGTTGCATTACCATTGTTCCTGGTCACTGGAAGGGTATATGTTCCATTGCTTGTGGCCTTAAAGGTAGAGTACTGTGTATATACCGCCTTTATTTAAAGTTCAGCTCCAGGAAACTTACAAATTCTCCCTTGCCCCCACTGGCTGCTCATTAAATATAGGGGGAAAGTAAAAGCGATTTCACTTACTTTATCCTCCACTGCGCCGGCAGATAGCACTCTCCTATGCTCTGGCGGTGGACTGTCCCTTGTCATCCACATGTCAAGTGCAATATAATCCCCAACATTGTTGTCTGTGGATGGATTAATAACCCACATCATCGGGGTCAGTGAGTGCAACCATAACCCCCAATATTGATGTCAGTGGACATAATAACCCCCAACATTGGTGTCAGAGGACGCAAAAATAACCTCCAGCACTGGTGTCAGTGAGTACAATAATGACCTCCAACCTTGGTGTCAGTGTGCGCAATGTTAACCCCCAACACTGGTGTCAGTGAGTGCAGTACTAACTCCCAACATTAGTGTCAGTGAGTGCAATAATAACACCCAATATTAGTGTCAGTGAGTGCAATAATACCACCAACATTGGTGTCAATGGGCACAAAAATAACCCCCAACTTTGGTGTCTGTGAATCGAATAGTAACCCTAAGCATTGGTCTCAGTGAGTACAATAATGACAATCACTGATTAAAACACATGCACTTGGAATATTCACCTGTACTTCAGTCTTCAGGATGGAAGGAGTGGAGAAGGGGTTTTCACAGCTAAGCACACCCTCCTGCCTGCATGCCTGAGCTAAGGACAGATGGATTCCAGAAAGTAAATGGTACATAAATCATCTGCTCATACTCAAGAAGGCCATGGCCAGAAATGCTAGGGGGTGTTTTTCAAAGTTATTTCTCAGCAAAAAAAAGCATGGAGACATGGATGGATGAGGGATTTTGCTTTGAATATTAAAAATGAATTAAATAATGTTTTGGTTTGAGGTGGTCAGATGCAGTGTAGTTCCATTTTTAAGGATTTGTTTCTCCAAACAAATGCTGTCCACCTATAATTTATTTCTGCGCACTCCCAGTCATTCCTTTCTCCTCATTTTGGAGTATAAACTTGCATGCTAGAACTTGTTAATAGATTGAATGAAGGTGCAGAGGGCATACTCAGGCCCAGCTGGGAAGATGTTAACTAGGGGCTGTGCAGTGCCAATGTGTTGCACAACCAATATCCTGCTAGGACAAGTGAGTATAAGTCTGTGAGGGAAGTTGGGGCTACATAACAAGCATAGGAGCATCAAAGGGGCAGTTACACTTCTTGTGTATTTACAGGATCTGGAAGGATTTATACATCTTATCTGACCCAATTGTGTTGCCTCCTTCTGTAGTGGATGGCTCCATGGCTCACTAACCTGTTTGCAGGAAGGTCCATGTATTTGTCCAAGTGATGATCACTCTGCAAAACAATCATAAAATGTGGCCAAATATTACATCCACACTATCTATCTATGTCTAGCCTTTAAATCACACTAACAGGATTGAGGTCATATATACAGAGTTCAATCAATACTAAAATTGATTAGATCCGTACTCATACAGCTAGAATCCGCAGACATGTTTGCAGAGAAGTAATCAGAGCAGAGCCATCAAAACTAGAAATGGGCTCACAGAGATAAAACCACACTGATACAGCCAGAGAAGAAAAAACAGCTTCACAGGGAGAAAATCGCAATTAGATTCTAAGTGTAGGGACTCAAAGTGGGTGACATGTAAGTTCTGATTAGACTAGGCCACCAACAGATCTGAACATGGGTATCATCAAGGAAGACGCTGTCACATGGCATTGCCTCCTTACCTATCTGATTCATTTTAAAGATGAAGCCTCCTGTCATGGGGGGACAACTGTCTCCTAGTTATGCTCCTCATTGTTACCCACATTGTGCAACCATGGTCCACCATCCTCACTAACATCAAGCTGGCCTAGAGAAATAATGAGCAGCCAAAACAAGAGTAAGTGCATGTAGATGGAAATTGGCTTAAAGGGACTCAGCAGTACTGACATACAAGAATAGCGAAATAAAAAGGTAAAAACTGTGTTTTATTTAAAAAATGCCATTTTATTAAGACTTTAGATTGACTTTTAATGCCAAATTAAAATTCCAAAATATGGTAAAATAAGGCTCCATTCATACTAGGGTTTTGCAAATCGTGGGTGGAACCGCCGCAATTCTGCCCACGATTTGCTAACACATTGTAGAAGTGTGAAAAAAGGCGATCACATGTTCAGGTGCCATTAATTGCAATGGCACCTGAAAACACAGGTTTCTTTTGGCACAATTGCGTCGCAAATGCTTCGCGATTGCACAAACAAAATTGCCAGATGCGTGGCACCCAAATAAGGTTCCGGAACCTTTTTTGGGCGTCGCGTCCCGAGATTTTGTTTGCAGGATTGCGATTGAAATGAATGGCACCTGAACATGTGATTGCTCATTTTCACACTTTTACAGCGCATTTTCAATTCATGGGCAGAATCGCGGCAATTCTGCCCACAATTTGAAAAACCCTAGTGTGAATGGAGCCTTACTATTCCAAAACTTAGTGATATTTAAGTTTGTGAACTGGATATTTTATAGCTAAAATTATCATGAAACTAAGTCATCCATCTTTGTAAATTGAACCCAAGAAATGTCATAAGCACTGAAGGAAAATGCACTTTATTCTGCACAATAACTCTCTAGGTAGCAGGACTGACAATATATACAGTTGTTTCACACAGTAATACATTTTTCTACACATATTTGGGAAAAAAGATACATAGTGTTGCAAAATGAGCTATATTTCTCTATGCAGGAAATATTTCCATAGAAATATCATAAGCACTGGGCTGAAATGTGCATTATGTATCTATATGGTACACATTTCCATAGAAATTCTGTATATAATACGGGTAAATGAGCTTTATCTCTCTAAACAGGGCAGATATCCACAAAAATGTCACAGGCATTGAGGTAAAAATATATATATTTATTTTTGGAAAAAGACAGCAACATCTTTATGAACAGATATGCTCCAAATAATAAAAATTGCACATGAATAATAATCTAGCCGCTTCAGTTCTTTGGGTAATGAAGTTACTTGGGCACAGTCATTGCAATCCCACCAGCCGTTCTTGGTAGATTTCATTGCACCAACGCATCCTCTTCTTTTATCTTTAAAACTTGATGCATGTTCAACATTATAAAAGATGGAGAAAAATGTGCAGGATTTGACAATGGGGGGTGGGGGACCACAGAGGATACCAAAGTGGAGGAAGAAACCTGTCATCACACTATTATCATTACTGAACTTTGGTTCTTGGACTTAATGTATTTTTTCCATCCTCTAAGAACAGAAACTCATGCAAAGTTTTAGAATTTAATCAGGTAAATAATTTAATGCTTTAGAAAACTTGGCATTTTGCTTAATTATAACCAGATTTCCATACTTATCTATATATTATAATAGTCCATATAAACAAGCCTTGAGAGTATACATTCTATGCACAAAATACATTGGGAACATGTAATGTACAGTGAATTTGCTTTAGAATATATTTTAACATGTATTAAATAAAGAGAAAACTTTTTCCTTTGTTTTTGATGTCAAGAATTTTTGTTGATTTTGTGTCCCCGCTGGGAAGATTGACCCATCCATTTGTCCTGATGACTATTGTCACAGTGTGAGAAAGTGAGTGGAAATCCAAAATGTTATAGTTGTTATAAGAACAAGAGGTAAGTGAAAATCTTCCAGTGGGGCTCTTCTTTCAATGGGATTCCAGTGACAATTGTTAAGGATTGGAATCCTGGTTGAATTGGTGGATCCATGATCCCTGTCGTTCTTGGAGGGTTGGGAAAGATAACTGGGTACAAAAATGAATGATCACCAGATGAGGAAAATGTTTGGGCCAGGGGTGGACTGACAACTCATGGGGCCCCCGGGCAATAGGGGATCATGGGGCCCCTGTGTTCTTGCTCAAACTCAAAAAAGCCTATGAAAAAGGTACCAGGGGCATCTCATGGGGCCCCCTACTGACCCCGGGCCCTCGAGCAGTGCCCGAGTTTCCAAATGGTCAGTCCTCCCCTGGCATGGGGTGATGAACATGAATATAGTTGAGATGAACTATAAATGTCTATATGGTATTGTACACCGAGTGTGGCACATAAACAGTGAGAAGTATCACCTTTATGCTGGAGAGGGTGTGGGGCAATAGGGACAATGGCTCATATATGATGGGAATGCCCAAAAATTCAATTTAGAAAGATTTGGGGTAGATGGTATGAGTTTAAAACATCAGAAAAATACCTAAAAATGAAAGGTCCCTCGGTAGCAGAACCAGAGAATTTAAATGGTTAAAGAGATCTAAATACATGACTAGATCAATAGGAGGGGAAAGAGAGGATAAGACAAAATTTGACAAGCGTGTTTTTGTGTTTTTTTTATTTTGTATTAGGAGGGGGGTTTTGGGGAGGGAATGGGGTGTTTTGTAATGTATTTTTTGAAAAAGAAAATTTAATAAAACATATAATAATTAAAAAAAAAAGATTGGAATTCCCTCTATTTTTGGGAGATTTCCTCTCACTTCCTGTTGTTTCTGTGGGGCAGGATATGAAGGGACAACTCCCCAGCAGGATTTTGATAGCAAAAAACAATTTCATAGGGCTTTCAACCTTTCTCTACTCTACACAAAGTGATTGTAAGGATTGTAATTTTTTGTATTAAAATAACAAACATACTTTATTTACCTGCTCTGTGCAAAGGTTTTGCACAGGGCAGCCCTAATCCTTCTTGTCTTGGATATTCCTCCGGTGTTCCTTGGTCCTCCCTCCAGCCGAATGCCCCCATAGGAAGCTGCTTGCTATGGGGGAACTCAGGTTTGCTCACTCCCAAGCCCTGCTCTATGTGTCCATAAGACACACAGAACGTGGCTTGGCCCTGCTGTCTCCTCTCTGGCTATGATTGACAGCAGCAGGAGCCAATCGCTTACCTTAATGCATATAATGCAATAAGGTAAAAACCTGCTTTTACAAGCACTTTAATGCAAAAAAATGATTAGTTTTACACACACTAATCATTCTCTGTTCTTTTTTTTGTCAGTATCCATTTTATTTTATTCATCTGATCAGAAATAGCTGTTTAAGACCAATTGTATTATTTATGGATCATGGATACAATGACAATGCTATTTTTAACAAAGAAGGAGATTCCCAGGTATTAATTAGTTTGCATTAAAGCTCACATAGATGACTGGAAATTACAATACACGTTACATTATCAAATTTTTATTTTATTGCTTATGATTACATAAAAACACTCTTCTGGCTAGCATTAATTGCGAATATCTGTTGATGAGTGCACATATGAAGTCATATGGTTATTGAGAAATAAAGGCTTTCAATAGTCAAAGCTAAACTTCAGGAATTATTTGTATTGCATACTGACATTGGTCCGGCTTAGCACAATGTAAGTATGCATATTTTATACCTGGGAAGCAGGAAATCATTGTAGTAGTCAGTGCTAGTAGAGTGTTACTAGCTAGCCTGCAACAAACCAAATTACCCTATCCAACAGGTCATATTAACACAAGGGGTTTAGTTTGCACAATTTTGGAAATATATGCGTAAGCTGCAGAGGCCACTTCATGGCACCCCAGTATTGCTAAGTGTCCAGTGTGTTCCTATACCTTTAAGGAGGGGTGGGCTCCTCCAGGCATACCTGCCCTCAATCTATCCATTACTATATATGTGCTCCAACTTTGGAGACTCTCAAAAGTTAGGACTGCAGGTATACTGGGTTGCCATGGAGTGTCCTCTACAGCATACAGATAAATTTGCTAATGTGTGCAAACTAAGCCCTTTGTTTTAACGTGAATTGTTAGACAGGTTAATTTGGTTTGTTGCAGGCTGACTGGTAAGTGAGCTGGGAATTTTTGTTTGTTGTTTTTTTTACATGCGTCAACCCTTCATGTGCTCTTTGCTGCAAAGGCCAGTTATAGATTGGGGAGGTTGCCATTTGTTTCTACTACAGTGATAGCTGTGATCCCCTAGGTTCTGCTCGACTTTCCTGCTGCTCACTGACCACAAGGCGCTCTCTTGTTGGACAAGGTGGAGACTGTGACAACACTGCCTATCTATCAGAAAACTAGTGCAGCTAATACTAATTCTTCTGCAGCTCATGTGAATTCCTCTTCAGCTAATGCTAATTCCCACGTAGCTGATGCTAATTCCCATGCCACTAATGCTCATTCACGTGTACCAGCACACAGACGAGCCCAGGCTAATATCCAACGTGCACGTCTTCCCGCATTGGCACCAAGCTGCCTATTTAACCACTTCCCATCTGGCCCATATATATAAACTGCTGGATGGGAGCAGTGCAGAGCGGGTGGCTGTTTATAAATGTCCTCCCCGCTCCCAGCTTGTGCGTGCTCCCTGAGAGCATGCAGCACCGCGATCCGGTGCCCACTGTGTCCCCCGGACACAGCGGAACACCGAATATTGTATGGGACCTCTGTGTGAGGTCCCGATCATGTGATCACTATTCACAACAGCCTTGTACCATGTGACAAGCTGTGACCAATCACAGCTCACACAGTATTTCTCAATGGCTGCAAGAATGCAGCCAGAGAGAAAGAGAAATGATTGCTTTTACAGCCTTTATGGGTGTAAAAGCAATCAATGTAAAAAAAAAAAATCTTTATCACTCCCCACAAGTAGTACAGTGTCACTATGGTAACACTGTACTGCTAGGGTGATAGTATGTAAAAAAAAAAAACATAAATAATAATATAAACAAAAATAAAATGTAAAAAAAGTTTAGAAAAATTATAATTTTTGGTTATAAACTAATTTGGGTTATTTTTTTTTATTAAAAAGATAACTGAATACATTTTGGCCAAGATTTATGAAGAAAGATTATTTATTTGCAAAATTTTATAAGAAAAACACTTTTTTTCTACATTTTTGGAATTTTTTATTTATATAGCAAAAAAAAAAAAATCCTAGTGGTGCATAAATAACACCAAAATAAAGTTGTATCTGTCTAAAAAAAAGGCTAAAAAATGGTTACAGCGTTGCATGATCGTGCAAAGCTGAAAATTGGCCTGGACAGGAAGGGGTTAAAAGTGTCCGGACTTGAAGTGGTTAAAGGAGACTCAGCTGTGTACTAATCACTGGATGTTCTTCAGCTTGGCTCAAACTTGACTGCATTTCTGACTATGGCAATCACCTGCTATGAAGCTATCGGCACCTGTGGTTCTTTGAGCCTTGTACCTCTGTCACCACATTCAGGGGTGTTCGGACCAAAGCCACAAGGGAAGCCCTCTCGTCAACTCAACCTTCAATCAAGGTACGTGACACTATCTTCTCCACTTCATCCAGTGAGAGAACACTTTTATGTATGTATGAGAAAAAAATGTATCCTGTCTGTTTTGTTTTTACAATACATTCTCAATATAATGTAATACACATAATAGGGCAATGATTTTAAACTAATTCAATAAATGCAGTGGAAATAATCTCCTGAATTAGCTTATACATGTTTTTTCTTATTGACTAATGAAAAGAAACAACCACAGGACAGAATAAAAGTATATTTCATGTTTATAAGGAAACAACTGAAAGCCCCACGTAGAGCCACCCCACACTGTTATTTTTGTTGTTTTCTCTATACATATAGCAATTTTATTGCTGGTTTTGACTTTGGGTCGTCATCTTCCATCAAAGGTTTGCCTGTTCTAAACACTGCATAGAACACCACCATAAAAGCAGAACACACACAGATCAATGGCTCCGGCCAAAACTGACCTCTCCTGCACATCACAATCGTTATCCACTCTTCATTGAAAATGGAAATAAATTGGCCACACTCCAATCAACTCATCTTGCAGTATTTTTAATAATTAGTGCATTGACCGCATACAGTGATGTCTCCAACCCAAAACCCACCTTTCTTGACGCATTTCACCACTCCTGGCTTGCCCACAGGGATTGTCCATTGTATCAAGAAAGACTAGTTTTGGGTTGGAGACATCACTGTAATCAGTCAATGCACTGATTATTAAAAATACTGTTTGCAAACACAGAGCAGCTTGATAACTTACCTCCAAGGGGTATTTCCTCAATTTTCTGGGATCACATGAAGTATATTCAAGGATGGCCAGCCTCATTCAACCCTCAAGAGGACTGGGGCTCATAAATTAGGGGCATTGAACATTGAAGCAAATCTTTAATTATCATTATTATTGTTTAATTTTCTGATTATTTTTTAAAATAATGTCTTGTTTATTGGATTGGAACACTCCTATTGCAATTATAATATCAAACTTAGAGTGCATTTCTTATTTCTGTAGTTTACTTTTTGAAGTAACCATTATGTGACTGAAAAAACATTATGTAACCACAACGATCAGAAAATGAAAAATCAACAATTAAATGCTGACATAGAAAATGTTTTCTGTAAACATTTCTCTAAAAAGTACAATACAAAGCTTAATTGCTGAATTAATTATGTTCATGAAATTTTTTTTAGTGTTTGTACTGATACACAGGATATTTGATGCTTTCATGTGTTCCTATTTCTTTTATTATTATAGCACTACCCGCTTAGGAGACGGTGAGTTTTGGGTCACCCTATAGTCCTGCACAGCCAGGCAACAAACATTTGTTGTTCCACACTTGCACACTGGAGACAGTAAACAGTTCTTCATCTTGCTTTTTGTATTTTTTGTTAATGGGTACTGAACTTGGATGGGGTTGAGGGGTGTATAGGATGCCCAAGGAACTGTAGAAACTTGAAGGCAAACTCCTTAGCAACTATGTACAGATGTGGAAAAAAAGATTGAAAGGCTCTTCAGCCCTTCTGGTGTACCACCCCAGACTCCAGAAGAATCCTCCTCTTCATCCAGCTGCCTGAGGGAATCCCTGGGCAAGGGGACCCAGAGGATGTCACTTTAGTAAAGCAGTCCCAGATGGGGAGCTAGATGGGTTTCCCACCTGACTGCCCTCTCCCCTTATCTGGCCCAGGGAATGTAGGATTACTTCTTTTCCTGTGAGCTTGATGGGTTGGTGGCTGCCTTCAGCCCTTACGCTGGGCTGGCTCCTTCCCTGATCCACAGGTGGTCCTCTCTCAGGGGGCAGTGAGGCTGAGAGATCCTCCTTTCTAGCTCCTGCTTGCAGGTAAGCCCCTCTCCTGGGCCCCCTCCCAAGCTCTTCTCATTCCATCCTCTACCAAACACTGACTTACTCCTCTCAGGCTCTGCAATACTTAAGGGGTCGCCTTGGTCACCATACCCAGCCTCATGCCAGGTGATTGGCCAAGGTACCTTGAGTATGTAGATCTGAGCTTCCTCCCCTTCTCCATCCCTCCTCCAGAAAACTCTCAGATTTCTGGAGAGGTGGGAGGGCTCTAGAAGCTCTGAACCTCAGTACCTCCCTAGCTTGTTCCAAGCTAACCACACTACTTCACTCCCAGGCTCACTCATCCCAGGTTGCTACTCAGCCTCGACTAAAAACCTGTCTAGCTCCCTATAGCTGAATTTGAGGGGCACTACATTAATTAAATGTAGATATTTGTAGAGGTAGTATTAGTGGCAGTGTAGATTGGCTATCACAATGGCTGCTTAACAGTTGAGCTGTTATGGCCTTAGACTGGCCATAGACAAAATGAAAACTGAACGTTCTGTCAATCGAAAAATGAAAATGGTGCATATGATTGTCACACACGGAGTGCATTGTTTTCAAAGAGTCAGCTAACTCATAGGGTTTGATTTATTAAAGTAGCAAGGACTGGACACTTAACAAATGACTATTTACTGAGCTTGGAAAATAAGGTGAATTTGTTCATGACAGTCATGTCAGTCAATCTCACGCATTTTGGATACCTAGTCATGTGAACGCAGGTTCACCCTATTTACTAACATTGCACTGAGCAAAATAAACATACTATAAAAACTCATTTTCTGTTGCTTTGGAATGTCAGCCTTATACACTAGAATTGCTAGTTCCTGGTAAATACGAAATTCTAAACTATATATAGAAACATATTTTTTGTAACGGTGATTCACGTTGATAAAATTATTTGTGCCAATCTTATCTCCTTTTTATTTTACATTATATAAAAAATGTGCAAAAAAAATGAAGCATTTCCTATAAATGCAAAACTAGCCTACAGCTTAAGAATTTCTAATTCATCAAGAATGACCTGTGCCTGTGTCAGCATTGCCTCATCTATAAGGCTGCTTATGGATTCCATCAGTGCTAAAATAAATCCAAATGGACTAAAAATCCCTTCTTTAATCTACTGGTCCCAACCAGTCTTATCTAACTAAACGTTAAATTGAAACTGCCAGTCTTACTTTGCAAAGAATTGGGGAGATGTACGCTTGAGGGAGAGGTGAGAAATATGTGCACCTGTCTACTACTTTTATCTAATTAAATGTAGGTCTTTACAGGGCTTCAGAGTGTAGGTCATTAATGTCACAGTCATGGTGGCATGCAAGGTCTCCCTGCTTGCTGAAGATACGGATGATGTGCAGCACCAATGACTGCTTTTTTTTTAGCCTGTGCATGCAAGAGTGACAGAAAAGATGGTCCAGGCTGATATTCTGTCAGTACTGCTCATTTACACAGCTATCTCTCCACCTTTTTTCCAATATCTTTACAATTAAATGAGAAAGTGGAAATTGTAAAGGAAATTGTTATTCACTTGCATGCATTTATATTTATACATACATTTTATACATAAATTGCAAAAATAAAACATAAAACTACAGGTAAAGAACTAAAATACTATATCTATATGTTTTTATTACAGGTAGTTATTGTACTTTCACATCAGTCCTTGCCAGGGGTGGACTGACAACTCATGGGGCCCGTGGGCAATAGGGGATCATGGGGCCCCTGTGTCCTTGCCCAAACTCAAAAAAGCCTATGAAAAAGGTACCGGGGCATCTCATGGGGCCCCCTGCTGAACCCGGGACCTCGGGCAGTGCCCAAATTTCCAAATGGTCAGTCCACCCCTGGTCCTTGCCCTTTAAGTAGCTTACAGCCTAGGCTCCATAACTCACATTCATACATACACATACTAGGGCCTATTTAGACAGGAGCTTTTGGGGTGTGGGGGGAAACCCACACAAGCACAGGTAGTGCTGTGCAAACTCCAAGCAGGTAGTGCTGTGGTTGGGTTTCGAAGAAAAATCCTTAGTGCTGCTAGGCAAAAGTTCTAACCACTTAGCCACTGTGCTACCCAATATGCACATTACAGCCCACATACAGAATATAATATATAGTTCATCTTTCTGGCACTCAGCTTTTTCTTCTTATTAGCATGACTTTTGTTAGCACATGAACTGATTGGCTGATTGGCTTCTTGTTCTGGTTCTTCCTCTTACACTCCATCCCTGCTGTACATGGTCTGTAATAAACTGATAGCATATCAACTTCCGGTAGTAACACTGCATGCATTTAAAAGATACATTTAATGTTGCATTAGGCTGCTTTCACACTGATTTGTTTTTCTTCCACATTTGTGCTAAAAAAAGGCGCAATGCGTGACCATGTAATCGTATAGACTGCACATGGACGCACCATGCTGCCTTCCTCTACACACTACATGCTATCCGGGAAAGATTTTATGGCCCTGGTTGGGTGAGCAACATCACAGCCATCTTTCTCCTAACCATCTTATATACAGTGAACCCTTCCATCCTTGATTATTCCAGGCTATCCACAACAAGTTTCCATCTATTGTTTGCCCTTTGGGTCTACAATCTCTTTGTGATTTTATATACAACTTCCACAGTAAACTACTGCTCTTTAATTATGGATGAGATTCTTACTCCCAGCTCTCTATGGTGACCTCAGTGGCATTGGCGGATAGTGGTGTACCCAGACAACATGAGCTTTCAGCACCTCTGCATTACTCTTGATTTTAAAATATCTATGTGGTTATATCCAATATATATTGAATCTATTGAACTTATTCATAGTTGTGCATCCCTGAAGAAGAGAAGTCTTAATCTCGAAACGTGTTGCACATATGACTATCAAACTGACTATGTGCAGTAGCATATATGCAATCTTATGTAACTATGATTGCTGATTTGTTAGTAGAATTGCCTTTTTAATGAACTATGTATCAATAGATCATTTGTGATTTTAAACATTTTTCTGCTTTTGATATTTTGGCTCATTGATCAGTGCTGCCCTTTAACGTCCCACCTCCATTGGGAAATGCTTTTCTTGTCTGCACTATTCTAAGGGATGATGGCGACCTCAAGTTCCCACCACCACAATACTCCAATTTGTAATCCTATGGAACTCTTTACACTGACTAGTTGCAGGTCTGCTGGGTTTAGTAAAATCCTGCTTCCTGAATTTGTAGTGTAGGTTTGGTGCAGTAAAAAAAAAAAAAAAAAAAAAATCACCAAAAACGCACCTCCCCATTGAAATACATGGGAAATGTGGAAAAAAATGACATCAAAAAGGCATCAAAAACACAATGCAGGTACAGGGTGTTTGAGTCACATCTCCTGCGTAAAATGCACTCCAAACACAGTAAAAATGCAGCAACAATGTGGCAAAAACGCATATGTATTTTTATTGCATTTTTGCTATGGATCAATGTGAAAGTAGCCTTAATGATTACATAGCTACATTAATTGGTATCTTTATATCTGCCTCAAGTTCAGCTTTAATACGTTTCTTGTGAACGTTTCTGAAAAAAGGTGAACCTATTTTACAGGGACGTGTCAATAGGCTTTTGTTGCTGTCGGAACTACTTCTTTCCCCGTACAAGTCAATGAAGTTGCAGAAGCAGCTTGAAGCAGGTTGAAGAAAAAGGAATAAAACAGCGGGTCAAATGTACCTGTCAATAAAATGTAAGTAATCTCAGAATAGTCTCCAAATGATTTCAGATGCAAGCAGAATGCACCTGAAATGAGTTGCACTTGTCCATTGACACAAGCCTGACTGGAGATTTTTATCATGTAGTTTTCCTGGAGCATCTGATAATAGCAGTGACTCTTACAAAATGCTTTCAGGAAGAATTCTCATTCATCAAATGACCCTAATAGGCTGAGGTGTTGATAGGAATGTGAAAGACCTGGGGCACCCTTGTCAAGCTGAGAAAAAGCAAAGATCAATAGGCATGGCCCATTGACAGTGGGAGGGGCTTAAATGGACATGGTTATATAAAGCCTAAGCCTACTCACAGTATACACTGCACACATTGTAAGTAATGGTCCTTGTATGCGCAAAATGCTTTAATATTTGTGCCCCAGGCAAGTGTCTCACAAACATACACAAACCACAGGACAATGGATTATTATACAGTATACCTCTTTACATATGGTTTTATGCACACAAAACATAGACATAAAGTAGACATCCTATGAGCCCAATTTAAAGTGGAGATCTTCCACATAGTCCAGGCAGGAGATTTTCAACAAAGTGGCAGTATAACACCCCAACAAGTAGACATGTGAGTAGAACATTTGGGGTGGTGGGTTGCTGGGAGGACATTTAAAGGGTAACTACAAAAAGTCCAATTATCCTTTATCACTAACCTCCAGCAAAAATAGAAGTAAGGAATTTTGATTTTTATCATCCTTTTCTTTTTTACATGGTTGCTGCTGATTTGTGAACTTTGCAAGCTGCAAGTGTATGCCAGGGAAGTGGCAAATCAAAAGATGGACAACAGTGGCAGCATAAAGGATAACATGTTACATATTACACCCATTTTTAGGGTGAGTGCTCTATGTAGTTCATTGATGGTTCCTGTCATTGTGTAACTGCTTGCCCGTATGAGGTACAAGCAGATAGCTTACACTGACAGTCTGCAGGAGCCTTGAATTTCACCCACAATCTGGTGCAATGCTTTGCAGGCTCCCAGTACAAAAAATAATAAATGCACTTTTTTTTTTACCTGCAAAAAGACGTGCATTCATTATTTTTTTTTTAAAGGTGAACTCATCCTTTAAACGTTTCTTTCCTGACAGGTGCACTTTAACGGACAGCAGCTCAAATGTGGGGAAAATTAATGAGCTGATAGTCCTATAGGCTTCAGATACGGATACCAAATTCATACATGTATCTAAATGTTAACTATATAAATAAAGGCAGCTACATTTTCTGAAAAGAGCGTTGGACAACAGAAACAGTGTGAAAAAGAAGACTAAGGGCCAGAAGCTGTGTGATTTTATTTTATTAGCCCTGAATTTCCTTAAATAGAACCTGTTATGAGAGATCTGCCTGAGTGGCTGACAGACTTGTGAAGATAGCTGTTTGCTGGAATGTTGCTTCACTGGCTTTTGTTACTTCCTTTAATGCCTTTTCTACTGGTGTTCATTAATAGATTAAAGAAATGCAGATAAATCTGGAAATACTGTTTTAAAATACTAAAATGATTTCCTCTTTTACATGTAAGGAAGCCTGCATGGCAGAAGATCTTTTAATTGCAAATGATTTAATATACTTCAGAGATACACATATCCGCTGCCTTATTTCAACTGTTATGTATGCAGGGCTGAAGAGTGCTAATGTAGATTAGGAAGTTCTTTTATTTCCCGGAGCCTCTGATTTCTCTGTTCTCAGCAGGTGCCTTTCGTACTAGTGAGAAAAATGTAATAAACACTTAAACCTTGAGAGAATAGAATAGCAACCCACAGTGATTCAAGGAGGGGAGCAAAGTGCTCCAAGTGAGATCAGTGGTTGAGTTTCAAGGATCCTAAGGGCAGTGGTATCCAGACATAAAATATTATTATTTTTACCCCTTGGGATCCATGGAATGGCATGATTTCCACTATATTGTTTTCTTTTCCAGTACATTTATACATTGAACATTAGGAATGGAATATCATTTTGAAAGCTTCAATATTTGTATTTTATTTTTTTTGTTTTGATTTTATTAAAATTAACCTATGCCTGTCTGTTGCTTGACTTCAATAACTGGGACAGACTATAAAATACATGGTAATTATAGAACCACAGAGGATGCCATTGCTGAACTCTCTTTGTGAGGATAAGAGTTACCTGGCTGCTATCCTGACCTTGTTGCTTCAAAAGTCATTGACCCAGAAAAAGTCTGCAGTTCAACTAGATCCAAGCCCAATCACTTAAATTTGATATAAGTGCATTTTCTAAAGTAATTTGCGAACGTCTTATAGCTACAAGTTTGACTAAAATAATAGATAGTGATTCTGCCATAAAGGCCCTTGTGTACCTCCTGTAATGGTGTAACAATGCCCATAGATAGTCTGACATGGACTTTTTTTTAATAAAAACAACATCTTGGATTCTTTTCCTTTTTATTGGATATGTTTTATAGCAGAAAGTAAAAAAAATATATATTTTTTTAAATTGTCAGTTTTTTTAGTTTATAGTGCAAAAAAATAAAAATCCAAGTGGCAATCTAATACCACCAAAAGAAAGCGCTATCTGTGTGAAAAAAAATATTTACATTTCATGTGGGTACAGTGTTGCATGACCAAGCAATTGCCAGTTAAAGTAGCACCGCGTTGATTAGCAAAAAGATGCCCTGGTCATGAAGGGGATAAAACCCTCTGTAGGTCAAATGTTTAAACAGGATCTGGCTCTCACTTGATTGGATGATTGAAGTCAACACTACTTCACTGCATTCACTTTGCTTCTGACTGTTTTTAAAAACATCCATTAGTAGAATTCACTTAATTTCATGGGTATTACTGAAAATGAAAATCCACTCCAGTTGTGAAATATGCTATGTATACCCCTGAGCCTGGATGTGCGTAGACAACTGTTCACAAAAGATTTCAGTTTCACAGAGAGTGCTTTGTCTTTAATGAATCAGCTGTCTCCTGTGGCTTGATTTACTAAAAGAAATTGCACAAGAATAATGAGAATTTGCTAAGAAGATACCGTATTTGCCGGCGTATAAGACGACTTTTTGACCCTTGAAAATCTTCTCAAAAGTCGGGGGTCGTCTTATACGCCGGTACACATGTTAGGGGGGCTGCGGCATTAAGTACAGGGGTTTGCAGGGGCTGATGTCTCTTACCTGGATCCAGTCCCACGACGATCTGGTCCAGGAAGCGCGGCGTCTCCTTCAGTTCGGCCACTGGATGTTCGTGCGGCTGCTCGGCTCCGCCTCCTCACTGGTGATTGGCCGCCAGAACTGTAGCTCAGGAAAGGCACACAGGCGGCCAATCACCGGCGAGGGGGCGGAGCCGAGCGGCCCCGCGAAAATTGAGTGCCGGAGCAGCAGGTAAGTGTTCTGTGTAGAGGTGCTGCTGCAACCACATATGCTGGCTGCAGCAGCACCATACGAGAACAGGCTCAGCAAGTCTCAGTGGGAGGAATAGTGCCCCATCATTGGTGTCACTGATACCAATGATGGGGCACTATTCCTCCCACTGATACCAACGATGGGGCACTATTCCTCCCACTGACACCAACGATGGGGCACTATTCCTCCCCCCCACTGACACCAACGATGGGGCACTATTCCCCCCCCCACTGACACCAACGATGGGGCACTATTCCACCCCTCACTGACACCAATGATGGGACACCATTCCTCCCACTGACACCAATGATGGGGCACTATTCCTGCCACTGATACCAATGATGGGGCACCATTCCTGCCACTGATACCAATGATGGGGCACCTATTCCCCCCACTGATACCAATGATGGGGCACTATTCCTCCCACTGACACCAATGATGGGGCACTATTCCTCCCACTGACATCAATGATGGGGCACTATTCCTCCCACTGGTGTGCATTGGAAGAGGGGTAGTCTTATACGGCGAGTATAGCCCAAACACTACATTTTAGCAGGAAAAGTAGGGGGGTCGTCTTATACGCCGGCAAATACGGTAATTGTCAAGCTTATTTCTTGGATTTGCATGAGCCCCCAGATGTTTGTGCACTCAGCAAATGTGGTTTAGTAACTTATCTGCAAAATATGATCGTCTTTTTGGTTCCATTGAATGCGGTTTTCTGTCCTGTATGAAGATAGAGTTCACAAAGTAAATTGTCAAGCCCTACATACACCAAACAAATTAGCAGTTTAATAAAAAAAGGTTTTCAGCCTCTGGCTGCAGCGTATCAAACATGGAAAATGAACCATCATTTTGATAACACATGTGCAGTATGAGGAGACACATGATGTTCACCACAAAGCTCAAAGGGAGCAACATGTAAATAATACTGGTCGGGTTCAAAAGGCTCAAACTCCTTACTTTTTTCTTTCCACTTTTCTCTCTACTCCACAACATCTCCATCTGCATCAAAATCAAAATCTGCAGTCTCAGTCTCAACTTTTGACACTTTTACCTCCTTCCTGCCCAGGCCAATTTTCAGCTTTCAGTGCTATCACACTTTGAATGACAATTGCGCAGTCCTGCAACACTGTACCCATATTAAGTTTTTAGCATTTTTGTGAGACAAACTTTATTTTGGTGGTATTTATTCACCACTGGGATTTTTTTTTGTTTTGCTATATAAATGAAAAAGTCCAAAAATCTTTTAAAAAGTGTTTTTTTTTATAACATTTTGCAAATAAATAATCTTTCTTCATAAATCTTGGCCAAAATTTATTTGGTTATCTTTTTAGTAAAAAAAAAAACGAAATTAGTTTAAAACCAAACATTATAATTTTTCAACAGTTTTTTAATTTTTTTATATTATTATTTATGTTTTTTTTTAACATACCATCACCCTAGCAGTACAGTGTCACCATAGTGACAGTGTACTAGTTGTGGGGGGTGATGAAGATTTTATTTTTTTTTTACATTGATTGCTTTTATACCCATAAAGGCTGTAAAAGCAATAATTTATCCTTCTCTCTGGCTTCATTCTTGCAGCCACTGAGAAATACCATGAGAGCTGTGATTGGTCACAGCTTGTCACATGATACAAGGCTGTTGTGAATCTTCTTGTACCATGTGACCTCTGATCATTCACAGATTTCACTAGTAGTAAGCAATGATGTCAGAAGTGACATTTTTCTTGCTACTATTCGTGTAATCACTGATTGGCCAATTAGTGATCACATGATCGGGACTCACACAGAGGTCCCATACAGCGATCGGATCCGGACACAGCGAGCACCGGATCGCGGTGCCGTGCACTCCCATTGAGCGTGCACAGCTTGAAAATGCAGGCGTCATTTATGAACGGCAATCCACTTGTGCACTGCTCCCGTCCAGCCGTTTATGTACATGGGCCAGACAAGAAGTGGTTAAACAGTACTTATTAAAATAGTTTTTTTGCATTGGTACATGTCTCCTGTGGCAGTTTTCAGTTCCCCATGCACATTGTTTGATAATTCCTTGCCTTGGAAATATGATTTGCACCCTATCGACTTTAATGGGTTTCTGTAATTTATGATAAGTTCAACAAACAGCCTGCGAATCAAACCCACATTTGCTCATCCCTTATACCCAGTAATACCTTAAACAAGGCTTGGTGTACACTGACAGGTTTAGTTTAACCTGCTTAGGTCTTACCTCCTTTTTTTATAACCATGTTTATTATCTTTATTCATTATTTTAATTTCAATTTCATTTAGCATTTTTCACTTAATTGCTTCCAATCATAATGTTATGTAATATGTCACAGCCCCCCGTGGTACCTAAATTGATTTGCACTTATTTATGCTCTTTCTCAGTTTACAACAAATTCCAGAAAATCATTTTTTTTGTTTGAATCTCAGCACACTGTAAATTGTACACACTGGCCATGAAAAACTGCATACAAATCATCCTGTTTATTCTACCCTGGCTCCCTATCCTATAACTGCACCTGTCATTTTTTATTCTTTAATTTGCAAAACACAAGCCCCTTAACAGACAGATATCTCATACTTTTTGTGGTATTGTTTTCTTTTGAACTAAACCTGTCAAAAACAAAAAAAAATTCAAACTGAGCATCTGATGAAAATGCCTAAGCAGGCATTACTTTCAGTGAAAACTGTGTGTCAAAACAATAAATGGACCCAGAGTTACACACAGCAGAGTTACTTATACATCACAATATTGTATTTTATTATTTGAGCATTTCCCACCCTTCCGACTTTCTAAGCCTCCCTGGTCATCTGATGTAATGGGTGTGCTCATTGTCCAATGGAGAGGCTTGTGAAGTCGAAGAGGGATAAGCTTGCCCTTTACAGAAAAAGTCAAGATTTGCATATAACTTTAGTTTCTTTTTTTCTCTAGATCTTCTGATCATTTAGCATATGATTTTCACTGAAGGAAAACTCTTTTCATGCATTTTGTCATCAAATGCTCATTTTAGCAACCCAGTTTTTTGACAGGCTTACTTTATGTAACAAACCATCATACACCGCCTGCTGATGTTCCTCTTTCCAGAATACAGAACTTCCTGAATGTTAATGCATGCTCGAACATTGATATTCACTGCAGATATTGGCCTCAAAGATATTGTTTCTCGCAATATTAAGATAAATTGTAAAGATATTTTCTACAAAAACTACATACTAAAGTAATATTATAGCAGGTTTTCTGCGGAACATCTGCTCAATGCTATATAGGAGTTAGCTACAGTAATTAGATAATGTTATATTGTTGTCCCTCATACTCTATCCTATAGAGTGTATTAAAAGAATATTGTTACCGGCTTAGAGGAAATGCACCCCCCTTGATATATACCATGTGATTTGGGATGTGATTCAGGTTCAGGTCTACCATGGGTTATAGATGAACTCAGCTCCTTTAGTGGCAATTTGCCTTCCCAAATTCATTGAGATGATAATGCACTGCATGAACTGGGCAATACTTGGGGCTTTGTTATGTGCCAGCCCCCTGAAGGGGAGAAAGGTGCAGAGCAGTCATGGTGTCAGTGTATTGGAAGCTATTGCAGAGAGTGAATATGGAAAGCTGTCAAACTACATAGAAAAAGAGTAGGGTTAGTTAGGAAATTGTAAATCTGATTGCTAGCACTTTAAGCAATCAACCATTTGCCGCCTTATTCCCTTGTCACTGTAGGATTATTTGTCATTCATTTTATTCTGTGGTTGATTTAAGACCGGCAGTCACTGTTACTGTAGGTGCTGTCTTGTCCACAGCATCTTTTTTTGTTGCAAGACTTCCCTTTGAAAAAAAGGACTTTTGTTTTGGGGGCAGTATTTTGGCATTTTCATTTATTTTGGGAGTAAGTTGGGTTTTTTTTGTTTAATTTTAGGTTGATAGGGACTTTAGGTTGTTTATTTTTCAGCAAAGTTTTTCTTAAAAAAAATGGATTTTTGTTTCAGAGAATATTATTTTGGGGTTTTCGATTATTTTGGGGATATAGTTTTTTTATTGTATGTTGGGAGGGCCTTTTTGGTTAAACTGCTTTTCCCTTTAAAAAGTAAGCTTTTGTTTCAGGGGTGGTATTTTGGGGTTCTCATTTGTTTTGTGGGTTTCTTGATTTTTATGTTATTTTAATAGAGCCTTTTTGAAGTTTGAGATGCTGAAAGCACAGCATCTGTTCTGGTAGCTGCTCTTTGTTTGCAGCACATTGCTGTATCTTTTGACAGAAAAAAAGAAAAAAAAACACAGCAAAGAGCCAAATCAGTGTACACTAAAATCACATCACACAATCACCTATATAAATTGCACCTCCATCCCCATAGTAAAGATACAAGTTAGACATTCAGTGGTTAGGCCAATTATCTCTGATTAAAACGATCCTGCTGCAGGCCAGTTTTCACTGCTGTATCCTCTGTAGTACCCTAAGTGGAACCAATACCATTTAAAAAAATATTGCTGGCAGAGAGGCATTTATTGTAGAAGATGCTGTGTATGTCTATTCTCTTAGGAAAAAAAATATTACCTGCTTGCCAGCAATGTTTTTTTGTGAATGTATACTTAGCCATGCAGGTGTAATTCCAGCCCCCAAGGTGGGCAATAAAGATGGTCAAAGATGCTGAAATCTAGAAGATGCCAAACTAAGATGCCAGTGGTAGCTACAGAGTAAAAAGGACATTGCAGCCGTATTAGTGCCGAAATGGGACAATTTAGCAGGTAGGTCTGTCATAATGTGCCAATTAGCACATTATAACAAAACCCTGGGCTCTGGTAGCAGCATTTAACCCCTATCTGTGCTCTTTGTATCTAATTAATTTGGGGCCTAGCCTTGCTAAATAAAATTGTTCAGCTGCTTGCCGATTTTACATTACTGTGTCATCTGCTGTCTCTTTATTCCTTAGTATACAGTAACCCTTATCTACCACCAAGTTTTAAGTCATTTTTCTTCTTCTCCAAAGAAAGACTGTGCCACATTTTACCAAAAGGGTACTCTTGCGTATGATATTTGTGCATATTTTCAATTTATTGATGGTAAAAAATGGTAAAATGTGCACTTTTACCAAATGGAAAAGAAAAGCTTTGTGAGTTGTAATACAAATTGTGTAATTTACTTAATAAGATGTGCGTGTGGATGTTTTTCAAACTGGGAGAAGCGTTCATCCAGCACAAAAACATTAAAGTCACATTTTTTTCACTTTCAATAAAGACATATTAAGCATAAATTTCAACTGTGCATTGCAAACATTATGAAAGTATTGGTTTGAAACTACATTAATTGTTCCACACATTCTGAGATTCTAGAGCTATATAGCCTTTTAGGTGAATATGACTATATGAAGAAGCTGATCACTCTCAAAATCTGTGCTTTAACCTAAACTCAAATACCTAAGCTGGCAAATAATTCATCCCCCTGGACAAACAATAATAAGCAAACCAACAACCCTCACTATCATAAACAGTGCAAAACTAAATCATCATCAAATAATGCATTCAACTCGTGCCATATAAATTAGTAATAAATAAACTATTTACTATAGTGCACATGGTTTTTGATAAAACACTGTGATAAAATCTCCATACCTCAGCACTCCATATGTGAATCATTCAAGGTATGGTAGTCCATAAAGTAGTCCTCTAATCAAAATGTCCACCCCAAGCTGATTTTCATTCTTCCCTTAATCCATCATCTTCATGAACCACATATAAGTCACAAACGCTCACCAGATTTATATGACCTCTTATTTCTAAGATGGTCATAAGGTTAATCACTCCCGGTTCCATTCCAGTTCCAGTTTGCGCTCTGTTCAGGTTCTTACTTCTCCAGCCCTCCACTCAGCATTGCAATTAAAGGTAAAAACATCCATTCAGTCCTAGCTTCAGTGTCATAGAATGTGATTCAGAGGTGCAGTCACTCCATTAAACATTGACTTTTAATATGTAATTGACTTTAAAACCTCCTTTGAAGCTCCTGACTAGATTGACAGCCTAGTAAATAATTTGAATTATAGGTATATATGAAATGTGCAGATATATGTGGTCAAAAGGTTAGAAGTCACATATGGACCAATAGCTTGAAAATAGAAATAAAAGTACAGATGGGGAATTAAGGAATAATAGAATTAATATAACAATAGAGAAGGAAGCAGGGGAGGGGCAGGAAGTATAGGGGAGGGGAGTTTTAATGGAGTTCCTAGGTATTTGCTGAATTAAGTGTTATAGATTGGTTAGATTTTCACATGGGGCGTATTGAATCCACGGATTCCGCACATTGAGATGTTTTTTGTGGGTATCAGTGGGAATACTAGTGAGTTTTTCTTTTTGATAAAAATGTATGCATTGTCTGACATCTGTGAAGTATACAAATTGCTTCTTATAGGGTTTAGGGATGATTTGTTTGGTTGCAAGCAGCACCTAGGTGGCACAGTCTTTGTTCCCAGTGGTTTCTTTTTTTTTGGCTTTCTGAATTTGTTTTCCAGCAGCAGCAAAAAAAATGTCTCCATAGTTGCTGTTCCTCGCAATTATGAAGGAACCTCTGTGTCACCAGTGTTTTTTTTTTTGGCTTTCTTAATTTTTTTACATTTATTTTATTTAAATTTTTTTTGCTGCAGAAGTAAAAATAAATTCCATAATTACTGTACCCCCTATGTCCTTTATTTAAAAAAAAACTCAATAATAAAACAGTTTATAGTGCACCAAGTGCAAAAGTATTGCACCCAAGCACCAAATTCCCATCCCACACTCTAAAATAAAAAGTGATAAAAATCCCTGAAAAAAATCCCCATCATGTCTGAAAGGCCAACAAGGAGAGGCAGACGCTCACAGGCAGCTAAAAGAGGGCAAGCAGCCTCTGTGTCTACAATGAAATGTGGTGGTCGTGGACATGGTGTATCCTCTGCAAGAAGGGCATGCTTGCCTTTTTTTTCCGGTGCTGGCCGTGTTATTGAGCCACAACAGAAGAGGGGGTGGAGTGGATAACTAAGCCATCTTCATCCTCCTCATCCTCTGTCACCCAGGCTCATACTAGTTCGCCTTCCACCACAGCTGCGGAGCCATGTTAATAGAACCATGATCATAGTGTCAGTTCCATGCTGCTGGAGGATGCACAGCAATTTGAATGCTCCGATGTCGGTTCCCAGGTTCAGTAAGGGAGTGACGGGAACCTATAGAGAGGGGGTGCCAATGACGGACAAGAAATTGGCAGTCATGTTCCTGCCAAGTTGTCTCCAGTGGCAAGGAGGTGATGAGGTCACTGACTGTACTTGGGTGCCTGAAAGAACAGAGGAGGAAAGTGAGGAGGCGGCACAACTCCAGTGAGGCAGGATATCCTCCAGGGGCAGGCGTAAGGGCAGTCACCCTATTGCATCACATGACAGAGCTCCACCGGTGCAGGGCTGCTGCTGACTCCCTGCTGCTTGCAGTCTTTGTCTGAAGTAGATCAAGCATGGCCAAAACACCAGCCGCTTGGGCACCACATGTTTGACAAGATATATGACGACCTGACATGCAGCCCGTTGGCAACAGTACCTGAAAAACCCACATCATAAAAAAGTGCAGACTTCTCCTTGCTCATCTGGAATCTCTACCTCTAATATACCTCAAGTCTTCTAAACAGCCTCCACTGAGAGGGATGATGGTATAGCAATTGGTGCCACAGGTCCTTGCACTCAATCTGCTAGCAGTAAACCACCTGTTGATTTCACCAGGCAAATTTCGCTACCCCAGTTGCTGCACCTTAAAAAAAATGCTGTCCCAGCCTTCCACATGTTCAGCATCTAAATGCTAGCTTGGCCAAAAGTGCTAGCGTTACAACTCCTTCCGTGAATTTGTGAAATGTGCTGTACCACAGTGACAGGTTCCAGAAAGAAATTTCTCTTCTCTTCCAGCTCTGTACTGTCATGTGGAAAACAATGTTTTGGCCTCGAAGGAGAGGGCGTTCAGCAGCAAGGTCCACATTACTGCTGACACGTGGTCCAGCAGGCATAGTCAGGGATGTTACATTTCCTTCATGGCGCACTGGGTAACTCTGCTAGCAACTGAGAAGGATGCAGGTTAAAAGATGCCATGTGGTGCTTCAGCTGGTCTGCATAGGGGACAGGTTCCATACTGGGGCAGAGATTCTGTCAGCTCTGCAGGGGCAGGCTCAGAGATGGTTGACACCACGGCAGCTTGAGCCAGGAATGATTGTATGCGACAATGGCACCAACCTTCTCTCTGCTCTTCGACGGGGACACTTGACACATGTTCCATGCTTGGCACACGTCCTGAAGTTGGTGGTGCTGCAGTTCTTGAACAGGTACCCAGGCTTACAAGATCTTCTGAGGCAGGTCAGAAAAGTCTTTGGCCATTTCCGGAGGTCATACATAGCCAGTGTTCGGCTGGCTGAATTCAATGGGAATTCAACCTGCCCACCAAAGGCCTCATTTGTGACATACCCATCAGATGGAACTCAACATTGGCAATACTGCAGTGGCTGTGCATGCAGCAGAGGGCCATCAATGAGTACCTGTGTGAGTATAGCACAAGGACAGGCTCAGTGGAGCTTGGCTTCTTTTCACCATGCCAATGACTGATGACCTGTGTCAGGGATCGCCACGGCTCTGGTCCCGGGGCATGCGCACTAGGCCTTCTCATGCGGGGATACGGGCGCTAGGTCCTGGCCAGCCGCGGCAACGGAGTTTGCGCATGCGCACTGGCATTCGCGAGTGCGCGCCTGGCACCAATGACAGCACAGGGCGTGATATTTAAACCCCCCCTGTGCTGTCACTGGTTGCCGAATGGTCTTCCTGTGATTCTTGTTCCCTGTAACCTGTGTTGTGAGTACTACTGACCCGGATTGCCTGACCTTTGCTGCTTTCTCCTGTCCTGACCTTGGCTTGCCTGACCTCGCTCCTAAATGTCCCTGTATAGATCTGATCTCCTGTTACTGACCTGGCGTGTGACCTGACCATTCTTTGCCTGCTGGTTTGTACCACGCCGACCCCCTGGCTACCGACTCGGCTTGTCTGACCTAGCTTTAGCTCATCCATCCATCCCACCGGGACCCTCCGGCCTCCTCCCATCAGACTCTTACCCTGCGGGAGCCTCTGGCGGACTCCTCTACCACTGGTGGGTATACCCGGTAGTCGCGACCTGGTTTTGGGGCGCTCCAAGTCCATCCCCACCATCAGGGGCCCTGGTGAACAAGTGCTCCGGAACCTAGACTCCGCGCTCCTGGGAAGCCTGACCAGTGGGTTGCTAGAGGTGCTGCCGGGTGGTCCCTTACATCCTGTCACCATTTGAGAAGGTCACAAGCATGGTGAGTCACGACAATGCATGCATCAGCGACACTATCTTCTAGTCTTCTTGCTGGAGCACATGCTGTGTGGAATTGAGGCAGAACAGTGGGAGGAAGAGGAGGACTTCCTTTCCTCTCAAGGCCCCTTTTATGTAGATGCCATTCCTGCGGGGCCACAGAACAGACAGGAGGAGGAGGATTGTGGCAGCATGGAAATAGAGGGTAACATATGTCAGTCTTCAAGGGATGGTTTTTAGTCCCCAGAAACCCAGCCAGGAGTAGTACATGGCTGGGAGAAGGTAGTTCCTAACAGTGTCATCATCAGTGCCCCAGAGAACTCAGAATCTCATGCCTCCTCAAACTTATGCTGCAGGGGCGCCCTGATTCTGCAAAGCCTGAGAAAGGACCTAAGGATTCATGGTATCTTGGAGAGGGATTATTTCTGGATGGCAACCCTTCTTGTTCCATGTTACAAGGGTAAAGTTGCAGAACTCATCCTGCCTTCGCAGAGGAAGCAGAAGAGCAGAGGATGAAACATCTTGAGGAAGCTTTGAAGAAAAATTTGTGTAACACCTTTCCAGACACTGGGAGGTTACCATTTCTTGGATAACGTTTTTCTGAGGCTTCCTTTGGTCAAAAGAAGATTGGTGGAGAAGGTGGTCGGCTGGCCAATACCTTTACACAATTCATTAGTGCTCAGCACCCAGCAGGGACGTATTTGGTGCGAGGCAAACAAGGCGTTTGCCTAGGGTGGCACTTTTAAGGGGGAAGCTACACTTCTGTGGGAAAGGGACAGGGGCGCCTGTCCCTTTCCCACTGCACCTGTGTTCGTGACTCCGTGCTCACTTCAATCCGGTCCACGAGGCGCTGCTGATGGAGGGGTGCAGAGGGTGTCCGTCCGATGTCTTCATCTTTCTGGTTTTGATCGCGATGTGGGCAGGATGACATGCCACCCCTCTCATCTTGCCACACCCCCAGGATCACTGGGCAGCCTATGGAAGCCTGTCCCTCCCTCTCCAAGCTCCGCCTCCTCACCGATGTTTGGCTGGTGGATCTGTAGCTCAGGAAAGACACACGGGCAGCCAATCACCGGTGAGGAGGTGGAACTTGGAGAGGAGGAGCTGAGCAGCAGCGCGAAGACTGAAGATCGAGTGAGGGACCAGCTGGAGCCAGTGAAGAGGAGGAGAGCAGCTGGAGAAGGAAGACAGCTGATCGGTAAGGTAAGTGTAGCCGGGATCTGGGCAGAGCAGGTGGTGCTGTAGCTGGGTATGCTGGCTGAGGATGGGAGATTGAGGGAGCACGGACTGGAGCAGGGGTCAGCAATGTAAGTATCATTGGTGTCAGTGGGAGTAATAGTGCCCCATCATTACTGACAGTGTGGGAGGAATAGTGCCCCCTCATTGGTGTCACTGACACCAATGAGGGGGCACTTTTCCTTCCACTGACACCAATGATGGTGAACTATTCCTCCCACTAACACCAATGAATGGGGCACTATTCCTCCCACTGACACCAATGATGGGGCACTATTCCTCCCACTAACATCAATGAGGGGGCACTTTTCCTCCCACTGACACCAATGATGGGGCACTATTCCTCCCACTAACACCAATGATGGGGAACTTTTCCTACCACTGACACCAATTATATGGGAACTATTCCTCCCACTGACACCAATGATGGAGCACTATTCCTACTGACACCAATGAGGAAGCACTTTTCCTCCCACTGACACCAATGATGGGGAACTATTCCTCCCACTGACACCAATAACGGGGTAACTATTCCTCCCACTGACACCAATGATGAGGCACTATTCCTCCCATTAACATCAATGATGGGGCACTATTCCTCCCACTGACACCAATGATGAGGCACTATTCCTCCCACTGACACTAATGATGGGGTACTATTCCTCCCACACTGACACTAATGATGGGGCACTTTTCCTCCCACTGACACCAATGAGGGGGCACTATTCCTCCCACTGACACCAATAATGGGAGAACTATACCTCCCACTGAAAGTAATGATGGGGCACTATTGATCTTTTATTGAAAAGAATGAAGCAACAGAATTTTATACAAAAGTAAAAAACATAACCATAGTATGGTCATACAACAGAAAACAAAAGGAATGTACATCTGTGTCCATAATATATACAATATATACAAAATTTACTACCAAAATTTTTAGACTATTGTAAACTATTTACATAAAGCAGCAGAGAGGGCCTAAGGGGCACGACCCATCGCCTATGTACGCAGCCATTTTTCAAAAACTGAGCATCAAGGAAAAAAAACTAGGGTGATAAGAGACAGACAGCCACACCCCAGAAAGAGACTCCTGGTAGTCAGGGAGGCTTGAAACCCCTCCACGCCTTCAACCAAGTCCCCCCGACCCCACTTGTCTCTCTCAAGCACCCAAATCTTCTACACCTCATGCAATATGTCACACATCACCACCTGAACAGGAAGGATTTTACACTGATTGGTGACCTGACGCCGTGCGTTCCAGGTAAAATAATGGACTACTAGGCTAACTAAAAAAAGTGTATCCAAACAAAAAAACCCCACCAGTGTTGAATGCTCCGAACACCCACTCAGCATAACCCAGCCTAGAGAGGAAAGGAATACCGAGGCTAACTAAAAAAAGTGTATCCAAACAAAAAAACCCCACCAGTGTTGAATGCTCCGAACACCCACTCAGCATAACCCAGCCTAGAGAGGAAAGGAATACCGAGGGCCCGCCCCACCTCTTTGTATACCTCTATGTTAAAAGGGCAGCAAAGCAGAAAATGGTTCATAGTCTCCTCCTCACCTGCACACTCCTCCCGAGGACAACTGCGATCCATCTCACTGCAATATTTTAAATTGCCCCAAACATAGAGCCTACAGTGGAAGCACAGCCAGGCCAGATAACCTAAATTTAAGGGGGACTCTATCCAAATTAATCAGCCTTAACTCTTCCCTCATAATTTCACCTGGGCAATCCCTTAAGGCCAGTGGGTCGTGAAAGACTTCGCTCAAGACCCCGGCTCATAAGGACTTTCCTCAGAGCGGATCAGAGATCTTCAGCCGACAATCGCCACTGCCGCAGCAACTTCAGGCACGGAAAGACGTAGGCTGGAAGCTGACCACAATGACCTCTAAGATTCCTCCCTTGGCCACCTTCTTCCCAAAGTCATAGAAAAGGCCTAAACCAAGATCTAAACAGGCCTGCTCATCCAGGAGGTTCCACTGCATGCATATTACCAATGTTAAACTTGAGAAAAAGCAGTGAAAAGAACTGGGTTGACCATACCTAAGCATCCCTCCCTCTTGGACAGATAGGTGACATTCCTCTTGATGAGGTTCAGTCTGTTCCCCCACAGCATCTGGAAGAACACACTAAAGACCCTAGCATAGAGAGACACTGGCAAGATGCAGACAAAGCTGACATATAAGAAGATCGGAATCAGGTAAGTCTTAATCAAATCAACCCTCTCCCTCAGAGACAACTTCCACCTCTTCCAGCTGATCACCCTAGTATTGGCAACTTCCAGCCTGCCTTCCCAATTTTTAAGGCCATAATCGCCGGGTCCAAATTCAGTGCCTAGTATCATTTTTTCCTGGGGCGTTGGAAAGGAGTCCGGGAGATCAAAACACCTCACCTTCCTTTCCCATCCAGAAAACTTTACTCTTATCCTGATTGACCTTGGAACCTGATGCTTTAGAGTACCGTGATGTCAGAGAGACGACCTCCTCTGCTTCATCCGTCCCAGTGACAATCACTGATATATCGTCCGCATAGGCAACAACCCTCAAAGTTGGCTCACCCGGGAGCCCCACTGGTACCCCACACAACATGCCGCTCTCTAGCCTCCTGATGAAGGGGTCAATTGCAAACGCATAGAGCAGGGGACTCATATGACAACCCTGGCGCACCCCAGAGCCAACCTCAATGAACTGCCCAATCCAACCAGTAACAAGAGGGAAGCTTTCCGCCCCCTTATACAAGATTTTCAACCAATCGACAAAACCACCTGGCAGACCGTACTTAGTAAGGAGCAGCCACAGGTACTCATGGTTGACACGATCAAAAGCCTTTGCCTGATCCAATGCCAGAAAATACTTTCCCCAGCCTGCAGCCCTGCACTGCTCCAGGGCCTCCCGGACAGCTAACACTGCTGTGAAGGTGCTCCTACCTTGACCGAACAGTGCTGATGGCGAGAAAGCAAAGACTCTGCTACTGGCGACAAGTGCCAGAAAAGTAACTTTGCCAGCACCTTTCTATCGACACTGAGAAGGCTGATGGGGCGCCAATTCTCAATCATCAAAGGATCCTTACCTTTTGACAGAAGAATCACAGCTGAGTGCCTCATGGAAGGGGGAAGAGTCCCCTCAACTAGGCAGTTGTTAAAAATCTCTACTAAATGCTGGGCCAGAATATACTTGAAAGCTTTGTAAAACTCAGCCATCAAGCCATCTGTACCAGGTGACTTTTTGATGGCTAGCTGCTCAATTGCCTTCATCACCTCTTCAACTGTGACCTCCTCTGTCAAATTCATCAATGGAACATCTCCACCATTTAGTCCAAAAAGCTTTCCATCTTGCCTCGATCAAGCTCTTTCCTCCCAAGAAGTTCAGCATAACTCCAGGATTCCTGACCTGGACTTTGTCAAGGAACCTATACTATCCTTAAGGCCAGCGACCGTCTTAACTGCTACACCTTGTTTGCAGTTCTGGTAAGGGTCGGGCAAGTGGTACTTCCCATAGTCCCTCTCCAGAACCAAAGAGGCATGCCGGTCATATTGACACTTCCTGACGAGGAGTTTCACCTCAGAGATTGCCCCAGGATCTCCTCCTCTCGAGACAAGAATATCCAGCTTCCTCCGCAACCTTTGGTAGGTCATGTGGCTATCAAACTGCTTTCTATTGGCTAGGCCCCTAAAGAATCCAGCAATCCTCTTTTTGGTCAGCTCCCACCACTCAGCCTTGCTGCTACAAAAATCCAGGAAGGTCACCTGTGCCTAAAAGAATTCCTCAAAGGATTGTCTAACATTTTCTTCTTTGAGGAGAGTCAAATTAAATCCCCAGATGCCCTTGCCCCTCTGAGGGGTGTCTAAAGCATTCAAGACCACAAATAGCATACAGTGATCAGAGAACTCTACTGCCTGCACCACTGGGGGAGAGAAAGCAGAGGTCTAATTTAAAAAAAACCTTACTATCCTACTCTGGCTATTACCTCGATGAAAGGTGAACCCTGTGTCATCTGGGAGGTGCTTAATGTGCACATCCACAAGACCAGCATCCCTAACCATACTATTCAAAAAAACGCTATCATATCCCAACTTGTCTTTGACGTCCTTCCTGTCCTTGGGCCTAGTCACAGTATTAAAGTAAAAAAAGAGTAAAAAAGAAATGGCTTGATCCTTGTAAAAAGGCATTTCCTGATCCACTTTGTGTACGCCCCATAAACATTAATTAGGAGCAGGTTCTGCCCTCCCACAAGGATGTCTAAGACCATACATCTCTCAATCTCCACCTCAATAACCCGCCAGACAGTTACCATGCCAGTTTTAAACAACATCGCTACACCGCTGTAAGGCTTGGCCACAAGAGACCAGTAAGTCAGACCATACCTCCACTCTCTCTTGGCCATATGAATATATGTCAAGGAGGTGAGCCTAGTCTCTTGCAAAAATAAAATTTCAGCATCTAATTTACTGAACAAAAAGAAGGCCATAGAACGAGCTCTTACCGACTTAATGCTGGCGACATGTATTGTCGCCACTTTTAGCAGAGAGGAAACCGCCATTTGGGTTATTGAGTGAATTGCTTCTTAGCTCGCCTCTGCTGTTCATCACCAGAAGCCTCTCTCTTTCTTGAGGCTTCCTCAAACTCCATTTCAAATTCTGAACTATAGTCAGAAGAAGTGCCTGATGAGGAAATATCTAAATTGGAAAAACGGTTGGAGACAGGCCCTGGAGCTTCCAGTCCCTGTTCCGAACCCACAGCCCACCTCTTCTGCCTCACACTCTTCCTTCTCCCCTCTAGGTACTGCCAGTCAGACTCACAGATGCTCTCATCTCTTTTTTTTTTTTTTTAGAATTCTTCACAGAAGACTTCTTTTCAGAAGAGATGGCAGCACAATTTTTGCCACCCTCCACCACTCCTGGTGGGGGGGGACCTTCCTTCAAGTCAGACTTGGGAGGGGAAGACTCACAGGGGATAACTGACTCAGGGGGCACAGATTTGGAAGGTTCTGACACAAGAGGAGCAGGTACAGTAGGATGGGGGGACACAGAGACAGGAACAGAAGGAATACTTACAGACACAGGAGGGGTGGCCGATGGAACTGGGGAGGGATCCTGAACAGAACCAGGGAAGTCAGTCACCGGAGAGGAGGATGTTACACCAGGGGTCTCACCCTCCAACCTGTCCAGCCTCAACAGCTCATCCATCACCTCTTTCTCCACATTGTGCCAAGCATCAGGACATTGGCTGTAGGGGTGGCCAAGGTGTAGGCACAGGTTGCACCTTATCTGGGCGCAGTCCTTGGTCACATGACCCTTACCCCGACATATTGAACATATCAAAGCTGAACAGGAGGAGCTAAAATGCCCCTTTTCTCCACTCCGGTGACACAGTTTTGGCTGACCAGGATAGAAAATAGTCATCCTGTCCCGCCCTATAAAAACGGAAGAGGGCAGGTGACGGACAACATTCCCATCCCTGGCCAACCTGACCGTCACCGACCAACACCCGGTCCAGATGTTGCGTCCATCAAGAATTTTATCAGGTTTTGTCAAAACCTCCCCATAATGTCTCAACCAGACCTCTAGGTCCCAAGCAGGAACACTCTCATTATTGAGGATGATGGTTATTTTTTTAACAGTTGACCTCTGTGAGACAGCAACTGGTGCCAGACCTTCCCATTCGGGGCTTGACCTGCACTGAGGCTCATACCATTCCCAAAACAGGTCAAGACCCTCTAGCCTGTGAAGCTTATAGTGTATTCCTGGCTCCCAGCTACATGAATGAGGGCATAGAGGTAATTTGCCCTGAACCCCATCCCCAAGATCAAATCAACCACCACTTGCCTTGCTGGAGGGACTGCCCCACCTTCCCATTTAAGTATGACGACATTTCGCCTTGGACCCCCAACAGAAGCCAGAGACCCTAGACCCAACCCTGGGGTACTAAATGTGGTGGTTTTTGGGGGCACAACTTGCTTGGAAGTGTAGTTCTCCTTCAACTGCAGCCCTGGCTTGATAACATTACCAGGAGCAGAGCCTACCACCTGAGCAAACGTAGGCTTATCAGGGCCAAGGCCCCACACTGATACAGCACTAGTCTGAACATTACTATTCACAGATTGACCTGAGCTCATAGGATTGTCCTTCACACCTGCACTGGCAGGATTGTCAGCCACGAAAACATTAACCCTTTCATCAGGTGCAGTTACAGTCTCCACCGCAATACCACTGGTCACCTGATGCTGCATTATAGAGCCTTGTTCAGCAGTTGTGACTGGGCAAGCAGCTATGGATTTGGCCAAAGAAAGGTTAATAGGTTCTGCTGGCACTTGTAGTCCCTCTGCAGAAATGTCATTTTTTTTTTTTAAATGCACATTTTGCTGACTTCTAACACCATCAGTCAAAGCCTCCGCTGGATATGGGGTCACCAGGCTGGGTGTCACTAGGCAAAAGGTCAGCATTATTTGCTGCGTTAAACGGTACAAAGACAGTCTTATCTACAGTTTTGGGCTTGATAGGCTATACCTTATCAGGCACGTTATCAGGGATGTCCTCACCATCAAACACCAGCTGATTCCCCCGCATTGGAGACTCCATTGACTGGATCACCCTCAGCATGCCTCCTGAGTCCTGAGAAAGCATAGGGCCGCTAACCTCACTCTGAGGGGGCAGGGGGTCAGAACTGGGGGTCTCCTCCTCCACCTCCATCTTTGCCATCCTTGCAAACCTTCTCTCATTAGAAAATGAGGCCCATCTGTCCCTTCCATCATGGCCACAATAGTTTCCTGGTGTTCCACCTGGACTTTAGCCAGCTGGACTTCAGTATCCATGGATACACAGTTCCAGCTATACATGCTCTCATGCTGCTTTCTCAGTCGCTTCACTATTCTTCCCACTGACACCAATGATGGGGCACTATTCCTCCCACTGACACTAATGATGGGGCACTATTGGCTGCCAATCTTCTCGAGCCCTCAACTCTCTGTCAACTCTTTGGTAAACCTGTCGGAGTTGTGAGAGAATACTTTCTATAGGTACAATGTTCTTATCAGTCTGTGGAGTAAGGAGCCTGCAAACTAAGTTGGTATTGGTCCCAATTAGTAATGAACACTGCTTTATCCCAGCAGGCCTATTTTCAAAGTATTGAATGTCTCAACACTTCCTGTTAAGGTAGAGCCAAAGACCAGATGAATGCATATGTAGCCATCATAGGAGCACTTCTGAGCCCCGATTCCACAAATTTCTAGTTCCTCTAACTTCCACATGGGGATCTGCTTCAAGTGTTTGTCATAAAGGTCCCTATATAGTTGAGTCACCTGGGCCCCAGTATCCAGTAAAGCTCGGGTGTAGACTCCCTTTACTTGAATAGAGACCACTGGAGATGGGCCTACTAGCTTGTTTGGGAATTTCTCGGGCTGAGGCTTGGCACTTCTGATGAGGGCTTTCCAAATTTAGTTGCTCTCTTCCAGGGAGTTGGCTTTTCCAGTTTACCATTTTCCAGTTTCTTGCTAGGGACCCAGTCAGTGGAGTTCTAAGGGAAAGCTACCAGTGGAAGTTTGGGTGGTTTTGGTCTCTAAAGTTTGTGTTCCTTGAGAATTGGAGTTTAGAATGTTCTTCAGGCCATCAGGGATATCTATTTCTTTCTCTATAAAAGGAACAGCCCACTTTTGTCGGTACCATTTAACCACTTGCCGCCCAGCCACTGTAGATATACGGTGGCAGGGCGGCACTCACAGGCAAAACCACGTTTTAAAACGTGGTCCTGCAAAACAGGTAGGGGGCGCGCGCGAGGCTCGTGCCTGCCCTACCTGTCCCACGGGTGTCAGCAGCGGGTCCCAGCCGCCGGGTCACAGCCAGTGATTACTGGCCGTTTGGCCGCGATGAGCTGTGATCACTGACAGATAGCAGGGCTGCATTGTTTACACACAGCCCTGTTATCTGTCAGCTCGTGACAAGCTGCAGAGGAAGAGAAGTGTTTCTCTCCCTCGATCAGCTCCCCCTTCCAGCACACACCCCTGCCCCCTAGTAAAACACTCCCCTCACACAGTGAACACTAAAAATGTTAACCCCTTCCTCCCCATTGCCAATAGTACAGTGTCAGTGGTTTTTTTTTTCACTGATCACTGTATTGGTGTCACTGGGGATGTCAGTGACCCCAAGTCAGTTCCCCCCCAGTGTCAAAATGTCCGCCACAGTCCCGCAGTCTCGCCATAAGTCGCTGATCGCCGCAATATGTCGCCGATCGCCACCATTATTAGTATAAATAAAATAAAAAATCCCAGTATCTTTCCCGCCATTTGTGAACGCTATAACTTTCATGTAAACCAATTAATTTACACGTATTAGGACTTTTTTCAGCAGAGACATGTCACAGAATGCATTTTGGATGAAATTTGTGACAAAATTAGATTTTTTTATTTTTTTTACTGGACATGTTTTATAGCAAAAAGTCCAAAATATTGTTTTTTTGTCTCAAAATTGTCAGCCTTTTTTTTTATAGCGCAAAAAATTAAAAACGCACAGGCGATCAAATACCACCGAAAGAAAGCTCAATTTGTGGGAAAAAAAGGATGTAAATTTAATTTGGGTGCAGTGTTGCATGACCGCGCAATTGTCAGTTAAAGTAACGCAGCGCCGTAACACAAACCTCTTCTGTAACCGCTTCCTTACCACCCTACAGCAGAAATACTGCTACAGGGCGGCATGGGTACCCGAAATCACACATATATATATATATATATATATATATATATATACGTAATTCGCGCTCTCGTGGTTTTCACACCCCTCCCAGATAGCGTCAGATTGTCCGACAGTACACCAGTCATCACATTTAACCCCTTGATTGCCAGGAGCACGCTCATGTACAATAAACCTCCATTGCTAGTATAGTGTCTGAACGGATCAATATCTTTGATCAGGTCAGCACTATACCAGCGTTCACATTAGTATAGCATCCCCAAAAACGCAGCGTTAGCGGGATCAGCCCCGGCACCTGCCAACACCTGCGTTTAGCCCCTACGCTTACCCCGCCCTCCTCCCCCAGCAAGTGCAGTGTCAGTAGGTCACTGTCACTTGATACATTGCACACAAAACCGCAGTGTTCGCAGAATCAGGCCTGATCTCTGTTAGCACTTGTCGGTAAATTTTGATGACTCTCATATGCAGCAGAGTACCAGTACTAGTGCCGCTCTACCTTTTGGTGAACTGGCGAGTACCAGCGGTCTAGTACATCTTGGTCTTTCACATACCTCCTTGATTTTTGGAGCTGTTTTTCATGGAATATCTGTATGCGTTGATTGTGGATCAAAGCAGTCTATATGCACAACAATTTATCGCCGCCAACCCAAATTCAAACCTTGCCAGACCATTCGCATGGAAACTCATTACGGTTTTCAAAGTTAAATTTTTTTTGGGCCTAACCCTCAACATGGGCATTACTAAAAGAAATGAATTTTGGTTGTATTGGTCCACAGACCCGATTCATCATATGCCGTGTTCTCTGCTGCCATGGCCAGGCATAGATATGAGAGTATAATGTGTTTTATGCATTTCAGCGACAATACACTCTGTTATCCTCGGGGTAACCCTGAATTTGACTGGCTCCACAAAATGCAGCCCCTTGCAAATCACCTTAACCTAAAATTTGCAGATGTCTATACTCCCCAGCAAAACATCTGCGTTGATGAGTCCCTCATTAATTTTTCTGGCCGCCTTGCATTCAAACAATTTCTCCCCTGCAAGCGTGCCAGATATGGGGTCACGATGTAGAAGACCTGTGGGAGGGCAACAGGCTATACATATAAGTTTTGGATTTACGAGGGAAAAGATAGTCACGTGGAGCCCCCCGGATGCCCAGACTACATGGGGAGCAGTGGCGAGATAGTTTGGGACTTGGTGTCATCATTTCTCCATATGGGGTACCACTTATACGTGGACAATTTTTATTCAAGCGTGCCACTATTTAGACATTTATTCAATCTTGGAACTGGAACTTGTGGCAAAGTGTGACCTAATGTGTGCCCACCATTAGAAGTGGGTGGATGCAGGGCGGAATATTCTAATGGTGGGCATACCACACACTTTTTCTGGCAGAGATTTCTTCTCATTTTTTCATTCAGTCCACAGGCTGCATACAAAAAAAAAAGAACATAGTATATATACCCAACAAGGACCAGCGACGTACTGGTACATCACTGGATTTGAATGGTTATACCAGGATGATGCCTACAGCTGCAGGCATCATCCTGGTATCATATTTTTCTGCTGGTGATCGGCCTTCATGTAAAAGCAATCCTAGTGGCTAATTAGCTGCAAGATTGCTTTTACAAGCAGTGGGAGATTATGTCCCCCCTCCCCTGCTGCCTTCCACGGCCTTCTCAGGCAGTCTCGTGCCATCGGGGGAACCTGAGAATGCAGCCGGTGTTTCTGCCAGCTGACCATAGAGCTGATTGGACACCAGAATGATGCCAATCATCTCTATATTCTAAGAATTCAGAAGCTACAAGCATTTCATCACTTCAGTTTCGCAGGATATAAACAACGCCATTTGTAAATTGGGAAAGCATCTGATCACACCGATGTTGGTTTGATTAGATAATGTAAGGGCAGAGGAGATATCTAGAGTCTGATAGACCCCAGATTTCTCAAAAAAGAATATATGACAATGCCCATTGAAGTTATAGGGGTTATTTACATTCCCTGTTATAGCATTAAAAGTGATTAAAAAAAAAATGAAAGGTACAATGTAAAAATAATAAAAAAAAAATCAAAATAACTATAAAAAAAAAAAAAATTGCCCCTCTCATGTGCGCACACCTGTGTGCACAAGCCTTGACCCTGTGCCGTTATGTAAACAGCGGTTGCACCATGCATGTGAGGTATTGCCGTGAACGTCAGATCGAGGGCAGTAATTCTAACACTAGACCTCCTCTGTAAATCTAAAATGGTGGCTTTTAAAGGCTATTAAAGCGCTGCCTATGGATATTAAAAATGTTTGCAGTTTGTCGCCATTGAACGGGGCATGCGCAGTTTTAAAGCATGTCATGTTTGGTATATATTTACTCGGCATACCATTATCTTTTATATTTTACCAAACAATTGGCCAATATATTGTGTTTTTGTGCATTAAAAGTAAAAAAAGTGTATTTTGTTTTAAAAATTGCATTTGAAAAATCGCTGCGCGAGTACTATGTGCCATAAAAAATTGTAGTACCCACCATTTTATTCACTAGGGTGTCTGCTTTAAAAAAAAATATATAATGTTTGGGGGTTTAAATTAATTTCCTAGCAAAAAATACTGATTGTTTTCATGTGAACAAAAAGGCTTGGTCTTCAGGTGGTTAGAAGAGTGAATGAAGTGTGGCATAAACTTCTAATGCTGGGCATAAAACACCCCCACCCCCCAAAATGACCCCTTTTTGGAAAGTAGTCACCCCAAACTATTTGCTGAGAGGAATGTTGAATCAATAGAAGAATTTATTTTTTTACCACAAGTTTTTGGAAAATGACAAAAATAATTTGTTATTTTTTTTTTACACAAAATTGTCACTTAAATTATTTACTGCTCACACATGCCATGGTTATATGTGGAATTACTCCCCAAAATACATTTTGCTACTTCTTCTGAGTATGGGGGTACCACATGTGAGAGACGTTTTGGCAGTCTAGCCAAGTACAGGACCCCAAAATCCAATAAGCACCTTCAGGCTTTTAAAGGGCTTTATTTCCTCATTACACTTCCAGACTACCTATCACAGTTTCGGAGGCCCTGAAATGCCAGGATAGCACCTAACCCCCCCCAAATTACCCCTTTTTGGAAAGTAGACACCCCAAGGAATTTGATAAGAGGCACGGTAAGTATTTTGCAGATCTCATTTGTTGCCACAAGTTTTTGGAAAATTAAGAAAAAAACAAAAACATATTTTTTCTGTTCTTTTTTTATATTTCAAAACCTTGTGAGAAAAAATGAGATCTGCAAAATACTCACCATGCCTCTTTTTAAATTCCTTGGGGTGTCTACTTTCCAGAAAGGGGTCATTTGGGGGGGGGGGGGTTGGGGCTATCCTGGCATGTCAGGGCCTTTGAAACTGTGATAGGTAGTGAGGAAGTGTAATGAGGAAGTTACGCATCTTCAGGCTTTCAAAGTGGTCATTGGATTTCAGGCTCCTGTATGTGGCTAGGCTCCCAAAAAGTCTCACACATGTGGTACCCCCATACTCAGTAGAAGTAGCAGAATGTATTTTGGGGTGTAATACCACATATACCCATGGCTTGTGCGAGAAAGAAATCATTTAAATGACAACTTTGTGTAAAAAAAAAAAGAAAAAAAACGTTTTTGTCATTTTCCAGAAACTTGTGGAAAAAAATAAATCTTCCATGGACTCAAAATGCCTCTCAGCAGATAGCTTAGGGTGTCTAATTTCCGAAAAGGGGTCCTTTGAGGGTGTTTGTACTATTCTGGTATTTTAGCACCTCAAGAAATGTGATGGGCAGTCAAAAAGTAAAAGCTGTGTAAATTCCATTATCTATACCATAGTTTGTAGACGCTATAACTTTCACAAAAAGCAATCAATATACACCTATTGGGATTTTTTTTAACCAAAAACATGTAGCAGAATACATTTTGGCCTAATTTTATGACGAAATTTTAGTTTTTTTAGATATTTTTTATGACCAAAATGAGAAAATATTGTTTTTTTCAAAAAAATGTTTTTTCTTCAAACCTTTTCTGGTTATAGCACCAAAAATAAAATGTGCACAGGTGATCAAATACCACCAAAAGAATGCTCTATTTGTGTTAAAAAAATTACATAAATTTCATTTATGTACAATATTGCATGACCGCGCAATTGTTCGTTAAACTAGCGCAGCGCTGTATAGCAAAAAAATGACGTAAATTGCAGTATCTATACCATAGTTTGTAGACGCTATAACTTTCACACAAAGCAATCAATATACACTTATTGGGATTTTTTTTACCAAAAACATGTAGCAGAATACATTTTGGCCTAAATTTATAACTAACTTTGAGTTTACTATATATTTTTTATAGCTGAAAGTAAAAAATATTGTTTTTCTTCAAAATATTTGGTCTTTTTTTGTTTATAGCGTAAAAAATAAAAAGCGCACAGGTGATCAAATACCACCAAAAGAAAGCTCTATTTGTGTGAAAAAAAGGACTTAAATTTTGTTTGGGTGCAGCATTGCATGACCGCACAATTAGTTGAATTAGTGCAGTGCCAAGTAGCAAAAAGAGGCCTGGTCATTAAGGGGGGTAAATCCTCTGGAGCTCAAGTGGTTAAGGCATGCAATGTTATCTGGAGCTAATGGGAGACATCATAGCACCAAGGTAGGTACTATAAGGCATTATGCCTCATTGGGTGTGGATTCTATTGTGGAGTTCTTGTCAATATTTTTGAGTGCACTTGATATTTCTCTTACATACAGGTCTCTGGGTTGCTTTATACCTATACCCTTCTGAAAGAAGGCTGCTTGAGTGATTACAGGTGCCTGGGGTTTGTGCCTATCATCTTGCTGCAGGAGAACCCTTATCTAACAATATCACACCCTTCTAATCATTGCATCTGTGAGGACCATTTCTCCTTTTATTGGATTCATGGATGCCTTTCTGGCTTCCATACTTGCAGGTATTGTACGTATATGAAGTTATGTGAGGCTGTGTAGATCATGGGGGCTTGGTGACTGTGATGACATATGTTTGACCAGTCTCTTAGGCCTCATTATCATGAGGGAATATTTCATGTTCTTATACTCTCTTTGAGGAAGGCGCCCACAGATAATTGGTTGACCTTTTCCTCCCCTTCCACCTTCTCCTGTGGGAATCACTCCCTGGCATTCTGGTGTGGTCTAGACTGGGTGCCTGGAGCTTCCCTCCCCTCTCTTCTTGGTCCTCCTCCCTGTGGTTCATCTGTATTTGGCCGGACAGTCATCAGCATAGGCAATTTTTTGTTTGTTTGTATTATGGTTATTGGATTTATTCATAGCTATGAAATTTTTAAGTGATATTCAATCGCTATGAACTGTTATAAGTATGTTTATGGCTTTTTATATTTGCAGTGCTCTTCTCTCCCCCATAATGTGAACCTCTGAAGAAGCCTATTTGGCAAAACTCATTGGAATATACCATCTTCCAGATTCATTAATCAGCCTATTAAGCATAACCATAATTCCACCATTTTGTATTTACAAGGAATGTAGTTTGGGGTAGTTCATATTTAAGAGATCTTTTTATCCAAACTGTCTCTTTGGTAGACTCTCAGGGGCAGACTGACAACTCATGGGGCCCCCGGGCAATAGGGGATCATGGGGCCCCTGTGTCTTTGCCCAAACTCAAAAAATCCTATGAAAAAGGTACCAGGGGCATCTCATGGGGCCCCCTACTGACCCCGGGCCCTCAGGCAGTGCCCGAGCTTCCAAATGGTCAGTACGCCCCTGTAGACTATGGGGTTTATTTACTAAAGCTGGAGAGTCCAAAATCAGACTCCCTTCTGCATAGAAACCAATCAGCTTCTAACCTCAGCTTGTTCAATGAAGCTTTGGCAATGAAACCTGGAAGCTGATTGGTTTCTATGCAGAAGGGAGTCTGATTTTGGAATCTCCAGCTTTAGTAAATAAACCCCTTTGTGTCTTTGTGCTTTCACGTTTTCTGGATAATGTGTAATAAAGCTTTATTAATTTTTACCTGAGCATATCTGTGTTTATCCTGAGGGAATTTTTGCACCATTAAAGTCTCACACATCTTTCTTTCTTTAAATCATTTTTGATAAGTCTATTTGGGATGTGGTGCAGATGGATCAACTATATCCTTTTTCTATGATGTTTATTGAAAGCTGTTCTCGCTCGCTGGGGATTCAACAATCACCTCAGATTGGAGGCAGCAGATTATTTCTGAAAGTAGGCCTGCTAACAGATATTAGTACTTTACTGTGGATGCTGTTACTTTTACTTAAAGTTGACAAGAGTAATTATGTCTGCTGCATATGCCAATGCTATTTTGTGCTTTATAATCAGGCTACATTTAAATTCAATATAAGCTTCATATTGGTATACACTAACTTTACATGTGCAAGTCCATTTTATGGTGGTGACTTATTCTGGTCACAAGAGTACAGTGGTGTCAGCAGAGGTTGGGCTTTCAGAAAGATTGACAGGGAACCCGAAAATTACAAAACAACCCTAAAAGGGGTGGTGCTACATATGGTTTGTGCGCTACAGTGTTAGGTGAATGCTGTCTAGGCTGTAGGGGCTTTGCTTGGCATCCTATCCATTGGCCGTGGAATCTTTTTTGTGGCGCATGGTGGGAGCAAAAGAAAAAGCAGGTGGAGGGGGGAACTTTTGTGGCGCTCTTCCTAGTTTGAGGCAGGTGGGGATCGCTCATCCTAATTCTAGCATTATATTTTAGAACAAACTATAAGTCCGGTAAGTACTGCTTTTTGAAAAAGGGGAGGAAAAGAGAAGAAAGGATCAAATGGCCTTTTTATGCAATGCAGAGGATTAACCCTTTAGGGTGAGTATAGCAAGCATGCTTTACTGCATACACAGACTGATTTTACTGTTGTGGGTTTAGTAACATGTTAAATTACACAGTTCTAGAAGCCTGCAGAGTATTTCACTATACAGAAATGTGCATTTAATATTTAAGGAATATTTTTATAGAGGTAACAAGAGTTCTGCAACAACAAATCATGAGCACATCTTCTGTAGGCCAAGCTAACGGGTTCAATGACAAAAAATCATAAACATGTTTTCTGGCCTTGCTATAAGGAACAATAGGTCCAATGCCAACACAGCTGTATTCTAACCTTGTTATTACGAAATCTAATCAGGACAAGCAATGCTGCCTGTGAGCCCATACTTTTTGAACTTGCCTAAATTGTATGTTCCCAGCTGGCTGACTAAAGAAATATACTTCAAAGGAGAGCCTGCCTTATGTTGATCCTTTGTTTATGTTACTTCACCAACACAATGTGCATTATGAAAAAAACTGGACTTCTTGTAACCCTTTCACTGCTGGTCCTGATGGAGTGGATTTAATTTATGAAACATGTTAACCACACTTTTCTTTGTATTCTTCTTGTATTCGGTCTTGTATTTTTTTGGCCAGTTTTTCAGTTTTTTTTTTTTTTTGTACATGTCTGTTTTATATGCTTACATTCCTTGTAATAGGAATACAAATTAAAGCAACAGTGTAAAAAAAAATGATATAAGAAAATAAATAAGAACAAAAAATTGAAGCGCCCTCATCCTTCCATGCTAGTTCACAGAAGTGAACTCATATGTAAGTTTCATGCGCATATGTAAACGGTCTTCGCACCACACATGTGAGGTATCACTGCGAACATTAGAGCGAGAGCAATAACTCTAGTGCTAGACCTCCTCTGTAACTCTAAATAAGTAACCTGTAAACATTTTTAAAGCATCGTCATATGGATATTTTTGAGTATAGCAGTCTGTCGCCATTCTACGAGAGTGCGCAATTTTAAAGTGTGACATGTTAGGTATATATATTTACTGTACCTAACATCATCTTTCATAAGTTTTACAAAAGAATTGGGTTATATATTGTGTTTTGTTTTTTTATCCATTAAAGTGTATTTTTTCTAGAAAAAATGCTGCACGAATATTGCATGACATAAAAAATTGCAACAATTGAAAAAAAATAAAATAAAATTATATATATATATATATATATATATATATATACAGTCAGGTCCATAAATATTGGGACATAGACACAATTCTAACATTTTTGGCTCTATACACCACCACAATGGATTTGAAATGAAACAAACAAGATGTGCTTTAACTGCAGACTGTCAGCTTTAATTTGAGGGTATTTACATCCAAATCAGGTGAACGGTGTAGGAATTACAACAGTTTGCATATGTGCCTCCCACTTGTTAAGGGACCAAAAGTAATGGGACAATTGGCTTCTCAGCTGTTCCATGGCCAGGTGTGTGTTATTCCCTCATTATCCCAATTACAATGAGCAGATAAAAGATCCAGAGTTCATTTCAAGTGTGCTATTTGTATTTGGAATCTGTTGCTGTCAACTCTCAAGATGAGATCCAAAGAGCTGTCACTATCAGTGAAGCAAGCCATCATTAGGCTGAAAAAACAAAACAAACCCATCAGAGAGATAGCAAAAACATTAGGCGTGGCCAAAACAACTGTTTGGAACATTCTTAAAAAGAAGGAACGCACCGGTGAGCTCAGCAACACCAAAAGACCTGGAAGACCACGGAAAACAACAGTGGTGGATGACCGAAGAATTCTTTCCCTGGTGAAGAAAACACCCTTCACAACAGTTGGCCAGATCAAGAACACTCTCCAGGAGGTAGGTGTATGTGTGTCAAAGTCAACAATCAAGAGAAGGCTTCACCAGAGTGAATACAGAGGGTTCACCACAAGATGTAAACCATTGGTGAGCCTCAAAAACAGGAAGGCCAGATTAGAGTTTGCCAAACGACATCTAAAAAAGCCTTCACAGTTCTGGAACAACATCCTATGGACAGATGAGACCAAGATCAACTTGTACCAGAGTGATGGGAAGAGAAGAGTATGGAGAAGGAAAGGAACTGCTCATGATCCTATGCATACCACCTCATCAGTGAAGCATGGTGGTGGTAGTGTCATGGCGTGGGCATGTATGGCTGCCAATGGAACTGGATCTCTTGTATTTATTGATGATGTGACTGCTGACAAAAGCAGCAGGATGAATTCTGAAGTGTTTCGGGCAATATTATCTGCTCATATTCAGCCAAATGCTTCAAAACTCATTCAGAACTCAGAACTTCAGGATGCCGCTTCACACTGCAGATGGACAATGACCCAAAGCATACTGCAAAAGCAACCAAAGAGTTTTTTAAGGGAAACAAGTGGAATGTTATGCATTGGCCAAGTCAATCACCTGACCTAAATCCGATTGAGCATGCATTTCACTTGCTGAAGACAAAACTGAAGGGAAAATGCCCCAAGAACAAGCAGGAACTGAAGACAGTTGCAGTAGAGGCCTGGCAGAGCATCACCAGGGATGAAATCCAGCGTCTGGTGATGTCTATGCGTTCCAGACTTCAGGCTGTAATTGACTGCAAAGGATTTGCAACCAAGTAGTAAAAAGTGAAAGTTTGGTTTATGATTATTATTCTGTCCCAGTACTTTTGGTCCCTTAACAAGTGGGAGGCACATATGCAAACTGTTGTAATTCCTACACTGTTCACCTGATTTGGATGTAAATACCCTCAAATTAAAGCTGACAGTCTGCAGTTAAAGCACATCTTGTTTGTTTCATTTCAAATCCATTGTGGTGGTGTATAGAGCCAAAAATGTTAGAATTGTGTCAATGTCCCAATATTTATGGACCTGACTGTATATATATATATGTTTGGGGGTTCTAAGTAATTTTCTAGCAAAAAATACTGATTTTTACTTGTAAACAAATTTTGCCAGAAAAAGCTTTGTCTTCAAGTGGGTAACATAAATGCAAGAGTGTGAAAATTTTGCTAATAGCTGGCATGCCACATAATTGTAAAAGTAGCAAGATTGTAGGTGTAATTTAATTCAGTGGTATTAAAGCTGTATTTTCTTAATTCAGTAGACAAATGGTCCCAAATCAGTTGGCCAGGATTGACACTTAGGTGTCAATAAAATGATCACCTCCCTTTAGCCGCAAAGAAAAGTCTCAATCATTTTGTTTATAAGACTAGCAAGCAGTTTTGCCAACCTACCTAAACACACTGTAGCAGGCACTTGAATGGTCTTGGCTAGCTCTGGACAGGAACTGCTCATGCACATGTAGCTCTACCCTCTTAGGAGTCGCTGAGTTTTCGGTCCCCATTAAGCTCTGCACAGTCAGACAACACGCATTTTCCACACTTTGCACACTGGAGTCAAAGAGCAGTCCTTGAGTTTATTTTTGTGATTTTATTAAGAGGTTAAGAACTTGGATGGGGTCTAGGGGTATATGGGATGCCCAAGCAACTGCAGAAATCAAGGGCAAACTCCTTAGCAACTATGTAAAAAAATGTGGATAGCAACAGTCTCCCTTTAAGGGGTGCTAAATCCCCTTTGGTGTACCTCCTCAGACACTGGATTATTCCTCCTCTTTACCCAGCTGCATTCAGGGTATCCCTGTGCAAGGGTTCCCAGAAGCAGCCAATGTAAAGCAGCAGTGCTGGATGAAAAGCTAGTTGGGTTTTCCGCCTGACTGCCCTTTCCTCTTATCAAGCCCAGGGGGTAAAAGAGTACTAATTCTGTCCTTTCCTCTCAGCTTGGTGGGTTGGTGGCTTCCTTCTGGCCTTTCGCTTGACTTCTTCCCCAGTGCTCAGGATGTCCTCCCTAGGAGATGATGGCACAGTGGAGACCCGCTTCTTCAGCAACTGTCCGTAGGTAAGCCCCCTCCCTGGGATCCTGTCCCAGGCTCCAAACCCCAGCTCTTCACTCCATCTTCCACCCAACACTCTGTCCCTTCTCCCCAGGTTGTGCCACATTTGAGGGTTGCCCTGGTCACCATGCCCAGCCTCCTGCCAGGGGATTGGTCAGGGTCCCTCAAACATGCAGATCTGGGGCTCCTCCCCTCTTCCATCCCTTCTCCAGAAAGCTCTCAGGTTTCTGGAGATGTGGGAGGGCTCCAAAAGCCCTGACCTAATAGAACCCCCTAGACTGACCTGGGGTGAACTCCTACCTCACTCACAGGCTGACTCATCCCAGGCTGCTACTCAGCCTCTGTTTAAAAAAAGGAAAAAAGACAAAGCAGCCTATCTGGCTAACCTGGAGGGTATTACACGCAGTTCAAAGCCGAGCATCAAAGCCATATTTTTTAACTGGCAATGTTTTCCTGTCACTGGCATTTACTGGCAGGAGAAAACTGTCTGCCAGCAATGACTTATGTCTAAAGCTCAGAAAAATGCATTTTATCTCTGATAAAAACTTAGATATTAGTTGTAAAGAGATGAAAATAATTCCTTCTAAACATACACATTTTGGGGTATGTGTACATGTAAAATGGTTTAAAAACCAAAAGAAATCCTCAAAACAGTTATATGGCACCTGATCATGACAATCAAGTAGAGATTGGTCTTGTTGCGATTGTACTGACACAGTAGTGTTGAAAATCCTATCCTTGACCCAGCCATCACAATCATTCATGGCCCATTTATCTTTAGTCACCTTAGAACACAGAACCATCCTGTGGGCTGGGAAAGGACCCCCCCCCAGGGTTGATTGGCCAAGGGCTAAAGTCCAGCCCATATCCGTAACTAAATAAATTGAGTAACAGGAGTTATGCACGGCGTGATTCATGTGGAACCAATCTAATTGGTGAATTGCAAACTTTTTTACATACTCCAGTCACTCAAAAAACCTTGGTCAGAGTTGGTCGGAGTGGAGTCTCCCTCTTGTGGTGTGGGCTGTGAAAAGTGTATAACGGCCAATCCTACTTGCTCAGAATAAGCTCCCCCTCATTCCCTCCTACCTCAGTCAAGGGCCTAGCTTTGGTTAGCTAGTTGCTGTGGGCTTGCATACCTTGACACTTATCAATACCCATGCACAGAGCAACCCCAAACGTTTTCTTTTTGGGTCCCCCATCAGTGCTCTCTGCCCTTCCTCTTCTGTGTCTGCCCCCATAGCAAATGCTTGCTATGGGGGCAGATGTGCGGGTTCATTCATTGACACACAGTGCGGCTCTGACCGCCCCCATTCCCAACTCAGAGAATTTGATTGACAACAGAAGGATCCAATGGCTCCCACTGCTGTTTCTGAGCCTGTGAAGGGATAAAGAGAGAGAGCAATGCTGCTCGTTGGATCATGATCGGGCTCAAATAAGTATTTAATCCCTTCCCACCAACAGTATGTATGCAGCCCCACTGGACTAGGCTTTTTTTCTGTGGGGCTGCATATATATATATATCTGTCTTTGTGCTAGGAGTGCACCGCATGAAGGGTCTCACCAGGAGCCCCGGGTCCCGTAATAACGATCAGGACCAGGTCATCTGATTACTGTGATAGCCTCTGATTGGATATCACAGTGATCAGTCACTGTGAAGCTCACCCATGTGTTTTCTCTCTCTGAATGGAGGAGAGAGATACATTGTATGAGAAGAAAAACCATAACTGTGTGTAAAAATAATAATGACAACAATAATAATAACAGAAAAGAAAACATAAAGAAAAAATACCTAGGTCAAGGTTTGATAGTTTTAGGGTCAAAGGTCAGGGTCAAAGGTCAGGGTCAGTATATTTTGGAAAGGATTTAAAAAAAAACAAAAAAAAAACCCTCTTTTAAATTAGTATCAATGTCAGTTAGACTCCTTGTCAGTGTGTTTTAGGTAGAATTAAAAAAGCCAATGTTTCTGGGCTGTACTACGGGTACATACAGTTGCAAGAAAAAGTATGTGAACCCCTTGGGATTACGTGGAGTTTTGCATGAATTGGGCATAAAATGTGCTCTGAACGTCATCTAAGTCACAACAATAGAAGAACACAGTCTGCTGAACATAATACTACACAAACATTAGATGTTGCCATGGTTTAATTGCACATAACATGTAAACATTCACAGTGCAGGGAGGAAAAAGTATGTGAACCTTTGGACTTAATAACTGGTTGACCCTCCTTTGGCAGCAATAACCTCAACCAAACGTTTCCTGTAGTTGCAGATCAGACCTGCACAACGATCTGGAGTAATTTTGGACCACTCCTCTTCACAAAACTGTTTCAGTGTAGCAATATTCTTGGGATGTCTGGTGTGAATCGCTCTCTTAGGGTTATGCCAGAGCATTTCAATTGGGTTGAGGTCAGGACTCTAACTGGGCCACTCCAGAAGGCGTATTCTGTACTGTTGCAGCCATTGTTTTGTTGAATTACTTGTATGCTTTGGGTCATTGTCCTGTTGCATCACCCATCCTATGCAGAGCTTCAGTTGGCAGACAGATGGTCGTACGTTTTCCTGCAAAATGTCTTGATAAACTTTGGAATTCATTTTCCCATCAATGACAACAATCCGTCCAGGCCCTGAGGCAGCAAAGCAGCCCCAAACCATGATGCTCCCTCCGCCATGTTTTACAGTGGGGATGAGGTTTTGATGTTGGTGTGCTGTGCCTTTTTTTCTCCACACATGGTGTTGTGTGTTCTTCCCAAACAACTCAATCTTGGTTTCATCTGTCCACAGTATATTTTGCCAGTAGTGCTGTGAAACATCCAGGTGCTCTTTTGCAAACTTCAAACATGCTGCAATATTCTTTTTGGACAGCAATGGCTTCCTCCGTGGTGTCCTCCCATGTACTCCATTCTTGTTTAATGTTTTCCTTATTGTAGATGTGTCAACAAAAATGTTAGCATGTGCCAAAGATTTCTGTAGGACTTTAGCTGACACTCTGGGATTCTTCTTTACCTCATGCAGCATTCTGCGCTGTGCTCTTGCAGTCATTTTTACAGGACAACCACGCCTAGGGAGAGTAGCAACAGTGCTAAACTTTCTCCATTTGTAAACAGTCTGTCTTACCGTGGACACATGAACATCAAGGCTTTTGGAGATACTTTTGTAACCCTTTCCAGCTTCATGCAAGTCAACAATTCTTGATCGTAGGTCTTCTGAGAGCTCTTTTCTGCGAGGCATGGTTCACATGAGACAGTGCTTCTTGAAAGTAGTAAACCCAAAACAGGTGTGTGTTTTTTAAGGGCAGGACCGCTGTCAGCAACACATCCAATATCATCACACTGATTGGAGTCAAGGTTGGCTCACTCCTGGCTCCAATTAGCTCTGGGAGAAGTCATTAAGCTAGGGCCTCACATACTTTTTCCTCCCTGCACTGTGAATGTTTACATGTTATGTGCAATTAAACCATGACAACATCTAATGTTTGTGTAGTATTATGTTCAGCAGACTGTGTTCTTCTATTGTTGTGACTTAGATGACGTTCAGAGCACATTTTTTGCCCAATTCATGCAAAACTCCACGGAATCCCAAGGGGTTCACATACTTTTTCTTGCAACTGTACATACAACAAACATACAGATATGTGGTATTGCTGTGATCTTCCGGAGCAGAAGAATTTATTCTGGGGTGTTCTTTGGTGGTAAGTTATGGTAGTAGCAAGAAATATACAGCTTGATTTAAAAAAAAGATTTTTTTTTTACTATTTTGGGCTATTTTTCCTTCAGGAGATATCCATTACCATTTACCTCCAAATAAAAGCCCAATTTCTCCTGAAAAAAAGGTTTAATCCACCTGGCTACACAAAATAGTTTGTTGTGGAAAAGCATCTTGTTGTGGGGATGCTTTTCTTCAGCAGGGACACGGAAGCTGGTCAGAGTTGATGGGAAGATGGATGGAGCCAAATACAGGGCAATCTTAGAAGAAAACCTGTTAAAGTCTGCAAAAGACTTGAGACTGGGGCGGAGGTTCATGTTCTAGCTGGACAACGACCCTAAACATACAGCCAGAGCAAAAATGGAATGGTTTAGATCAAAGCATATTCATGTATTAGAATGGTCCACTTAAAGTCCAGACTTAAATCCCATTGAGAATCTGTGGCAAGACTTGAAAATTGCTGTTCACAGACACTCTCCATCCAATCTGACAGAGCTTGAGCTATTTTGCAAAGAAGAATGGGCAAAAATGTCATTCTCTAGATGTGCAAAGCTGGTAGAGACATCCCCGAAAACATTTGCAGCTATAATTGCAGCGAAAGGTGGTTCTACAAAGTATTGACTCAGAGGGGCTGAATACAAATGCCTGACACACTTTTCAGATATTTATTTATAAAAAAATTTTAAAACCATTTATCATTTTCCTTCCACTTCACAATTATGTGCAACTTTGTGTTGATCTATCACATAAAATCCCAATAAAATACATTTACGTTTTTGGTTGTAACATGTCAAAATGTGGAAGATTTCGAGGGATATGAATACTTTTTCAAGGCACTGTAAACCAGTATTCCCTTCATCAGCATATTTCTAGGTGGAAACTCAATTCTTCAGGACAAAGGAACGCAAGTATCTAGTTGTTAAAATTCAACACAGGTCCGTGCACTATAGTTGTACAAAGAGTAGATAGAGAAACACCACAAATATCTGAATTGACAAATGTATAATTACAGACTGCACAACAAACTCATATGATAGATTAAATATACATTGAATAACCATCTGCATATAAATACTTATACCAAAAAGATAAATCTCATTTTTGAATGGTGTATGAGCACTTTTCAGTTTTCTAACCCAGAACAAAAAGGCACCTATACAAATGGATGAAAAGAACTGGACAAGTATATGTAAACAGAGCACAGGCAATGGCTAAAAAAAAAATAAAAAACGCAAACCAAACAAACCTGGCTTGCTGAAGTAAAAGGACCCCCACATGAAGGACCGACATAAGGGTCTGCCAAATACTCAGCCTGACGGAAAGGTAGGGACCTTGCTCATCATTGGTGCTTGTATAGCTAATTCCCCTGTCCACTCCCTCCTGATAATGACATCACGTCCAGGTTCCTCCAGGAAGTGACATCACTTCAGGTTCTAGGGAAAAGGACAACCCTAGGTGCTCATTATACAGTAGCTAGGCTTCAACCTATAAAATGTGGCTATATAAGTAAGATTGTTAATCATCTTGATAATATTTCAGACAATATTTTTAGATGTTATCATGAATTTTTTATTTGTACCTTGTACCAATGCAAGTCTATGGGACTCGAACTTGTAAATTCAAGAGTGCCCATTTTGAAGGCTTATATGCATGTTATTGGCCATAAAAGGGGTATGGGAACTTGGGTACTGCCCTGAAGGACATGAATTAGTGAAAAAAAACTATTTCAAAAAGTACTGTTTTTAAGGGGCAGTCATTTTTCATTGCTTAAAGTAAAAAAAATATGAAAAATTCCTTTTAATATCATGACTGAGGGGGTCTCCTTAAACTACCTGCAAAGTTGCACATCTGTACAATGTATAGAACCTGCTGCAGCAGGACTGACATCTATATAAATAAAAAACGAAAAACAGCGTGGGGTCCCCCCTTAATCCATACCAGACCCTTTAGGTCTGGTAGGAAGGGTAGGAGGACCCCACAGCAAAAATGTTTTTAAAAAGTGCGTGGGGTTCCCCTTAAAAGCCCTACCAGGCCCTTTAGGCCATTCAAAGGGAACCCCATCCCCCCAAAACGGGGGACAAAATCACAGGGTCCCCCATAAATTTCTACCAGACCCTTGATCCAAGCACAGTTCTGGCAGGGCAGAAAAGGGGGGGGGGAACGATCAAGCGCACAACCCCCCCCCATGGTTTCCAGGGACATGGGCCTCTTCCCCACAACCCTGGGCCAGTGGTTGTGGGGGTCTGCAGGCAGGGGGCTCATTAGTATCAGGGGACACCCTTATGCTGCTTCCCCCATGAATGAGTAAAGGGTGCTTGTACCCCTACCCATTCACTAAAGGGTTAAATTAGGAAAAATAAATACGCCAGACTTTTGAAAGATTCCTTTAACTGAACAAAAAACAAAACACCAGTTTTTGACAAGTCCTTTTTGACAAGTTCCATCGATGTAATCCATTGTCAATCACGGCGTCTAGCGTTGTCCCAATGCCTATTCATCAAAACAGAAAAAAACCCCCCAAAAAAATGTAATCACATGCACCTGTCAAATGCAGGTGGGTATTGGTAATGCCTGAACACTGTGACCCCTCACATTTACTCTTCGTGAGCACAGGAATGGGCCCTGTTAAAAATTGTTGAAAATTAGAAAGAAAAAAGTAAAACATTGAAATTAGATGCACCTGTCAAACAGGTGCAGAAAAATTGTGCCGCAGGTGTTGGTGGTGCCTCAACACTGTAGCCCATCATGATTACTCTTGCTGAGTACAAGAATGGGCCCTTCTGTTAAAAAGTGTTAAAAATTAGAAATAAACCCCCCCCCCCTGAAATTACATGCACCTGTCAAACAGGAGCAGAAAAAATTGTCCTTGGGTGTTGGTGGTGCCCTAAACCAAAAACATTGTTGGAAGCTAGCATAATCAGGGATAAGATAGGCAGCATATGCAGTCTTCAAGGGATCCCAGATCCCTAACAAATGTAATCAGTTACATCATCATCAGGGGCTTGATAGCTGCTATTCATCCAGGACTGATTCATTTTGATAAATGTCAGCCGGTCAGTGGAGTCTGTGGACAGATGCATTCTTTTATCCATCACAAAACCTCCAGCAGCACTGAATGTCTGTTTGGAAAGCATATTGGATGCAGGATAGGACAGTAGCTTGATTGCATATTGAGCAAGTTCTGGCCAGTGATCTATCCTCAATACCTAGTAACTCAGTGAATCCTCAGTTGGAAAGGTCTCCAAGTCTGCTCTTGTCCCTAGATAATCCTGCACCATATGATGCAGACACTGCCAATGGGTGCTGAAACCTAACAGCCCTGGGTGCTGAGAACTAAAGAATTGTTTAAAGGCATTGGTCAGCCGGCCGCCTTTTCCACTGATCTTCCGTTGACTGAAGGAAGCCTCAGAAACACATTATACAGCAAATGGTAATCTCCCAGTGTCTGGAAAGGCGTTACACAAATTTTTCTTCAAGGCGTCCTCAAGATGTTTCATCCTCTGCTCCTGCTGCGAAGGCAGGATGAGCACTGCAACTTTACCCTTGAAACATGGATCATGAGGGGTTGTCAACCAGTAATGATCCCTCTCCTAGATACCACAAATCCAGTAACCCAGTGGAACCTCAGTTGGAAAGGTCTCCAAGTCTGCTCTTGCCCCTAGATAATCCGGTACCATATGATGCAGACGCTGCTGATGGGTTCTTAAACCTAACAGGTTATCCAGGAAATGGTAATCTCCCAGTGTCTGGAAAGGTGTTACACACATTTTTCTTCAAGGTGTCCTCAAGATGTTTCATCCTCTGCTCCCTCTGCGAAGGCAGGATGAGCTCTGCAACTTTATTCTTGTAACGTGGATCAAGAGGGGATACCAACAAGTAATGATCCCTTTCCTAGATGCCATGAATCCTCGGGTCCTTTCGCAGACTTTGCAGGGAGCCCATGCAGCATAAGTTTGAGGAGGCATGAAATTCTGAATCTTCTGGGTCACTGAGGATGACACTGTCAGGAACTACCTCCTCCCAGCCACGTACTACGCCTGGGGTTTCTGGGGACTGAGCCATTCCATCCCTGGAAGACGGGATGCTATCCTCTACTTCCATGCTGCCACCTTCCTCCTTCTCCTGTCTGTTCTTTGGCCCCACAGGAATGCTATCTGCATAAAGGGAGCCTTAAGAGGAAAGGAAGTCCTCCTCTTCCTCCCGTTGTTCTGACTCAAGTGCCCTGTCCATGATTCCACGTAGCATGTGCTCCAGCAGAAGACTAGAGTGATAGTGTCACTGATGCATGCATTGTCGTGGCTCACCATCCCTGAGCCTGTCATTGTGCCCTCTTCTGTGTGTGCATCCACTGCAGCATTGCCAAGGTTGTGTTCTACCTGGTGGGCATGTCACAAATGAGGCGGTTGGTGGGCAGGTTGAATTCCCATTGATTGTCAGCCAGCTGAACACTTGCCATGTATGACCGCCGGAAATGGCCACAGACTTTTCTGGCCTGCGTCAGAAGATCTTGTAAGCCTAGGTACCAGTTCAAGAAATGCTGCACCAAAAAACGTCAGTTCACTGACACCACTACACTGCTCTTCACAACTCAGCACTACACTACACTACACTTCTAATATACCATTAACACCACTAAACTCCAGCAACACACTACACAGGGTTGCTGTGTAAGCAGCCATATATAGTGTGGGGCATGAACTTTACCGTGAGCCATGATTGGCCAAAGTCACAGTGACTTTGGGAAATCATGGCTCTCACAGTACATTGTGCTGTGATTGGTCAGGTGCATTGCTTTGGCCAATCATTGCTCTCACAATGCACTGTGAGAGCGCAGTGCATTATGGGGCGCTTGGTGGACAATCAACCTGCCAAACACCCTTACCATTCATTTGTTTGGCGAACACATGAATGGCTGATGTTTGAGTCGAACATCGAGCCCAACACTAGCGCTCAACCACTAAGCATCGTGCACCTGTTAACATGTTGTGGTGCCGTTCATTTTCAATAGCAAGCCAATGCACTAAAGTAACACCCTTTGATGCACATGCATTGCAGCACACCAGAGCTTATAGTACCACAATATTGTGCCCTATGTGTCAGAAACAGTTTGTTTTTGTTTATTCTTTGATTTGTGTTCTGGTGCATTGACAGCCTATTTTAATTAATAGGCTGCTTAAGACTATGTATATTATTGCACAACATAACTTTCATGCAATGCAACAAAAGATGTAAGAAGGTGTTAGTAGGCCCTAAACCTTTGATCAGATAACGATTCATATTTCCATCTACATCAAAATACTGTTTTGTGGTAACCAATGTGGTCATCAATACATGCCATTTTTTAGGATAAATCCTCCATAATTAGCAAACTAGTGTAGGGAGCTACTTCCCTGTACTTCCCTGTAGTGTCTCTTTTGTGAATAGCTGCTGATTGGTAATTATCACAGAGTTAGTTGGTTACAGACAGGTATTTCTCATCCCTGCTTGCTGGGCGAAATCCTAGATTTGACCATGATATCTTTAAAAGGGCTGTCTTCAGAAAGTAGACACAGAATTGGACCATATGAGCTTCCATGCAAAAGAACTATTTTTTTCCTGAGCAGTGTAATCTGTGTGCTTATACAGGGGTTAGACAAAAAAATGGAAATGCTACATGATTTGCAGGTGTGGAAGTGACAACATGTTTTGTGTTGAAAGTGGAAGTGATGTAACATTCTTTTGCGTCTGCTGTGTGATGAGACACCTAACTAACAGGTGGGAAGCCTCACTTTCGTCATTCACTGCATGCTCTGCTAGTAATACAAAGTCACATCAGAACTTACTGAACTTCAAAGGGGGCAAATTGTTGGTGCCCGTTTAGCTGGTGCCTCTGTGATGGAAGTTGCCAATTTATTTGCCAAGTCGCGAAGTACAATATCAAGGTTATGAAGGCATATACAGTCTCCAGGGAAACCTCGCGTGATAAGCATTAGTGCAGTCAACACGGTCAACTGACTGAAAGAAACAAAAGGACATTGAGCAGGATTGTGACCCAGAAAAGAAAACAGCTGCTACGAAAGTGACTGCAGAGCTCAATCTCAGTCCAGTGAAGATCATGAGTAATCACTTAGAATGAAATGGAGAAAAAATGAATTAGGTTAATTAGATGTTACAACAATTAATATAAATGTATTATATATGCATGCATATGTATAAACCCCCCCCCCCCCATACATACGCATACTGGCACATGCCTTATTACTATTAAAAAGGCCATGGCTATGTTATAAGCTACAATGTGAACAGATGTAGAATGGTAATATTGATGGGAAAGAGATCAAAGGAAAATTAGAATGGAGTGAACCTCTAAATCTTCATTTAACCCACCCAGGGCCATAGTATCAAGTGCATATATCCAATAGGTTTTCCAGTGGCACCGAATGTTGTAACGTACTTGGTGGTAGAACCTGCAGTGCAGAGGGAGGCCTCCCTTGCAGCTCTGGCTCTGGGACCCTGGTAGAGTAACAGGGAGCGCCGGAGCACAGAGTTGCACGAGTGCCTGGTAGGACATCTGTGGATGCATGTTTTATGCTCCTAGATTGTAAGCTCCAAGGAGCAGGGCCCTCCTATCCCTCTTGTATTGAACTGTATTGTTACTGTATTGTCTGTAGCGCTGAGCAAACTGTTGGCGCTATATAAATCCTGTATAATAATAATAATAATAATAATAACCTTACTGCACTCAGATAAGTGTTGATGTCTTCCCATTTTATACCAACAATTTGCCCTTTTTGAAGCTCAGTAAACTCTGACACAACTCTATATTACTAGCAGCGCATGCATTTGAATGACAAAAGTGAGGCTTCCCACCTGTTAGCTAGGTGTCTCATCACACAGCGGAAGCAAATTAGTGTTACATCACTTTCAACACAAAACATGTCACTTTCACACCTGCAAATCATGTGCTGTTTCCATTTTTGTATAACCCCCATCTGTGTGTGCTTCTATAAGGGTATATTGTACAACATTCCCTTTTTATTTTATTTGTTGTAGAAAAACTAAAACTACTGTCCTGTGTGATATATACAGGGCACATTAGCAGCAAAGAAGAGCACGTTAGATTGTCTACATTTCAGGGATATACTGTATTTATACTATTTTGAACATTATTTGCAAATAATCTGGTTAATATATAACATACCCCTCATTATTACCAGGAAAACTCACTTATGTAACCATCTAGGAATACAAAGTTTCCAGAAGACATTCTCATTATTTAACCATAACAAACAACATAACCCAGTGTCTCTTTTGCTTGTTCCCAAATAATAATTATATTATATTCTATTAAACCATATCTTCCATATGTTCACACATCCTTGTTTATTAATGTCCTGCAAACCTGGAATTAGAGGGGATAAGACCATGACCACCAGGCCTGACTTAAGCCATGGTCTAAATTTTGCAACATTTCTTCCTCTGGTTACTATTATCAGCCATATAGGGTCCAATTTGGACATTTCCATTTAGGGGTGTACTCACTTTTGTTGCCAGCGGTTTAGACATTAATGGCTGTGTGTTGAGTTATTTTGAGGGGACAGCAAATTTACACCGTTATACAAGCTGTACACTCACTACTTTACATTGAAGCAAAGTGTCATTTCTTCAGTGTTGTCACATGAAAAGATATAATAAAATATTTACAAAAATGTGAGGGGTGTACTTACTTCTGTGAGATACTGTATAATCATTATTATTATTGTTTTTATTTATGCCTTAAAATATATTACTCAGATTATCTATTTGCACATATGTTGAAGTTTGACTTATTGATTTCTTCATATTTGGTATTGCCTAGCAGGGCATCTAGTCTGTTTGGATATTTTCATTCACTTGTGTTTGGTTATTTTCTAGGTATGCACTTATATCACCTTAGTTAGGGGCTCTGTCAGGTGTTTCCTTTTTGCTTTATGGTTAGGTTTAGTGAGTAGTGCGCCACTATTTATCTGTTAATCTATCACTTTCCCCTTTGCAGTTAACATTCCACGTATGTTGAACACACTGTATACTGTATATGTTCAATAAATTTGGATTACATTTTCACTGCCCAAGTGGTCTGGATTCTTCGACAACAGATGGTGGAGAATACAGGCACCTAACATCATTTTATTTTCCAGACCACATGGCATAAGCTGGCCATACTTGGATCGAAATTCAGTTGGTTCAGCAGGGACTAGCCAAACTTCAATCCTTGCATAACCACTGTAGTTGAACATAAGTTGAACTAGCTATCGACTGCTATTTTACCACTTTGTTGGAAAAGGTTTATTCAATCAGTGCTGCAGGCTATAGCCTGCAATGCTGATCAGTGTATTCTGTATGGCTGGGAAGTCTCCCCACTGTCAGAATACCGTGGCACAATCAAGAGGCACATTTGGTGTGGATGGGGGAATCGGGTCTGTTTCCTTCATTCAACCCACTGTCATCTATGGCCAGCTTTAGTTCTAAAGAATGGGATGGACACCATAGGTAAGTCTTTATTACTCAAGTATCTCCCCTCCAGTTGACATATAAGGAAATCACTAGTATTTCATGACAGGTGACTTGATCTCTCCTGTGCGGTGATATATTCATCCTCCTGCTTGCTGTAGATGATTCCTGTGTGTCTGAATGCCAGATGCTGCTGAACTAATATAAACTATTATTATTATTATTATACAGGATTTATATAGCGCCAACAGTTTGCTCGGCGCTTTACAATAAAGGGAGACAATACAGCAATGATACAGTTCAATACAAGAGGGTTAGGAGGGCCCTGCTCTTTGGAACTTACAATCCAAGAGGGAGGGGCTGGTGGTACAAGGTAATAACTGTGGGGGATGAAGTGATAGGAGGAATAGAAGATTCTGTTATTACCTAAAAGCGGGATAGGCTTCCCTGAAGAGATAGGTTTTCAGAGATCGACTAAAAGTGGGCAGAGTAGGCGATAGTCTGATAGATTGGGGTAGAGAGTTCCAGAGGATGGGGGAGACTCTGGAGAAGTCCTGGAGACGAGACAAGGAAGCTAGGGAGTAGGAGGTCGTGGGAGGAGCAGAGAGGACGGTTTGGGTGATATTTGGAGACAAGATTGCTGATGTAATTTTGGGCAGAGTTATACATGGCTTTATATGTTATTGTTAATGTTTTGAATTTTATTCGTTGGGCAATGGGAAGACAGTAGAGGGATTGGCAGATACAGAACGGTTAGTAAGGTGGATGAGTCTGGCAGCAGCATTCATGATATACTGAAGAGGGGATAGCCTGCGATTAGGTAGGCCAATGAGGAAGGAGTTACAATAGTCAAGGCGAGAGATAACCAGGGAGTAAGTAAATTGCTTAGTGGTTTAAGAGGTTAAGAACAGGTGTAACTATGATTTTGTAACCACACCAACTTCTAATTCATTCCCTAAGTTTCCTACTAACCATACTAATTATCTATTGAAGTACATAGATTGCATATTGCTTGTTGTCAGAAAACTTAGACACCTTGTTGTTGGGATACAAAATTGACTGGGAAAACTGTTTTTGGGTATTGATATCAATTCTAACAACTGAGATGGTAGAGCGGGGATCGGCACCAATCATCAGGGTCACTGATCATCAGTGCCCTGATGATCGGTGCCCAGCAGTGCAACACACAAGTTCCGCCCACCTGTGCCCAGCAGTGCGCCCACCTGTGCCACCCAGCAGTGTCACCACCTGTGCCCAGTAGTGCCACCCACCTGTGCCCACCCACCTGTGCCCACCAGTGCCACCCACCTGTGCCCACCAGTGCCACCCACCTGTGCCCATCAGTGCAGCCTAGCAGTGCTGCCAGTCAGTGCCCAGCGGTTGTGCCAGTCAGTGCCCAGCAGTGATGTCAGTCAGTGCCACCTATCAGTGCTGTCTATCAGTACCCATTATCAGTGTCGCCTATCAGTGCCGCATATCAGTGCCACATATCCGTGACACCTCATTAGTGCTGCCTATCAGTGCCGCCTATCCATGCCCTTCAGTGCTGCCTATCAGTGCCCATCAGTGCTGCCTCATCAACGCACATCAGTGAAGGAGAAAAATTACCTGTTTGAAAAATTTTATAATAGAAACATAGAAACTTTTTTTTTTTTCAAATTTTTTTGCAATGTTTTTGCTTATAGCACAAAAAGTAAAGTGCCCAGCAGCAATTAAATACCACCAAAACAAAGCTCTATTTGTGAGAAAAAAATTATAAAAATTTCATATGGGTACAATCTTGCATGACCGCACAATTGTCAAGCAAAGTGCGACAGCACTGAAAGCTGAAAATTGGCCTGGTAAATAAGGGGGTATAAGTGCCTGGTAGGCAAGTGGTTAAATTGCAGTGCAAGGATAGAAACCACTGGGAATATGCTACTATTTTGCAAGTTGTAAACTTAAGCAGATATATTCACTTTTACTTCCTTCTGACAGACCAGAGACCAGAACACAGCAATGTGTGCAAATTTATCAAGAATTGAACAAAAAGCGAGTCAAAGGATGAGAACAAAAAGGCAATGAGATATAGCAAAGTTTTACCTAGTTCCTTTTAATGTGGAAAGGATTGTGAAAAGTAAATGTTGTATTTAGTCTAAATAAGTAATGTTTTGTTGCTGGTACTGAAGCAGACAAAATTCTGTTGAGTTGTATGTGAAGTATATGAAGATTCTGTTTCATTAGGCTGACAGCCTGCTCCGCCTCCTTATGTATGCTGTACACTGCAGTAGGAATATACTTCTGTGCGTCTTCTAAAAAGTTACTGTAATCTTTTTATTGTTGTCCTACAAAGCTTCAAAAGAAAATTGTGAAGATGTGTTGGGTTAGTGCATGTGATGGTAAGCAATATGTTTAATATAATGTGAAATAATGTTTTATTTGAATTGCTAAATTTTAACATGATGAAGTAAACTAACACATTTTTTCTGGATGTCCTTATGAGAAATGGTACACCATGTTGCATTAAAAGGTAAAAAATCCACTTGGTACTAAATTCATATGAGTTCATTAAACATTTTTTGGTAGTGAGAAAAGTGCTCTTAAAGGTAAAGGTTCTAAAAAACCTGCTCTTGAGTAATGTGTTTTCTTGACTTGTTTATGTATCTAACAATTTGTTTCAGGGAGAAAAGCTGAATTGTTTTGCTAATCACGCCTTTTATTAAACTGACTATTTCATAAATGGTTCTGAATGACATGCCAATAATTATTATTGTAATACAGGATTTATATAGCGCCAACGGTTTGCTCAGCGCTTTACAATATAAGGGAGACAGTACAATTACAATACAAATTAATACAGGAGAGATCAGAGGACCCTGCTCATTGGAGTTTACAATCTAAGAGAGAGGGTCAATTGATAGTCGAACACGTTGGGGAAGGGAGTTTCAGAGGATGGGAGTGGCTCTGGAGAAGTCCTGGAGGCGAGCTTGGGAGGAGGTGACAAGGGAGCTAGAGAGCAGGAGGTCTTGGCAGGAACGAAGAGAATGATTTGGTCGGTATTTTGAGACAATGTTAGTGATTTAGCTGGGGGCTATGTGCCAATGTGTTTGTTGATTTGTAAAACTCACAGGAAGAAGACTATGGATTCTGTGTATGATTTAGTGATTGGAGTGTTTTCTAATCATTTTTTCATTGGGACTTGGCAATCTTTCATTTCAGCTGTACGATCTGTAAATTTGATGATACATTTTTAAACTGCAGCATGTTTTTGGTAGTTTTACCTTTTTGTGTAATGTATACATTTTAGAGACTCTCCTTTAAGACTAGTTGGGTATTTCCTCCCCCTCCTCTTTCATGTTACAAAGAGAGCAGTCTTACCCTTGATGCTGTGCTCAGCTATTTACAGGAAAGAGAGGCATGCACTGGAAGAAATCTCCAGTAGTGATACCCAGTACAAGGACAAGGTCAACGAGTGCCCAGGGTGAAAATAGTGATCTGTGCCCCCTACCTCTGATGTGGGCACCCCAATTGTCTTCTGCAGCTGGGATCTATGATTCCTTCACTACAGTGCTGCTTCTGCCTGTCTGACATTTGCAAAGTGCAACAAAAAAATAATATGGTGGATGGCTGGCTGGCATGCCCAGATTGGCAGTACTTGGTGTGGACCCCCTAAGTAAGTCACTGGTCATACAATGGACTTTACCAATGAAGACATCACTGCTCCTCTTTTGGCTCCTTCTGTTCAGGAGGGAAGACCTCAGTCAACAGGTCAGTAAAGGATGGAAGGGGTGAGGGAAGGCTCTCAGCTTGGTTGAATGTACTCTACAGACTGCTGCCTTTCAAGATCCCAACACATAAAGACACTGCGCCCAGGGCAGCTGCTTCTCCCTCCATACAGATACCCAGAGTACAGACCCCTCAGTACAAACACCCCCTCCCAGCTTAACCATTCAGTACAGATACCCTTTTAGTGCAGATCTCCTCCTGCTACCTACTAGATGCAGCAATAGTTCATAGTGATAGAAGTCCTCTCCTTGACTGTGGCATGTGACCAGGAGTCTCCCCTTAGCACCAAACTGCCACTGTCAGACAGGCAGAAGCAGTGCTGCAATGCCTATAATAATAGCACTACAGCACCACTGCCTGTCTGACAGTTGCAAGGAGCAACAAAAAAAATGTTGCGTGGCCACCCAGCACCTCCACAGTGCTGGCACCCGGTGCAGACCTTGTCTCTTTAGGTACACCACTGATTCAGGCAATCAACCTCACCACTTGAGACATTACTGCTCCTCTGCTCGGGATCCCCCTGCCAAGTAGAGTAGCCCCCAGGCAGTAAGGCAGATAAGTACAATATAAAAGGGGTGAGAGCGGACTGCCTCACCCCAGCGGATGGCACACCCCAGCTCATAAAGACACTGAGCCCAGGGCAGCTGCACCCCTGACTGCTGGAAAACATAGGTTAAAAAAAAGTCTGTTTAGCCGCATTTGCATACCGTGTTTATGCGCGTTTATGAGCATTTGCATTTAGAAGCGTTTTTTTAAGATAACCTCAGGAGAGGTTTTTTTTGTGTGTGTTTGGATGTGTTCCAGCTCCTTTCTGTGCAGAAATTATTGCAGCAGTGTCTAACATATTTTCTTTCATGCTTGTACCAGGTCCATTTGAGTATCGGGAAAACTCTTTACATGCATTTTTCATGATGGAAAAAGGCTCTGGACAGCATCTAGAAATAGAAGAGTTAAAAAAAATTCCAATTGCAAATGTTTATAAACTCAGTTAGCCACGTTTACACGCATTTACAAGAGTTTGGTGTTTGAAACACTGTGGGGCTGCACAGTGGCTAAATGGTTAGCACTTCCACCTGGCAGTACTAGGGTCACTGGTTCAAATCCCAACCATGGCACCACCTGCCTGGAGTTTGCATGTTCTCCCTGTACCTGCATGGGTTTCCTCGAGGTACTCCAGTTTCCTCCCATTCTCCAAAGACATGCTGGTAGGTTAATTGGCTCCTGTCTAAATTGGCCCTAATATGTGTATGTATAGATGCAAGTTAGGGACCTTAGATTGTACACTCCTTGAGGGTTAGGGACTGATGTGAACGTACAATATATATGTAAAGCACTGCGTAAATTGACAGCACTATATAAGTACCTGAAATAAATAAAATCTACTCCTGAACACAAGTTTGGTGCATTCAAAAAAATGACTGTAAACTCAACTGCCTGTAAACAACATAGTGTACATGGACCCATCAGGGAGAGTTCAGGGGCTGCTAGAAAAGCTCCTAAATCAGCTGCAGTGTACATGGAGCCTTAGACTTTACTCTATTTACTTATCAATGGAACTTACTTCTTATTAATGGAACTGAAAAAATTCATAAATGGTATGTGTAGCCGATATGTATAATGTTGTGCCTTTTGGTGAATTTTATAAAATCAGTTTCTGGTTTAAATAATATTTAGTGTGCATTGGTTATAAATAACTGCAAGAAAAAAAACTGAGAGTGAACTACTGTATAAATGTAATCTAGAACCCATTGGGACTGGGTCTGTTACTGCTGTTTGAGGCTGATGTGTTAGTATCTGTTTGATTTACAGAGAAGTTTTTGTATTGTAATTATGAAAAGATATTAAGTTAGTTTAACTTACCTGAAAAAGTGAACACTGATGAATGAGCAGTCATAAACTGAAATTAACGCTGTTTAATGATTTTACTCGAGGGAGGATAGGACTTTAATGCAGTGTAGATAATAGTACTGTAAGAAAATGTGATACTGTTTAAGAAATCTAATAATTAGAGGTCAAGATGGACGTTAAGAATACTGCATCCTCTCCAGAAGTTAATAATAATTACATTCAATGACTAAAGTATAATCTGTTTGTGTATATGTAAAATGGGTACTGTGAGTACCTGTCCTGTTAAGGAATATGCCATTATTTAGGGAGAGCCTTCTGTATCTGGGTATTGACAGGACAGAGTTTCTACCTTTATAAGATACAAACACCCGTGATGCTGTAAGCACATGATTAGTAGTAGTTCCGAAAGAAGTCTGTTCTTAAGAAATTTGCCTTAAGCCACCATGTCAGAATGCTCATTAAGAAAAGATTGCTTGCTAACAAATCACGCTAATTTAAAGCTTTCAGAATGCTAATTTTTTCACACTGGACATATGGACCTGATTTACTAATGTGCCTAGTCTACTTTTCAATAGAGAAATATATAATAACAGCGCGAGACACAAACCTCTTCACTATCAACATCAATAATATTATTAAAGTGTCCACAAATAAATTTCATAAATGTGTCATAAATGAATGTAAATGAAACAAGTCCTTCTTCCCAAAGGTGTATACAAAAACAAAACAAATCTCCCAGAGAAATGTGCTTCCACCATCCACCAGTGAAAAATCAACATCATCCGCACTCACCAGATGTTGGTCAGTATTGCGCCTTTTAGGATTTTAGGGATCCTATATTTTCCAGAGCTCCTTATCCCCCTTGACGGATATGATGCTCTCCTCCAACTCACTCCTTTAAGAGTTCCCCAGCAGTGCAAGAGAATAAAATACCATAGTGTAATACTGCCAATACCAATCAGTATAATAATAATAACACTAGGCCACTCACATGTTCAAGGAAAGTTAAAAGCATTTGTTTAATAGCCTTCATTGGCTCACACAGATCCACATATCCACAGTTCTATCCAGAGACCTCACAGTCTTGTGGTTAGCAGAGGATAACCATGCAGTTCCAAAAAATCAACGATGGCCGCCTGGAACGCACCTCTCAGCGTGCATTCCACTCACCGGAAGTGAAGTAGATTGTAAGGACGGCAGACCGGGTCTTGAGAACGCCCTGTGGGTCGGGCGAAACGCGGCAACGCACTTCCAGTCTGAAACCCTGCGTCTGCAGATGTCTATGCGTTCCAGACTTCACGCTGTAATTGACTGCAAAGGATTTGCAACCAAGTATTAAAAAGTGAAAGTTTGATTTATGATTATTATTCTGTCCCATCACTTTTGGTCCCTTAACAAGTGGGAGGCACTTATGCAAACTGTTGTAATTCCTACACCGTTCACCTGATTTAGATGTAAATACCCTCAAATTAAAGCTGACAGTCTGCAGTTAAAGCACATCGTGTTCGTTTCATTTCAAATCTATTGTGGTGGTGTATAGAGCCAAAAATGTTAGAGTTGTGTCGATGTCCTAATATTTATGGACCTGACTGTAATTAGGAATCCTATAATAATGCGAGTTCTGAGCTGTAGCTGATAGGAAATGAGACACATTAACTTGATCAGTAAAAAGCGTGGGGCGGTGATACATAGATTTTCATATGGAACAGGTGATGACGGGGGGGTGGGGGAGGGGGTAAGTTGTATAAGGAGAGAGGTTTAAGGGTTCGTTCACACTTGACTTTATTTCTAAGGCTACGTTCACACTAGCTTTGTCAGCAGGTGTCAGACAGGAGTTTGGGAAGCGTTTTTAACGCTTCTCAAACGCCTATGAAAATTGTGCACATGCAGGCTCACAGTGCTGTTCACACTGAAGCGTTAACATTGCATCACGGCAAAACTGGCGCCTCATGTCGAGTCAGGAGGAGTTGAAGCCTCCCATTCAAGTCTATGGTGCTGCTCCTCAAACACCTGGCAGGTGTTTGCAGAGCGTTAATACCATTTAACTTCATTATAGGTGTTTGTGGTGCAGTTTTAACGCTTGGCAAAAGCCTATCAAATGCCTCAAAACCGTGCATAGGGCATTTGGGGAGCATTTGAGGAGCTGTAGGGCCGTTTGGCAAGAGTTCAAAATAAAGTCAAGTGTGAACGAGCCCTTACTCTTGCCAAACAACCCTATAGCGTTTGACAGGCATTTGGGAAATGCTCCCCAAATGCCCTATGTGCGGTTTTGAGGCATTTGATAGGCTTTTGCCAAGCATTATAACCGCACCACAAACGCCTATAATGAAGTTAAATGGTATTAACGCTCCGCAAACGCCTCGCAGCCGTGTCGCAACTCCACCGCAAATGTCTGCCAGGCGTTTGAGTGGCAGCACCATAGACTTGAATGGGAGGCTATAACTCCTCCTGAATCAACATGCGGCACCAGTTTTGCCGTGACGCAACGCTAACACTTCAGTATGAACAGCACTGTGTGCTGTCATGTGCAAAATTTTCATAGGCGTTTGAGAAGCGTTAAAAACACTTCTCAAACACCTGTCTGACGCCTGCTGACAAAGCTAGTGTGAACGTAAGAGAAGAGAAACAAAGTTGCAATGAAATATAAACAGAAGGAAAATTTAAAGTTTCAAACTTGTCAGAAGAACAGGACACAGGTAAGATTCACTCCCTTTCCACTTTCTAGTCAGTAGCCAAAATCTTAATATTCCTGGCACTGACAGAACCCTGGAAATTTATCTCCATATTTTGGGCTTTTATAGATGTCAAGGAGCTTACAACCTAAGGCCAGAAACTCAGACATATACTAAGCCCAATTAACCTAACAGCATGTCTTTGGAATGTTGGCAAAAACACACCCATGCAGAGAAAGCATGCAAACTCCAGACATGTGCAGCTATGACTGGGATTAGAACCCATGACCCAAGTGCTCTAAATTCTGAGTGCTAACCACTAAGTCACTGTAGGAGACAGAGTTTGAGCTGCAATGTAGAATAGTTACATGATTAAAGAGAATGAAGATATATAATAATATTGGGAAGTGTGAAAATGTTTGAAATTTGAAAATAGAATGTAAGACATTCATTAGGAAATGCATTAGTTGGCCGATCATTTTTGGAGAAACATCAACAAAAAAAAAATTATAATATAGGTGTGCTTTTTATTTTAAATTATAAGTATTCTCATATGCAAATAGATAAATGGCAACAGGACAAAGCCCATGGTTGTGCGCCACCTAGCTAACATATCCGGCATTGCATCTAGAAATGTGCCCAATGTCATTACGTATTTACTAACAGGAAAGAGTCTAGAAAGTAGACTCTTTTTAATCAGCTTGCTGGGCACCTTTATGAAGACTGACAGGTCTTGATTGATTGAATTGAGTCTGCCTGAATGTTCTGCGTCTGCTGGTAGACTCAATTCTTTGTAAATCAGGGCCAAATTGTCAATATTTTGTGTGGCCACCATTATTTTCCAGCACTGCCTTAACCCTCTCAGGCATGGAGTTCACCAGAGTTTCACAGGTTTCCACTGGAGTCCTCTTGCACTCCTCCATGATGACATCATGGAGCTGGTGGATGTTAGCGACCTTGCGCTCCTCCACCTTGCATTTGAGGATGCCCCACAGATGCTCAATAGGGTTTAGGTCTGGAGACATGCTTGGCCAGTCCATCACCTTTACCCTCAGCTTCTTTAGCAAGGCAGTGGTCGTCTTGAAGGTGTGTTTGGGGTCGTTATCATATTGGATTACTGCCCTGCAGCCCAGTCTCCTTAAGGGAGGAGATCATGCTCTGCTTCAGTATGCCACAGTACATGTTAGCATTCATGGTTCCGTCAATGAACTGTAGCTCCCCAGTGCCAGCTCATGCAGCCCCAGACCATGGCACTCCCACTACCATGGTGGACTGTAGGCAAGACACACTTGTCTTTGTACTCTTTACCTGGTTGCCACCACACATGATTAACACTATCTGAACCAAATAAGTTTATCTTGGTCTCATCAGACCACAGGACATGGTTCTAGTAATCCATGTCCTTAGTCTGCTTGTCTTCAGCAAACTGTTTGTGGGCTTTCTTGCGCATCATCTTTAGAAGACTCTTCCTTCTGGAATGACAGCCATGCAGACCAATTTGATGCAGGCGTATGGTCTGAGCACTGACAGGCTGACCCCCCATCCCTTCAACCTCTGCAACAATGCTGGCAGCACTCATACGTCTATTTCCCAAAGACAACCTCTGGATATGATGCTGAGCACGTGCACTCAACTTCTTTGGTCGACCATGGCAAGGCCTGTTCTGAGTGGAACCTGTCCTGTTAAACTGCTGTAAGGACTTGGCCACCATGCTACAGCTCGGTTTCAGGGTCTTGACAATCTTCTTATAGCCTAGGCCATCTTTATGTAGAGCAACAATTCTTTGTTTCAGATCCTCAGAGAGTTCTTTGCCATGAGGTGCCATGTTGAAATTCCACTGACCAGTATGAGAGCGTGAGAGTGATAACACCAAATTTAACACACCTGCTCCCCATTCACACCTGAGACCTTGTAACACTAATGAGTCACATGACACCGGGGAGGGAAAATGGCTAATTTGGCCCAATTTGGACATTTTCATTTAGGGGTGTACTCACTTTTGTTGCCAGTGGTTTAGACATTACTGGCTGTGTGTTGAATTATTTTGAGGTAACAGCAAATTTTCACTGTTATACAAGCTGTACACTCACTACTTTACATTGTAGCAAAGTGTCATTTCTTCAGTGTTGTCACATGAAAAGATATAATAAAATATTTACAAAAATGTGAGGGGTGTACTCACTTCTGTGAGATACTGTGTATATATATATATATATATAGATATATATATCTATATATATACAAACCACATAAAATAAAAAGAAAATATTGAATAATAAACACCCAGCTGAGCCCTCAACCTAGTGACAGTCTGTGAATAAATGTCCGTAAATGTAGTACAAATCAAGATCTGTAATGCAGAAAAATCTTCAAATCAGCATATATTCCACACCTGACCTTCCACACCTATATTCCATCACCCTTAAAAATCTTCCACCAGCTAGCATGCACGCTCCCCTACCATTTTGACCTATAGGGAATATAGGTCAAATACGCTTTAATATCAACCTGAAATCCAACCAAATCTCCTCTGTAAGCACACTTTACTGGCTCCTTCTGCAATTCCTCATCAGAAATCCATGTTCAAAAAAACATCAGACATCTCATAGTGTGATATGTCTATGTTTAATGTATATAGAAAAGAAGCCAGTAAAGTATGCTTACAGAGGAGAGATGGTTGGATTTCAGGTGATATTAAAGCGCATTTGACCTATATTCCCTCATGTGGCAAGAGAAACTATGGACACACTCCCATGTGCGCATGCCTAGTCCCAATTCTATGAACGATGCCATGTGCATGTGCACGTCTTACAGGAAATCCCTTATGAAACTATACCAATCACTTGTCCACACATTTGTGTTCATTAACTCTCTGCAATGTTGGATTAGCTGAAGGAAAACAAGACTCTGACCACCAGCCCTGTAGCCTGACAGTAGCCTCGTTCAAAACTCTCCAACAGAATTTATTCCTCCATGTATTTATTGTAGCTCCAGTGAAAATGGTCCAAGATTTTCTGAACACCAACATTTTTCTAATACACTTCAAATTGTTTTCAAGCTTTGAGAGACCACTTTCCTATCTTACTGTGTCAGTAGACTCTGATATTATTAAGACTGTCCAGCGCTAAGGCATACATTACATATATTCTTTAACGTCTACCACAAAACACAAAAAGAAATAGGGTAACAATAAATTAGTTTTGGCAAATTAGTTATTAAGCTTTAATTGTATTATTCTAATTTGAATTAATTCTTTATCTATGTCCCTTCTAGTTTTGTAGTTTGCTATTTGTGGATATTCGCCCCCATAGGTTTGTGACTTTTTAGAAGAAGTGGTGACTATGACTTTAGAGATTAAAGTAGATGTAAACTCCAACTGGATGCCATTTAGTTTGTTAAAGCACCATGTAATAAACATAGCTGTCATGTTTTTCATCCTTTTTGAATCTCAGTGCTGTTGATCTCCCTTGCTCTTTTTTAAACTGCTTCCTATCTCTATGTACTGACTGGAGTTTTGGCTGCATATAATTGTACTGAAACACTTTTCTGCTAGTAACGTTGATGGACCATGCCTGTGCAATGTGTGTCAGTGTGGCCACTTGTAGTCTTCACCAGGGGCAAGCATAACAGGGTGACAACACAAGCAAAATTGAGGTATGGTTGTTATCCTATAACAGAAAGTGCCCAAACAAGGATTTTGAGGACAGAATTACCAGGTATTCTTTTAATAAAAGCTGCATAATTAAAAAGAGTTTTAATACCATTTAACTTCATTATAGGTGTTTGTGGTGCAGTTTTAACGCTTGGCAAAAGCCTATCAAATGCCTCAAAACCGTGCATAGGGCATTTGGGGAGCATTTGAGGAGCTGTAGGGCCGTTTGGCAAGAGTTCAAAATAAAGTCAAGTGTGAACGAGCCCTTACTCTTGCCAAACAACCCTATAGCGTTTGACAGGCATTTGGGAAATGCTCCCCAAATGCCCTATGTGCGGTTTTGAGGCATTTGATAGGCTTTTGCCAAGCATTATAACCGCACCACAAACGCCTATAATGAAGTTAAATGGTATTAACGCTCCGCAAACGCCTCGCAGCCGTGTCGCAACTCCACCGCAAATGTCTGCCAGGCGTTTGAGTGGCAGCACCATAGACTTGAATGGGAGGCTATAACTCCTCCTGAATCAACATGCGGCACCAGTTTTGCCGTGACGCAACGCTAACACTTCAGTATGAACAGCACTGTGTGCTGTCATGTGCAAAATTTTCATAGGCGTTTGAGAAGCGTTAAAAACACTTCTCAAACACCTGTCTGACGCCTGCTGACAAAGCTAGTGTGAACGTAAGAGAAGAGAAACAAAGTTGCAATGAAATATAAACAGAAGGAAAATTTAAAGTTTCAAACTTGTCAGAAGAACAGGACACAGGTAAGATTCACTCCCTTTCCACTTTCTAGTCAGTAGCCAAAATCTTAATATTCCTGGCACTGACAGAACCCTGGAAATTTATCTCCATATTTTGGGCTTTTATAGATGTCAAGGAGCTTACAACCTAAGGCCAGAAACTCAGACATATACTAAGCCCAATTAACCTAACAGCATGTCTTTGGAATGTTGGCAAAAACACACCCATGCAGAGAAAGCATGCAAACTCCAGACATGTGCAGCTATGACTGGGATTAGAACCCATGACCCAAGTGCTCTAAATTCTGAGTGCTAACCACTAAGTCACTGTAGGAGACAGAGTTTGAGCTGCAATGTAGAATAGTTACATGATTAAAGAGAATGAAGATATATAATAATATTGGGAAGTGTGAAAATGTTTGAAATTTGAAAATAGAATGTAAGACATTCATTAGGAAATGCATTAGTTGGCCGATCATTTTTGGAGAAACATCAACAAAAAAAAAATTATAATATAGGTGTGCTTTTTATTTTAAATTATAAGTATTCTCATATGCAAATAGATAAATGGCAACAGGACAAAGCCCATGGTTGTGCGCCACCTAGCTAACATATCCGGCATTGCATCTAGAAATGTGCCCAATGTCATTACGTATTTACTAACAGGAAAGAGTCTAGAAAGTAGACTCTTTTTAATCAGCTTGCTGGGCACCTTTATGAAGACTGACAGGTCTTGATTGATTGAATTGAGTCTGCCTGAATGTTCTGCGTCTGCTGGTAGACTCAATTCTTTGTAAATCAGGGCCAAATTGTCAATATTTTGTGTGGCCACCATTATTTTCCAGCACTGCCTTAACCCTCTCAGGCATGGAGTTCACCAGAGTTTCACAGGTTGCCACTGGAGTCCTCTTGCACTCCTCCATGATGACATCATGGAGCTGGTGGATGTTAGCGACCTTGCGCTCCTCCACCTTGCATTTGAGGATGCCCCACAGATGCTCAATAGGGTTTAGGTCTGGAGACATGCTTGGCCAGTCCATCACCTTTACCCTCAGCTTCTTTAGCAAGGCAGTGGTCGTCTTGAAGGTGTGTTTGGGGTCGTTATCATATTGGATTACTGCCCTGCAGCCCAGTCTCCTTAAGGGAGGAGATCATGCTCTGCTTCAGTATGCCACAGTACATGTTAGCATTCATGGTTCCGTCAATGAACTGTAGCTCCCCAGTGCCAGCTCATGCAGCCCCAGACCATGGCACTCCCACTACCATGGTGGACTGTAGGCAAGACACACTTGTCTTTGTACTCTTTACCTGGTTGCCACCACACATGATTAACACTATCTGAACCAAATAAGTTTATCTTGGTCTCATCAGACCACAGGACATGGTTCTAGTAATCCATGTCCTTAGTCTGCTTGTCTTCAGCAAACTGTTTGTGGGCTTTCTTGCGCATCATCTTTAGAAGACTCTTCCTTCTGGAATGACAGCCATGCAGACCAATTTGATGCAGGCGTATGGTCTGAGCACTGACAGGCTGACCCCCCATCCCTTCAACCTCTGCAACAATGCTGGCAGCACTCATACGTCTATTTCCCAAAGACAACCTCTGGATATGATGCTGAGCACGTGCACTCAACTTCTTTGGTCGACCATGGCAAGGCCTGTTCTGAGTGGAACCTGTCCTGTTAAACTGCTATAAGGACTTGGCCACCATGCTACAGCTCGGTTTCAGGGTCTTGACAATCTTCTTATAGCCTAGGCCATCTTTATGTAGAGCAACAATTCTTTGTTTCAGATCCTCAGAGAGTTCTTTGCCATGAGGTGCCATGTTGAAATTCCACTGACCAGTATGAGAGCGTGAGAGTGATAACACCAAATTTAACACACCTGCTCCCCATTCACACCTGAGACCTTGTAACACTAATGAGTCACATGACACCGGGGAGGGAAAATGGCTAATTTGGCCCAATTTGGACATTTTCATTTAGGGGTGTACTCACTTTTGTTGCCAGTGGTTTAGACATTACTGGCTGTGTGTTGAATTATTTTGAGGTAACAGCAAATTTTCACTGTTATACAAGCTGTACACTCACTACTTTACATTGTAGCAAAGTGTCATTTCTTCAGTGTTGTCACATGAAAAGATATAATAAAATATTTACAAAAATGTGAGGGGTGTACTCACTTCTGTGAGATACTGTGTATATATATATATATATATAGATATATATATCTATATATATACAAACCACATAAAATAAAAAGAAAATATTGAATAATAAACACCCAGCTGAGCCCTCAACCTAGTGACAGTCTGTGAATAAATGTCCGTAAATGTAGTACAAATCAAGATCTGTAATGCAGAAAAATCTTCAAATCAGCATATATTCCACACCTGACCTTCCACACCTATATTCCATCACCCTTAAAAATCTTCCACCAGCTAGCATGCACGCTCCCCTACCATTTTGACCTATAGGGAATATAGGTCAAATACGCTTTAATATCAACCTGAAATCCAACCAAATCTCCTCTGTAAGCACACTTTACTGGCTCCTTCTGCAATTCCTCATCAGAAATCCATGTTCAAAAAAACATCAGACATCTCATAGTGTGATATGTCTATGTTTAATGTATATAGAAAAGAAGCCAGTAAAGTATGCTTACAGAGGAGAGATGGTTGGATTTCAGGTGATATTAAAGCGCATTTGACCTATATTCCCTCATGTGGCAAGAGAAACTATGGACACACTCCCATGTGCGCATGCCTAGTCCCAATTCTATGAACGATGCCATGTGCATGTGCACGTCTTACAGGAAATCCCTTATGAAACTATACCAATCACTTGTCCACACATTTGTGTTCATTAACTCTCTGCAATGTTGGATTAGCTGAAGGAAAACAAGACTCTGACCACCAGCCCTGTAGCCTGACAGTAGCCTCGTTCAAAACTCTCCAACAGAATTTATTCCTCCATGTATTTATTGTAGCTCCAGTGAAAATGGTCCAAGATTTTCTGAACACCAACATTTTTCTAATACACTTCAAATTGTTTTCAAGCTTTGAGAGACCACTTTCCTATCTTACTGTGTCAGTAGACTCTGATATTATTAAGACTGTCCAGCGCTAAGGCATACATTACATATATTCTTTAACGTCTACCACAAAACACAAAAAGAAATAGGGTAACAATAAATTAGTTTTGGCAAATTAGTTATTAAGCTTTAATTGTATTATTCTAATTTGAATTAATTCTTTATCTATGTCCCTTCTAGTTTTGTAGTTTGCTATTTGTGGATATTCGCCCCCATAGGTTTGTGACTTTTTAGAAGAAGTGGTGACTATGACTTTAGAGATTAAAGTAGATGTAAACTCCAACTGGATGCCATTTAGTTTGTTAAAGCACCATGTAATAAACATAGCTGTCATGTTTTTCATCCTTTTTGAATCTCAGTGCTGTTGATCTCCCTTGCTCTTTTTTAAACTGCTTCCTATCTCTATGTACTGACTGGAGTTTTGGCTGCATATAATTGTACTGAAACACTTTTCTGCTAGTAACGTTGATGGACCATGCCTGTGCAATGTGTGTCAGTGTGGCCACTTGTAGTCTTCACCAGGGGCAAGCATAACAGGGTGACAACACAAGCAAAATTGAGGTATGGTTGTTATCCTATAACAGAAAGTGCCCAAACAAGGATTTTGAGGACAGAATTACCAGGTATTCTTTTAATAAAAGCTGCATAATTAAAAAGATTACCTACATTAACATGTTGAAGCTAATATGAAATGTTAGTAATTGGGTTTAGATCATTTTCCTTTAAGTTGTCATTGCTACTGAAGCGGAGTTTGCAGTCAGCCACAAGGTTAACTGCCTTAGGTTTAATAAAAAAGGAAATATGTGCAAACACTGCTAAACCAACATTACTGTCAAGTAAATAAGTAATATATGTGATTTGTCGCTTACTTCTGCTCTCACTCTCATCCATTTAATCAGAGATAACGTGGTAAACTCAGAATGTGTCCAGGCAGGACTGTAACTCAGAAGAGTGAAATATATTATCTACATTTATTCATTCAAGTACAAATTGTGGTTTTAAAGTGCTGGTCTGTTTTCTATATCATTTTATTTCTATCCTAGGTAACATTTTTGAGGAAATTACATTTGGGGGAGATTGTTTGTAAGCTGCGATTCTTTGGAGGAACCTAATGGCATTATAACATGCTGGATTATGAACTAGCTGTCCAAAGAATATGACTTATAGCAGCTCGGTGGCTCGTAAATCATGTTAACTTCAGATTTCCTGCCAAACATGCTTTAATCGATTGTAGCAAAGATTTGTTGATGAGCCTACTGGAAATGTTTTTATTTTCATCATCTTCACAAGTGGAAGTTCACAACCTTTGCAGTAAAGAAACATTTTCAGTTTCTTCCAAAACCCCCATTACCTACTTTTCAGCCTCATGAGGAGCACAGTTCTGTCAGAGGTAATTTCAGTGAAAGTTTTTCTTTTTATAGAGATTAGGTGAATACTCTGAAATTCCATTCCTGCGGATATGAAATAAAAATGAATCACTTTATACAGTAATTGGACTTTTCCTTGCTAGTAACTACCAATCACATAACTTCTTTAAATAGATGAACAGACTGGAAATCCGAATTTCTTATTTAGTTGTTGAAGGTCTCGAGTGGCATATGCAAGTTCCAGCGTGAAGTGAACCACAGGAGGACTAGGAACTTTTGACTTAGGATGCAAACAAAACTGACTGGTACTTTCATAGTAGTGAGAGTTTATTCTGGAATGAAGAACTTTCTGAATGAAGAACATCTGAATGTTCTCCTACTAGGTATTTTAAATGAAGGTGCCAGTGTGTAATCACTATGCAATTTAACCACTTGTTAACCAGTCGTGTACCTGGTACATCTCCGGTCTTCATATGGTTGTACTGGGGTGATGTCTGCAGCAGAACCCCCCTCCCTGCCATCTTCCGTTGCTTGCATGGGATCTCCCGTCACACCAGTAGACCCAAGCAACCAGCCAGTGTGTTCGCTGGCTGGTTGGAGAGGTGATCATAGCTGGAATTGGCTTTGATCAGTTCTCTGATATGGTAAGCCAGAAGTGATGACCTGCCAGCACATCCTGATGTCAATGGCACCATTTTTAAAAAAACAAAAGCATTTGAAACCACTGATCTTGGTGTTTTGAATGATTTTAAGTTCAGAGGAGGGATTTGGGGGTCTTTTGCCTGTTTCGCCCTCTGTTAGGGGAATGGGGGTGTGAACATCTATAGAAGCTGTATTTCTACTGCTTCTATTTATTACAGCTGCTTCCTGCTGTCAGTGGTTCCTAAAAGGAACTGCGTCCTTAGTAACCATTAACTTCCCTTACACATTGACTTTCATGGCTGGGAATCCCCAGCCACCAAAAAGTACAGGAATTACAGTGACATCACTGGCCATATTTGGGCAGTGGCATTGATGATCTCACCAGTATCCCCACCCCTTCTCTTATATAACTAATGACAGTTTGGGTGTCTTTATTTCTAGGTTACTTTGTGAATGGGTATGGTTACTGTGTACCCCTTACTCATTTATGTAGGAAGGACAATATTTTGGGACCCTCTATCATTTAAGGGTTCTTCCAGATTCGGATAAGTCCCTTTCCTACAGACCCCCACAACGAGCATTGTGAGGAAGAGGCCCTTGTCCATCAACATGGGGTCAAGGAACTTTGCCAGGGGCAAGGTATCCCCTTATATAAAGGGCATGTAGTCTGATATAGTTAGGGGAAGGGGGAAGGTGTGCTCATATTCCCCTTAAATTCATAACAAACGTGAAGGGCCTGATATGAATTAGGGGGGAACCCATGCCTTTTTTTCCTAAATCTAGGATAAGAGTCTGATATAGGTCAATGGAATCCGCAGCTGCTTTGTTTAAAAACAGAACAAAGCAGCCTGGAGCTGTCATTTTGCCCGCAATTTAAAAACACAATTTTCTTGGAATTGTCAGTTGTGTTGCTGTAGTAGGTTGTATACATCACACAGATGTGCCACTTCACAGGCAGAGTCGGAGCATCTTCAAGGCATATTTAATGGAGTTTTTTCCATTTCAACTTACTGGATTAAGTGGTCAATACTATAAGGTGAGGAGATCACCACAGTGGTACCTTTGGGAGAGGATTACGTATTGATTTACTGTAAGTATGAACTCTTTTGTCATCACTTTCATGGAAATTTTGGTTTATATAATCACACAGATTGGTTCCATTTATTTGTTTTTAAACACTGAACTTTGTTTTTTTGGCAATTGCAACACTTTAATGCGTTTGTTACACTGGTTTATTTTGCTTTTGTCACTGTAGCAGTTGTCCGATTGAAAATATACATTGAAGATAAGTTAATATGAATGTTTCAATATATACTTGTTATTCATGCACTTACAGTATATGATACAGAATGATATTGATTTTTCAGGTTTCTCTGTTTAAATGGTATTAGTATGGTTTTATGCATTTATTCACTTATACTGTATTTTTGGGTGATAGCTTATTTTGGGAGTGTAGGACATATAGGACTAATAGTGTTGTACTTACTTGTTTTTGTTTCCATCAGAGATTGCAGGATTATTTCCGATTTTCTTTCATATTCTCTATTATATTCTCAGTAACTACTGTATAAGGCTAAGACATTTTATTTTGTAAAGTGCTGCGCAAACTGTTGGCGCTATATAAATCCTGTATAATAATAATACAAATTTCATTATACCCCATCACATCTAACCAACGTTTACTTTAGTCCTGACTTTCATCCCAGCATTAATAGATTTGTTAATTAAAACTTGACAACACTCCACCTTCTTTCAGAAGGATGCAAAAGAGTCATATCTCATTTTCAATTCCTTTATGCCCGCCCTTTGCGTTCCTCCCACCTGAAAAGTGCTCTTTGAATGGCAGACAGGCAGGCAAATGAAATGTTCTAAGCTTAAGCTTTAAAGCAAGAAGCTACTTGTTTGTGTTCTGCCTATTCTGTCTTTTTTTTTTGTTAATCACTTTAACATTGTTACTTCCACATCTGATCATGTACAATAATTATTTGCTCCTTCTGTTTGAATTTTATGTTCTTTTTTTTTTCTAATAAATCCATTAGAACATAAAAGTTGTTGGAATCCTGGTTTTAGACAACAGCTGCTTTCAACTATTGTTACTAATAATTTTTTTGGACATAATAATGAATACTTGCCAAACATAGCATAGTTGGCAAAAATTCTAATAAAGTTCAGTAAATTAAATGTACAAGATCTGGTAGCAATTTTACGGTATATAGAATTCCCATCTATATTCTAGTTTTACTATTGTTAAAGAAGTGTGAGCCCTAAAACTATTAATAAAAAAGGCCAGAGACCCATTGTTAAAACACCCAAGAGTGTGATCTTGTTTCTTGGCTGAGTATGAGAAATAGCCTTGGTGTTCATTTCTACCCTTACAAGCTGTTTCTCTCTGGCATCTACTGATCTATGTGCATCTGAGGACAAGTGATCAGTGCAGACCTTGCATATTAGTGCTATCTTAAACTAGGAGAGATAACTTTCCTTATATGATGCCAAGAGTGATGAGTCAGGGGTCAGAGAAACAAGCTAAGGGACTCATTTTGACATTTACTGAGAGCTAACTTGAAGAAAGCAATGCCCTGCTACACCAACACCCGAAAACATAGAGTACTTGGAGTTTTTTTTATGAAACATTCATTTTCATTCTGTGAATTTAGTTTTATTGCACATTTGTGAAGCTATTTGCCAACATTTTTCAATCACATTTACAATTATTATTAATAATAATATTTGATAAAAGATATATATACTGTTGGTACAATGGTTTGAGCAACACTTTATTATATAAAAGGAAATAGTACAGTTACAATATAATTCACAGAAGAGACGTCATCACGCATGCCAAGTTTGACTGACAAACATGACCAAACTGTTAGCCCGTAGGAACACCACATTACAAGTTATGCTTTTGAAGCCTGGTGGCTATGTGTTTACTGTGAGTGTGCACTTTATTTTTGTAATAAAATTGACCCTACAGATTGCATTTTATGTCTTACCTTTGAGAAACTGTGGCTTTTTACCCCTTACTGGCTCAGCAGAGGAGATATGCAGGTTGTTGGAAGACCTTAATCCCTCAAGCACTGTTTGACCATCTGTAATTCATAAGAGTCAATTGGATCTGGTGAGGAGCTGCAGTGTGTGCAATTGTGTTCATTGCTATCATGATGATTCTTCAAACACTGGGGTGTTCTCTGGTTGAGATTGTGAAGATAATCTGTTTTCTACATAACTTCTCTAGGACTTTATGTGATTCACTTATATGGTATTTCGGTGGACTTTCTTTATATCACTGGTATATGGACATACACTATATTGCCAAAAGTATTGGGACGCCTGCCTTTACACACACATGAACTTTAATGGCATCCCAGTCTTAGTCCGTAGGGTTCAATATTGAGTTGACCTACCCTTTTCAGCTTTAACAGCTTCAACTCTTCTTCTGGGAAAGTTGTCCACAAAGGTTTAGGAGTGTGTCTATGGGAATGTTTGACCATTCTTCCAGAAGCGCATTTGTGAGGTCAGGCAAGAAGGCCTGGCTTGCAGTCTCTGCTCTAATTCATCCCAAAGGTGTTCTGTTGGGTTGAGATCAGGACTCTGTGCAGGCCAGTCAAGTTCCTCCACCCAAAACCCACTCATCCATGTCTTTATGGACATTGCTTTGTGCACTGGTGCACAGTCATGTTGGAACAGGAAGGGGCCATCCCAAAACTGTCCCCACAAAGTTGGATCAAAAATGTCAAAAATTGTCATTGGCAATGGTCAAAAATTGTAAAAAATGTCTTGGCATGCTGACACCTTAAGACTTCCCTTCACTATTGTCAAAAATTGTCAAAAATGTCTCGGCATGCTGATGCCTTAAGAGTTCCCTTCACTGGAACTAAGGAGCCAAGCCTAACCCCTGAAAAACAACCCCACATCATAATCCCCCCTCCATCAATTTTACACTTGGCACAATGCAGTCAGGCAAGTACCGTTCTCCTGGCAAACCCAAACACATCCATCGGATTGCCAGACAGAGAAGTGTGATTCATCACTGCAGAGAACACGTCTCCACTGCTCTAGAGTCCAGTGGTGGCATGCTTTGCACCTCAGCTTGCACTGCCTGTGGCCCGATGGTTGTTTTGACTGGCATCCACCTCACATCCCCCACCAGAAGTGACATACCACTCGCAAGCAGCGAGGAGGATCGGGTGAGACGCTGTCTTTACGATACTTCATTACTTTCTGAGGAAATTGTGGATGTTGGGCATGCTTGTACTTTTATTATGTGAGTTTATTACTGATTTTACATGAAATGGTTTTTAGCGGTATCACGCTATGAGCTTTCTTTTATTTCCTTTCTTGTGGTGAAGTTAATCTTTTTAGAGGATGTCCTACCATTCTACCAGCCTTTAATTGCCAATGGGTTAAGTAATTGAGGAGTTTTGTTACGTATGACACTCACCACATGCTTGATTGCCTATAATGCAAAGATGGGCCATGATATCTTGTGAGTGCTACTGAATTGGGGGGGTTCTTCTCTGGAGCACGTGGTGATACTGGAGTGAAGTTTATTTGACACTTGTGGAATTAATCTCATTTAATCACGTGGTGGTTCAGTGGACTAGAAAGACTTTATTTATTTTTTGGTGGACTTGCATGAAGCCTTTATCTGTCTTTATGAATTGGATATTCACTGATGTAATTTATTGATTTATTTGTATAATTTAGCACATGTATTTCACTGTACAGTATTTTGTGCTACTTTAGTATCTCATTTTTATCCTTGCGCTGTTTCCACTAGTTATGTTAAAGATTTATTTGGTGATTATTGGGTGATTCACTATATAAAGCAGTAGCAATATACACATATACATTTGATTTGTTGAATACTTGGTATTAATATACTAAGTTGTTATCTACTTTGAGTCACATATTTAGAGTGTAGTTTGTCAGGTGATAGTAACATTAACATTCTTTCACAGATGTTTGTGGAATCAGTCTGCATGCCTAGGTGCTTGATTTTATATGCCTGTGGTCATGGAGGTGATTGGAACCCCTAAATTGGAGGGGTGCCCCATTACTTTTGCCAACATAGTGTATAATTGATAGATTCATTTGCACATATTTTTTATATTTCACATGTATTTCATGTATTGTAATTTCACAGCGCTTCACTTATTTCATTATATACAATACAACTCAAAACAAGAGAGTTAGAGGGGACTGGGGTGAATGTACACTAGGTGAAGTCCAGCAAATCAACACTGAATGCCACTTGTACAACTTGCTAAAAAAACACCCGTTAAACTGTACAGTGATGGATACAGAACACAAAGAGATAGCTTAATATAAAACATTATTCTTTCTCAGCAACCTTGCATGGTCTGCTGGAGATCCTCCTAATGTGTTTTGCTCCCATAGAGGCCAATCAGAGTCAGTAAAGTTGCCATCCAAAGCTCTGCATAGTGATGAAAGAATATCTGAACAGTAGCACTAAGAGGATTCATTTTATAACATAATTTAAGTAAAACCTATGGCATAGAAGCATCTGTAATTCTAGTGGGGCTGCAGGCCAGATTAAAGGTGACCATAAATACAAAGGAAAAGTGAAAATTTATAATGCATGCTGTGCTGGGCACATCACAATGCATATGTGCTGAGATGCCTGCTGTCGCCACAGTAGGAGCGCATACACAATTTCATATGCTGCTGCTTCTGGACAGGTTTTCAATTATATATACCCATACATATGATGTATTTTTGCTTCAGCAGCAAAGCATATGGGATTTTATGTCCTGCTCTTTTTTGACCTTAACACACTTTTTGCACACAAATAAATCTGTACTGGTAATATTTTGAGTCACTGAAACACAGAAACTTGATAGAACACTTTTCCTGAATCTGCTAACTGTATTTAGTCACTGCTCACTACGACTCCTTTTAGCAAGAGACCCTAACACCCTGCCTGTTACCTGTGTGTGGCACTACATGACATTGGCAAGCCAGCTACAGGTGCAGACAAATTTCAAGAATGTGCTATGACATTTGATTTGAAATATATGGGATACATATATTTATTAAATTAATGTGTCCCCTAGAAGTATTAGGCTCTGGCAGCAGTGCTCATTTCCAATCCAGTGTTTCCAAACCCTTCTGCAGTAGGTCTCTGATGAGGTCTGAGGAAGAAGCAGAAGCTTTGAAACATGTTACCACCCACATCACGTCTTTACGGTGACATCACTACCGGTCCGATGCCATCTTGTGTTCCATGCTGGTTTCAGTGGCGGTCGACCACTTCCTGCTGTCCTGTTGCCACATTCTGACACTAGTGACTACCAGAATTCACCCGGACCACCAGGAAGACCTCCTATAGATGCATATATGCCTGTCTTGTTCACCTAATACTGAGTTGTCAATTTGCATGATTTTACCAATAAATGTGTTTTCTTGTATGCAGTTATAGAGCCTTGCTTCACTCTGGAGGATGCTGCTTATAATGTTGCTACCTTGCATGTCTGATCTACAATTGGACTTTTTATGACCTTTTATTAACCTTCATGCATTTTTTATGAACTGCATTCATTTGGTATTAATAGAGGGAGTGGTGCTGACATGATGATGTCTTCACCAATATCTGTTTCTCTGGGAACCAACCACTGATGGAGAAGGTTGGCAGAAGAGAAAGGACCAAGATCATCAGGTGACCATTCAGAAGACATTAGAAAAAGAAAACTAGACTTTTTTGTTAGTGTTCTAGAACAATAAGCATGTATTGAAAAGGTTCTTCACTCTAGAAAAAATAAATAAATAAAAGTCAGCAGCTACAAATCCTGTATTCTAATAAAAGGACACTTACCTGTACAGGGATCCAGCGCCGTACTCACTTGGGCTATAGGTTCTCATCATCGGCATCTTTAGTGTGGGAAGCTGACCGTGACAGCTTCACAGCCAACTTCCTATTGTGCATGAGCTGTGCTTTTTGAATGGCCTCGCTGCCTTCTGGGACCTGTGACACATCCCAGAAAACTGCAGATGAAGGGGGGGGGCACTTACCTGTCAAAACTATGTACCCCTCCTCCACCCAAAAAAATTACATGCCAAATGTGGGGGGGTCCCCTTTTCAGTGACGTTCTGCTTTAAGTACTACTTTTGTAAGTCAGTTAGCAATCCACACCTGATCACACAGGTAGACCTTTTGCTGCCCAACTATGTATATATTTAAAAATGTATTAGACTAGGTTCACATTTGTGCATTGTGGGAAGACGTTCACAATGGTGCACATGAAAATGAGCAACCCTTTTGCAGACGCATGGCAGTGCCATTAATTCCTAATGTCACCCCCATGTATCTAGCTAATGTGTGCACTTGAATAATAAACCCTCTTAGTGTCAGTGAATCTTCTCAATTCTTTTTTTCTTCAATATAATAATCCAAAATGTATGGTTGATTTCCACCGTGTACCTCCAAAAAATATATATAAAAAACTGGATAGCGTAGTATTATTATTATTATTATACAGTATTTATAAAGTGCCAACAGTTCACTCAGTGCTGTACATTACAAAGGGGGACAGAACATGCGACAGTACAGTAACAATACCATGCGATACACGATTGGTTCTAGGGCCCTGCTCTTTGGAGCTTACAATCTAGGAGGGAGGGGATAGTGGTACAGGAGGAGATCGCTGTGGGGGATGGAGTGGTAGGAAGAGTGGAGGAGGTCGGCAAATTAGCAGGGGGTGGGGTAGGCTTCCCTGAAGAGGTGGGTTTTCAGGGTGTGCCTAAAGGAGAGGAGAGTAGGTGATAGTGTGATGGGTTGGGGCAGGGAGCTCCAGAGGATGGGTGACACCCTGGAGAAATCCTGGAGGCGGGCATGGGAGGAGGAGACCAGGGAACTAGAGAGAAGGAGGTCTTGTGAGGAGCAGAGAGTGCGTGTTGGGTGATACTTGGTTATTTGGTCGGTGATGTAGTTTGGGGCAGTATGGTGGACAGCTTTGTACGTCAGTGTTAGCATTTTGAATTTGATCCATTGTGCAATCGGAAGCCAGTGGAGGGATTGGCAGAGGGGGGTGGCGGAAATGGAGAGGTTGGTAATGTGAATGAGTCTGGCTGCCATATTCAGGATCGACTGAAGTGGGGATAGCCTGTGGCGAGGCAGGCCAGTGAGGAGGGAGTTGCAGTAATCGAGTCGTGATATGATGAGGGAGTGGATGAGCTGTTTAGTAGTTTCTGGGGTTAGGAACGTGCGGATTTTGGCGATGTTGCGGAGGTAGAGTCTGCATGAGTTTGTTAATGATTGGACTTGGGGCTGGAAGGATAGGTTGGAGTCCAGAATGACACCAAGTACTCTGGCCTGCGGGGCGGGCCTGATAGTGGCATTGTTGGACGTGATGGAGAAGTCAATGGGGGGGGGGAGTGCGGGCTGGGGGGAAGACAAGAGCTCGGTTTTGGAGAGGTTCAGTTTAAGGAAGTGGAGCGACATCCAGTCTGATATGTCCTTCAGTAGGTTTGTGATTCGGGCGGAGACTGAGGGGGTGAGGCGAGGGGTTGAGAGATAGATTTGTGTGTCGTCAGCATAGAGGTGGTAGTTGAAGCCGTGAGAGTGTATGAGTTGGCCAAGGGAGGAGGTGTAGATGGAGATTATTATCCTCAATATTCAAATGATCATAACATATATAAATACAAATGAATTGCCAATACAGTATGTGAAAAAACTGTGAAAAACGTGACAAAGTGAAAACACCCCGTGAGCACTTCTATGTGGCTAGAGTAAATACTCTTACTCTAAATAAAATAACCAAAAGCCTTTAGGATAATTTTCCCAATATGCAATCTCCAAAATTCCTCCAAGATCATTCCATAATCACTATGCAAGATACCGGACTATCCCATGTCCTCAAGCATGATATAAGGAAACACTTCTCAAGGCTGTCCATAGAATACCACTCAGAAGGAAAGAAAGGACTATATAGTGTAGTATTCAGATTAAATAAGTTGAGGCTTTAATAAAATATACTTACATCAATATCGAAATAAAACCGCATGTATTCCCATATGACAGGATCTCCAAGCAGCTTCCAGGAACGCATATATTGATATCACCTTAGTAAAGATGGCCGCTCTGCTACTTCCAGTCAATCTATAACATCTGACGTCACGTCCCTTGACGCGTTTTATCACTTCCTGACTTCTTCATAAGGGGTGTGTTCGTCGGACCTGCGACCATTATCTGCATCTTCACAGTTATCAATAAGTCCATATGCGCCATTTTTAACGAGGGAAAAAGTTTCTCTTCTCTTTTACCGATATTAAAACAATCTAAAATAACTGTATAATCAATATACACATATTAATAACCTCTCCGCACAATAAATAAATAATATTGTATGTGAAAAATTATATATATGGAGATCAGTAATGCGGGGACGTAATTAATATATATAGAATCGGGGTTTATTGAACGCTCGTCATCTAGTGTTTAAAATATATATGACAACTATCATAAATATTAGACAATCAATTCTATTCCAATTCTTATTAAAGTTAGAAACAAAATACTTCTAACCTATAAACATTAATCAAGATAAGCTACATAAACTGTATTTAATATAAAATGTTATTTAAAAATGAATATCCTATAAAATAAATAAAATATATTTAAAATTGAAATTAAAATTAAACAAGGGGTGGTATTGGATAAACTACCTAAAATCACTACCCCTTCCAATGATTAAATCCAAATTATCCAATTTAATATAGAATAAATACATGATAAAATTCAGGTATTTGAAATAAAGCAATTTAAATCTAAGTCAACATTCAGGCCTTTCGGTTTTAATGTCTCCAATTGGAAAATCCAAAGAGTTTCATTTTTGGAAATTTCTTGAGTTTTATAGCCACCTCTCCAATGCACTTCTATTTTATCTATTCCACAGAACTTCAACAACTTTGGATCACACTTATGAAAATCCCTAAAATGCCTGGACAGACTATGGTCCCTTTTACCTTTTTTAATATTAGCTACATGTTCCCTAAGTCTTTTATATAGGGGTCTCGTAGTTCTACCCACGTATTGGAGCTGGCATGTACACTCCAACATGTAGGTAACATGTGTAGTGGTACAAGTAATGAACTGGTCAATAGTAAATACTTTCCCAGTAGCACAAGAGGTAAAATTCAGTATTTGTTTTAGTTCCATTTCACGTTATTTTACATATATTGCATTTTTGCACAGATAAAAACCTTTAAGATCAAACATCTGAGTTTTTCTTTATTTGGGAGGAGAAATCACACTCTTAACCAATTTGTTACGCAAATTAGTTGTTTTTCTATGTATAAAAGGTGGTTTAGCAGGTAATAAGAGTCCAGGATTTTATCCTTTCTAACAATAGGCCAGTATTTTTTAATAATTGATTTCATTTCCTTGTATTAGCAATTAAATTGGGAGATAAAAGCATATTCCACCTTATTATCTTTCTTTAATATTTCTTTCTTATTTGTCTTAATTTTTCCTTCCCCCATGTATTCTTTACTAATCTGAAATCTAATTTTTTCCATTTTATCAGGATCATATCCCTTTTGGACAAATCTTTGTTTAATAATATTTGATTGCTCTATATAGTCACTTAACCTTTAGCAATTTCTCTTTATATGAGTAAACTGATCTTTAGGTATTCCCTGGATCCGTTGGGGATTATGACAACTACAAGTAAGGATATACCCATTTCTGTCAGTGTCCTTAAAATACGTCTTCGTATATAATCTATTATTATTTTTAAGTATACTAAGGTCCAAAAAAAATGTGCACTTTTAAAAAAGTACTATGCATTTTGGACATATGTAGAGCAGCTCATAGCATTGCGGAAACGTGCAAAACCTTGCACATGCTATGTGGCACTCACATTCCACTGATTGAGAACCATTGTTATAGAAGATAAAGTATTTCAGTGACATATTGTATGGTACAGCTTTGCCCTAGTGTTTTAAACTTGTTATAGCCTATATTGATTTGTGACTCTTTGTAATAAGCAGTAATGAGCACATACTGGACAACACCTCATGTCAATTTACTAGGTCAGAATTAAAACTTAACATTTTTTTCTATTTAAAACTCATAAAACACATTAAGTGAACAAGCAGTAAAAGGAACACATATTCTAATATGCAAAACATAAATGTGACACAAAGAGATGAATCTGCCTGTCCCCTGGAAGTGTGGATCAGCTCACTAAAATGAACCATTCATGGTATACCAATGACTAAAAAAATCCTGCTGCTGATGCTACAGATTAAACTTTTAGGTTTCATCCATTCCAAAAAAAAGGATGATACCTGCCACCATTTCCAGCCCCTGCTATTTCTCCTGGCCCATTCTGGTGCTCAGACACTGTAAAGGTGCAACACAGTGTTTTAGAAGGTTAACCTCTGAGCTGCAGAATTTCTAATGTTTGCTTCAGAGTAAATCCTGCATTGTGCATCAAAGGTTGCAGCCTATTCCAATGCTCTGGCACTGCAAATGTGCTACACAATATTTCTGCAGCTGCACTTTAGCTGCAGAATTTCTGCTGCAGGGTAAATAGTACTTTGTGCCTCAAAGTTTGCCACTTATTCCAGTGCCCAGATACTACAAGGGGGCCACACAATGTTTGAACAGCTTGACAGCAGCTGCAACATGTATTTTGGTTGCTTCAGGGTAAATTCTGTGCCTCAAAGTTTTCACCCTATTCTTTTATTCTTGCACTAAATTTCCAAATGTATTGCCTAGTCTGTTTCAGATAATACACTACAATTTCTATGTCAAGATAAAACTCTTTTATATTGCAGACCAATAAATCCTGCCTTAGTAATCCAGTAGTAATGAGCTAAACTGCCCTGGGTTTGACAAATTTCAAAAAAATTCTGATGCTGAACCCAAACACCACTGAGAGCAATCAAAGCAAAATTTTCCATATTAAATATGTTAATTTCTGCACTAAAATATCATGGGGGTAAGCGCTGCCCTGGAGAACATGTACCACTTGTAAAAAAAAAAAAACATATCTCCCCAGGGTCTACTATGTATTTTGGGGACATTGCAGGGGTCTGTGTGCTCTTTTTTCCTAGTAATGAATATAATTTGTCAGCAATTTAAATTGTTTCATGTTTTTTCTTTGTAAATGTTATTTTTGCTGTAGCACATCTTATATCCATTGATTCTAAGGGCGAAAGTAAACAAATAAAAAATGCCCCTGGTAAAGCACCTTGCCCCATTTAGATGAAGACAAAGGCCTCTTCCATACAATCCTTTCCCAGTGGTTGCGGGGCTTTGTGGGTGTGTGTGTGGGGGGGAGTTAGTGATATCTGGAAGCCCTTATTAACAATAAGGGGTATTGTAAAATAGTATGGGGTATATAGTACAGCTATTCATTAAAAAAAGTTGTAACCTAGAATTAATATTTTAAAGTCTTTTATTAACCACTTGAGCTCCTGAGGATTTACCCCCCTTAATGACCAGGCCTCTTTTTGCTACTCGGCGCTGCACTAATTCAACTGATAATTGCGCGGTCATGCAATGTTGCACCCAAACGAAATTTACGTCCTTTTTTTCACACAAATAGAGCTTTCTTTCGGTGTAATTTGATCACCTGTATGCTTTTTATTTTTCACGCTATAAACAAAAAAAAGCCAAAAAGTTTGAAGAAAAACAATATTTTTTATTTTCAGCTATAAAAAATATATAGTAAACTCAAAGTTGGTTATAAATTTAGGCCAAAATGTATTCTGCTACATGTTTTTGGTAAAAAAAATCCCAATAAGTGTATATTGATTGCTTTGTGTGGAAGTTATAGCGTCTACAAACTATGGTATAAATACTGCAATTTACGCCATTTTTCTGCTATACAGCGCTGCGCTAGTTTAACGGACAATTGCGCGGTCATGCAATATGGTACATAAATGAAATTTACATCCTTTTTTTCCCCACAAATTGAGCTTTCTTTCGGTGGTATTTTATCGCCTGTGCGGTTTTTATTTTTTGCGCTATAAAAAAAAAGGCTGACAATTTTGAGGAAAAAAAAACAATATTTTGGACTTTTTGCTCTAAAAATGTCGAGTAAAAAAAAAATACAAAAATCAAATTTAGTCATAAATTTCTGCCAAAATGCATTCTGCGACATGTCTTTGCTAAAAAAAAGCCCAATACGTGTAAATTAATTGGTTTACGTGAAAGGTATAGCGTTTACAAATGGCGGGAAAGATACTGGGATTTTTCGTTTTTTTTTTATACTAATAATGGCGGCGATCAGCGAATTATGGCGGCGATCAGGGACTTATGGCAGCGACCAGCGACTTATGGCGGGACTGCGGGACTGCGGCGGACATTCTGACATTGGGGGGTACTGACTTGGGGTCACTGACATCCCCAAAAACACTAATACAGTGATCAGTGCAAAAAAAAAAAAACTGACACTGTACTAATGGCAATGGGGAGGAAGGGGTTAACTTTATTTTGCAGGGAAGGGTTATAGGAGTGAGGGGAGTGTTTTACCAGGGGGTGGGGGTGTGTACTGGGCGGGACAAGGCTGATCGAGAAAGAGAAACTGTTCTTTCTTGATCAGCTCATCCTCGAGCTGACAGGGAAGTGACAGACAGCACAGCTACTGCAGCTGTGCTGTCTGTCACTGTTTACCGCCGATCACCGGGACATAGCCGCTAAGGAGCGGCTGTGACCCGGCGACTGACATCTGCGGCGGTGATCCACGGGACAAATAGGGTGGTGGCGCGCCTCACGCGCGCCCCCTATTTGTTTACAAAACACACGTTTTAAAATGTGGTTTTGCCTGCGAGTGCCGCCCTGCCGCCGTATATGTACAGGCATGCGGTTAAAGAAAATAAATCTCACAAAATTTCCCTTATTGTAAATCCATCATCAATCATGTTGTGCAGCTTGGCAGATAAATGTCAATCATGATGCTTGATGGCTGATGAACCACTGAAAATAACTAAATGCAGCTGCCGAGACACAGTCTACTTATTCACTTGTCACCTGTCGAATGGAAAGTCAGGTGGATGACAGCTGTTATATACAAGGTGGCAGGGTTTTTAGTGACATCATTGATCATACATGAACATGACCATATATAGTTAATGGTGTCACTGGAATCCCATCTTTTGTTTACATAGCTGGAGATCGTACTGTTCAGTTTTGGTAAAATACTGCACTAAGATGCAAGTCAGATTTTAGACTTCCTCTGCAACAAAATTTTCACGGGGAGCTGGGCACTGCCATGAGAGACATTTAACAAAGCCCCACATTCGCATGGATCTGAGAATAGAAGAACACAAGTCCTATCTGCCACCACAATGGTACTTGTAAATGTAGTTCTCAATGGAGCACAAGGATGGTGTGGTATCATAGTTTAATATATACTTTCTTCTCCAAATAAGCAAATGTTCATACCTCAGTACGCACCCAGGGCTGGAGGAATAGTCTGCAGGAGCCAGTGCACTGATCATAATTGCAATGCTTTGTAGGCTCAAATACAAAAAAAAACAAAAAAACTAATAAATGCAGTATGGGTGCATTAGTTATCCAGTTGCTGACCAGCCCACAGTAAACATACTGTGGACCGGCAGCTCTCCTGTGCCGTATCACATACATGTATATGATTTGGCTCTTCCGACGCACCAGTTGTGCTGCCAGGAGAGAACTCTGTGTTGGTAAACAGCACATAGCTCTCTACTGGCAGCAGCAATGCGCTGTTTTTATTCTTCTCCCTGCAAAGCAGGGAGTACAAATGGCCACATTGCTTAGTGAAAACTCCTCACAGTAAACACATTACACATTGTTAGGCACACAGTTAACCTCTTGATTGCCCCTAAATCAAGCCAGTGTCATTAGTACAGTGACAGTGTATATAATTGGCACTGAATACTGTATTAGTGTCACTGGAGATGTCAGTGTTATTTAGTCAGTTCTCCCCAGCGTCAGTTACTGTCAGATTGTCCGCTGCTCTATCACAGTCCTGCTATAAGTCGCTAATCGCCGACATCACTAGTAAAAAAAAAAAAAAAATTCCAGTATATATCACAGAATTTTTTTTTGTTACTAAAGACATGTAGCAGATTACATTTTGGCCTAAATTTATAAAGAAATTGCATTTTTAATTTTTTTTATTGGATATGTTTTATAGCAGAAAGTAAACCATTTGATTTTTTAAAAAAATGTTTGGTCTTTTTTTGTTTTATATAAAAAAAATAAAAAAAAACCCGGTGGTGATAAAATACCACTAAAAGAAAGCTCTATTTGTGGGGAAAATAATAATATAAATTGAATTTGGGTATAGTGTTGCATGACTGCACAACTGCCGTTTAAAGTAGCGCACTGTCGAATAGCAAAAAAAGGCCTGGTCATGAAGCGTGTAAAATCCTCTGGACCTTAAATGGTTATTCAATGACAAAAGGTAGAATATGTCTTTAAATTGTTCTAATTTCCATAGAATGACACAGTAAACACATTTTCTAAATTGTGTGTACTAAACTGTTTGTTATCTACTGTAATACCATTTTTTAACACTTAAAATATTGTTTGTGATAAGTGACAGGCAATAGAAAAAAAAAGTGTGATTTCTGAGCTAATTAATGTCAACAAAAACCTTTCATGCAGCTGCTATAATCTCACCAAGTCAAAAGAAACCTGGTAGGAAGATCAATTTAAAAGCTGTTGCGCTTAGCATATATAAAACTAAATATTTATCAACCCTGCCTATCACAATTAAATTAAATTATTAAATAAAAAAACTAAAAATAAATATGTGATCCAAATAAAGTCTTTTTAACAAATACTTGTGTCTTGTTTTATTAATTCCACTCCATGAGATATACATGTAGATAAGAGCAAACAATCAATATGCTATCAAAAAAAACGCTTTTCAACAAATCGCTGTGTCTGCTTTCATTAATTATACTCCACATATTTGCAACTCCCTCCACCCAAAATTGAAAACACAATGACCATTTTCTTTGCCCTTCTATTATCAAAAGGAAAATGCACTTGTGTATATATCCTTGAGGTCACAAATACTTTTAATCTGAACCTTCTAGATAAGACAGTCTTTGCCATTAATTGGGAAATAAAATGTGTATGCAATTAGAAGTTTGCTCCCATGCAACTAGATATACTGTTCCTCATATGTAGCTCTCTGCCATTCATATATCAGCTGCATAAAATGAAAGAAATAAATTACAAATAGTGTAACATTCCCAAATGTAATAAATTATAAAGTTTCATACCAATGGTTCTTAAAGCAGAGTTCCAGCAGATTTAAAAGAAAATAAACGTCAGCAGCTACAAAAACTGTAGCTGCTGACTTTTAAACTACAGCCACTTATCTGTCCCTCGGTCCAGCGGTGTCCTCACCATGGCTGGTTTCACCGGCAGTCTTCTCTCCCCGGCATCTTCAGTGTGGGCAGCCGGCTGTGATAGCTTGCGGGTGCCCACACGAGTAGCGCTGCGCTTTGTGAATGGTCCTGTAGTCTTCTGGGACCTGTCACATGTCCCAAAAGACCTTAGGTGATTGCAGCAGAAGTGGGAGCAGGTACCTGTCAAATTTGGGTACCCACTCCTCCCCCTGCTCCCCAAAGGTGACAATGCATTAAAGTGGAACATCCCCTTTTGGGTGGAGCTCCACTTTAACCTTTTTTCAGTAAAGGCACCCTTTAAAATTGTGCACAATCTTGGGGCACACTAGTCTGAGGGTTTGTTCACACCAAACAGTGCTTCCAAGTGTGTGTGCTTTTTTGCCTCATGTTTTCAACGGGCCTCTGTATGCAAGTGAAACACAAAAATGGTGCCACACAATTTTTAAAAGCACATCACATCAAACACTGCACTACACCAAAACACATGGTACTGTGTGCAGGAACATTTGCTAGATGTGTGGAGATACCATTAAGAATTAATGGCACCCACACAAATCTGCAATTGGCAGCTTGTTTTTGTGCAGTGCAGAAAAATGTGCAATTTTGGGCATGTTCCTGCACTTCATCTAGTGCGAACAAGCAATCAAATGTAATTTGTGAGGCAGAGTTCAATGGTCAGTAGTTGGTGATGCAGGGTTCAGTGGTCAGTAGTTGGTGATGCAGGGTTCAGTAATCAGTAGTTGGTGATGCAGGGTTCAGTGGTCAGTAGGTGGTTATGCAGAGTTCAATGATCAGTATGTGGTGACGCAGAGCTCAGTGGGCAGTAGGCGGCGATGCAAAGTTCAGTGGTCGGTAGTTTGTGACGCAGAGTTGCCTTGTACCTTGTAGAAATCACAGAGCAATATGTAGTGGCAGGATAGGGCAATATGCCATGGTAGTGTGGCCAGTGAGCAAGTATGTAGTGGCAGTCAGTGAGCAGTATTTTGTGGCAGTAAGTGAGCAGTACGTATCAGTGAGCAGTGTGTAGTGGCAGTCAGTGAGCAGTATTTAGTGGCAGTAAGTGAGCAGTTCGTATCAGTGAGCAGTGTGTAGTGGCAGTCAGTGAGCAGTATTTAGAGGCAGTAAGTGAGCAGTACGTATCAGTGAGCAGTGTGTAGTGGCTGTCAGTGAGCAGTATTTAGTGGCAGTAAGTGAGCAGTACGTATCAGTGAGCAGTGTGTAGTGGCAGTCAGTAAGCAGTATTTAGAGGCAGTAAGTGAGCAGTATGTATCAGTGAGCAGCGTGTAGTGGCTGTCAGTGAGCAGTATTTAGTGGCAGTAAGTTAGCAGTATGTATCAGTGAGCAGTGTGTAGTGGCAGTCAGTGAACAGTATGTACCAGTGAGCACTGTGTAGTGATCATATGAGCAGTATGTAGTGTCAGTCAGTAAGCAGTGTGTAGTGGCTGTTTGTGAGCCGTATTTAATGTCAGTCAACAAGCAGTATGTAGTGGCAGTCAGTGAGTGGATACGTGTAATTCTTGCTGGAAAAGCCTCTCTCCATCAGCCACTTACTGCACCACTGGAGATGGAAGACTTTTTAGTATTTTTCCACAGCACCCTTGAGGAGCCCAGACAGCACCCCAGGGTGCCTCGACACCCCGGTTGAAAAATACTTTTTGAATATTAGTAACTCACATGTTATTAGCACACACTAGAACTATATGCAACAGCTTGAAAAATATAATACCTCTCTCTGTATAGCTCTCGCTCCCTGCAGCCAGTCCACACACCAATCTCCAATCTGTAAGCTTAGATGGCCACCTGATGCTGACAGAAGCTACGATGATGTCATGTCACCAATGATGTCACCAGGCTCTGCCCATGCATTTCACCCCCATAGACTTTGTTAAGAGTATAGCTTGGTTACTACAAGACAATGAGCTTATACAAATCTCATGATCATATCACCATATCAGAGTTCCCTGGGATCTCATGTAGGAAACTCATTACCATATCACTATAGCATTGGTCTGTGCATTTAAACATACAGTGTGTAGACTAGTCACGGGTACTATTTACCAATCCTCCCTATATATAATCAATTTACATTAACACCCTCAGTAGTAACTATATTATCTAACAATCAATAAATACATACATGCATACATACATATATAAATATTCATAAAAAACACTCATGAAAATCTTCCTTCAAAGCCTTATTCTAATATAATCCAACCTATTAATCCAATAATAGCTTTATAACCAGAACTACCAGAATACAGAAATACGCACAATAGGTGTAAATAAAACTCATAGACAGAAAATTATTTATAAATATACAGACAGTTAAAAACATATTTTCATTAAATAAAAACAACATGTATATAATACCAGTCAAAAAAATAAAATATCAAAGAGAAAAATAAAATAATCCAGGATATAGGCAATTTGTCTAAAAAAAAAAAATCAATTTTGTGTCTTTTTTTAGATAACTTTCTAACAGGATTACTTCTCCTGAAATGTCCTATAATTTTATAATTTTCCCAAAATTGAAGTAGGCTAGAATCATTTATGAAATGTCTTAAAATGGAGTGATATACTGTGATTTTTGTATCCTATCTTAATATTGTGGATATGTTCTGCTACCTTTTTTTAAACACCTTTTAGTTTGACCTACATTCTGCAGACCACAGGGGCACTGCAGCATGTACGTATACAACATGTGCCGTATCACACAAAATTACATTTCTTATTTTAAACGTATCACCAGTAGCAGCAAATGTGAAAGTGTTTACATTCTTACATTCCCCTTACATTCTGCTTGTTCTCATTGTAGCCCCCAAATCCTTTATAGGCATAAAATTCTTTCTCATCAAAAAAGGTATATTGGCTTTTAGCTGGTGGGTCAATATTGTTATCTAAAGAGAAGTAAAGTACCTGAACTTCTCAGTTGCTAGCTTGCCATTTATTTATTATTTTCCTAAAATTCACAAAAATGGGGACCAACCTAAATAGTAACCACATGTGAATGATAAAGGATCTATTACCTCATTTAGGAGAATGACTTGATATTTTTATTAGACAAAGTGTGGATGAAATGAATGCATTTTTGAAAGACACCAAGCCTTTGTTAGAATGTTGAGGTTTTGAGGTAGAAAGTTGAAATTTGAAGAATATATGATTTTAATTACAGCTGATGTGTGTTCATTATACACAATTATATAGCCATCACAACAAAGAATTGGGCACAATATCCCATTAGTACAGAAAAGATTTGTTGGCGAAGTGTTAGAATTTGCACTAATTCACAACTATTTTTGGTACTGTATCAGAAAGAATGTTACATTCAACTTACTGATGCGGCAATGGGAGCCAAATTGGCACAGAGCCTGGCAAATATTTTTATGTAATATGGGAGATGGAAATGATTTTTAAGGATAGTTATCCAGAATTAATATATCACAATAGGTTTATTAATGGTGTATTAATGATCTGGAAAGCCTCAGGAGAAGCTTTATGTTCATTTGTAACAGAGATGAGTGCAAAAGATAAAATATCACTTTCTCATACCATTATATTATGGAAATGGTTAACTTCTTGGATGCAAATAGATTTAAAAAAATTGAAGAACATTATGCACTAAGTTTGACTTTAAAAAAGATGACAGGAAGGATTACTTGCTAAAAACTAGCTGGCATAAGCCTGTTTGATTTAAGAATATTCAAAATAATGAGAATTAAACACAATACACAAGGGAACACAGCAAAAGAACACGATTTTTTCCAGATAAGGCTATGTTGAAAAGAATAAATATGTTGAAAAAGTTTATAAAAAAGAGAATGAAAGAAATTGATATCATTTATATGATGCAAAGAAAAGATATTTTAGTTGAAATTAAGAAAAAGAGAAGAAAAAAGAATAAGAGGGAAGGGAATAGAAGAATTAAATGTGCTTTTATTAAGGATTTTAACTTTCAATAAAAAAAAAATCATGGTTAATTTTTTCTTTCAATACATTTTTATTGAGTTATTATTGAATACAAACAAAGTATAATGTAGTAAAAAATAAAGGCGACATTTCTAGAGTACTGATATAAATAGTACGTATTGTTTTGCACATAGTTGAGTATTTAACTATAGAACGTTTTGTTACATATGGACATAGTCAATCAATTTGGTAAATATATATATATATCACATTTGTCAAGATTATTTAGCTCATGATGTACCAAAATAATAACAGTAGTATACAATTAACAATCAGCAAGTAAAGAGAAGATAAGAAAGAAGAATTCCAGTATCTACATACTGTATTACTCCCAAAGTGTATTTGGTAGAATTAAGGATTCTACAATTTCCAGCTATCCCCAGGTTGCCACAATGAAATCACTTGAGCTAGCCTTCCTACATTTGTAGCCATCATGTGTTCGTATGAGTAATTTACTTGAGTTAAATCTAATGTATCAGAAATTGAAGGTGTAGGTGATGCTAAGTCTCTCTGCTAACAGAATGTGGATGATTGTACACTATATTGCCAAAAGTATTGGGACACCCCTCCAAATCTTTGGATTTGGGTGTTTCAATCACCTCCATGGCCACAGGTGTATAAAATCAAGCACTTAGGCATGCAGACTGCTTCTACAAACATTTGTGAAAGAATTGATCTCTTTCAGGAGCTCACTGATTTCAAGCACGGTACTGTGATAGGTTGTCACCTGTGCAATAAGTCCATCTGTGAAATTTCCTTGATACTAAATAACCATAGTCAACTGTTAGTGGTATTATTGTAACAAAGTGGAAGCAACTGGGAACAACAGCAACTCAGCCACTAAGTGGTAGACCACGTAAAATGACAGAGTGTGCTCAGTGCATGCTGAAGCGCACAGCATGCAGAAGTCACCAGCTGTCTGCAGAGTCAATAGCTAAAGGCCTCCACACTTCATGTAGCCTTCGGATTAGCACCAGAATGGGTTTCCATGGCCGAGCAGCTGCATCCAAGTCTTACATCAATAAGTGCAATGCAAAGTGTTGGATGCAGTGGTGTAAAACAAGCCACCACTGGAATCTTGAGCAGTGGCGGTGTGTTCTCTGGAGTGACAAATCAAGCCTCTCTGTCTGGCAATCTGATGGATGTGTCTGGGTTTGGCAGCTGGCAGGAGAACGGTACTTGCCTGACTGCACTGTGCCAAGTGTTAAGTTTGGTGAAAGGGGGATTATGGTGTGGGGTTATTTTTCAGTGGTTGGGCTTGGCCCCTTAGTTCTAGTGAAGGGAGTTTCTTTATGTTTTTATGTCTCCATGTCTTTATGGACCTTGCTTTGTGAGCTGGTGTGTAGTCATGTTGGAACAGGAAGGGGCCATCCTCAAACTGTTCCCACAAAGTTGGGAGCATGAAAGCATGATTTGTAATTCCAGAGAATAAGTCTCCACTGCTCTAGAGTCCAGTGGTGACGTGCTTTACACCATTGCATTCCATGAAGCTCTCTATGCACTGATGTTGTGCTAATCTGAAGGCCTCACAAAGTTTGGAGGTCTTTAGCGATTGACTCTGCAGACAGTTGGCAACTTCTACAAAATGTGCGCTTCAGCATGCGCTGACCCTGCTCTGTCATTTTACGTGGCCTACCACTTCGTGACTGAGTTGCTGCTGTTCCCAGTTGCTTCCACTTCGTTATAATAATACCACTAACAGTTGACCGTGGAATATTTAGTAGCAAGGAAACTTCATGGATGGACTTATTGCACAGCTGGCAACCTATCACGGTTTCACACTTGAATTCACTGAGCTCCTGAGTGACCCATTCTTTCACAAATGTTTGTAGAAGCAGTCTGCATGCCTAGGTGCTTGATTTTATACACCTGTGGCCATTGAGGTGATTGGAACACCTGAATCCAATGATTTGGAGGGGTGTCCCAATACCTTTAGCAATATACTGTGTATTGACCTTTTGTTCCAAGATACTTTGATGAAGGTGGAATGAGAGAGAGTCTTTTATGGTGACTAGTACTCCCTGTTTTTTTCTGTGGGCAGCAGGCCTTAAGGATGTGAAGGAATATTTTATTCTGATATGTAGGTGAGGTTACTTAGAGAAAATGTATCTCTTGGATGCACAGGATATCGCATCTGTGTTTCTGGGCAATTTTCCACAATGAGGCACATTTTATGGGGTGGTTCAAGCATTTGGCGTTTAAGGATAGGATAGTGATGGACATTTGAGTGTGTGCAGTGGTTTGTGGTGGTGGTAGCTCTTACTCACAGCTGGAGAATGTCAGCAAGGAATAGAGGTGTGATGCAGGGTGTTGCTTCCGCTTAGAGGTAACTGAAGTTGCTTCTGTGAAAGGTAGAGTGAAAGGCAGAGTACTTGGTGATGCTGCAAAGAAATAGAAAGTCAAGCAGCGGAACTGTTGCAGAATGGTATGAACCGTTAACAGGGTTGAGATAAAATAGGTAAAACAATTTTTAAAAAAACAGTCAGCGACAAATTTATTAGGAGCTGCTATGTGTTCCTGGGGGTAAAGTTCTCATAATCAACTCTGTGGAGCTGGATACCAAACCACAGAAGATGACCAAATACAGGTGGATTTGGTGCAGTCTTCAGTCATGTCGGGGTTTATAGCTCCTGGAGTGGTGAGGATTTCTATGTGGTAATCCATTTTGGATTATAGAGGTAGCAGATTCACAAGGTGGTTCTGGAAATATTTCCAAGGTATATAGGAGTTTCGTACCTCCACCTAATTAGGAAATCATGTCTGATGTGCCATTTCATGTCACTAGTAATGTAGCAGGATATATACCTATAGGTGATATGATGATTATTGAGGGCCTTTGTGATAGAATTTGGATGTTTGCAAAATTGTAGAATGTATTTTGACAGATCAGCAAAGATTTGAATCTCTGAGTAAGGGGCTAGTAAATTGTTGAGAGATCTTGCTTTAAACAGTAATTGCTCACTGAATAGAAGTGAATGTACATGAGGACATATCTCGGTACTGAATCCGCCAAATGTTATGGATGTAGTCAATGGTCAATTGCATTGGGGATACATCAGGCAATAATGTGGAAATCATACAGTTCCTTGAAAAAGTCGTCATGACCCTTGAAATTTTCCACATTTTGTCATGTTACAACCAAAAATGTAAATGTATTTTATTGAGATTTTATGTGATAGACCAACACAAAGTAGCACATAATTGTGAAATAGAAGGAAAATGATAAATGGTTTTCAAATTTTTTTTTACAAATAAATACACAGGTCTGCGACTAAAAAGCTGTTTGATTATTTTCATCTAAGTTCCATGTATTTTGGTGTGCTGAAAACAAATAAAATATTGAAAAAACTCCTAGACGTCATGATCTGCCACAAAATGCAAAATTGTCTTCAATTTTATCAAGTTTTTTCACATTTTTGGTATTTTTTTTATATTATGGATTTTTAACCAAATTTAAAAGTCCAAATTACTATTAATTAATTCACATAAGTGCATTTAAGATATAAAATGCCAAAAAAACCTTAAAGGGGTTGTCCGAGTTATGTAAAAAAAATATAGCACCGTAAATTTGATGGTCAGCAATATACTGTATACATAAGCTAAGCAAGTTTTAGGGAAAAAAAATTCTATTTCCTCATTTCCCTAGTTCTCTTCTGGCCCTTTGTTGTTATTTGCAGGTAAACAATCTCTGCCCCTCCCCCCTGCAAAAGGGGGTGAATACAAGTGCTGCTCTGAGTGCCATGTCTGACTACTGGGATACTCAGCAGCATGCTGTATGTGTAAGCCTCAGCCCTGAGTCTGTGCTTCTAATGGTAGAAGGGGTTAATCTTTACTGAAGAATCCAGTGTGTGAGATACCAAATACTCTTGTTTTCTGCGTCAATGGGACAGTCGACCGACAAAATCACTGGACCAAGAAGAGTTGGCAGCCGAGGGTGCTAACAATCAGTGAAAAAAATGTCCTCCGAGAAACTTTGGTACCTTCCCATAAAGTTCTTCTACCACCTCTCCACACAAAATTGAGATTGATGAAGCAATTTGTAAAATCACTTCCAAGAGATGGAGAATGCTTCAAATACTTGGTCACCAAATTTCCAGGCCTGTCGGAAGCAAAATTGAAGGAAGGTGTGTTCGTCGGACCAGACATTAGAAGGCTTATAGTTCATCAAGAGTTTGTCAATACCATGACGGATCCTCAAAAAGAAGGGTGGATTGCAGTTAAAGAAGTCGTACAGAAATTTTTCGGCAATAACAAAGATCCTCACTACAAAAAGATTGTTGGACAAATGCTGAAAGCATTTCAAGCTTTAGGTTGCCTGATGAGTTTGAAAGTGCATTTCCTCCAGTCCCACCTTGACTACTTTCCTGAAAATTTGGGAGCTGTGAGTGAGGAACAAGGTGAACAATTCCACCCAGACATTAAAGAGATGGAAAGGAGATACCAGGGAAAATGGAGCATTACAATGATGGCAGACTCTCTTCAGAGAGACATTCCAGATGCTACTCACAAGCGTAAATGCACCAAGAGGAGCCTCACAGGGAAGAAGAATCGAGTTTAGTGTGTGTAGGTGAGCTAATTTCAGTTCAAAAAAGGATTTTCATGAAAAAATTGTAATAAAACTTAAATTTTATGTCTATTTCTATTTATTTTGAGGTATTGCCTTATTTAACATAGTTACCTAAATTGTCAGGAAATGTGATGTCCTATGATAAAATGGAGGTCATTTTCGGATTCAGCGCACCAAAAAACATAAAGATTACGTGGAATAACCAAAACAGCTCTTGAAAAAAATTTTTTTTGTAGACCTGTGATATCTAAAAAGTGTTGTGTGCAGTTGTATTCAGCCCCCCTGAGTCAATACTTTGTAGAACCACCTTTCACTGCAATTACTGCTGCAAGTCTTTTTGGGTATGTTTCTACTACCTTCGCACATCTAGAGAGTGACAGTTTTGCCCATTCTTCTTTGCAATATAGCTCAAGCTCTGTCAGATTGTGTGGAGAGCATCTGTGAACAATTTTCAAGTCTTGCCACAAATTCTCAATTGGATTTAGGTCTAGACTTTGACTGGGGCATTCTAACACATGAATATGCTTTGATCTAAACAATTCCATTGTAGCTCTGGCTGTATGTTTAGGGTATGTCCTGCTGGAATATGAACCTCTGCCCAGTCTCAAGTCTTTTGTAGACTCTAACAGGTTTTCTTCTAAGATTGCCCTGTATTTGGCTCCATCCATCTTCCCATCAACTCTGACCAGCTTCCCTGTTCCTGCTGAAGAAAAGCATCCCCACAACATGATGCTCCCACCACCATGTTTCACGGTTGGGATCGCGTGTTCAGAGTGATGTGCAGTGTTAGATTTCTGCCACACATAGCGTTTTGCTTTTAGGCCAAAAAGTTTCATTTTGGTCTCATCTGACCAGAGCACCTACTTCCACATGTTTGCTGTGTCCCCCGCATGACTTTTTGCAAACTGTCACTTCTTATGGCTTTCTTTCAACAATGCCTTTCTTCTTGCCACTCTTCCATAAAGGCTAGATTTGTGGAGTGCATAACTAATAGTTGTCCTGTAGACAGATTCTCCCACCTGAGCTGTGGATCTCTGCAGTTCTTCCAGAGGTTCCATGAGTCTCTTGGCTGCTACTCCTTGGCTGCTTCTCCTTGCCCGGCCTGTCAGTTTAGGTGGATGGCCATGCCTTGGTAGGTTTGCAGCTGTGCCATACTCTTTTTATTTTCAGATGATGGATTGAACAGTGAGATGTTCAAAGCTTGAGATTTTTTTTATAACCTAACCTGGCTTTAAACTTATCCACAACTTTATCCCTGACCTGTCTGGTGTGTTCCTTGGCCTTCATGATGCTGTTTGTTCACTAATGTTCTCTAACAAACCTCTGAGGGCTTCACAGAACAGCTGTATTTATACTGAGAATAAATTACACACAGTTGGACTCTATTTACTAAGTAGGTGACTTCTGAAGGCAATTGGTTCCACTAGATCAGTGGTTCTCAACCTTTCTAATGCCGCGACCCCTTAATACAGCTCCTCATGTTGTGGTGACCCCCAACCATAAAATTATTTTCGTTGCTACCTCATAACTGTAATTTTGCAGTGGGAGGAGTAGTGCCACGTCATTGGTGTCAGTGGGAGGAATAGTGTCTCATCACTGATGTCAGTGGGAGGAATAGTGCCCCATCATTGGTATCAGTGGGAGGCATAGTGCCCCATCATTGGTGTCATTGGTAGGAATAGTGCCCCATCATTGGTATCAGGGGGAGCAATAGTGCCCCAACATTGGTGTCAGTGGGAGGAATAGTGCCCCATCGTTGGTGTCAGTGGGAAGTATAGTGCCCCATCGTTGGTGTCAGTGGGAGGAATAGTGCCCCATCATTGGTGTCAGTGGGAGGAATAGTGCCCCATCGTTGGTGTCAGTGGGAGGAATAGTGCCCCATCGTTGGTGTCAGTGGGAGGAATAGTGCCCCATCATTGGTGTCAGTGGGAGGAATAGTGTCCCATCATTGGTGTCAGTGGGAGGAATAGTGCCCCATCAAAGGTGTCAGTGGGGGGAATAGTGCCCCATCATTGGTGTCAGTGGGGGGAATAGTGCCCCATCATTGATGTCAGTGGGAGGAATAGTGCCCCATCACTGGTGTCAGTGGGAGGAATAGTGCCCCAACACTGGTGTCAGTGGGAGGAATAGTGCCCCAACACTGGTGTCAGTGGGAGGAATAGTGCCCCATCATTGGTATCAGTGGGAGGAATAGTGCCCCATCATTGGTGTCAGTGGGAGGACTAGTGCCCCATCATTGGTATCAGTGGGAGGAATAGTGCCCCATCATTGATATCAGTGGGAGGAATAGTGCCCCATCATTGGTGTCAGTGGGAGGAATAGTGATCCATCATTGGTATCAGTGGGAGGAATAGTGCCCAACATTGGTGTCAGTGGGAGGAATAGTGACCCATCATTGGTGTCAGTCGGAGGAATAGTGCCCCATCATTGGTATCAGTGGGAGGAATAGTGCCCCAACACTGGTGTCAGTGGGAGGAATAGTGCCCCATCATTGGTGTCAGTGGGAGGAATAGTGCCCCATCATTGGTGTCAGTGGGAGGAATAGTGCCCCATCGTTGGTGTCAGTGGGAGGAATAGTGCCCCATCGTTGGTGTCAGTGGGAGGAATAGTGCCCCATCGTTGGTGTCAGTGGGAGGAATAGTGCCCCAACACTGGTGTCAGTGGGAGGAATAGTGCCCCATCATTGGTGTCAGTGGGAGGAATAGTGCCCCATCGTTGGTGTCAGTGGGAGGAATAGTGCCCCATCGTTGGTGTCAGTGGGGGGAGGAATAGTGCCCCATTGTTGGTGTCAGTGGGAGGAATAGTGCCCCATCGTTGGTGTCAGTGGGAGGAATAGTGCCCCATCGTTGGTGTCAGTGGGGGGAGGAATAGTGCCCCATCGTTGGTGTCAGTGGGGGGAGGAATAGTGCCCCATCGTTGGTGTCAGTGGGGGGAGGAATAGTGCCCCATCATTGGTATTAGTGACACCGATGATTGGGCACTATTCCTCCCACTGACACCAATGATACTTACCTTGCTGACCCCTGCTCCAGCCTGGGCTCGCTCGCTCCCTCCCTCTCCCATGGTACAGACACTTACCGGTCAGATGTCTTCCTTCTCCGGCCGCTCTCCTCCTCTTCACTCGCTCGATCTTCGCGGTGCCGCTCGGCTCCTCCTTTCCAAGCTCCACCTCCTCGCCGGTGATTGGCTGCCTGTGTGCCTCTCCTGAGCTACAGTTACGGCGGCCAATCACCGACGAGGATTGATCCCGGGGGTGTGTCCAGATGACAGGGACGGCATGTCATCCCACCCACACCTGGAGACGAATAGAGGAGCGGCGTCTCGATTCCTAAGGCCATCGGAAATATGTGTTTTCCGATGGTCTTAGGCGACCCCTGGGAAAGTGTCGTTCGACCCCCAAAGGGGTCGCGACCCCCAGGTTGAGAACCGCTGCACTAGATTTTAGTTAGGGTTATCCGTGTAAAGGGGGCTGAATAGAAATGCATGCCACACTTTTCAGATGTTTATTTGTAAGAAAATTTGAAAACCTTTTATAATTTTCTTTCAACTGCACAATTATGTGTCACTTTGTGTTGGTCTATCACATAAAATACCAATAAAATACAGTAACGTTTTTTGTTGTAACATGACAAAAGGTGGAAAATTTCAAAGGGTATGAATACTTTTTCAAGCCACTGTATCTCTGGCATATTTTTGTAGATCTTGAGAGGGAGCAGACTCCGGTATGCCACGAAAATTGATGTTATTGCAGCATGAGCGATCCTCAAGATCTGCTAATTTCACCTTTATTTGCATGTTGTCATCTCTACTTTCATCATATGTAATTTGTGGATAATAGATGAAAAGTATGTCATGAGCGAGGATTGTAGCTACATCACCATATCTTTCATAGTGGTATCTAGGACAGGTTGATCTGTTGTGGAAAATGCAGCTATAGATGACTGTAAAGAGGCATCTGTATGTACTGGTATATTATGTGGACTCACCACTGATGAGGCCTGGTGTGGGGAATCCATTTGCATCCTGGCTTAGGCAAGGAGACAGGGCTGGTAGATGCTGAGAGTTGAGGAGATAGAGGTGTTATCCTCACTCAGGATCTCCTGGAACAGCATTGGGTAGATCTTTGGTAGGGAGATGAGCAGCAGAAGATGAATGTCAGCTCGATCTTGTCTTCCTCCCTTCCGTGGTGCTGACTGGAGGAAGAAGGCCGTGAGCTTCTGTGACCTACGTTCTTCCTTCCTCTTGCGCAACATAATTACTCTGCTTCCCACGAGGCTCAGGAGCAAATAGACAGCTTGATGGGAGCTAAATCACTACTGTGGTACTAGCTATCTCCAGCCGGTCTGCAGAACTTTGGACTAAGCGGCCATCTTGAGAGTTCGCAAGCCATGCCCCCATCATGGTTAATTTTTTTTTTTTAAATTCTGCATTGAGTAAAAGTCTTCAGAACAAACTTTTATGTAATCATAGAAAGGCCCCATAACATTAGGGATAGAGTAATGAAACATTTTATTGACCTACAAGCTAAAAAACTTAGCTTTTTCAATGAGAAGGAATTTATGACTGCAAAAAAGCAAGAAGCAGAATGTAAGGAGAAAAAAAAGTTCACATTGGTTTATACAAATAACCAAATTACAATAAGAAATGTTATTTTGTATGACATTACACATATTGCATACATTTTGCAGTGCCCCTGTAGCCTGCAGTATGTAGCTTGCGCTAAAAGGTATCTTTAACCACTTGCCATTCGGCTGCTGTATATAAACGGCCGGACGGTGGCAGTCCAGGGGCGGGTTGCCATTCATAAATGGCGCCCACCATTATGGACTGTGCGTGGTCCCTGGGAGCGCGCAGCACCGCGATCCGGTGCCCGCTGTGTCCTCTAGACTGTAGTACAGGACCTCTGTGCGAGGTCCCGATAATGTGATCACTGATTGGCCAATCAGTGATCACATGCAGAGTAGTAAGCAAGATGTCACTTCTGACATCATTGCTTACTACGAGTGAAATCTGTGAATGATCACAGAGATCACATGGTACAGGGCTATTCACAACAGCCTTGTACCATGTGCAAGCTGTGACCAATCACAGCTCACTCAGTATTTCTCAATGGTTGCAAAAATGCAGCTAGAGAGAAGGAGAAATGATTGTTTTTACAGCCTTTATGGGTGTAAAAGCAATCAGTGTAAAAAAAAAAAATCTTCATCACCCCCCACAAGTAGTACATAACCATGGTGACACTGTACTGCTACGGTGACAGTATGTAGAAAAAACCCCATAAATAATATAAAAATGTAAAACAAAATGTAAAAATTATAATTTTTGGCTATAAACTAATTTGGGTTATTATTTTTTTTTACTAAAAAGATAACGGGATACATTTTGGCCAAGATTTATGATGAAATATTATTTATTTGCAAAATTTTATAAGAAAAACACTTTTTTTCAAAATTTTTGGACTTTTTCATTTATATAGAAAAAAAAAAAAATCCCAGTGGATTTAATAAAGCTTTGTCTGTCTCAAAAAAATGCTAAAAAATTCATATGGGTACAGTGTTGCATGACCACGCAATTGTCATTCAAAGTGTGATAGCGCTGAAAATTGGTCTGGGCAGGAAGGGGGTAAAAGAGTCCGGACTAGAAGTGGTTAAAAGAGGGCAGTGGAACATATCCCCAGTATTAATGTAATATACAAAATCACAGTGTTTCACTCCATTGTAGGATGTTTCATATTAAATATTTAGTCAACTCCAATTTCGGGGAATTGATAGAATTACAGGACATTCTTGGTATAGAATTACCTAATATGGATTTTTTAGACAGAATGGCCATACATTAATGGACTGAATGTGGAGTTAGATTTTAAAGTGACGCTAAACTCTGGTTTATAAAAAAAATCTATTCAGGTATGTGTTCTTAGTTCAAAAAAGTACATTCTATTGTTCTCAGCCTCCCCCAAATCTCCAAATTCCTTTGTTTTTTTACTCTTGTGATCAGACTTCCTATTAGAGGGTGACTACATTCTAGAATTCTCTTCTATTTCCCCCTTCCAAACACAAAATGTTTTCCCCCAGCACAAATTCTCTCCTTTCCATATATCCTGCTCAACACTATTCCTTGCCTATCCAAACCCAACAGCACAATTACTCTTGCCACCTCTACAACTTTCCCCCCAGCACAAATTCTCTCCCCTTATTCCCCCCACATCAGGACAAATTCTTTTCTTCCCTTAACCCTCTCCCCCAGCACTAATCCTCTATTGATTGATAATGGCTTTACATCTTGGGACATTTTTATAATTTACGAACTTGTCAAAAAGTGTGTGTTTATTTACTGTTTGCTTTCTTGTGAATGAGTAGGGGTATCTGGGAGCCCCCTTACCCATTAATGTGGGCTTCCAGATTTCGATAAGCCCTCAGCCTGAAGAACTCCACAACCACCAGGCCAGGGTTGTGGGAAAGAGGGCCTTGTCCTCATTACTATAGGGACAAGGTGCTTTGTCTGGGATTCCCCCTTGCAAGCATAACTTATTGATAAAGAAGGATTCCAGATTCCAAAGAGCCCCCTGCCCAAAGACCCCCACAATCTCTGGACAAGGGATGTGGGGGAAGAAGCCCTTGTCCTCATAAACATACCTTACAAATTGAGGGTATATGGCCTGGTATGGTCCGGAAGGATGCTCATATGCCCCACCCCTTTTCCTGGCCAGCCAGGCTGCATGCTCAGATTAATGGTATGATATGGATTGGGGGAGGAACTCACGCTTTTTGGTTTTGATTTTTTTTTTTGCTTTGAGTCCTTTTTAATATCTGTACCAGAACCAAAGTGTCTGCTCTTGACTTCCTGGGAGACCTCACACAATTTCTCTTTTTTTTGCATGAGGTACCCCTTTAAAATCTATCCCAGACACAAAGAGAGGTACTGTATGTAACTTTTTTCATTCTTGCACATCAAAAATGACATTTACAAAAAAAAAATTAAACAGTTTAAACATTTTAAAACTATTTACCTTTGTAAAGGTCAGTGTGAAAAAATCATTGCTCCTGGGTGCAGAGAGCTTTTTATATTTTATTTTGAATTGATTTATTACAACTGAAAAGTGCACAATCTGGTGCAGCTGTACATGGCAGCCAATCAGCTTCTAACTTCACCATGTTCTATTAGGTTTTGACAAAAGAACCTGGAAGTGAATTGGTTTCTTTGCAGAGCTGCACCAGTTTTTTCACTCTCAAGGTTTAGTAAATCAACCCCATTGGTTTGTTTTCAATACTTTATTTGGATTACATATTTATTTTTCACATTTTAAATGTATTCATTTCACAATTGTGGTAGGCACTGGTAATTAATAATTGTTTTATTCATGCTTACCATTACAATGTTTAAAATAATCTAAGTGACAGGTAATATTTTACAATGCCATGCAAAGGTTTTTACCAGCCTCTACTGTCTCCTTAGTTTCAACTGAGCTCTAGATAAAGGCAGATATGTTTAGCCATGCAGATTAATAGTAAGTGAACAATGATGAAGACTGATCACCACCCGGGCTATAAGGGAGAATGCTTACATAGACGAAGGAGAAGGAAGATTTTGAATTATTCTGGTTCAAAGGCAATATCACCTCATCCTGTTGTTAATGACCCTGATTTCCCCGTTGTGACTATGCCTGGGAAGAGAAAGAGCTAACCAGCCAACAATATCATTTTCTTGGCTTGGAGTGATGGCCCTGCTGCTTTGAGAGAATATTGAAAACAGCAGGTGACTCATACTGCTGCTACTGCTTGTATAGAGAGCTGCTGCTGGCAATGCTGATTCCACCTGCATTTAGGGTGGCATGCATTTTACAGCTGGCATGGCACTAGAATGCTGTCACTGCCACGTTCCTCTTCAGCACTCAGTCTGTAAAAGCTTTCAAATTTGCACAGATGCCCAAAATAAGTTTGCTTTATAAAACAATTCTCTGTAATAAAAAAAATGTTTGGGACAGGTGTCGAACTATGTTTTACAATGGCACGTACTGAGGCTCTATAAAGTGAAGCTTCCAAATCTGTTTGGAATATCAGTATTATTTTGCTCTATAACATGTTTATAAGACAAAAAAACCACAAAACGAATTGTACTATAAACATCAGGATGTTATGTAGTGTTATGTAAGTAAAAAATAATAAAATAAAAAAAATATATATATACTAACCGGCCATTTTATTAGGTACACCTGTTCAATTGCTTGGTAACACAAATTGCTAATCAGCCAGTCACATGGCAGCAACTCAATGCATTTAGACACGTAGATGTGGTGAAGACGACATTGTTGTTGGCATGGTTGTGCGTGCCAGAGAGACTACTCTGAGTATTTACAAAACTGCTGATCTACTGGGATTTTTACATACAACAATCTCTAGGGAAACTGAGACTCATCAGACCAGGCAACTTTTTTCCAATCTTCGATTGTCCAGTTTTGGTGAGCCTGTGCGAATTGTAGCATCCGTTTCCTGTTCTTAGCTGATAGGAGTGGCACGCAATGTCGTCTTCTGCTGCTGTAGCACATCTGCTTCAAGGTTCGATATGTTGTGCATTCAGAGATGGTATTCTGCATACCATGGTTGTAACGAGTGGTTATTTGAGTTACTGTTGCCTTTCTATCATCTCAAACCAGTCTGCCCATTCTCTTTTGACCTCTGATATCAACAAAGCATTTTAGTCCACACAACGTCCACTCACTGGATATTTTCTCTTTTTCAGACCATTTTCTGTAATTCCTAGAGATGGGTGTGTTTGAAAATCCAAGTAGATCAGCAGTTTTTGAACTACTCAGACCAGTCTGTCTGGCACCGGCAACCATGCCATGTTCAAAGTCGCTTAAAATCCCCTCTCTTCCACATTTCTCTTCTGATGCTCGGTTTGAACTTCAGCAAGTAGTCTTCTCCACATCTACATGCCTAAATACATTGAGTTGCTGCCATGTGATTGGCTGATTAGCAGTTTTGTGTTACCATGCAATGGAACAGGTGTTCCTAATAAAGTGGCAGGTGAGTGTATATACAGTATATATAAATATACTAATGTTGCTGCACAGGGTGACTTATCAAAAATGTTGTTTAATTTTCTCTACAAATAAGAATGAAACCTGATGGATTTCTGTTGGCAACAACTTCATTTTTTCAGTTTTAGGCTACATTCATACTACTGCTGGAGGTGCATCTCATGTTTGCATGGTCACAGCAACCCATTCATTTGAATGGGCTTTTGTGCCTGTGGGAAAGAAAACATGGGGAAATGTCCCTGGCACTTTTTTGAAAATGTGCTTTGGCACCATGCAGTGTCACGCACCTGAAAATGTGCCACGTTTTCTGCAGAGTGGGGTGCCATTAAGGATGGGTGTTATTAACATGCCTTCAATGTCCTCAATAGCCTGAGCCTAGCCTGTAAGCATCAGTAATCAGGTGGTTATTTATCTCTCTCATTAACATACTCTTCTTTGGAAATAACATTAATATAGACAAGTGTCTTAAAGAGACCCTGTAACTATGATAACAAAATATTCAGAGCCAGAGTACAAGACACAGTAATGACATAGTGGCGGGCGGAACGAACCATTGTGTTGGGGGGGGAAGGGCATTATCCAACACACCAAAAAGTGTTGTATAGCAGAGACACCTGGTTCATGGGATTGTACATCCCATTAATACCTATCATACCATAGGAGAACATACCTAAATAATAAAATAAACACACAACAAGGATTTTGGAAAAGTTTAATTCCTGAGGCCAACTCATGTGTTATTGTATAGCGGTGGCATGATCACTTAAATTAAAACAGCACATTCCGTCAAAATGTTCACAACCATAATTATTTTTAAGCAGTAAATAATCTATAAAAAATAATGAATATGTGCCGCGCTCCACTAAATCAATCAATATTATAATATACCAGTTATTAAATAATCTCATGTATTCTATAAAGCATGTGATCCAAAAAACAAAACTAATAAATATATATTTATATTAAGATGTGAAATAAATATCAATTTGTGAAATGTGATAAATAAATATTAATATATATATATAATATGGTCAACCAAAATGTCCAAAATTCACAAAAATTAATAAAGTGAAATAATAAATCCAAAAATGTGTCCACTTCGTGACAAAACTCTGAAAAACAACATCAAATGGACTGGATATGATTTTCTTATGCGCTCACCTCACTTTTAGCCTAACTGAAAATTAGGCTAAAACAGCTTTGTGTCCTTGATTGGACAGATGAGATCTTTTCCAGTGGTAGATATCCTTCCAGGATTACTGAGTTGTAATTTGTAATATTTCTATTTTTCCACCTGAGGTCTCTCAGGTTAGCTGATCCCTGTGCTGGATTAGGATGGATGGATTTCTCCCTCTCTTCTCCAGGGGTTTAATACTTCCTTTTCCTCCACTCTTTAATTCTCCATATTAATATTGCAAAAAAAAAGAGAAAGTGCCTTATCCTTTGTTATCTCTTTATTAGTTTATTGAATGACATTCCATCACATAATAAATTAAAATAGCTTTGTGAAATATATCAACCCTCTATGTGTGCTCTGCACACTGCCTGTACTCACCGTTAGATCCTGGATGCGTCGTGACATCAGAGCCCCTCCCCTACGCGTTACGCCACCGGGTCACGTGGCTTCATCAGGGAGATATTTGATTCTGAAGCACAGCTTTACGGGTTCCTTGAAGATCAAGCAACAGTTCCTGCAAAGCCATAGAAGTATGATTAAGACTTTTTGCCATACTACATGCTAAAGCATTAACAGTTCTTGCGTTATATATGTTGGCCATATGTAAATCTTAGATACCAACACCAGGGAATCTTTTCAGAATCGCATGTCATATTGTAACACACATCTCCTTGGGTTACATTCAATGTTTTTATACTAGTCATATTTTCCCAGCGTTTAAATGAACCTGGACAATTCCGACAGTACTCATACAATGAAATAAATGGCACATCATCCATTCTTACATCAGTATCATTAGTCATTACTCTGAAAATGTGCAACAAAACCAAGGTTGGATGGCCATCAACATGTAGTTAAAAGATTGGTAGGATTAAGCATATCTGAAAGACAGAAATTGGAAACATTCATCACTCTCTTTGCCATAGAAGCACAGACATTTTCCAGTTGTTTTAACAGTTCACGTGGAAGTCTGTGTTGGGGCACGAGGTCAGTCTTTTGGGGTTTGCGGGCAAATGTACATCAAGTCCTGAGGGTAATAATAGCATGTACTAATCACCCAAATCAGGAGAAATGCTATCACTGTAAGACAACCTATTAAAAGGAAGATTTTTCAAGAGGTTTGTGGATGCAAAAGTATAGACATCTTGATTAGTCTTGGTCTGTCTGTATTCTAGTGGAACTATATCGCTTGCTTCTCTTTCTAACACGTCTGCTTCAGGGTGTTCAACACGTGCTTCACCCTCTTTTGTAGTCAACACCTCAGGTGGAAGAGAATCCAGGACTTTCTTTACCCTTGATGCATGGATCAAGGCCTAAAAATCTGCAGTCAGAACTGCTGTATGTGTCAGACTCCTGTAAAGGCTGCAAAGCAGCTTCCTTGGCCATATGGTCAGCCAATGCATTACCCATTGGGGTAATGCATTGGAGCTATGGGGTCATGTGAAATCATGTACTACACCAAATGCATATTTGGAATCTGTGTTAGCATATTTGGAATGTTAGCATCTTTTCCTTCAAGTAATTCACAAGCAGGGGTCAGGGCTTTGAGTTCTGCAGCATGTGCTGAGAGATAAGGGAGGGGCTTTGCTTCCTATACCTTATCTGGGAGTTGAACATTGTAGACATTGTCATTAGGTCTTGTGCATGAACCATCTACAAAAATATCAACACTCCCTTCTACTGGCTTTTGCAACATGTCATATCTGGGAGTAATGTCTTTTGTAGGCATCTTTTAAACCTTGGGTCCACTTTATTTGGTTGGGTGCCTCGACCTTAGCAATTTTCTTCAGTATGTTGTCATAGTGTGAACAGTTAGGTATCCATTGCCTGCAGTACTTTACCATACCAAGAAAGGAAAGCATGTCTTTCTTAGTCACTGAGCGGGGCAGTTTCAGAATGGCTTGGATCCTTGACTTACTCACAGTGCGCATACCTTTTGTTAGAGTGAAACCCAGCTATTCAACAGACTCTTTGCAATATTGAATTTTATACCTCGCCACCTTGTGTCTTTCATCACCCGAATAAGCTAACAGAGACAAACAATCCTGCCAACATGTCTCTCTGCTTGGACTGCAAACCAAGATATCATCAACATACTGTAGGAGCACTGAACCATGATGGGGAATCCATCCCTTTAGGGACTCACAGAGTGCTACTGAATATAGCGCCGGAGAATCGACATAGCCCATAGGCATACGACGCCAGGTTAGTTGGTGATCGCTGATGGTAAAAGCCAACAGTAGTTGTGTCTCTTCATCAACTAATACAGAAAAAAATACATTATTTCAATCAAGGACGGTGTAATATTGTGTTTTGCATGGAATAGAGGTCACCAAGGACGATACATCTGGGACAATTGGGGCCACTGGTACTACAACAGCATTAACTGCCCTCAAATCTTCAACAAATCTGTATGAACCATCAGGCTTTTTAACAGGATTAACTGGGGTATTATAAGGTGATATCACAGGAGTCAAAACTCCCTCTTTTAAAAATATTTCAACCATGGGTTGGATGCCTTCCAACTTTTCCTTTGCCAAAGGGTATTGTTTCTGGAAAACTGGGTTTGTGTTAGGCTTCAGTGTGGCTTTATATGGTGTACAAGGTATAATTCCTACATCCAACTTATCTCCTGCCCACACTTTGGGATCCACCTCCTCCAATTCCTCTCTAGCAACAAAGCAATATGGGGATTCCATGTGAACACCTCCTCCAGGGCTTACTGTAATGACACTTTCTAACTTTCCCAATAAATCTCTGCTTAACAAATTTACCGGACAATTTGGAATGACCTTAAAAAAATGATTTACAATGTGACCTCGCCCATAGGGATTGCTGACCTCTAACGGTGGAGTTTCCCAAGTTTTGGCTAAAACCCCAGTTATTCCCATAGAAGGTTCACACTCCAGTACAGTACCCTTGTAACACGCTGATTTTAAACATGAACGGGTAGCTCCCATATCAGTTAAGAAAGATAACATCACACCTCCTACCAAAAGAGATATAGAGGGTTGTTCAGAAGAGAGCTGGGGAAGCATGAGGGGTACACTTCAGGGCATGATTTTCGGGGTGTCTTTGAATTCGGTCTTCTGTAGGTTGATAATTTTAATTTCCATCAAATGATGGGGCATCCTTACGTTCCTAGCACATTACCCAGTCCATATCCAGATATCCAGCATGATATTTTTCCCCATTGAGATATGATGTGTTTTCAAAGTGTTCCTTTCATTTTTTTAAGCAGTGTATATGTGTAATGACATAAACATACATATATATTCCACACTAAATATTTAGAGAAATGCATGAAAATGAAATGACTGCAAAAAACAATTCTGCTGCAGGTAAAGATGGTAAAAAAGAAAAGTGTTAGCTTTAACCCCTTCCTGCTTGCCCAGGCATCCCTTTAATTGGTCTTGTATGTTCGGGGAGCAGGTGCGCCTGCCTAATAATGTGAACACTTTGATTGATTGACTCCCAATGCACACATTCCTAAAAAAGGCTACCAGGTAAGTGGGTGTTGCAGTGACCACTGGCTGGAGACCGGAAACACTCAGAGCAAAGGATATGTCACCAGCACAATAAAAATCTCCAAAAGGGTCCAATACTATATTTGACAATCACATCACAGCAGAAGAACAGAAATGTTTTGGGACCACACAGGACTCCTCCAGGGGGCATGCGAGATGCGAGTATGTGGGAGGACGTACATAGACATCCTCCCAGAACTGGAGAGCAGCACTTTAGCCATCTTTCAACTATAGCGTGCTGAAGAAGTGGTTAAACTCCTGCCACTCACATAACACATATGTGTGTCAGGGAGGGTGGGCTTTAATGCCCTGAGACTGACATGTCAAATGTGACCGGCAATTCTAGCTGCTGATCCAGCCAATCAAAGTGAGTAAATCATATGTCACAAGGACACCAATAATCTCCAAACAGCAGATGTGACTATCGCATCACAGCGAAAAAAGTGACATTTTGGGGCCACACAGGACCCCTTCATCAAGCATATGAAAAGTGCAGTGCAAAAAAGAATGATATTTAAAGAACCATCCACCAATCACAAGAAAGAGAAGTGACTGCTCCCTGTACCCTGAAGTCATAGTGACGTCATTCGCCTGCCAAAACTACATCCACATAAACATTTGTTCAATTTACAAATGTACCAAAAACAACATTAAAATATATCTAAAGGCAAAACGCTTTTCTGCTTTGGAGAGGGATTAGAACACCTGACAGTTTTTTTGCTGTCTGTAACCCCGTTAAGGAGATTCACCCTCTCTATTTGTCCTGTTTACCATTACCATTGAAAGTGAAAGTAAAAGTAAAAGAAAATGAAAATTTCAAAAGGGGATATTTTCCAATGGGGACACTAATTCTGTGTCTTGGGGATCCCCAGGGAATTCCCTTAATTTTCAGAGATTTACCCTCACTTCCTGTTTTGCCTATGGGATGGGAAGTGAAGGGAAATCTCTACAATGAGAAACAGATGGCAAAAAAAAAAAAAAAATCTGAGAGGAGTTATAACCCTTCTTTACTCCATCCAAAATGAAAAAAAAAAAGCTTTGCCTATAGTTCTACTTTAAGCATCAGTTGAATCCCATGAATCAGAAATCATTCTCTATGAATGATAAGAGTCTCAAATTGTTAAAATGAACAGGTTTAACATAGTGTGTAATGATCAATTGCACAGCACAGCCATACAAAGCAGTGTGCTTACAGTGAAGCACAAACACATGGCCCCATAGTATAACAATCCCAGCACACAGTTAACCCTTTGATCTCCCCTCATGTTAACTCCTTCCTTTCTAGTGCCATTAGTACAGTGTCAGTGATCGCTGATCACCACCATTACTAGTAAAATTTAAAAAAAAAAACATTTCAGTATATATACCGCCATTTGTGAACGCTATACCTTTCACGTAACTCAATTCATTTACATGTATTGGTATTTTTTTTAGCAAAGACATGTAGCAGAATACATTTTTTTACTGAACATGTTTAACAGCAAAAAGTCAAAAATATAGTTTTTTTCTCAAAATTGTCAGTCTTTTTTTTTATAGTGCTAAAAATAAAAAAACGCACAGGTGATCGAATACCACTGAAAGAAAGCTCAATTTGTGGGAAAAAAGGACGTAAATTTCATTTGGGTGCAGCATTGTATGACTGCGCAATTGTCAGTTAAAGTAACGCAGCGCTGTAATGCAAAAAATGGCCTGATCAGGAGAGGGGGAAATCCTCTGTAGGGCAAGTGGTTAAAAAGCATACAAATAGCATACACATCATAGATGTGGGTAGATACTGTGATTCAAGGGAATTTGTGATGTGCAGAGTGCAGTAGCCCATAAAGACCAGAAATTGAATTTTAGTTGACTCCAGAAAGCTATATCTGGTTGTTTTGGGTTACTGCTGTCTACAAATCCTTGTTTTCATTTGTACTTCTTATGGAAGAAGCTTGAGAGTGCATTAAACCAAATTTGATCAGCTTTCACTGACCTTTTTGCTGCTTGATAGGCGATGTTACTTTAGGGAACGGATGGTTATAGGGTAACCCCAGTAATAATAAAGGCTGTTCACTTAAAAGTTAAAATGGTTCTCAGACATGAAATATGAACAAAGCATTTCCCTCTATAGTGTGTCTCAATTATGAGCACTAAGTGTAAATTCTGTCTGCTGCTTTGTTCTTCTGCTATTATCATGCATCATTTCTGACAAGTTTTCCTGACACCAAGAGAATAATGGTGACAGGGGAGCGACCTCCAGCAGATTAACAGCCTCAGCTCTGTTCCTGTGAACTGGGGGGGGGGTTCCTTCCTCCAATTAGCTCTCAGAGCTCTCCTTACTGAGCTCTGCAGTGCGTAATTTCAGCTCTTCACCCCCTTTTTCTGAATTCTCAGACAAGCTTTAAATTCAGCACTTTGAACGGATGTAAAGAAGAGAAGACAGACAGGTACAACTTATGTAGGCAGATTTGTTTCATCTCTGTGTATCACCTGAGGTCAGTCTCTGGAAATATGGAAGGGTTTACAACCACTTTAAATAAACATCAGGCTTGTTAAATTTCCTTGGCACATGCTGCCAATAGGAGGTCATCTCTGTTTATAGTGATCAGCATCATGGTGAGCAACAGCATGACACACCTCATGCCCTGATGGTTTTTTGCACTCCTTGATGACATTTCCTCCTCCTTGATAACATTTCTTAACAAGTCACAAACCAAACCCATTATTGCCTCTTCTCACACTAGTCCTCTTATGCTCTAGAATTATGCTGTTGAATAACAATGTAAAACCTGCAGGAGGTTCATTTCATAGGGCAGTCAGGTTCGATTTTTCATCTGTTGCGGTACATTAGCAGCCCATTCAGAAAGTCTGCCTTAATGCAACGCACATTAATGCATGACATAATGTACCGTAACGCACCACTGGGTTAATGTAACACAATGAATTACTAAAATGTGAGAATAGACCCTTATTATTTTAAGCTATGTATGTATGTATTATCAGCTTGATAAAAAGAACCTTAGCATGTACATACAAATGTACATACTGTAAATCTATGGGTCTGGCATGGTTTTCTCATCAATACCAATCATATTCCCAAAATCACTGTTTATATCACGGGGACATAGTACAGAAGCTCTTTTTAAATACATATTTTATTAATATGCAATAAGTCAAGCATGTACAAATGTTTATAAATCAACAAAACTCTGCTGTACTCCATACAAAATCTGTTGAGTGGTAGCAGTGCCAAGAGGGATATGCAGTGTATTTGTAGATCTGTATTGATCCACAAAGTATATTTTGTGTTAGTCTTTTTCACTCACTCCTACTCCAAGCCATTCTACTGATACTATCCATTCCACTACAGACCAATGTTCTGTTTAAATTATTTATCTAAAAAACAGTAAGCATATGTCTACCTGGGATTTTAGTGATATCAAACGTAATCTGCACCAACAGGGGCGGACTGACCATTCGAACACTTGGGCACTGCCCGAGGGCCCGGGGTCAGTAGGGGGCCTCATGAAATGCCTCTGGTACCTTTTATAGGCTTTTTTGGGTGAGCTTTGAGTGTGGGAAAGGACACAGGGGCCCCATGATCCCCTATTGCCCGGGGGCCCCATGAGTTGCCAGTCCACCCCTGTGCACCAATGTTACTTGAGTATTCCACTGAATAAAACATGGTTCATTTCTATCTGTCAATGACAACAGTATAGGGGATTTAAAAATTGTGTTACCCCAACATTTCATGTTTCTGACATGTGTTTGTTGTGCCATGTACTTGTATGAAAAAGTACCCTGTTCAATTTGTATTGCTTCCTTTGAGTGAAATAACTGGTGATCCTGCCAGTCCCTCTGCTTTCCTGTTTCAAACTGACAATGCTGAACATAGAAGCATATCATTCCCAGCATGGTCAGTTTCCTGGCTGTTCTGGGAGAACAGCCTGCCTATCCACCAAGTGTCAGAATTGTTCTGACATGCTGTTATACACAGATGTACTGCTCTATATTGAAAGAGAGGTTTCTACCATCACTCTGTGCCCTTGGTCATCGTGCACTTTTCAAACATGACAATGATCCAAAACACACATCTTAGCCCCTTATGCAGCTGAGAATAGAGATTATGTGACCACTTATGAAAAATGAAAAAAACATATTTATAATTATATATATATATACTGTATATATATATATACAGTCATGGCCGAAATTGTTGGCACCCTTGATATTTTTCCTGAAAATCAAGTATTTCACACAAAAAAGGTATTGCATTAACACATGTTTTGCTATACACATGTTTATTCCCTTTGTATGTATTGGAACAAATATAAAACAGAGGCAGAAAAGCAAATATGACATAATGTCACACAAAACCCCAAAAATGGGCTGGACAAAAGTATTGGCACCCTTAACTTAATATTTGGTTGCACACCCTTTGGAAAACATAACTGAAATCAGTCGCTTCCTATAACCATCAATAAGCTTCTGACACCTCTCACCCGGAATTTTGGACCACTCTTCCTTTGCAAACAGCTCCAGGTCTCTCTTATTGGAAGGACACCTTTTCCCAACAGCAATTTTAAGATCTCTCCACAGGTGTTCAATGGGATTTAGATCTGGGCTCATTGCTGGCCACTTCAGAACTCTCCAGCGCTTCTTTGCCATCCATTTCTGAGTGCTTTTTGACGTATGTTTGGGGTCATTGTCCTGCTGGAAGACCCAGGATCTTGGACGCAAACCCAGCTTTCTGACACTGGGCCCTACAGTGCGACCCAAAATCCTTTGGTAATCCTCAGATTTCATGATGCCTTGCACACAGTCAAGGCACCCAGTGCCAGAGGCAGCAAAACAACCCCAAAACATCATTGAACCTCCACCATATTTTACCGTAGGTACTGTGTTTTGTTCTTTGTAGGCCTCATTCCGTTTTCGGTAAACAGTAGAATGATGTGCTTTACCGAAAAGCTCTATCTTGGTCTCATCTGTCCACAAGACGTTTTCCCAGAAGGCTTTTGGCTTACTCAAGTACATTTTGGCAAACTGTAGTCTTGCTTTTTTATGTCTCTGTGTCAGCAGTGGGGTCCTCCTGGGTCTCCTGCCATAGCGTTTCATTTCATTTAAATGTCGACGGATAGTTCGCGCTGACACTGATGCTCCCTGAGCCTGCAGGACAGCTTGAATGTCTTTGGAACATGTTTGGGGCTGCTTATCCACCATCCGGACTATTCTGCGTTGCAATCTTTCATCAATTTTCCTCATCCGTCCACGACCAGGGAGATTAGCTACAGTGCCATGGGTTGCAAACTTCTTGATAATGTTGCGCACTGTGGACAAAGGCAAATCTAGTTCTCTGGAGATGGACTTGTAACCTTGAGATTGTTGATATTTTGCCACAATTTTGGTTCTCAGGTCCTCAGACAGTTCTCGTCTCCTCTTTCTGTTGTCCATGCTTAGTGTGGCACAGACAGACACACAATGCAAAGGTTAAGTGAACGTCTCTCCTTTTTATCTGCTTTCAGGTGTGATTTCTATATTGCCCACACCTGTTACTTGCCCCAGGTGAGTTTACAGGAGCATCACATGCTTGTAACATTCTTATTTATCCGCAGTTGTGAAAGGGTGCCAATACTTTTGTCCAGCCCATTTTTGGAGGTTTGTGTGACATTATGTCGAATTTGCTTTCTTTCCTCCCTTTTTTTGTTTTGTCCCAATACACACAAAGGGAATAAACATGTGTATAGCAAAACATGTGTTAATGCAATACGTTTCGTGAGAAATACATGATTTCCTGGAGAAATATCAAGGGTGCCAACAATTTCGGCCATGACTGTATATATATATATATATATATATATATATATACATATATATATATATATATATATATATATATATGTATTTTTTTTTTCTGGACCTCCCCATGTCAGCCTACCATGGGTCACACCCTCTCTGACCCCTCCAGGACAACCTCTTTCCTAGCCTATAAGAGCGGCTGTCTCCCCTCACTCAGCGTTCTTTTTTCATCCTTGCTCCAGACACCTTGAAAAATCTCTCTCCAACTTTGGTGCAATGTGGTGTGATTTGAGCCCATTCAAAAGGAAAGGACTCAGATCGCATCAATCTGAATGTGAAATGAACAAGATTGTACTGTGATTCCTGTGCGATTCATGTGCGGTTCATAGTGTGAACCAATACTAATTCTAGTTAGTATTTGACTGGACTTCCACTTTAAGCACAATACCTTGTCTTTCAGGGGTGTCCAAACATTTATAACAAAGGGCCAGTTTGTTGTCCTTCAAACTTTAGGGGAGGCTGGACTGTAACCAGTGGGCGAGGAAAATGCCCTTGCATCCATAGGAGTAAAGAATGGCATAGGCTTGATAGTCAATGGGAATAAAAAGAAAATTACATTGTTGGTGTCATTGGGAGGAATAGTGCCCCATAATTTCTGTCAGTGGGATAATTAGTTCCCCATCTCTTTTGTCAGTGGGAGGAACAGTGTCCCATCATTTGTGTCAGTGGGAGGAATACTACCCTATTTTGGTGTCAATGGAAGGATAAATGTCCCATCACTGGTGTCAGTGGAAGAAAGGGCTGGATAAAGGGAAGCAGAGGGCCACATCCAGCCCTTGGTCTGCAGTTTGGAGACCACTGATGTAGTTGATGTAATTCTAACATATCATTAAACGTTTACAACAGAGTATATGGGGGAAGTATAGATTGAAATGGCAGTACAAAAAAAAAATAAATGTACCAATCATTATTTTTAAAACACTGATGCACATATTCTGGTTATTTTTTATATGTACTTTCTTGAGAAGGTTACATTTAGCTGAATTATTTAAAAAGCTTTCACATAGTTAGAAAGGCTTTCTACCTTTTGGTCATAAATTGCAGGAAAAAACAAATGTATGTTTACAGTCTAAAATGTACTCTTTGGGTTATTATGATGTTCGAGGCCATGGGTGGTATGAAATTACACTTTCGAAAATTAGTGCTTCAGGTGTTCTGTCTAGATGTTGCTGTCTCGAACAGAGGTTAAAGGATACTTTATATACTATATATTATGGTAGCAGTTTTGAATAATACAATGTTTTTATTAGGGGCGACTAGGGGCGGACGGACAACTCATGGGGCCCCCGGGCAATAGAGTATCATGGGGCCCCTGTGTCCTTGCCCAAACTCAAAAAAGCCTATGCAAAGGGTACCAGGGGCATCTCATGGGGCCCCCTACTGACCCCGGGCCCTCGGCAGTGCCCGAGTTTTCAAATGGTCAGTCCGCCGCTGGGCGCAACCGATAAGTACACAGATTAGAAGGGCACTTACCAACCACAGAACCAGATACATGATGCCTGGAGATTCAACCTCATTGTGAGGAATGGTCACCCTTTCCTCCATCCTCCTTTTTCTCGACCTTGTGGTATACTGAGGAACTTTCTGAACATCACTTTGTTACATGATTATTATTTTTATTATTATTCGTTTATGTAATATTACTTTATGACTGATGATTGTCTTTACTCTTAGGCTCTTTTATTATGTAGCAGCTACAGAGATGGTGTACATATGAAACTCAGATAGAGTCAGGGCCAGACAACTCATGGGGCCCCCGGGCAATAGGGGATTATGGGGCCTCTATGTCCTTGCCCACTCTCAAAACACATCCAAAAAAGCCTATAAAAGGTACCAGGGGCATCTCATGGGGCCCCCTACTGACCCCGGGGCCCTCGTGCAGTGCCCAAGTGCTCGAATGGTCAGTTCGCCCTTGGATACAGTAGGGACCCGGCAATATTGGCAGTTCCATACACTATATAGGATACATACACAAGACCCTCTTCAGTTTCTTTCAATATGTACATGAGGGTCATGTGTTCCACGGTGTGACTACTTTTACCTCCCCTTTGGCTTCTATTGATATTTCACTCTGTACCTACTTTGGCTCTTCCATTCCTCTACACCCTGCCCCCTTTGTTTTGAGTTTGTTGTGCAGCCCCTCTGCATCACAGCTCTGTCTCATTTCTAGCATCTGGCTATGGCTTCTATAACACTGGCCTCCGTTAATGTACACGGTCTGTATGACCCACGTCCTCTACCATATGCATAAGACAAGGGCACACATCCTTTTTTTCCCAAGAGATCCATTTTGGAGATCTAGCAGCCCTAATTTTAAAGTTTCAGTATTATCCAATTTTTTTACACCAGCAACAACCGTGGTCATATAGCAAAAGATGTTGCTGTCTGTATGCACTCTTCTTTACATTTTTCCCCTCTCCAAATTGCCAACTTGACCATGGCAGTTATAAAGATGTAATTTTCTTTAAAACTATTACTTTGTCTAACGTTTACTTACCAAACCACAACCAGGTCCTCACATGACTAAATACAGTGCCTTGAAAAAGTATTCATACCCCCTGATATTTTCCACATTTTGTCAAGTTACAACCAAAAACGTAAATGTGTTTTATTAGAATTTTATGTGATACACTAACACAAAGTGGCACATAATTGTGAAGTAGAAGGAAAATGATAAATGGTTTTCAAAAAAATACTTTAGTCAATACTTTGTAGAACCACCTTTTGCTGCAATTACAGCTGCAAGTCGTTTTGGATATGTCTCTACTAGCTTCGCACATCTAGAGAGTGTAATTGTGCCCATTCTTCTTTGCTCAAGCTTTGTCAGATTGGACGGGGAGCGTCTGTGAACAGCAATTTTCAAGTTTTGCCACAGATTCTCAATGGGATTTAGTCTGGACTTTGACTGGGCCACTCTAACACATGAATATGCTTTGATCTAATCTAAACCATTCCTTTGTAGCTCTGGCTGTATTTTTAGGGTCATTGTCCTGCTGGAAGGTGAACCTCTGCCCCAGTCTCAAGTCTTTTGCAGAGGTTTTCTTCGAAGATTGCCCTGTATTTGGCTCCATCCATCTTCCCATCAACTCTGACCAGCTTCCTTGTCCCTGCTGAAGAATAGCATCCCCACAACATTATGCTGCCACGACCATGTTTTACGGTGGAGATGGTGTTTTTAGGGTGACGTGCAGTGTTAGTTTTCTACCACACATAGCGTTTTGCATTTAGGCCAAAAAGTTCAATTTTGGTCTTATCTGACCAGAGCACCTTCTTCCATGTTTGCTGTGTCCTCCACATGGCTTTTTGCAAACTGCAAATGTGCTTTCTTATGGCTTTCTTTCAACAATGGCTTTCTTCTTGCCACTCTTCCATAAAGGCCAGATTTGTGGAGTGCACGACTAATAGTTGTCCTGTGGACAGATTCTCCCACCTGAGCTGTGGTTCTCTGCAGCTCCTCCAGAGTTACCATGGGCCTCTTGGCTGCTTCTCTGATTAATGCTCTCCTTCCCAGTTTAGGTGGACTGCCATGTCTTGGTAGGTTTGCAGTTATGCAATACTCTTTCCATTTTTGGATGATGGATTGAACAGTGCTCTGTGAGATGTTCAAAGCTTGGAATATTTTTTCATAACCTAACCCTGTTTTAAACTTCTCCACAATTGTATCCCTGACCTGTCTGCTATGTTCCTTGGCCTTCATGATGCTGTTTGTTCACTAATGTTCTCTAACAAACCACTGAGGGCTTCACAGAACAGCTGTATTTATATTGAGATTCAATTACACACATGTGGACTCTATTTACTAATTAGGTGACTGGTGACTTCTGAGGCAATTGGTTCCACTAGATTTTAGTTAGGGGTATCAGAGTAAAGGGGGCTGAATACAAATGCACTACACACTTTTCACATATTTATTTTTAAAAAATTTGAAAACCATTATTTTCCTTCCACTTCACAATTATGTGCCACTTTGTGTTGGCCTATCACATGGAATCCCAGTAAAATGCATTTACGTTTTTGGTTGTAACATGACAAAATGTGGAAAATTTCAAGGGGTATGAATACTTTTTCAAGGCACTGTATATTAGATAAGCTAGACAGCTTTGCAGAGGGTCTACTAATTGTTGGTCGGAGACTACAATCTTGCTTGGGACCTCCACATATGTACCTCCTCCAGAATATCTTAAATCTCCCTATCCCAAATTAACACATTTAAGAAACATTTACACTACTATCAGCTGGTAGCTATCTGGTGACTTTTACATCCAACAGCAAAGGATTTCACCTTCTATTCTTAACCCCGTCTAACCCACAACAGACTGAATTATTTTTTAGTTTGTCATCATTTACTAACCTGGAGCTCCAATATTAGTGATTCTCAAATCTGGTCAGTGTGCTCTCCAATATAGTTGGCCCCAGTTAGGGTACTCTTCTCAAGAGATTTTACAAGACTCTCCTCCAGGACATCCTAACTCTAAAACAATAAGGACTACTATCTCTGACTTTCTTATAAGCCACAAAGAGAATCTTACAGCCCCTCCAATTGAATGGGGGGAACTTAAATGATGTTTCTGAGGTGCTTTAATTGCCCACAGATCCCATATAAAGTAGGAAAAGTCTACTACACTTAGAATCCTTTACAAGAAATTCAAGCCCTGGAGGTATAGCTCTCTATGCTTTGTTACATTGGGCAGGCTTGTACCAATGTATGAATACATACCTGGATGATTCCTGTGGAAGCTGGAAATCACTATAGCAAGCACCCCTACTACTACAGTGATTGTCACTAGCTTCTAGGCCAAGTGGCTGTCCTGGTGCATAGTGAATACAGGGAGTCACTCGGTCAGCATGGTCATCATTCAGAGAACATCTTGCATTTTATTCAATAAATGCAAGGAATTGTCTAAATGGATGAGGTGAAGGCTGTGATGTCACCGCTCCTCCTCCTGACAAGGCTGGACTACAGGTGAAACTCCAAAAATTTGAATATTGTGCAAAAGTTCATTTATTTCAGTAATGCAACTTAAAAGGTTAAACTAATATATGAGATAGACTCATTACATGCAAAGCAAGATAGTTCAAGTCGTGATTTGTCATAATTGTGATGATTATGGCTTACAGCTCATGAAAACCCCAAATCCACAATCTCAGAAAATTAGAATATTGTGAAAAGGTGCAATATTCTAGGATCAAAGTGTCCCACTCTAATCAGCTAATTAAGCCATAACACCTGCAAAGGGTTCCTGAGCCTTTAAATGGTATCTCAGTCTGGTTCAGTAGGAATCACAATCATGGGAAAGACTGCTGACCTGACAGTTGTGCAGAAAATCATCATTGACACCCTCCATAAGGAGGGAAAGCTTCAAAAGGTTATCTCAAAAGAAATGGGATGTTCCCAAAGGTAGAAAAAGGTGCACAAGCAGCAGGGATGACCGCAGCCTGGAGAGGATTGTCAGGAAAAGGCCATTCAAAAGTGTTGGGGACTTTCACAAGGAGTGAACTGAGGCTGCAGTCAGTTCATCAAGAGCCACCACACACAGACAGATCCTGGACATGGGCTTCAAATGTCGTATTCCTCTTGTCAAGCCGCTCCTGAACAACAAACAACGTCAGAAGCGTCTTACCTGGTCTAAAGAAAAACAGACCTGTTCTATTGCTCAGTGGTCCAAAGTCCTCTTTTATGATGAGAGCAACATTGGCATCTCATTTAGAAACCAAGGAGCCAGAGTATGGAGGAAGAATGGAGAGGTACACACTGCAAGATGCTTGAAGTCCAGTGTGAAGTTTCCACAGTCTGTGTTGATTTGGGGTGCCATATCATCTGCTGGTGTTAGTCCACTGTGCTTCATTAAGTCCAAGGTCAATGCAGACGTCTACCAGTAGATTTTGGAGCACTTCATGCTTCCTTCCACAGACAAGCTTTATGGGGATGCTGATTTCCCACATTGCCAAAAGCACCAAAACCTGGTTCAATGACCGTGGGATTACTGTGCTTGATTGGCCAGCAAACTCGCCTGACCTGAACCCCATAGAGAATCTATGGGGCATTGCCAAGAGAAAGATGAGAGACCGAACAATACAGAAGAGCTGAAGGCTGCTATTGAAGCATCCTGGTCTTCCATAACACCTCAGTAGTGCCACAGGTTGATAGCTTCCATGCCATGCCGCATTGAGGCAGTAATTGCTGCAAAAGGCGCCCAAACCAAGTACTGAGTACATATGCATGCTTATACTTTTCAGAGGTTCGATATTGTTCTATGTACAATCCTTGTTTTATTGATTGCATGTAATATTCAAATTTTCTGAGATTGTGGATTTGGGGTTTTCATGAGCTGTAAGCCATAATCATCACAATTATGACTAAACACGGCTTGAACTAGCTTGCTTTGCATGTAATGATTCTCATATATTAGTTTCACCTTTTAAGTTGCATTACTGAAATAAATGAACTTTTGCACAATATTCTAATTTTTCGAGTTTCACCTGTAATGTAACTATGTAAAAAAAGCCATACCTAAACTTCAGCTTTAAAGTGGTTGTAAAGTCTCAAAGCTTTTTACCTTCATGCATAACGGGCTTGATGGATGCACTCACACCTTTCATAAGTACTTTTGGACATACTGTCCCCTGTTCTTGAGCCAACTTTTAACTCTTTCAAAAGACTGCCAGTACACTTCTCAGACTCAAGAAACCCATAATATAATTACACCCAAAGAAAACAAGGACCCAATGCAGTGTGATTATTTTCAATATAAATGGAGACCTAAAAAAACTACACAATCAATGCCAACGGATTGCAAAGAACAGATTCAATTTTTACTAGGGACAACACAAGCAATACTCTATAAAATCAATAAGTGCAGCGCTAAAAAATTATTCTAAATGAGTGATAATCGTGATGAAATAAATAGATAAATACAAATTGTTAAGTCCTTCGTTATGATAAGAAGCACAATATATTGCGTGCAACTAAAAAAGTCAATATACAGAAAAAAGTTCATATAATGGTGAAAATCTGACACCAGTCAGAAAATGGTGCTACGTGAAGTTCCTGTTGCCCAAGTGATATCAGAAGAATTTCATGTGATTATACTCCATTAAGTTCATGCAGGAGATAAGGTAAAAAATGTGCACTCACCAGATGCGCATAATAAATATGCAATTAGTAGAATTATATGATGGTTGTAAGATCTGCCAGAAGCCCCCTTTAAAGTGGACCAAGTGTGCAGCATGGAAAGAGACTCCCTCCTCTGGACCTGGGACTGCCCTGCATTCGTTCTCCGGATAGGATCCTGAAAGTTATTTAGCTCAATGCAGAGCCAAGAAAGAGGGTGCCCATAGTGTAGTAATTAAATATTTATTATGGTAAAAACACATTGTCATCCACATGGAGAAATCATCAAAAAAGCAGAGCTGCAAAGCATAACACTGACCAGCAACTTTCTAAGATGGCCGCTGGACCTTCGTGAGGCTCCGGCGGCTTGACGTCACAGCGTACAGCTCCTCCTTGACACGTTTCGTGCGCACGTATGTTATCAAATCAATACTCTGCCCCTCGTGCATTATATTAAATCCCATAATCCCTCTATGCCTTCTTTCAATATGATGTTGATATGGTCAAATTTGATCGCCTTATCTAGGAATTCCTCTTTTCAACCCTTGTGCAAATTGGGCTACCCATGGCTTTGTTGGACCAGTTCAGTTGCTTATACTACCACCCTACTGCGCAAGACAGATTTACTGGCACCTTGTCCGAGCCCATATTTGATAGGAATGGGACCAGGCTGCTATACCCCTTATCAACATAAATTTGTATTTTGGTAATGGAACATTTGGTCAAAGTCATTAGACTCAATACCTCTATCCAAGGTATGACTTGTCACAACCAGCAACACAAATTAATTTTGTAAGTTCGAGTTGGTCAGCAGCTTCAAAATGTTCTAAGTTTTTGGAAATGCTGTGCAGTTAAATACCTTGGGACATATTTAAACTGTCTCCCCTTTTCACAAACCATAATTCAACCTTGATTTTAGGTACCCCTTCAAAATTCATGGTCTGGAAGAATGACCTTGTTTAAAATGGTCATCCTTTTATGCTACTAGTGTTGTCAGGTGTTAGTGCATCTTTATTTTCAAACCCTCCTGTAGTGATGTAGTGAGGAGAAATATTGCTTTTTTATATGCCAGTTGTGGGTGGGGCCTAGTGTAGATGGAGCATGGATCCCTTTTTCAGCAAGATGTAGAGGTGTACTAGGAGAGAGAGAGCCCTCTGCAGGTCTGGACTGCCAAGGTGGACATAGGGTTTACACTGGGGACAGAAAGAGAAACCTTGCCACCCGTGACTTTCAGTTATCAGGTCCTGTGGCTTGGTTTAGGATAAGGACCTAAAGAGAAGCACCATGGGTATATGGAGGGAACACCCAAGTGTGTGCCATTAGTGAAAGAGTTTGTAACATCTGGAAAGGTGGATCGAAAGGCAACAGTTTTGTGACTTAGTGAGTGTTTTGCACCTGAGAGACTGATGAGCAGGAAGTCAAGTGATGAAGGAATAGTTCTCACAATTTCAGACTTCTACTCATTGAGTCATGATAATTGTTGCTAAACTGCCAGGTGACTGTGTCTACAGAGATGTACTGAACTGATGACTGAGTTGTGAAGTAAAGCATTTAAAATGCAACTGGACTTAAGACACATAAGAGGCCTGTGGCTGGGAATATGGAAGAGGTGTGCCACTGGCCAGGAGAATATTAGTGACACAACATGGTGTAGTTTCTTTAAACAACGGGTAGGTGACTATCCTATCCAAGAAGAAGTAGTTGGGTCCAGAGTTAGTACAGCACAAACAGCTAATAGAGGACCCTTACACTTGGCATTGTTGGCAGGATGGGAAACGCCACTGCCCATGGACATGTGTTGGAATATCTGGTTGGAGAAGAGCCAGGAGGTGGAGAGAGGCCAGAAGGCTTTTGGATGTTCTGCTGCAGATGATTGTGAGTCACTGGCAGTTTGGAGGAATGTAAAGATACAGGCTCTGAGATACACAGTTGTAAAGGTGGCTCCACCATGCTTTTCATCCCCATGAGTCAAGGGCATTACAGTGGACACCGGGCTGCAAGTGGACACCGGGCCTTGCCACGTATTGGATGGGGACAGTTGAAACTTTGGTGCCAATCTGTGCAGAGTGTGGTGCCCTAATATCTGTGCTGGCGTCTTGGGGGATGCCAAATGCTTGCATCAGAAACAGTTTACACTTGAAGCATCTCAAAAGGAACTCAGAAGCACTTTACACACATATCAAATGAAAGCTGAATGCACCTGAAAATGTATTGTTTTTGCCTGTTCTAAATAAAAATATATGCAGAAACCTCTCAGTGTTCACTTTTAAATTATTAGGTCAGTTTTAATAGTTTATACACGACAGTTTTAATTTAATGATTTCCAGAAGGTTTGCTGTAACTTTGTTATATAGCTCCCTGGTGTTAGCTAGTCACATATGGTTTGTATATTGATTATATGGACATATTTGTATGAATTTTTCATTAGTGTACTCATTTTAAAGGTAGGTCTGATGACCCTATTGACTGGTATCTATAGCAACTGCATAACACATTGGTGTCTATTTCTGCAACAACATGCTCATCAAGTTTATTGCCTCTATCAGTATAGACAAACCCTGCAGTTTATTATAATGAATGAGAAAATTTGTTTTAAAGCATTGCTTTATTTACTAGAATTAAATGTATTGTTTAACTTTTATGCAGTAAGGAAAAATGAAGTTGAAAAGAAAATAATAAATGCAACAAGCTTGCGAAAAACGACCTTATTTTAAATACTTCAGCTCTCTGATGGACATAGACTGAAGAATTTAAAACAAGCTTATGGCTGCAGTAGCACCTATGAGCTCGTATCTGTTTTGTTAAGCCAGCTCATGGCTTTAAAGTGAAACTGATCTAGGTGGCTTTTTGAGGGGAAGAGAGGTAAAGCAAGAAAGAGGAGAATAACCATCATAATATTTTTCACGGTCTGTGTCTTTTGGGTATGGAATGGATTTTATGGGTTAACCCAATGAAAAAAAAGGATGGTGTCTTTTCAAAAACACACACCACACTTGGCATGCAGCCTAGAAGGCCAGAACAGTAGGAGGAAGAGCATGTTCCCCTGAACCACACCAGGCCACACAGAGCTGCCATTAGAATTCATGGGGCCCCATACAGCCTACCTGACAGGACCCCCCCCCCCCGAAAACAATAAAACAATATTTGCACTATAAATACACTAAAATCATTATTAGCTGACACAAACCTAACATAACTTACAAAATTCCTGACAAAGCTAAAAGATAACACTGCATTGAGTTAACAGAGTTCTGTTTGTAAATGGAGGGTCATTCACATTGGTGCTGTGGCCTGTACAGTGTGAATCAGTGTTTTTTTTTAATGACTATTTCTGTGTACAGGCAAGCCTATGTTATGCTATGGGGGCACAGCAGCTGTATGAACACAGCTGCAGGTCCTAATTTGACAGGTGTGTGGATACAGGTGTATTTCCCCCAAATTCTGACAGTGTGTATTTGGGGCCACTCACCCACACCCACTTACCTGCACCTACACACTTAACAAATTGGGAACTGTGGCTGTGTTCCTACAGCCTCTGCATCCTCATAAAGTAACAGGCGACACCATCAAACCGTTCATTCACACTCTATAGGACAGAGAACCTGTGTGAATTAGCTCTAAAGTTTTAAAAATTATGTTTTACAATTCTGTTCGGGGGGGAGGCTTGGGTGAAATATCAGGGGTCTAAACAGACCCCTGCCATCTCACCTTAGAGACAGAAAAAGACAGATTCTTAATATCCTTTCTCTATAAGTCTCAGCTACACTGCATGCAAATGAACTGCAGCAAAGCGCCAAAAGATGTCCAATACATAGCTTCTTTTGGCGCTCTGGGGGGGGGGGGGAGACCATGCAAGCCCATAGTGCAGTATAAAGTTTCATTCACATGGACTGTGCCAGTGGATCCACCTGCTCAGAGGGGTATCTATCCGCTGATCCCCGCTGAGCAGGCGGATGACAGATTTCTGTCCGCTGCTGCCAATAGAGGACAATGGAGAGTCTGATTGGGTCCGCCTGAAAAACAGACAGGCAGACCCGATCAGTCCGTCCGTGTGAAATTGACATAAAAGGTTAAAAAGCCTTTTTAAATCTCCAATAGCCTTTTTAAAAATCACAATCAAGAGCATAAGCAGAGCACTGCAGCAAAGCAAGACTCAAGGAGGGGAAAAGGAGTACAGGTGGTACCCCCCTGTCGGTGACCCTGATGCCCATGCCCACAACATGGGTAGTGCCTTGACAGGGGTATGTCACAGGGATTCCTGCAACATCATTGACCAAATATGGTCATGTCCATGATTGTTCAATAATGTCACCTAGGAGACCCTGTCCCTTAGCTCACCATTCACCAGAACTGTGATTTGCGGGGGTGAGAAATCATTGGGAGAGGATTGTGTTGGCAGTCATTGGGTTTTTTAAATTTTTGCAAGTTAGCAGGCATTGTTGCTCATGACTGGTATACAGTAGATCTGTATGGCTGGATTGACGTGGTTGATGGTGGACTTACATCGTGGGACTTTTTTAAATTAAAGGACACATTGTGTGCATATTTATCTGCCTTTCACTTTGTTCTATGAATAAGTAGGGGTACTATATACTTCTTACCTATTCACATAGGGGGGTATCTTGCACCCCCTTATTTTAATATTAGAAGGAACCTCCAGCCTTTGGGGGGACGCCAATGTGGCCCTTGACACTATACTTGATAAAATGTGGCATCCCACAACCACTCAGAGACACTTCCCAAAAATTGGTTCCAAATTTTCCAAAATGTTAAATTGTCACAATTTAATTGCAGGAACGTAACCCATCCAGGAAAGACTATACATTTTTTTTTTCACACGTTCGTAATACCTATTCTAGAATAGACCACTTCCTTACAGCCTCTATGGCCGTACCTTTATTTTGCTCAAGCAGATAAGTTGACGTAGCATGGTCAGACCATTCACTTCTATGGACATGTGACATGCTACAATGCCACGCTGGTCCAACCCCTTGGAGATTAAATGACTCCTTACTTAGCAATCCTTCAGTTTGTTTTGATATAGAAGAACACCTTACAGGCTACTTCTCAGAATAGGCCCTCAGATACCTCTTTGGTAACCAATTGGGCGGCTCATAAGGTGACTATCAGGGGATTCATCATCCAAATGGTGGCACGACTGAAAAGAGTCTCTAACTCCCTTGTAAGGCGTGTACCGGGGTGGGCTCCCCAGGATACAGTGAAGTCACGAACGAGGAAAGCAACCTCAACACCAGCTTTTGCCACAACAGAATTTTACTTAGATGTGGAAAATAAACACAACCACAAATGCTGGAAACATACAATAAATTTACATACACCCAACCCAAAAGCTGAGACCTTTGTGCTTCACAGCATGGCGCCCTCCGATGGATGAAGGTAGAAAGTGAAGTAATTTACCTACTGGCGGGCACATCTAAGCAGCCACACCTTACCTGTTATTACCCTAAAAGAGCAGGAATCAGTGTATGGGTGTACGGTATGGGCTAGCCTGCGGTGCAGCACAATGGCTTACAATCTTACACAAATCTACAGTATTCCGCCTCTCATAACTGGTCCTGTAGCATGTGCCTGAGTATTCCTACTGAGCAAAACGCCAGTCTGGCTTGAGTTTGTAGGATTTTATCAGCTCTCCAATGGGAAATGTCACTTTAAGTTGCGGAGTCCTTCCAATAATCAGTAACAACACTTGTGGCCTGACACAAACAGACACCCTAACTAACTAACTCTAGGCCTGGTCTCAGTCTATAGGGCCAACACTGAAATGAGGTGCGCGCACGATCTTACCGACCCGGGTCTGCTTTGCATCTGCTGGTGACTCTGAACAGAACAAATTTCTCTCCAACAGGCCTGCGATATTGCAGTGTATGCTGCACTGTTCCTCTGCTCTCATCAGCTTCCTGGCAGCAATCTCATCAGCTTCACACAGCTGCAGCTCTGGTGACGGAGGGATTCTCAGCTCACACTGCCCCCCTCATTCACCATTCTCCAGAACATGGCTCCTGTCTCCTCCTCCTGTTTCCTCAACTCTCTGTGTGAAAACTCCACCTCTTATGAATATACAAATATCTATGCAGCCTGAGCCTGTGTTAGAAAAACAGTGACATCTTGTGGCTAAACCGCAGAATGTCAGTCAAAACATCAATTTACTCCACACAATAATTTACTGCACACAAACAGTGTTCAAACAATGAGAGCTGTTTCCCCATCTCACACCCTCATTAGAGAAAAAGAGAGTTATCTGATCTGCTCACCCAACATAAAAGGAACCCTGCTCTGGACCTCAGAGACAAAATCAACTCCGTCAGATTAGAGTTGAACCTTTGTTTAACAACTAAGGCAGAAAAAGGCCTTTCGATGGACACAGGCTAAATTTAATACCCACTCTGACAAACCAGGCACATTCTTGGCCCACAAGCTTGCTCCTTGACCCCGTTAAATGACAATTCCCAAAATCAGACAATCTGATGGAGTTGTGACTCAAAATCCACAAAAAATTATAAAACTGTTTAATTCTTACTACACTTCTTTATATGGGAAGCTGGAGCCCTGAAGCCTGGAGATGTAGACGACTTTTTCAAAGATCTACCCCTCCTGTCCATCTCAGCCTCTGATTGAGAAATGATGGAAAGTGATATAACTATAGCGGAGGTATTGGATGCAATAAAACAGGCTGACTCATCGAAGAGTTCTGGCTCAGGCGGTTTTTCAGCTTCCTATTATAAGACGTTTGCCCATCTGCTAGTACTGCCTTTCCTCTCTTTTTTTGCTGCCTTACGAGACTGGTTGCATTTGGATGAGGACCTAAATAGGGCCCATATATGCCTATTGCCAAAGCCGGAAATGGACCACAGTGATGTGAACAGTTATTGCCCAATATTGCTTATTAACACAGATTTAAAATGACTGCTAATCAGCGTAATATATTTTTGGCAAGATATATCCATGTAGACCAGGTGGGCTTTGTCCCAGGACAACAGGCCGCAGATGGTCTTGGACCCAGAAAGGGTATGCTACTGTCTTTGGACTTGCACAAGGCCTTTGACTCACTGTCTTGGACCTTTCTGTTTCACATACTAAGGAAGTGGAATTTTGGACCTAAATTTCTGTCCCTGCTTAGCATCCCTGCTTAGCATCATCAGCATAAATTCAGGCTTATGGACACAGGTCAGACATATTACATGTCAGAACAGGAACCAGACAGGGCTGCCCCCTTCCACCCCTTCTCTTTGTCATCGCTATCGAAATGTTGGCTGTCGCTATTAGTTCTAACCTTAATATCCATAGGGTACCTAGTGGAGGGAAGGAACATAAATGCAGATGACTTGCTTGTATTTATTACGGACCCTATTACGACTCTACCTGATTTATTTTTTTTATGTTCAATTTTGTTATCATCTTGGGCTTATGGGTAAATCAATCTAAATTGGAGGCACTGAATATAAATCTTTCTTCACCCAATTTGGCTTCAGTACAGGCTTCCTTTTCTTTCTGGTGGTGCACGCCTGAGCTCCCTTATCTTATAGCTCACGTCTGATATTTCTGTTTTATTTTGAGCAAACTATACCCCTCTCTACTTCACCATGACAAGGGACCTACAGATCTGGCAACAACACACTCTTTTCCGAATAGGCACAATAGCAGTGGAAAAATGACAACTCAATAAAATTCTTTATTTTTCGGGTCACTACCGATTCCAGTACCACTAGCATTCATGAAGAAATTACAATCTCTCAGTTTCAAATTTATTTGGAGCTCTGAAGGTTGTAGAGTAGCTCGCTCTACGCTGTATGTATCTAAAAAAAAATATATAAAAATAATAATCCTGATCACTTGCCCAGAGTAGTTCAATGTTACTATGGTAACATTGTGTTGCTTTGGTCACAGTGTGTTGAAATAAAAATAGTAAAATAAAGAAAAAATAATGTAATAAAAAATAAAAAAATAATAGAAAAATGTGAAAAAAAATAAAAATTAAATGACTATTTTTATTTTTTTTTTACATACTGTCACCAGTCAGTGTCCCTGATCACTACCAATACATTTTCCAAAAAATTGTAACAAAAAACTCACCATGACTCTTACTAAACACCTTACACTGTCTATTTGCCAAAAATGGGTAATTTGGGGGGTATTTGTACTATGCTGGCCTCAAGAAATGAGATTTACTGTCGGTACATTGATTGATCGATTATCAGATATAAATACCATGGTTTGTGGACTCTATAACTTTCCTACAGTCTAAATAATATACACTAATTTGGGGTATTTTCACCAAAGAAATGTAGCAGAATACATTTTGACCTAAATTTATGAAGAAATGTTATTTATTTGCAAAATTTTATAACAAAAACGAAGAAAAAGTTTATTTCAAAAGTTTCAGGTTTTTTTATTTATTTAGCAAAGAAATAAAAGACTCAGTGGTGATTAAATACCACCAAAAGAAAGCTCTATTTGTGTGAAAAATATTATAACATGTTTTTATGGGTACAGTGTTGCATGACTGCGCAATTGTCATTCAAAGTGCGACAACACTGAAAGCTGAAAATTGGCCTGGGCAGAAAGGGGGTAAAAGTGCCTGGAATTGAAGTGGTTAAAGACTTTATGTCTAGATCAGGGGGACATTACTACCAGAACCCAATATGAGAATAGATGCAGCCCGGGCATGTGCGGCAGTGTCTCAGAATTATACTCCCTGTTTGCAGACCAAGGCCCCAAACGTTGCTATCAAGCAGCCTGTGGTCAACCTTCTGCTAGTTAAACACAAAATCTCCTGGATTTTGATTAATGAAAAACTGGTCAGTATCCTCCAGGACAAACAGCTTTGATTCTGAATCAAATATTTGGAATACCTGGATCAGGTATCTTCAATCTCCCTAGTGGGCGGGTTGGGCGGAGTGGCCTGGGGGTCGGTAGACATTCTCTAATCTTCATTTCGCTGCTCTTGCTTAACTATTTTATTCCTCCTTATCTCTATATCCTGACTCTTCTACTGATTTTGTATTAATGTATCAGTACAAGTCTGAAGGATTCCCTAACCCAATATGGTGATAGTTGGTTACTGATATTTTCACCTTTTTGCCTGGTTTACTTTACCTTCACATTTATTAATCTCTTCACACACAATGTGTACCTGTCGGTTATTCTGTGATACTGAACCCTTATGTCTTCTATCTAGGCATAGATGGGTCCTCTCTGTATTATCAGTAAGAATTACCCCACTCCTTAAGGTGCAGCCAATAGTGGTTATCACCTTCATGGCGCTGCGCTATTGCGAAATGAGAAGGAGGGAAGGATCCTGATAATTAACGATATGTAGCAGTTACTTGTCATTTATTTTGTTGAATCTTGTACCATACTGTCTTGAAAATTTTGTTTTCAAAAACATTATTGGAAGAGAATAAAAGGCACAGTGGCTAAATGGTTAGCACTTCCACCTGGTAGTACTATGGTAATTGATTCGAATTCCAACCACGGCACCACCTGCCTGGCGTTTACATGTTCTCCCTGTGCCTGCATGGGTTTCCTCCCACATTTCAAAAACATGCTGGTAGGTTAATTGGATCATGTCTAAATTGTCTCTAGTATGTGTATGTATGAATGTAAGGAAGGGACCTTAGACTATACACCCCTTGAGGGTTAGGGACTGATGTGAATGTACAATATATATATATATATATATATATATATATATATATATATATATATATATATTTATGTAAAGCACTGTGTAAATTGACGGCGCTATACAAGTACCTGAAATAAATAAATAAAAGAGAAAGGAGCCTTTAGATTCTGATAAGACTGTTGCCTACAGACCCCCACAATCACCAAACCACATTTGTGGGGAAGAGGCCTGTGTTCTCATAAACATGGAGACTAGGTGTTTTTTCCAGAGAGTCCCCCTGGCAAGGTTGTTATGTTGAGGGCACGTAGCCTGGCATAGTTCCAGAGGGAGACCTGCATGCTTGTGCCTCCATCTCCTGGTTAGCCAGGCTGCATGCTCGGATAAGGATCTGGTGTAGATTTTTGCCATTTATTTTCCTTTTTTTAATTTGAAGGGATTATCAAGGATGAGGGTCTCATATGTATTTTTAGGGGATCCGTAGGCCGTTTTTGTTTTTTTGTGTGGGGTCTCCTATTAATGTCTAAATCAGACCTTCATCTAGGATAAGGGTCTGATATAAAGAAAGTAAACAGAAACAAAATGGCTGAAGCTGTTATTCGCTGGCAATTGTAATTACTTTTTTCTTTGTTAATGCCAGTATTGCTGTAGTAGATTGTATACATTGTACAGATACCCCATTTCACAGGCATGGTAAGAGCAGACCCTAGGAATGTCATTTAAAGTGACTGTAAAGGATCAAAATAAATAAAAAACAAACATGTTATACTTACCTACTCTGTGCAATGTTTTTGCACAAAGCAGCTCCGATCCTCCTTTTTTTCGAGTCCCTTGCTGGTGCTTCTGGCTCCTCCCCCCTGTCGAATGTCCCCACAGCAAGCTGCTTGCTATGGGGGCACTCATGCAGGCTTACTCCCAAGACAGCTTTGTGTGTTTATTGCCACACAAAGCATGGCTTGACCCTGCCCCCAGCTCCCTTATCACTGGCTGTGATAGCAGCAGGTGCCATTGCTGAGCCAATGAAGAGGGAGAGAGCAGAGAGAGACCTTGCTCTCGTGTACATCACTGCATTGAGATATCAGGCTATGGTAAGTAGTAAGTATGGGGGGGGCGGCCTAGGGGAAAGAGTTGCATGCAGAATATTTTTCTACCTTAATGCATAGAATGAAATAATATAAGAAAACCTCCTGGCTTTAGAACCTCTTTGAAGGAATTCAGAATTTTAATGTTGGTCTCTTAGTATTGTTAAATTGCTGCTCTCTGCCAAGCAGAATGTTTAAAAACATTTTTTTGCTTCGGTACATATCCCCTAGGGCAGTGCCCTGCCCTCCATGCCATTGGCTTCTCAATCCCTTGCTTTTTAGCCTGGAAAATGGTCACCATTATTGGTTTTTAACATTTGGTTCCCATTGACTTCAATAGGGTTCCAATACGGCACTAGATCTTCAGTAATGCTGGAATCTTTTCCGAACCAAACCCAGGTACATATTACTCATTCCTAGCCACCATAACAAAGTCTCCTTAACAGGGACTTGAGCAGTAGTACAACAAGAGGGTCTAACCCTTCTTCACTCTGTCCACAATAAATAAAAAAGTTTTTTCCTTGAAGTACACTTTAAGTGCTAACAGTTCTTACTTTCTGACTTCTCCAAAACAGTAAGAGATGCACAAATGATTGCAAAACAGAAATAATTTATTTTGTAATAATTCTGGTCATGTTATAATGCTTTAGTTGAATTCTAGAATAAATCAGGCCATGCTTGGTAACCATAATATTACCAACTCCATGCGCTGATCAGCTGAATAAATGAGTAATATTATCTAAAGAGGTTCTAAAGCCAGGAGGTTTTCTTATATTAATTCATTCTATGCATTAAGGTAAAAAAACCTTCTGCATGCAACTCTTTCCCCTAGCCCCCCCTCCCCCTTATATTGTAAAGCGCTGCGCAAACTGTTGGCGCTAAATAAATCCTGTATAATAATCTAAGACCTGACATTTCTATGCTGAAAAAGCTAAAAGCATTGGTGATGAAATGACATTTCTTTCTAGGCCGTGTCTGCTTTTTCCTTATCTGAAGAAAGTTCAGAAATATCAAGAAATCCTGGCCAAAACAGCAGGCATTGGTTGCAAAGAAAAGATTCTCATAAGCGATTGGAAAATTGAATCAGTCAAGCTGGGATATGACCTGGTTCAAGCACAGATGTTGGAGGCGGAAATTGACAAAGTTTTTGCGGTTTAGGCCAAAAGATCCACATCATAATCATTTCTGCCTGAATAATATTGGGATGTCAAGCTTTCATATGGTCCTTTTCATGTCTTGAAAGCTCTTGTTTAGCCTTCTGCCCTTTGCACCACTTAGCACAACCTCCTATATAAAACAATAGTCATGTACAGTGATTGATATTTTCTAACTGCTTTGAAGCTGGTTACATCTGCCATAGGCTGTTCATCGTCCTCTGCAGCAGCATTTTACTGATCGCAGTAGATAATTGTTACAGTTGTTTTGCCATGTATTAGTACATTGCACAGGATTTGCTGTTGCAGCGCTCACCCCCAAAGGAGCCGCTGGAATTAATGGGCACGTCTGTCCTTACTTCAGTGATCAACCATATACTGTATATTGGATCCACATCACACCAGTACACCTTGTGGGAAGTTTTATAACAGGTATAATAGGACAGGCAAAACTCTGCAAATAGACTGAAAATTAACTTGGAAATTGGCAGTTAAATGCACTGAATACTCAAACTTTCTAGAATTGACACAATAACATCAATAAACATAATATTAATGTATATATGTATATACCAGTATAGCTATAGACTAGACTAATGTCTCTTTAGGCTCAGTCCCAAATTCACTTGTATACTATAGGATTGTAATACTGTGTGAGTCTATGTGTTGCACAGGCCTGTTTTAATGAATCGGTGGAGCGCTCTTAAGGACTGACATGTCACTGGTTAGCAGTTGCTCACCGTATAGAAGAAGAACAGTCTCCAGGGGTTAACTCCTTAAAGGGATGATGAATGGGGCTCTGTCTCTGTCTCTCTGACTAGTGTTTCCTGTTGTCAATTGTCGGTGCTGCACAGTCTCTGAGGTGCCTCACCTGGGATGGTCACACGCCTCCTCTGCGATTTCCAACACTCTGACCTCTCTCTGCGGTGGGAGATGCTGTTGCTGTCAGTAACTGCCCTCGCTGGTGACTGGTACCAATGATCACAGTTGCCGCTGACTTCAGTACTACAGATAACCGTTGTCCTTAGCAACTGCTGCCGATCCGGAAACAGTGTCAGTGTACTTCAACAATAGGGGCTGCAGACTAGTTCCCACATGTCCTCTGCAAAGGCACACATGGCTCACAAACCCTCCTCCCCCTTCCTGGGCGCCCAGCTCTTCTTTTTCGAGAGCCAAAAAAAACTTGCTCCCTCCTCCTTGCAAAGCATCCTGGTCCTGTAGTCCTGTGCAGCATAAGATTACATTGTCTGCCTCTGTGATGAAACTGCAACTCCCACAAACACTCCAGTACTGCTGAGAGCTGAGCCAATCAAACCCTTTCTGACAGCATGCAGTCTCTGCAGCATTATCGCAAATTCTTTAATATTCATCTGTCATTACTACCTAACACGAATATATCTTTTTTTTATTTATATCCTGGGCAAAAGAAAAACAGGTGCTGGAGTCTAGAGGGACAGCACAGGGGCTGCTTTGGCAATCAAGGAGCAGTAAAGATAAACTTGGAGTGGAGTGCAGTTGCTGGATATGTGTCAACAATGCAGGCATAGGAATGCCAGTTTCAGGACTACTGGGTGCAGACTCAAGATCAGTACAGACAAGCGGAAACTTGAGTACAGGTTCAGCATTATTGTAGACAAACACGGATAATCAGTGTCACCAACAAGTAGAAAGCTCTAGTTGCTCCCATGAGTGGCAGGACCTGGAAATGTCCAGACTACTAAAGCATTGGTGCAGATCAGTTTGTCTGCAGGACAATTCCTTGCCGACAGCCCTCAAAACTGCCTTGCATGCAGACAGTACAGAGAGTACAGACTGTATGAGGTAGTGTACCAATTGTGCAGCTGAATTGGGAGGAACCATCAAAGGGGATCTTGCACCATGCCTGCTTAGAGGCTGGATCAGCCAACCAAGGCTGAAGTCACAAGGCACGCTTGGCTGTCACCGAGGACAGCATAACCTGAGCAAGCAGACGGGTAAGTTTGATCGAGGCTTCCCCCAGAAAGGCAGATGTCAACCTCAGCTCCCGAATACCTTAATTCCTGGCCTCCTCTTCCAGAACTCCTCTGAGGGCCGCATTGATGTTATCCGACCACACTTCCATAGCTTTCGACAAGGCCACTAAGGCAAGTGCCGGGTATCCCAGCCGTACTGTAGATTTGCTTGAGATCGGAATAGATTCTCCTTTCCAGGTTGTCCTTGAAGGACATCGAATCTTTGAGAGTGAAAATAACGTGCTTGGTTAGTCTTATCAAGGCTGCATCCACCACAGGGGCAAATTCTTGATATTTGATGTCCTCTGACTTGAACGGATAAAGCTTGGCTGCTTTATACAGCAAGCAGGCCCTCTTATCAACATTGCTCCACTCCTTAGTGAAAATTTCCCAAAATTCCTCCAGGAATGGAAAGTTTGGAGGATCCTTCCTTAGATCTTTAAAGAATTTCCTGTGTTTAGGGGGAGACTCCATGGCTTCTTCCCACTTCAAGGCCTCTTTGACCGCTTTGACTAGGGGTGAGACCATTCGGTCCAGGTGTTTTATTTTGTCTAAATATTTCTGGATCATATACATTCTGAGCCATTGTGGATCATCTGGGGTGTCAATACCATCCCCATTATGTACATGAGCTTCCCCTTGCTCCTTCGTATACACTGAGCAGAAGAAAGTATTTAAAGATGTCATTAGCATGTGGAAAAGTGAAGGAATAAACCAGGAAAGTCAAAAGATAAAGAAATGAATCTTTAGTAGTGTGCATGCTTAAATTGACAGTGGAACGGTGTGAGCTTAGTTTTACTGTTGCTATTGGCATGTTATGTTGCATTGCTCCTATTTTTTCTAAAATGCAGTGTGTTCTATACTATTGCGTTTTAACCTTTTATTATTCCATACTAGACAGTAAGAATGCCTTAGTAAATACAGTGTAAAGGAATCTTAAACGCAATAAATTTTTCTCTAAAAGCACCTAAAACATGCTTTCTTGTTGTTATATTTGACTTCCAATTGAGTATAAAGCACTTTTAAGGACCTTTTTCATGTTTGCTGCCACATCTGTTTGGGAACAGCAATTAATCTTCAGTGCACTCTTTTATGGGATATAGCTCACAGCAAACCATTACAGGTACATTACAGTTATATTTTCACTGTATATATTTACCTATACTTATTGTGCTTCTCCACAAATACGGTATCTCCACTCAGAAATGGTTTTTCTTTAGTTATTGTGGTGTTTACCTTTATTTCTTAAATCAAATCTGTGCTCATTTTTCCATATTATGTTACTGCAGTACATATTGAGGGTTGGAGATTATCCAGTAGTGGGAGCTTCCAAATACACTGGTGGCCAAAATTGTGGATATACCTTCTGATTTTGTCAGTTTTGGTTGATATCTTTACTTACTCCCTTGTTTTTTCCTTCTAGACATTAGCTATTCTATGCAAATGGTAAACAATGGTAGACAAAATATTTTTGATAACATATGATACAAGTTTTGAGTTAATTTGAGCAGATTTACTGAAAATTATCGACAGAAAGCTAGCCGGTGAAAAGATGAGGAAATTTTGCCAATTTTCGTTTGTATATTACTGTGTATATGTTATAGTATTTGGTCAGAATAAAGCATTATGTTGCATACCAGAGCTTCTAGTTGCAATGCCTGCAATTTTATATAGAGCTTAGGAAACTATTTTCCATTTTATGTATTTTTTAAATTATATTAGAATAATTAAATAAATTAAAATAATATTGTGCTGTTTTTATCTAAAATGTACTTAAATAACTATATTTGTAGAAATTAATGATACCATCAATTAAAAGGTCAGACTGGTCACCAAAGAAAAGAGCAACAGCAATAACATTAAGAAATGAAGGTTATAGTTTTCACGAAATTGCCAGGAAAATGGGTCAAAATGTTTATGCATCTGTGTGGACGATTTACGAACACCAAAAGTATCGAATGACAGCAAGGCAGAGGAAGGAAAAAAGCTACAACACCCAAAACTGACAGAAGAATTGCAAGACTTGCTTTGCAGAATAGAAAATTCCTCTGACAAGGATATCAACAAGGTGTTGTCAGATGGAGGGCTGACAGTGTCTCACCGAACAGTAAGAAGTCGACTTGTTGCTGCTGGATTAAGAACTCAAATACCAAGAAACATTTTTTAACTGCCAACAAAGTAAGAAAAGAGTCGAATGGGCCAAGGAACATCAAAATTGGACAACAGAATATTGGAAAAAAATTATTTGGAGTGATGAAACATGAATTACTATTTTCAGAAGCGATGGTGTTCGATACGTGCAAAGAAGGTCAGGCGAATGCCTTCCTGTGTGCATGACAGCAACAATGAAACACTCTCAAAGAGTCATGATACGGAGCTGCATGTCTTGGTATGGTGTTAGACGAATGCAGGTTATTGATGGCATTATTAATGCAGAGCGATACAGCAAAGAGGTCCTGGAACCAAAGTTGATCCCATCAATAAGCGACTTATCGGACAAAGGCACAGAATTTACTTTTCAACAGGATGGAGCTCCATGCCATACAGCTCGTAAATGCCTTAAATGGTTCAATGACAAGAAAATTCCCCTGCTTCCCTGGCCTGGAAATAGCCCTGACTTGAATCCCATCAAAAATCTGTGGCCAAGATTGAAACGCATGGTCTTGATCAAGAATCCAAGCAACAAGCGAGGACTCATTGAGGCTATAATCAATTCCTGGCATCATTTGATCACAGAAGAGGATGTCAAAAGACTTGTAGAGTCAATGCCTAGAAGGTGTCAGGCAGTAATTAAGGCCAAAGGCTATCCAACATGTTATTGAAAAAACACATTGTGACAAACTTGAAATTATCATTTGTATGCTATATAATAACCAAGATGCATTATGGTACATTTCCAGCCAAAATGTAACTTATTTAAAGATTTTTTGTTAAGGCATCCATTTACTATATTAAATTTTACTTGTGCTATGACATTTGTAGAGATTTTTATACAAAAAGTACTTTAAACTGAAAAAGTTTGTAAAAATGTAAGGTGTATCCACAATTTTGGACACCAGTGTATCTTATAAAGTGAAAGTATACAGTATTTTCAGTAAGCACATATTTTGAATGAATGTTTGCATTGCTTACCTTAAAATAACCTTTAAAGTGACTTTTACATTTGTAAAAATTTGATTTTCAAAATGTTCCTATTCTAATTAACACAGTGGTGTGCAGGTTAGCAACGAGAAGGAGCTCTTTGCTTTATTCTGTTTAACCACATGGCACCCAGTCTCTACACAGAGCAGCAGTTTGATTGTTTCTTCTCCCTGCAAAGTAGAGAGTAAAAGCAGCCACATCTATTATTAAAAGTGTCACATATCATACACACATTACACTTCGTTAGGCACACAGTTAACCCTTTGCCCCTAGATGTTAACCCTAGCTCATCCAGTGTCATTAGTACAGTGACAATGTACAGTATTAGCACTGTTCACTTTATTAATATCACTATTGATGTCCGTGTCAGTCAGTTAGTGTACTTCCAAGCCAGCGTCAGTTAGTGCCAGATTGTCCACCACACTATCACAGTCCCACTATAAATTGCTGATCACCAGCATTCATAGTATAGTGTCATAGCTGTTTAAATTCCAGTATATATACCATCATTTATAGACGCTATAACTTTCCCACAAAATGATTAATATACACTTATTGGGATTTTTTTTCCAAAGACGTGTAGCAGAATACATTTTGACCTAAACTTATGAAGAAATTTGATTTTCTGATATTTAATGGAAATATTTCATAATAGAAAGCAGAAAATATTTTTGAAATAAAAAATAGTATTGTTTTCAAAATGTTTGGTCTTTTTCTAGTTTATATAATACAAAAAAACCCAGTGGCGATCAAGTACCTCCAAAAGAAAGCTCTATATGTGTGAAAAAAATGATATACATTTGGGCAGTGTTGCATGACCGAGCAATTGCCAGTTAAAATAGCACAGTGCTGAATAGCAAAAAAATGCCATCATTCGTGAAGGGGGTAAAACCTTTCAGAGTTCAAGTGGTTAAAGATTTGCTATCCTATAGGTCAACATTTCTTGAGCTATGGGCCGGGACCCAAATTGGTTCATGGACGCATTTGGTATGGGTCATCACTTAACTATGTGTCCAAGTACAAAATCAGGGGATCATTGGTGAGTGATAGCACACTGAATATGACAACAAAAACATGCAGGGAGAACTAGATCACTTGTGAGGTGGGGGAGCAGGGGCAATCTCTCCATAAGGTTGCAAGGTCAAGAGACCCACCATTGGCTGGAAATGTCTAATTCCAACAAAGAATTTATTTCTCTTGGCTTTATTAAAGTTTACAGAAATAGAGAAGAGTGCCCAGAATGTGTTTTGTGTGGGGAAGTTCCTAAACTGAACAAGATAAAAAGACATCTTTTTAACAAAACAACCACAATATGAACACAAACCCAAGACAGGCCTCCTAAGGCTTCACTTACATTGGTCGTACTTAAGAGTATACTTGTGTAGGGGCTGTGTTTGCTCACACAGAGATGCACAAGTATGCCATTTGTCTCCATGCAGGTAGTGCCATTTATGTAAATTGCCTTCTGCTCCCAATTTGACAGCCATGTGGGTTTAGGTCACCAAATGCAGACAGTATGCAATCAAACATGGCCCTTGCATGGGCGCATGCTTGCACATGTCTGTGTGAACACTAATACAGTGTTTTGATAGTAATGGTAAATTGTAGCTAGTTGACATCAAACCACCAGATTTAGGCAGTGTTTTTCTTCAGGAGATATGTGCAGCCCTTGTCCTCCCCATTGTTTATTATGAATACAGTGTTGGATTAACATTATTACACAGCCATTGTAATTTGCCTGTGTTCAGCATTTTTTATAACAATTCTCTTCTTGGTTCCTAGTATGTTTATAATTTTTATATTTGGGTCCACCGATAAAAAAAAATGGGTTTAGGACCCAAGGTGTGCTGAAATACACAGGGCATACATAGTACACTCTGTTTATATCCCCTAGACCGCCCCCACCCCCCCTTCCACACACACACACATACACCTTTACCAGTTATTTCTGTCTGTTAAAAATGAAAGCTTGAAGTTGAGCTCTAAAGCAACACTGGATGCAGCCACTGATCTTATGAGTGGTGTTTAGGAACTCAACAAGGAAATAGGATGTAACTTTATTACTTTGTGTTTTCTTCTTTTCATTTATAAAAATATCAAATGCCTTATTAACCCTTATTTATGCTTCCCCTTCATCCTTTTCCTCTTATGTATTCCTTGCTTTTTCTGTAATTTTTCAGATAATGTTTTTTTCATTTGTATTTTTTAAACCAGTAATAACATTTTTTCAAAATTGTGTTCATTATTTTTTCACAGTGTCACTTTAAAACATGCAAAATTGAAAAAAAAAAAGCTTTTATGTCATCTGTAAATATACTCCCACAGATCATCAGATAAAGCAATCAGCTCTGACATGCAAATGCAAGGAATGTGGAAAGTAAAGGACAATCAGCGCAGTCACTATTAATGCAAAATACCAATAACTATCTGTGACATATACTGTACAGGGCCGTGGATAAGGGGGTACCACCAGTCCTTCTGTACGGGGCCAAGGTCATCAGGGGGGCCCAGGAAGATGGGTGAATAATATGTGGGCATGACAGGGGGGTGGGAAGTTACTGGAACCAATCCTCTGTATGGCTATCTCTGCAGCAGCTGAAAGCTGGCTTCTTCTCCTCTACCTCCTTTTGGTTTCAGCTGCTGCAGACAGAGCCATACAGGTGACTGGTTCTAGTAATTCCCCCCCCCCCACATCTCACCACACACATCACCCTCCCTGTGCACCATATGCTTCCCCTGCTGTCCAGGCCCCCCTATGTGCCCCCATCCTCGCTGTGCTGCCGGCTTCCCTTCTCTTCTTCCCACCGGCAGCTGCAAGCACACAATAGGATCCATCAGGCTAGAGAGTGGAGGAAGGTCCAGTAAATTTTTCAGATTTACCGGGCCCTTTCCTGAATGAACACAATGAGTGATCTTTACTGATCACTTACCGTGTTCATTGATGACTGAAGCATAGTAAACTGTTTTTTTTTGAGGGGGGGGGGCCTGTCAGGTCGGCTGTATGGGGCCCCGTGGTTTCTAACAGCAGCTCTCGACATATAAATCTAAGTTACATAAAATAACAAGCAAATCAATGTGCTCACAAGTCTGTGAATTCGTAGTTGCTGCCCAGCACCGTTAGGCATTTTCACTCCACCCCTGCAAAATATGAAACAAATAATGATTTAGTGCTAAAACAGTGTCTCTTAAATAAATGTGTCCCAAATGATAAAACAGAAAAAGTCCATAAATATGTATATGTGGCCAACTACCAGTAAATTCCAGATATCCCAGTCTTCACTTCAAATGATACCTCATGTGTTACATGCATAACACCATGTTAACCATATGTGCTCCCTTCCTGGACTGGACCTTTCAGCTCACCTCCTAGACAATTCTGACCAGCTCACAGGCCAGTAATGTATTAGAAGAGGTTGTGCTGGCCTGCCCTCATCGTACTGAGGAAACCTCTGGAGGTGTAACGCATTTTGAAACAGAGTCAAGTCAGCACATTTGATGCCACCACCAGGTGGTGTGGAGACCCTGGTGTTAGAAGGCGATTTACTTTTATACAATGCGCAGAACATGGCACTGAGAGTGCATTTGTTTGTGAGCGTCCTGTTTATTAAATTGTTTTTAAAATGTATGAAGAGCACTATTGGTTCTATTCCTTTTGCATGAGTACATGTCACATGGAGAGGAGGAGGTTGAGCAGAAGCTCTAGTCCATGTGCCAGTGCCTGTGATTGTTACTGGGAGCCAGGAGTCAGTTGGAGTATAGTCCTAGAGCGGCAAAAGTGTGTTTGACCTTGATTATTGGTTAGGGTCCAGGAGATGAGCTCATATGGTTCACAGGGTGTTATGCAAATGACATGTGGGTGATCTGTCTGTGATATCTGGAATTCACTGGTGGTTGGCCACATATACATATTTGTGGACTTTTTTGTTTCATCATTTAGGACTCATTTAAACACTGAGACACTGTTTTAGTTGTGCTGCATCATTATTTGTATTGTATGAAGATGCAAAGGCCTTCCACTACAAGACCTCTAATTAGAGAAACATGGAAGAAGGCATGGCAAGTCAATACTGGGGAAAAGATCAGTCGCACGGAGCCTATAGACAATAGTAATGAGGAGTACATTGGACTCTGCTTGTCTATTTTGGGAACAGCTTCCATTGTACAGGCCCTATTTAACAGCTGTTTAGTTATCAGCACTACAGAAAGTGCATTGGATCTATGGAGTATACCTTCTACCATGCTTACACTGTAAAAAGGGGAGCAACGTACAACCACTGTGTAGCACTGATAAGTATAAAGTAAAACCATGCAGTATATACAAAATTACACATTATACATGGGAACGTGTCTATTAAACCATTAACACACCTTGGTAAAATCTACATCATGTTTGTTGGAATAGGAAACCACAACCATTGTAAGCTCCTGAAAAATATAATTATAGGATAAATTATGTTTAGCATTTAAAAATGGTCAGTTTTTCTATGATTTTTAATAAATGGTTTTACACTACTCAATTTTATTTTGTGCACGAACTGCTTTATATACACCATTATGGATGTCATCAAAAGAAGACTCCAGGAATAATTCTATTGGCAGGTGAATAGGAGGCTAACACTGACATTTCCAGTAAGGAGTGCAAGATAGGGTTTTCCTGGAGATTGACAGCATAGAGTAGTTGTATGTAAAATTGACAAACTGGTTAAGGGCCTTGTGGCAATTGTGCGCTTAGACACATGGACGCTGGCAACCATTTTGTTAAGGCCTCTACCATTTTGTCTCCCTCCGTCCCCCTCCCTTTTGAATGGATGGTGGTCTGTAAATGAACTGGGGTCGAAAGTGCGAAAGTGTATATGGTACTCCATGGCTGTGAATCCCTAATTAGCCTGGTACCAGAATGTCTGCTTGACAACCACTTTCCTCTGCCCAGTCATAAAACCATAACTCAGTCGGTCATGACCTGAAAGCATTACAGCAGAGGGTGCCATAAAACGTACATTCCCCATGAGTCATTTTTCATACAAATTCATAGACTTCAGCAGGAACTGGGCACATTAATATGAAGTATCTATTCGGATTTTAATATGAGTCACATGACACCTTACATCCCTATGTAGCGCCTACAAGAGGGTAGAAAGCAATATCTTTTATCCGGAATGGCAGGATATGCTACAGTTTGGTATCTGTGCGTTTGCAATATGATTCTACATATTAATCTGCCAGTTGCTAGGATGCTACCTGTACCTATTGAAGGTTATTGACCGTAGTATGAACTTCAAAGGGATTTGGTCATAACCTAACACCCATCCCCAAATGAGGCGATTGGCTGTTTGCTCTCAGGAGACACCCCTTTGAGATAATAGAAAATGACTGACAGCCCGGAGAAAAGTAAGAGCTCTCCCTTTTAACATCAGGAACCATCTTTGGGAGAAAGGCAACCCTTTGTTCGGACGATTGGACTCTGCTCAAACCAAGGACTTTTGCAAATATCCTGCCTTCTGAAACCTCTTTCTTTTATTTATCTGCTGTTTTGTTGCTCTCGTTATATATATATACATATATATATATATATATACACATATATATATTTGTTACATCCTTTTCTGTAAATATTTTAATTGCACCATTTTTGACCTTTTTAGTAATAAATCCCATTTTCTGAAAAGTGTTGAACTGTTTCTAAAGCTCTTAATGCAAACTAAGAATCCCTGTCTCTGAAGAGTGCTACTGTATGTATTAATCCTCTGAATACATCTGTCTGCGGTGGCAGTGTGTTATAGACACTTATACTAATCTTATAGTGTTACTGCTAAGATTTGTGAGTTTCCTCCTTCTCTGTAAAAAAAAAGTGGTGGTGGCAGTGTGAAGGGTTAATTGCGTAATTAACCTGACCCAGTAACCATCGCTCTCAGGCTGCTGGCACATAGATTGTGGTCCCGCGAGCTGGAAAATCTTTGTGCAGGGTGCAGCTGAGAGTGGCATTGTTACGCAAGTAATAGTGCGGTTTGAGATCGGCTGGTCCTTCAGTCACAAGTTGGTGAGAAGGGCTGGGGTCTGACGCCGCACACCGTTACAGGCCTAACACAGTCATTTATGACCAGCCTGCATGTGTGGTCATAAGAAATTGGTTAGTACCCTTGCATGGGGTTTGTTGGTGATGGTTGAATGGTTTTATCTGAATTTGATATTTATAATCATTGTGTAGCAAGCAAGTCGCAGAGCTTGTAAGGAACAAATACACTATAGACTCGTGTACATAATTTTCAACCTAAAAACAAAAACATGTTTTTAAAACATTACAGATAATAATCATTTACAAAAAGCTAAACTATTACACGCAGATGTAAAAATATCTGGAAAGACTATAAAGTTCCTTTAAAAAAGCTTAAATTCCAAAGTCAAATATGCACTGCCAAAGATGCTATCCATGAAAACCTTGGTGGTTCTGTAAACCACACAAAGCTTTAAGGCATGCACCTTATCTGTTTTGTTTATTTATTTATTTTTTTGAATTAGTGAATTTTAAAACAAATTCATCAGACTCAGATTTCATATTTGAATTGCATTGATATCAAAAAGGAATAATTTTTGATGGTCATTGCTTTTGGTGCTTCTATGTCGGCTGGGTGTCAACAACTTGTATAGTAGCCTTCCAAAGGGGTTATATAAATATTTTTTTTAATATTTAATTTCTATATAGTCACCTATTTACACTTATATGTATGCATTATTTTATATGAGTTTGATTAATTATTAGGTATGCACAGAGTATAGATATATTTTTTCACATTTGTTTCAATATTTCATTGTTTCCAATTATTGATGGTCATTACACACATTTTGTATAGCAGAGTATTTTTGCACCAATATTGATGCAGATATCATTTTGATTATATAGAGAGTTTGCATTATTATGAGATAGTTTGGTGAGGAGCTCTGTTCTAATTAACTATTTACCTTTTTAACAAGGAAATATGATGGTAAATTCACTATGTTTTTGTACATGCATATCACAATGTTGTTTGCATCAGCTCCACAGGGGTTATTCTAAATATCTTAAACCTGTCTCTCATGTCTTGTATTAGAACCTACAATATGTGGTATTTGCCTTTCAATTCTGATTACTTCTATTGCTGTCTAGTTTATGCATAATTCAACATATGGGGTGATAATGTAAAATACATTGGTTTCTTTGCTGCAAAATTCAGAGGTTTGCCTAGGAAACTTTATAGTAGAGGTCAAGCCTCCAACAATCAATCTAGAAATAACTCCTTCCCATTAGGGAAATTCCTTTCATCTCCTGTCTTGTAGATACAACATAGTGTGAGAAATCCCCTCTCAAACAGATATCCTTATTGGAAGAGTTCTGTTCCCTTCACTTTCTGTGCTTGTTTAATGGATACTAGGAATAATCAAGAATAAATCTCCTAGTGGGGACACAGACAGAAAAAAAATCTGACTCTGTCCTAAACAAAAAAAAAGTTTTAGCTTTAGAAACACTTAAATGAATGTCTAGAATCAAGCTATACAAATGTTACTAGGTAACACCAATACAGAGTTTCTCAGCAATCCAAGCCTGCTCCTTGGAAATCTTTTCTTCTTTATCAGTCAAGGTAATATTGACAACTATAGCTCTGAGCATGCTACCATATGAATTATTCCTTCTGTAGGTTCACATTAACAACATTGGCTGCAAAGGTTACTTACATTCAAAGTTCACTTTGCAGAGGGATACAGAGCTGTATCCAGCTTCTTAAAAGACAAGTAGGCTATCTCAATAAAACAGAGCAAGGGCAATGCATGGATTGCAAAGTACAACAGACGCAACAAATAGGCAGAATGTATTGGATACTGTACTGATGCCAGTTCTGATCTGGTTGCTTTGAGTCATTGCATTTTATACATTGCAACTTGCAATACTTACTTGTTAGCAGGTGCAGTTAGCTTGCCTACCATTATATGGCTCTTTTCCCATTATAGTATTGTAAAGGGGAACGTTGTAGGCAAGTGATAGCTTTCCTTTTAGAGAAGTCCCTCCTCTAGTGATGTCAGGGGTACTGAGTGCCCATATAAAGGCCAGCTGTGGGAAGGGCCCAGGAGATGGAGCATGGAAGCCAAACATTTCAGAGCTCTCTGGATGCAGTCAGCTATTGCTCAGGGCCCTGAACAGGGCTCCAACCCTGGGTGAGGTAATTCAACACTCAGGAGGACCAGCTGTAATTGCCCTGAATCTTTCATGGTCTGCTGCAGGCTGTTAATGGGGTGCAAAAAGCCTTTTCGGCTAGGCTAAGAGTCTACTTAAATGAGTATTAGTACACTTGGGAATGGGTGTATCATCTGGGAGCATATCCGGCTAGGCAGAGCTAGAGAATGGGACATTGAGAGAGACAGGTATACTAACATGGCCACCTTAATTATCCTCAGTGATGGAACCTGAATGCTGTGGACTTAGTATACATGGGGAAGTGGTCCCAACTCTGTGGTGCTTCTAAAGAGAGAGGGGGTGCAAAAGGGAAGATGATTTACAAATGATGTGCTGGCATTTCGTACTTAAATGACAGATACAAATTATCTGCTCCTGTGTAGGGCGCTCCATGACAAAGAATTCTGTCAATATGTCAATGTGATGTGAGCTGTTATGGCCATCTTTGTGAAGTTTCAGTAAAGTGTGGGAACTATATTTCATACGTGAACACTTTATTCTTGAATATTAAAGTGTTACTAAACCCACAACAGTAAAATCAGTCTGTATATGCAGTAAAGCATGCGTGTTATACTCACTGTGGAACTTAAGGGGTTAATTCTCTGCAATGTGTAAAAAGGATGTTTGATCCTGTCTTCTCTGATCCTCCCCTTCTTTCACATTCCCCATTTCATCTCCTGATAGAACTCGGTCTTGGGAAAACTCTGCACATGCTCACTTTGGTGTGTACTGGTAGAGAGGTTTTTTTCCTTTTCTTGGGAGTGTGCAAGTGATCAGCACAGTGCCAATCAGCACTGTTCAGACAGAGGTCAGGGGTTCTGCATACTCCTAGAGAAAACTCCGACAAGCTTTAACCAGTGTTTTGCTGGACACTGATAAAGTCACAAGACTCTTCTAACTGCTGATGAGAAAATGTATTTATCAGTTTATATTTATAAAATAATTGAATTTCCATGTTCTGTGTACTGTGAAAGGCCAGATATTGTGATGGCAGGATCCTGGGTTTAGTAACACTTAAGGCCTGCTGCCAGGGATGTTGTGAATGAGCCTACAGGCAATATAGCACAATATGGGGAAGGGATACAAGTAGCAGCAGGTGGGTAGCTGTCCTATTCAAGTAGATTGGGGTGGGGATTGTACCATTTGGCAATAACACACAGCCAATCACATCACAAGCCACCTTACATATTGAGTAATCCAAACAATGTAAAATCCTTTTGTACCTAGTATAGTCAATTTTGTATTTTGGTATTTGACTGGCCTATTTTTTCTATTATATATTAATGTAACTAGGCTTTACTGCTAAATTAATAATTATATTTACAGCAATCATGTTTTTTTTTCAGTACATCATTTCAATTGTTCAGCTTTTTAACCACTTCAGCCCCAGCACCTTTAACCCTTAGTCCCAGGGCCTTTTTCAGGTTTTAGACATGGGATGGATTGTCTTACAATTGCTGCTTTGTTTTGCAGTCAGCTTAGCCAATCTTGGTATTGGGTTTTTGGGAACAGAGTAGTACTTTCTACTGATACCATACTTTAAATTATATACAGTACTTTATTATTACACTTTTTTTAATTATGAAAAAGTGATTTTCTCTTGATTTAGATCACATACAAAGGTAAAGGCACTATGGGAAAATATATGGTGTAGAAACAATAGTGTATATATTAGATTTTATTTATGAAAGTTTTTTTTTCTCATACTCTGACATGACAACAAATTCCCTATCTTTGAAAATACTGTATATTGAAAAATTGAACAGGAAACAGTTTGAAGTGGCAGAATATTTTGTAATTAATAGCTCTCCCAATGTATACTGTATATACATACAGTATATTGTGTGTGTGTGTATATATATATATATATATATATATATATATATATATATATAATTTTTTTTTTTTCTTTTCATTTGCTTATGTTTTATATACACTGTTTCACTCTACTTACCTTTTACTTTTTTTTTTATTTCACCTTATTTTTCTTCTGGATCTGACCAGTGGTGACCTGATTCAGTCCCCCCATAGAGCTTTGCAGCAGGAGGTCACTGATATAAGTAATCTATTGCAGGCTGCAATCAGCCCGCATTTGACCTCTATAGCAGTGATTGGTTGCTGTTTAGAAAGCTGGGCAAAGCAGAACAGTCTGTAGTGAAAGGATGTGCAGTGACGTCACTTGAGATGTCATCACACTCCCAATGTCAACACAACACAGAACTGCTACTTTGAATTTCACAAAGCGCTTCTATGGAGCGCTCTGTAAAAGCTTTGAAAGCCCAGGAGTTGATTGTTTCAGCACCGGGTCTTGGCCCTGGATGCCTGCTGTCGTAGACATCCAACAATTCAAGCGCAGTTCAGCTCCACTACCCACTCTCTGCTCACAGGATTTTATTGACAGGAGCGGGAGCCAATGGCTCCCCCTGCTGCCTCTGTGAGCAGAGAGGGAGGAGAGAGCCGCTACAATTGGGCACAGCACAAATCAAGATAAGACTCACGTAAGTATGCGGGTGGGGGGTTGCGAGTGAGGGGGGTTATACAAATACTAGGACTTTTAAAGGAGGGAATGCATTAAGGTAAAACATGTCTAGCCTTCCGAACTACTTTAATAAGCCACCAGCCATACAAAGTGTTGGCTGCTGGTTTTCAAAGGACGGACATTTAATAATATATCTCCAGCACTAGGCACTGTGCTAGGGAACCAAGATTGTATGTTTGTAGTAAAATAGATTTGAAACAACAGCTTGAAAATGTATAAACATCAAAATATTACCCTCAAACCATTATAGAGTCACTTTACCTATACACTTCTTGTGGACCAGAGCAATATTTACAGCTAATGTATATTCATTGATACCTTAGTAATTGCTTAAAGTGGTTGTAAACCCTTACATATACCCAGTGACATGACTGGCCTCAGGTGATACACAGAGAAACACATGCTCCTCATAAATTTTACCTGCCTATCTGCAGTCTTCTCTTCTCTACATATGTTGAAAGTGCTGAATTTATAAAGCTTGTAGAGCTGTCAAAAAGAAGGGGGCAGAGAGCTGTAGTTACACACTGCAGAGCTCAGTGAGGACATCTCTGAGATATGATTGGAAGGAAGGAAACCCCCCCCTTCACACAGGAAACAGGAACAGAGCTAAGGCTGTCAATCTGCTGGAGGTCCCTCCCCGTCACCATTTTTCTCTTGAAGTCATAAAAACCTGTCAGATGTGATTCATTCTGATAGCAGAGGAATGAAGCAGCAGACAAAAATGACACTTAGTGCTCTTAATTGAGACAAGTACACACTATAGAGGGGTATGCTTTGGTCATATTTCATGTCCCCCCTTTCTCACCAACAACACCACAAAAAAACTTATCCACGCCTTGGTTATATCCCGCCTTGATTACTGCAACTCCCTCCTCACTGGTCTACTGTTACACAGGTTATCCCCCCAGTTTATTATGGTGCTGCTAGACTCATACACCTTACCAACCGGTCAGCGACTGCTGCCCCTCTCTGCCAATCCCTCCACTGGCTTCCACTAATCCAACATATAAAATTCAAAATTCTAACCACAACATACAAAGCCATCCACAACACTAACCATAGATACATCACCAACCTCATCCGCTGATATCACCAAATTGCCTACTCCTCTCCTCCCAAGACATCTTGCTCTCTAGCTCCCTCATCACCTCCTCCCACGCTTTCCTCCAGGACTTCTCCAGTCCCTCTCCAATCCTCTGGAACGCTCTACCCCAGTATGTCCCATCAGCCCCCATCCTGTCTGCCTTTAGGCAATCTTTGAAAGCACATTTATTCAGGGAAGCCTACCCTACCTCTACCTAAGAACTGTACTTGATCCACCTCCATCAGATCATCCCCTGCAGCTGTCACCTTTTGTACCACCTCCCCCTTCCTTTAGATTGTTTACACTATATAAATCCTGTATAATAATAATAATAATAATAATGTCTGAGGTTTACGAGCACTTTAACTGCTTTCCTACCGCCCTATAGCAGGTATACTGCTACAGGGCAGAAGGGGTGCACAAAATCACGTATATATACGTGATTTCGCATTTCCAGGTAGGGGGGCGTGCGCGCCCTACCCACGCTGCTATTCGCGGGCCTGGCTGTCAATCACCAGGTCCCGGCCGGTGATTACTCGCCAGCACCCGGTGATCACCGAGTATTACCGGGCGGCACAGTGGCTAAATGGTTAGCATTCCCGCCTGGCTGTACTAGGGTCGCTGGTTCGAATCTCAACCACGGCACCACCTGCCTGGAGTTTGCATGTTCTCCCTGTGCTTGCGTGGGTTTCCTCCGGGTACTCCGGTTTCCTCCCACACTCCAAAGACGTGCTGGTAGATTAATTAGCTCCTGTCTAAATTGTCCCTAGTATGTGTATGTATGAATGCAAGTTAGCGACCTTAGATTGTACACCCCTTGAGGGTTAGGGACTGATGTGAATGTAAAAAAATATATATATAAATGTAAAGCGCTGCGTGAATTGATGGCACTATATAAGTACCTGAAATAAATAAATTACTCATGTGGGAGAGAACTGTATGTACTATAAACAATACAGTTCTCTGTCCTGTCAGCTCCTGCACACTGCTTTGTATGGCTCTGCATAGAAGAGCCATACAAAGCAGTGTGTTTACAGTTGAAAGCACACACAGCTTACAGTAAAACAGCACACAGTTAACCCTTTGATCGCCCCACATGTTAACCCCTTCCTGTACAGTGTCAGTGCTTTTTATTAGCACTGATCACTGTATTGGTGTCACTGGGGATGTCAGTAACACCAAATCAGTTCCACCAGTGTCAGAGTGCCCCCCCATAGTCCCGTTATAAGTTGCCTAATCACTTCCATTAATAATAAAACAAAAATAAATCCCAGTATACTGTATATACCGCCATTTGTAAATGCTATAAATTTTATGTAAACCAATTAATTTACACATATTGGGATTTTTTTTTACCAAAGACACGTAGCAGAATAAATGCTGGCCTAAATGTATGACGAAATTTGATTTTTAAATTTTTTTTACTGGACATGTTTAATAGCAAAAAGTAAAAAATATTGTTTTTTTTCTCAAAATTTCGGACTTTTTTTTTTATAGCACAAAAAATAAAAAACGCATAGGCAATCAAATACCACCAAAAGAAAAATTTATTTGTGGGAAAAAAAGGATGTAAATTTCATGTGAGTGCAGCATTGAATGACTGCGCAATTGTCAGTTAAAGTAACGCAGCACTGTAACGCAATAAATGGCCTGGTCAGGAAGGGGGGTAAATCCTCAGGAGGACAAGTTGTTAAGATAACAAAATAATACATATACTGTATAATAAGTCACCAACTTAAAACATAAAATCAAGTTATTTTAAATGCTTACTCACAAAGCTATACGAACATTCTCTACTCTGAGTAAATCAACTTTTTAAAATCTAAATTGCTGGTCCACTCCACTGATACCTTAAATAATTGATATTATATGGATGGGACTAAAGTAGATAAAGGACCTTTACATAAATTATATCATCTGTTCATTCTGTTAGATGTAAACTGTCAGTCCAAGCCCAGTTGATCCTACATTTCATCAATAAACATGTAGAAAATATTTAGATAAAACCATTAAAGTAATACATGTGATAGACATTGCTAGATGTAAAAAGAAATCACTCAACATAATCTTAGAAATCTTTATGCACCTCTCCCAACAGTACACTATATTATTCAAGATGAGCTAATTTCACAGGCTAAGCCAATGTATGATAACCTGCCCAATCTGCCTAAGTACAAGTTAATAGTAACTTCAAGGTCACTATATAACTCATTAATGACCTAAGAGCTGGTGGGAGGAACTACTGGGTGTAGCGGAGGATGAAGGCATTTGCCCTCTTTAGCCTGGGTTCACATATATGCGGCGTGGTATTTTGCATGTGATTTGCACAGGAACGGCACCGCATTCCTGTTCAAGTTTACAATCCAAACGCACACGTTCCTGCATTAAAAATGACTGTGTGGACCCATATTGGTGATCTTCGGTGTGCTGGTGACATTCTCCCTTGAATTCCTGTGCAAATCACATGAGATTTGTGTGAGGTGCGGTGTGAGGTGCGATTGGAGCCATATATTTTGTATAGCTCTAATCGCACCGCACCCGCACCAAAAAGGTGCAGGACTCTTTTTTTCGTTCGCACTAGAATCGGATCGCATGGGTATTCACACCTATGCAATCTGATTCTGCACATCACAACGCGTTTTGTGAACTGCTTTCTGGGTGTTAACTGCTTTTTGGGTGTTGCTGGGCCTTGCGTGAAATTAGAAAATACATATATACTGAGAGCGTGCACCCTGTGCGCTTCCAGCACATTTGTCCGTGACTCACGGAAAGGTCCCGATCTCCCCTTTCGATCGGGACCTTTTCCGATCATGTGACCGCCATGACGGCAAATCACAATGGTCACATGACCCTAAAACCCCGCCCGCCTCCCGGCTTCTGAAAGTCTTAAAGCGCCAGGAGGCACCGGCGTGAAGAGGTCAACATACACACCCGCAGTGGTTCACATGAACGGGGTGCGATTCTGATGCGGGACGGAATTCGCACAGAAAACGCTGCAAATTCCACATTGCATCAGTGTGAACCAGGGCTTAAAGTAGTCTGCATTCCTTGAAGACAGTTAAATATAGGCTTGCTGCCCACCAGAGAGGTAAGTACACACATCTATTGCAGGAGCCAGGCTTTGCTTCTTCTTTTTTTTGGAAAGGGACAGAGTTAATATAAAAGCTTATATAAAGGGTGTCTCGTGTCCCTTTTTCTGTGTGTCGTCATTATGCAAAACTCTTCTTCAAAACCTCAGAGACAAACCTAAGACAAGTGGATAGTTTGTTTCCCACTTGAGTAGCAGCTTATAATACCAATTCATTACAAGGCCAGTTTTCAGTGCTGCGATAGTTTGACCATCATGCAATAATGTATCAAAATGAATATATATTCTTTTTGTTTGGGGATATTTGGAGTTTTATTTATGTATTTATTTTACTTTTTTTCTATATAAAGAAAAACAGACCACAAAATTTGAAAGAAAAAAAATGACTTTCTTGCTTTGTGTTATAAAACATCAAATAAAAATCCCAGGACAGATTAGAGTTGGCACCTCATCCCCTTAAAACTGAACACATATTAATTACACAAGTTCTGAGGCTAATTTAATGCAGATAAGGCTCTAAGTGAGTTTAATTAACACCTCAGTCAGCCACAGAACCTATGTAATTAATATGTGTTCCATTTTAAGGGGATGAGGTGGCAACCTTGGACAGATCTATAATCCTCCAAATGATGCTACTTTTGAAGTTGATCTCATTTTAGCCACAATTTCTGGGGGAAATGACAACTACTGCTGGTATTGGAGTGATAAAAACATGAAGCGTGAGAATGGTGCATTAGATGTACAGTAGCACATCATTCAGGTACAGGTCATACATAGAGGAAGGAGGTGATGAAGTGGTTAATGCAGAGGTCACATGCAGTGGGAGGATGGAGATGAGAAGGATAATGTGCTGGATAGGGGAAGTGAAGGAGTTAATATACAGAACTGCATGGATATGAGATGTACAGGAGAGGGGGGGGGGTAAAAGGGTTAAAAAAAAAGATCCCATAATCTATTACAACCCCTCACTATGAATCTGCTTCTGCTGATCCTTTCAATCATAAATCTTCATTTATATCCTCATGTGGGTGAGGCAACTGCACCCAGCATGTAGGGGTACCACATTCATCAATGCCCGGGTCCAGGCATAGATGCATTCATGTGCAAGCACCATTATGGCAGTACCCCGGCTGGAGATGAGCCATACATTTTGTGCAGCTATGTGACCTACAGAGTTCCTTTGTGAAACATTCTGCCTCGGATCATTACACACCTTTGTCATTGTATGTTGCTCTTTGGAGGGACAATGCTGAGCCTGTGCCCTCTCCACCAGTCCAGCATAAATCTGCCACCTCACTCCCAGTCACAGAATGGGGCTCAGTCGTGGACTAGCAAGGACATCATGTGTGCACTCTATAACTCCATTTATCTCCAGTACCATTCAGCAAGGTATCTAAAGTCTGGCATGGGTTCAGTCCCAGCTTCAGCTCAGGGAACCGGAGGGAACGCTGACCCCCTTGGTACCAGAGGACCTGTCACCTATGCCACCTGACCCACGCTTTATTGACTGGCTGCTATACACTCCCACCAGTTCTAGGTTAGCCATGTCAACTACTGTCTTCCTCCGCTTCTTCTGCAAAGTTAACTCTTTGTAGTAGCCTTCCTCCTGTGTGTGCTTTACTGACCCTGTTCCTTTAAAACACCATTTACCAGCATGCACCCCTTTGAATAACTTCACACCAGACTTAAAGGATAAGTTCACCTTTTAACAAAAATTAATAAATGCACACTTTTTTGCAGGTAAAAAAAAATGTACATTTATTTTTTTGGTTTCTAAAATCTCTAAAATAAAGCATTGCACCACTGATCAGCAGATCGCTGGTGCCATGCAGGTCTCCTTCTGACCTTACTAACAGGAAGACTCAATGAACTATGCCGTGGTCGTTTATTGAGAACTACAAAAATGACAGCTGTCGGAACTTGTAGTGTTCTTATTCACAGAACACTGTGAATGAGTGACTTGGCTGGGAGGGCGCTGGCTGCATTTTTAAAAATTGTGACAGCTAGCGGGGGAGAAGATCCCCTGCTAGCTGGCACAATGGGGATCGGGGGGTGCGGGGGGCCGATCCGATGGTAGCATGTTACATTTTACACCCTGAATGTGGGTGTAACGTATCATGTTACCAATGGTGAACTTATCCTTTAACATCTTCTTACCTGGCTTATAGCAGATTAATGGCTGGGCAGGACACTTCTTGTTTTGACTGGGCATCATATAACATCCGGTCAAAAGGAGCTGGTCATGTGGCCGCATAGCTGCACAGGGACACAGCTGATGACATATCACTACATATCACTACACTGGCCCATTGCCAGTGGTCATGTGACCACTGTGACCAATGACAGCAGATCACATGTCAGTTGTATACAATGGATGGCTTCCTGTCATGCCATCCATTGTATACAATTATGTTGTTAGCTGTGACTGGTCAAAGCAGTCACATGATACAGACAGGGCCAATCACAGCCCATCTGTATCATGTGATCAGCTTTGCCCAATCACAGCTAATCACAACAAAAGACTGCATGAACCAGTTTCATTCAGTAACAATGATTGCAAATATCAATGAAATACATTGGTATTAGCAGTCATAATGTGTTAAAAAAAGACCAAAAAATCCTGGTCACTTGCCCAGAGTAGTTCAATGTTCCTATGGTAACACTGTATTGCTTTGGTCACAGTGTGTTGAAAATAAAAATTGTAAAAAAAAAAAATAATGTAAAAAAAATAATAGAAAAATTAAAAAAAAAATTATTATTATTTTTACATTTTTTACATACTGTCACCAGTCAGTGTCTCTGCCACACCAGTTATATAATAACGCTGTACTGGACTGGTGACAATATGTAAAAATATATATATATATTATTTTTTTTTTAATTTCTACATTTTCCAAAAAAATTGTAACAAAAAATTACAACCTCCAAAAACTCACCATGCCTCTTACTAAATACTTTAAACTGTCTATTTTCCAAAAATTGGTGATTTGGGGGGTATTTGTACTATCCTGGCATTTTCAGGCCTCAAGAAATAAGATGGGCCGTCAGTACATTAGGATTGATCGATTTTCATATACCTTGGTTTGTGGACTCTATAACTTTGCTACAGGCTAATAATATACACTAATTTGGGGTATTTTCACCAAAGAAATGTAGCAGAATACATTTTGACCTAAATGTATGAAGAAATGTTATTTATTTGCAAAATTTTATAACAAAATAGTTTTTTCAAAAATTTCAGGTTTTTTTTGTCCATTTAGAAAAAAATAAAAAACTTAGTGGTGATTAAATACCACCAAAAGAAAGTTCTATTTGTGTGAAAAAAAAAGATAATTTTTTTTATGGGTACAGTGTTGTACAACTGCGCAATTGTCATTCAAAGTGCAACAACACTGAAAACTGAAAATTGGCCTGGGTAGGAAGGGGGTGGTTAACCGCTTGCCGCCCTGCCACTGTGTATATACGTGTGCAGGGCGGCAGTGGAGCGTAAAACCACGTTTTAAAACTAGTTCCGCGCTCCCGACACTTTCGCCGGCAGGGGGCGCGCGTGCGCTCCCGCCGACCCGCGGGTGACACGATTTGATCCAGGAGGGATCAATCATTAGATTTCAGCCAGTGATTTCTGGCTGAAATCACATGATCGGTCCCTGTCCTATCCTGTCCTGTGTTGACATATACACAGGGCAGGATATGATGTCATTTTTCTCTGCCTGGACACATTCCGTTCCAGACAGAGAAGAAGACACAGTAAAAGTGAGTACACAAGCACTACACTACAGTTAGAACACACCTAGGACACATTTAACCCCCTGATCGCCCCCCCCCCCCAGTTAACCCCTTCACTGCCCTGTCACCAGTGTCACTGATCAGTGAAGCAATTTTTACTGATCAGTGTCGCTGGCGACTTCCGATAGAGTTAGCGCCCCTCCCAGATAGCGCCAGTTTGCCCGCCAGTACACCAGTAATCCCGTTTAACCCCTTGATAGCCCCCCCCCCAAGTTAACCCCTTCACTGCCCTGTCACCAGTGTCACTGATCAGTGAACCAATTTTTACTGATCACTGTATCAGTGTCGCTGGCGACTTCCGATAGAGTTAGCACCCCTCCCAGATAGCGCCAGTTTGCCTGCCAGTACACCAGTAATCCCGTTTAACCCCTTGATCGCCCCCCCAGTTAACCCCTTCACTGCCCTGTCGCCAGTGTCACTGATCAGTGAACCAATTTTTACTGATCACTGTATCAGTGTCGCTGGCGACTTCCGATAGTGTCAACGCCCCTCCCAGATAGCGCCAGACTGCCCACCAGTACACCAGTAATCCCGTTTAACCCCTTGATCGCCCCCCCCCAGTTAACCCCTTCACTGCCCTGTCACCAGTGTCACTGATCAGTGAACCGATTTTTACTGATCACTGTATCAGTGTCGGTGGCGACTTCCGATAGTGTTAGCGCCCCTCCCTGATAGCGCCAGATTGCCCGCCAGTACACCAGTAATCCCGTTTAACCCCTTGATCGCCCCCCAGTTAACCCCTTCACTGCCCTGTCACCAGTGTCACTGATCAGTGAACCAATTTTTACCGATCACTGTATCAGTGTCGCTGGCGACTTCTGATAGTGTTAGCGCCCCTCCCAGATAGCGCCAGATTGCCCGCTAGTACACCAGTAATCCCATTTAACCCCTTAATCTCCCCCCACCCAGTTAACCCCTTCACTGCCCTGTCACCAGTTTCACTGATCAGTGAACCAATTTTTACTGATCATAGTATCAGTGTCGCTGGCGACTTCCGATAGTGTTAGCGCCCCTCCCAGATAGCACCAGATTGCCCGCTAATACACCAATAATCCTGTCTAACCCCTTGATCACCCCCCCCCGAGTTGACCCCTTCACTGCCCTGTCACCAGTGTCATTGATCAGTGAACAGATTTTTACTGATCACTGTATCAGTGTCGCTGGCGACTTCCGATAGTGTTAGCGCCCCTCCCAGATAGCGCCAGTTTGCCCGCTAGTGCACCAGAAATCCCATTTAACCCCTTGATCACCCCCCTCCCCCCCAGTTAACCCCTTCACTGCCCTGTCACCAGTGTCATTGATTACAGTGAACAGATTTTTACTGATCACTGTATTAGTGTCACTGGTGACTTCCGATAGTGTTAGCGCCCCTCCTAGATAGCGCCAGTTTGCCCGCTAATGCACAGGATTTTTTTTACCAAAAACATGTAGCAGAATACATTTTGGCTTAAATTTATGACTAACTTTGAGTTTACGATATATTTTTTATAGCTGAAAGTAGAAAATATTGTTTTTTTTCAAAATTTTCCTGGTTTTTTTGTTTATAGCGCAAAAAATAAAAAGCGCACACGTGATCAAATACCACCAAAAGAAAGCTCTATTTGTGTGAAAAAAAGGACGTAAATTTCGTTTGGGTACAGCATTGCATGACCGCGCAATTATCATTTGAATTAGTGCAACGCTGTATAGCAAAAAAAGGCATAAATTACAGTTTCTATACCATAGTTTGTAGACGCTATAACTTTCACACAAAGCAATCAATATACACTTATTGGGATTTTTTTTTACCAAAAACATGTAGCAGAATGCATTTTGGCTTAAATTTATGACTAACTTTGAGTTTACAATATATTTTTTTATAGCTGAAAGTAGAAAATATTGGTTTTTTTTCAAAATTTTTGTGTTTTTTTTGTTTATAGCGCAAAAAATAAAAATTGCACAGGTGATCAAATACCACCAAAAGAAAGCTCTATTTGTGTGAAAAAAAGGACGTAAATTTCGTTTGGGTACAGCATTGCATGACCGCGCAATTATCATTTGAATTAGTGCAGCGCTGTATAGCAAAAAAAGGCATAAATTACAGTATCTATACCAGCAATGGGCAAACTACGGCCCGCGGGCCGTATACGGCCCGGCGGCCCTTTTAATCCGGCCCGCGGAGCGTGATAAAAAAAAAAAACAGCCAGGGCAGGATGTGTGTAGGCGGGGCAGCGTGACGAACGTGAGGGGAGCTAGGCTCCTCTCACAGTCCGCCCTGAAGACCGGAACGTCGCAGGAACACGGTGAGAGGAACGCGCGGAGCAAAGGTAAGTAAATTGACACAGGGGGGACTTGGCTTACTACTTGGGGGGGGTGAAATACTATATGAGGGATGAAATACTATATGAGGGATGAATTAATATGGGGGATGAATTAATATGGGGGATGAATTACTATATGGGGAATGAATTACTATAGGGGGATGAATTACTATGGGGGATGAATTACTATGGGGGATGAATTACTATGGGGGATGAATTACTATATGGGGGATTAATTACTATGCTTACTATGGGGGAATATTACTATACTTACTATGGATGGCATGGTAGTGGCTGGGCCGGCCAGCAGCTAGTGGGGGGCATAAAAGTTTTGTAAAATAAATTTTTATGCTTTTCTACCTTAAATTAATCTAAACATTTAATGTTACAAATTTTAATTTAATTTATATTAATTCACACATACACATCATTCATCTACTCTTGGTCCGGCCCCCGGGTCCAATATATGAACCCATTGCGGCCCTCAAGTCAAAAAGTTTGCCCACCCCTGATCTATACCATAGTTTGTAGACGCTATAACTTTCACACAAAGCAATCAATATACACTTATTGGGATTTTTTTTACCAAAAACATGTAGCAGAATACATTTTGGCTTAAATTTATGATTAACTTTGAGTTTATGATATATTTTTTATAGCTGAAAGTAGAAAATATTGTTTTTCAAAATTTTCCTGATTTTTTTGTTTATAGCGCAAAAAATAAAAAGCGCACAGGTGATAAAATACCACCAAAAGAAAGCTCTATTTGTGTGAAAAAAAGGACGTAAATTTTGTTTGGGTACAGCATTGCATGACCGCGCAATTATCATTTGAATTAGTGCAGCGCCAAACAGCAAAAAAAGGCCTGGTCATTAAGGGGGTAAATCCTCTGGGGCTCAAGTGGTTAAAGACTTTGTGTCTAGATCAAGGGGTCATTACTACCAGAACCCAATATGAGAATAGATGCAGCCTGGGCATGTGCGGCAATGTCTCAGAATTATACTCCCTGTTTGCAGACCAAGGCCCCAAACCTTCCTACCAAGTTTTATAACAGAAACAAAGAAAAATGCTTTATTTTCAAAAGTTTCAGTGTTTTTTTGTTTTATTTAGCCAAAAATAAAAAACACAGTGGTGATTAAATACCATCAAAAGAAAGCACTATTTGTGTGAAAAAAATGATAAAAATATTATATGGGTACAGTGTTGTATGACCGCAAAGTGCGACAGCGCTGAAAGCTGAAAATTGGCCTGGGCAGGAAGGGGGTAAAAGTGCCTGGTATTGAAGTGGTTAAGGGCATTTTTGCCAATGTTTCTGCAACAGTACAGGATAAAGTGTAAACACAATCCAATTCCTAACCTATTCTTCTGTGTTTGCCCAGGCATACTTGGCATACCTAAGGTGTTAGTCCATAACTGGTAGTGTCCAGTCCTGGTGAATCCCTTAGGGTGGCAGACAAAGTCTACATCCTGGAAAGAAGGATATTGGATGGACTTTTTAGGCACAAAAACTCAGTATATAAAGAAATAAAATCAATGTTCCTTTATTAACACATCACATCACTCTTTACCCTTACCCATGAGGAATATCATAACCAATATAGAGGATAGTCAAACTAATGAAGGCATTTTGTTTGTCTTTTTTAGGCCTATAAGACTCTTACGTATCACTGATGATGACAATACTTGTGGGCTAACTGTTGAGCTGTCTGCCTCCTATCTCCTAGTGAGGGACTATATACTGGCCGGAAGGGTCTATATATTCTTTCAAGTATAAAGGTAAAGTTCTTTTAGGGAAGTAAGCTCATGCCATAGTACCCCTATTATAGGAGGATGCCATTTGATTAATATATACATTATGGCCTTTCCTTTCTTTGTTTTGATACTAATAGCCTGAAGTTAGCAGAACTAGTACACAGAGTTTGTACTTTTGAGGAATCTCGTGGGTCTCTCGCCCGCCCATGGCCTGATTTCTGCATTCCCATACCTGACTTTTGGATGTCCTTCCCCTTGTGTGGACCTAAGGGAACAGTTGTGTGCCCTGGGAATTCCATTTCTGCACAAAGCGCACTGGTTAATTCTGTAAGTGGCGACTAACGTCTTGTACTGTCAGGGCTCCGGGGTGTGACCAGAGGTATGTGACTGACGCAGGGAAACGCAGGCTTCAGATATGTTATAAACAATAAGACAATTTATTAAAGACTAACAATACAAACATAAACGCAGTGCAATACTAAAACATAACACAGTGCAAACGAACAAAACCACCCACAGATAACAATATATACAATGCAAGCGTCCTCAGGCAGGCCGGGTCAATAACAATCGGGCAGGTAGGAACAGGGGGTCAGGCAGAGAATGGTCGGGGTCACAAGCCAGGGATGAAACAGGAGAAGTCAGCAGAGGTCTGGAATCAGGCAGGGTCAGCAACGAATCAGACAGAGACAGGGACAGGAACAGGAATGCAGGAACAAGATACAAGGTCCAGGAAAAACACACACCAAGGCAGAGACTGCAGGTCTGGCCATCCCTTAAATACACCTGCATGATCAACTTCAGGTGTTTGGCTGGCTGCAGGGTTGAGTCTCTGATTGCCGGGAGCACCCGCTGGCCAGCCCTGGTACTGCAGCCCACAAGGCAGGTGGGTTCCACCATTACTGGCAAGTCCATTCCTGACATGTACACTGTGGTTTGTTGAAATTATATATATACATACTGTCTAAGTCTGTTTATCATTCTCAGATATATTGCTAGACCCTGAAGAAGCGACCTTTTTGTCACGAAACATGTTGGGCGTTGCTTGCGCAGTTTGATTATCCCCTACCTTCCTGAAGAAATATCCTGTTCCTACCATTTGTACTGTACACATCCATTGTAATTTATCTTTCTGTGGTTGGTTGGTTATGGGATGTTAGCTGTGGGCTAATTGTGCAATGTAATTTTATAAAAGATACATTTTAGAGGTGATGTGTTAATAAAGGAACATTGATTTTATTTCTTGTGTACTGAGTTTTTGTGCCTAAAAAGTCCATCCAATATCCTTCTTTCCAATATTTAACCTTAGGGACGTGGCACTTTGATATAAGCTGGGTCTTGATTTTCTGCCACCCGATGGTCACCCCAATTTTTCAACATACAAAAGTCTACATCCTTCCAGATGACACAGACTCTGTGATTCCCATGCCCTTGAGCCCAGCTTTCCCTCTTTTATATCAACAGGGAAAGAAGACAGGAGCCAAAAAACCTGGGAAACCAGCACTTAACTCTTCCCTAACCTGGGTAGACTAACTCACTTGCTACTATTAAGCATTCCCCTAAAAGGCATCTGTCTACGCTCGCTTCCTCCGCTTTCTCTGTTGTGAGAGGAAGGGGAAGATTCTCAGATGTAAAAATAGGGAGTGTTCACTTTTGTGATCACTGTAATTGGTGATTATTTTTATATATATCTGTGGCCCTTTTGTAGATTTTTCCCTTCTTGTTTTGTGAAATTGTTTTCAGTAAGACACATATTAAAAAAACTGTTAAGATGTATTTGGAGCACTATGTGATAGAATAGAGACCTCAGCACCCCAGATCCTCACTTTTATGATGAAGCAATTACTGTATTAATAGGTTCAATGATTCAATGATCTTGTAAGGCAACCATAAATTATGCATTGACTTAGAGCATAATAGTACAGCATTAGTCTTAAGTAATATTATCTAGATTGCCTCTAATCCAGAGAAGCTTTCCAAAGTATTAATAAAACCTTAGTTTGTAATACTGTGAAAAATGGCATTCTCTTCCAAATCTAAAATAAGTCTACAGGATTATTATTATTATACAATATTTATATAGTGCCAAAAAGTTTGCTCAGCGCTGTACATTATAGTGGGAGACAGTACATGAGACAATACAGTAACAATACAATACACGAGGGGTTCGAGGGCCCTGCTCCTTGGAACTTACAATCTAGGAGGGAGGGGATAGTGGTACAGGAGGAAATGGCTGTGGGGGATGGAGTGGTAGGAGGAGTGGAGGAGATCGGCTGTTAGGTGAGGGCGGGGTAGGTTTCCCTGAAGAGATGGGTTTTCAGGGTGAGCTTAAAGGTGAGGAGGGTAGGTGACAGTCTGATGGATTGGGGTAGTGAGTTCCAGAGGATGGGGGAAGACCTGGAGAAGTCCTGGAGTCGGGCATGGGAGGAGGAGACCAGGGAGCTGGAGAGTAGGAGGTCTTATGAGGAGTGAAGAGTACGTGTTGCGTGGTATTTGGATATCAGGTCGGTGAGATAGTTTGGGGCAGTATTATGAATAGCTTTGTACATCAATGTTAGTAGTTTGAATTTTATGCGTTGGGCAATCGGAAGCCAGTGGAGGGAATGACAGAGGGGGGTGGCGGATATGGAGCGGTTGGTAAGGTGGATGAGTCTGGCCGCTGAGTTCAGGATAGACTGAAGCGGGGATAAGTTCTTTATGGAAATGGATCTGCTGCTGTGTGACAAGACAAATACATGAAGAATCCAAGGAAATCTATCTTAAGTGTATTATCAAATATCCTAATCCTACAGAGAATGTCTGTCTTTATAAGACCTTCCAAAACGTAAACAAAAATACATTGATGTCGAACGATGATTGCTATTCTTTTAAAAATAACTTTACTAGGTGGAAACAATGAGTTTCTTTTTAAAGGTTTTAAACCATTATCTTTCACATAGATAATTTCCCTTTCCTTATCGTACATTGAGGGACACATTATCGTAGTACGTCTTGAACATGTGGGTTATACTGCCGCCTTCAAGAGGTTTGAAAATGGGCAAAACAAAAAAAGAATGGTAAACCAGCCTCTGTATAACCCCAGCCTCCAACCATCACATCTTGGTGTTTTGATAGAGTTCTAGGAGTCTGAGCTCCTTTTTCTGCTTTGCTGTGGAACTCTCCAACTATATTTTTACTGAGATTTTTCTATTCAATCAAGGTTCAAGAAGTTGTCCGATTTTATTGTACATGGAATGTGACCAGAGACACTAAAAGGAGGAGAAAAGTGTTTTTGACCAGCTTTTGTTAAAGTGATTGAAAACCTTTATATATAACCAATGATCTTATTTGACACAGGTGATACATGTCATTGGATCGAATCCCAACCAAGGCACCACCTGCCTAGAGTTTGCATGTTCTCCCTGTGCCTTCGTGGGTTTCCTGCGGGTACTCTGGTTTCCTCCCACACTCCAAATACATACTGGTAGGTGAATTGACTCCTGTCTAAATTGGCCCTTGTATGTGTATGTATGACTGTAAGTTAGGGATCTTAGATTGTACACCCCTTGAGGGTTAGAGATTGATGTGAATGTACAATATATACAGTATGTAAAGTGCTGCATAAATTGACAGCGCTATATAAGTAATCTCTGTGGAATTTTTAATTATTTATTATAGGTAAACAAATTCCCCTACATAGGTTGTACTTGTTTATCTGTAGCACTCTCCTCTACAGCCTTCTGCAACACTCAGAATTTACACAACATCTGTCAGCATCTCCCAGCAGCAGAATTCAGGGGGTGTGGATCTGAATTCACACACTACACAGCTCAGGGAGAAGAACTCTAAGCCTGATTGAAGGGAAGATACACGCCCCCTCCTCACTCTACCCGGAGAACAAGCATAGCTGTGTGTCAGGGACCGCGGCTCCATGGTCCGCGATCGCGGCTCCGTCCCTCGCGCATGCGCAGTGGCGGCAGATTGCGCCGGGACACAGGCTCTAGGTCCCGGCGAGCCGCGGCTGACAGGACGCCGCGCATGCGCAGTAGGAGCCGCGGGCGCGCCTCAGGCGTCCAATGACAGCCGGGGGCGCGTCCTAGCCGGCCAATGACAGTGCAGGGCGCACTATTTAAAGATGCCCTGCACTGTCACAGATTGCCGCAAGGTCTTCCTGTGATCCTGAGTTCCTGCACCTATCTTGTGACCCTGATTGACCCTGACTATTCTGCCTGCTCCTGCGTTTGACCGGATTGTCCTGACTACTCTGCCTGCTCCTGCGTTTGACCCGGATTGTCCTGACTATTCTGCCTGCTCCTGCGTTTGACCCGGATTGCCCTGAACATTCTACGGATTGACTTCCCTGCTGACCCTGCGTGTGACCCGACTACTCTCGCCTACCGATTCTGTACCCCGCTTACCCTCACGGGCCCACGATCCGTTACTACCCTGCTGGGGCCGCCATCCTCTTCATATCTGGCTCTCCCGGTACCTGTCCCCAAAGGTCTCCTCAGCCACTGGCGGGCCTGCTCGGAGGTCGTGACCTGGCCCGGGACTGTTTCAAGTCCATCCCCACCATCAGGGGCTCTGGTGAAAGCACAGCCCGGGCTTAGACCCCACGCTCTGAGTAGGTCTGTCAGTTGGCAGCCTGAGGCACCACCTGGCGGATCATAACACTGTGGCTGTCAATCACAGGCTGTGTCTGGAAATCTCCTCTCTGACCACCTTCTTTTCTCTTGGTTTCTGGGACAAGTTGGCAGAAGTGACTCATTTAGATAACAGAAGAAACAGGCAGCAAAGAGAAATCACATTCAGAGCTTTGAATAGAGAAGTATACAGTATAGAAGGATGTACTTTGTTCACATTTCATGTCTGAGGTTTACAATCATCTTTAATATTTAGTCTTGTGAGTTTGTTTTCTTGGGAAGATCTCTGATGGTGGACAAAAGTACCGTCTGCCTATAATTTACCTGGTTCTGCTTTTCATTTGATTGAAGACTGAAAATCATTTTTTTTTTTTGCAGAGCATTTTGGGATGAAGTAATCATATGGAATTTGAGCACTTTATTGAACTAATTTATCACATGTTGCAAGTTTTATTCATTCATGTATTTGTTAGCACTATTTTGTACACAGTAAAGTTTATGAATTACACTTAGCACTGTTTTAAGTTCTACGTAGTACAGCATAGTTGTCACACCATCACAGAAATCTACAGTATGTTAGGTGTACTTCACATGGATCAACAGGTATCTGTGGGACGTTTCAGGTTTACCAAGAGAAAAGTACAGATGAACTTATAATTGGAGCTGAACTCTGGCATGCTGGACTGCTGCCTGATCTGGTAGAAATACACATGCACACCAAGATTCAAGTAAGACTACACATGCCTCTTATATTTAGACAATATTTACCCATCCCAGAGTTCAGATTTAAGAGCTGCCAAACATTTTTTTTAATGGAAGGTTTTCTTGGAAGGATTTATTTTACTTGTTATGACAAGCTGCTAATAAATAAGAAATATGGCTTTTTATTTATTCTTACAATATGTGTGTGGAAGCACGTGCCTAGAATATTATTGGCATATGCACTTGGGATTTATATTTGATAATTCAAGGATTAATGTGCTGTGGTGTGCCTGCTTTCTTGGTTTGTGGTGCTTCCCGTAGATGGAATATATATAGGCAGTGGGGGGTTGGGTCTAGGTTTGTTGATCGTGGGAGTTGGATAGAGACCGTACACATTGAGATGTAGTCATTGCACCAAGAGTGGGGTTGCCCCATAGCAGAACCCCCCTGAAATGGAACTTGAAGTTGAAGCCATAACTTTACCTGTTGAGAACTAACACAACCTAAAGCCTATGAACATGAAAGCACTGCCCAAGTACAACATAGTCATTACACAAAACTTAAAAATGGGAGAAAGAGTACTGCCATGTTTACTGACATGCACCTCGTTTATGTAACTGTAGCACTCCCTGGCCCCCAAAAGCATGGTGGTACCCCCAGAGACAGGGTGGGCTGACATTTCCATCAGGGGCAATATTAAAACATGTAGACAGATGGGCGCCAGTCACTTTTAGGTGAAACACAAAAGGGAATTTAGTAAAGTAGAACTATTGTACTCAACTACAAACTGCATAGGAAAAGGATCCTTAAGTTAAGACCAACACTCCAGTGTTACCATTCTTTACACAGAGGCAGATCTCCATAGCTGGTGAAAGGTTCCGTGAAGCAAGTGAGGCTCCCTCTGGCAGCTCCGGCTGCAGCAGCTCTGTGATGTGGCTGGAGATTACATGCTATGGGCTTGTCTGTGTCTCCTCTCCCATGCAGACTGTCTGACTAGGCAGAGCCCTCCCCACCTTTATATCAGTGCAGGGAGAGAGGCAGAGCTCAGCAAAAAATGTGGTAAACAGTTTCCCTCCTGGCTGGGGCAGCAGTTGTCTCATTAACCAGCATTTCAACCTGCTTACAAAATGTATTGTGAAGATGTGATGGAAGTAATGTTCCCAATGCCTTTTTTTCAGTAAAAAAAGTTCTGATCTAGCAATAACGTCTGGTCTCATTTACTTGTTAAGAGGGTAAAAATGTGCTCTTACAGTTAATGGGAATAAGAAACCTTCATATTCACCCTCTGTGCAGTGAACTGTGAAAAGTAAAATGAAGGAGGGGCAGCCAGCTTAGGAGAGGAGGCAGTGGTGACTGGGAGACAGAGAACAGGAGAGCTAGACTGGTATCTGCATAGTTTGACCTTCTGAGGGGCAGGGTCCCTGTCTCTGGGCCTGCTGCATAACAGAGCCATCCTAGGGATCTGGCCTAGACCTTGGTATGTGAGGTCTCATGGAGTATACATCAGTTTTCCTACATGCCTTCGAGTTGAAGAGAGTAAAGTGTATTGTGTAACGCAGGGCATAAAATTTCGAGTCTAGGATTACTAGCCAGGCACAAACCTTACCCTCCACCAGTTGCCCCACCCAACCTTTCTTAGGTGCACCTCCAACCCCACCCCTGGCCTGCCCCCCAACCCCGCCCCCAGCCCTGCCCAACCACGCCCCCGTAAAGCTTATGAAATTACATTTTTCTTTAGAATAAAGAGTCAAAAATATAAAACTGTGCACAGTAATGTATATCCCAGCTCCCCTGTACTCCATTATAGTGATATGACATGTACACAGTAATCATTACTGTATACAGTCAGACCCATAAATATTGAGACATCTACACAATTCTAACATTTTTGGCTCTATATACCACCACAATGGATTTGAAATGAAACAAACAAGATGTGCTTTAACTGCAGACTGTCAGCTTTAATTTGAGGGTATTTACATCCAAATCAGGTGAACGGTGTAGGAATTACAACAGTTTGCAAATGTACCTCCCACTTGTTAAGGGACCAAATGTAATGGGACAGAATAATAATCATAAATCAAACTTTCACTTTTTAATACTTGCTTGCAAATCCTTTGCAGTCAATTACAGCCTGAAGTCTGGAACGCACAGACATCACCAGACGCTGAGTTTCATCCCTGGTGATGCTCTGCCAGACCTCTACTGCAACTGTCTTCAGTTCCTGCTTGTTCTTGGGGCATTTTCCCTTCAGTTTTGTCTTCAGCAAGTGAAATGCATGCTCAATCGGATTCAGGTCAGGTGATTGACTTGGCCATTGCATAACATTCCACTTGTTTCCCTTAAAAAACTCTTTGGTTGCTTTTGCAGTATGCTTTGGGTCATTGTCCATCTGCACTGTGAAGCGGCGTCCAATGAGTTCTGAAGCATTTGGCTGAATATGAGCAGATAATATTGCCCGAAACACTTCAGAATTCATCCTGCTGCTTTTGTCAGCAGTCACATCATCAATAAATACAAGAGAAGCAGTTCCATTGGCAGCCATACATGCCCACGCCATGACACTAACACCACCATGCTTCACTGATGAGGTGGTATGCTTAGGATAATGAGCAGTTCCTTTCCTTCTCCATACTCTTCTCTTCCCATCACTCTGGTACAAGTTGATGTTGGTCTCATCTGTCCATAGGATGTTGTTCCAGAACTGTGAAGGCTTTTTTAGATGTTGTTGGGCAAACTCTAATCTGGCCTTCCTGTTTTTGAGGCTCACCAATGGTTTACATCTTGTGGTGAACCCTCTGTATTCACTCTGGTGAAGTCTTCTCTTGATTGTTGACTTTGACACACATACACCTACCTCCTGGAGAGTGTTCTTGATCTGGCCAACTGTTGTGAAGGGTGTTTTCTTCACCAGGGAAAGAATTCTTCGGTCATCCACCACAGTTGTTTTCCGTGGTCTTCCGGGTCTTTTGGTGTTGCTGAGCTCACCGGTGCGTTCCTTCTTTTTAAGAATGTTCCAAACAGTTGTTTTGGCCATGCCTAATGTTTTTTCTATCTCTCTGATGGGTTTGTTTTGTTTTTTCAGCCTAATGATGGCTTGCTTCACTGATAGTGACAGCTCTTTGGATCTCATCTTGAGAGTTGACAGCAACAGATTCCAAATGCAAATAGCACACTTGAAATGAACTCTGGATCTTTCATCTGCTCATTGTAATCGGGATAATGAGGGAATAACACACACATGCCCATGGAACAGCTGAGAAGCCAATTGTCCTATTACTTTTGGTCCCTTAACAAGTGAGAGGCACATATGCAAACTGTTGTAATTCCTACACCGTTCACCTGATTTGGATGTAAATACAATCAAATTAAAGCTGACAGTCTGCAGTTAAAGCACATCTTGTTCGTTTCATTTCAAATCCATTGTGGTGGTGTATAGAGCCAAAAATGTTAGAATTGTGTCAATGTCCCAATATTTATGGACCTGACTGTACATGTCATATCACTATAATGGAGTACAGGGGAGCTGGGATATACATTACTCAGTAATGTATATCCCAGCTCCCCTTTATTCCATTATAGTGATATGACATGTACAGTGAGGAACAGAAGTATTTGAACACCCTGCGATTTTGCAAGTTCTCCCACTTAGAAATCATGGAGGGGTCTGAAATTCACATTGTAGGTGCATTCCCACTCTGAGAGACAGAATTTAAAAAAAATTCAGGAAATCACATTGAATGATTTTTAAAGAATTTATTTGTCTTGCACTGCTGAACATAAGTATTTGAACACCTGAGAAAATCAGTGTTAATATTTGGTACAGAAGCCTTTGTTTGCAATTACAGAAGTCAAACGTTTCCTGTAGTTCTTGACCAGGTTTGCACACACTGCAACAGGGATTTTGGCCCACTCCTCCACACAGATCTCCTCTAGATCTGTCAGGTTTCAGGGCTGTCACTGAGCAACACGGAATTTCAGCTCCCTCCAAAGATGTTCTATTGGATTTAGGTCTGGAGACTGGCTAGGCTACTTCAGAACCTTGATATGCTTCTTACGGAGCCACTCCTTGGTTAACTTGACTGTGTGCTTTGGGTCGTTGTCATGTTGGAAGACCCAGCCACGACCCATCTTCAATGCTCTGACTGAGAGAAGGAGGTTGTTGCTCAAAATCTCACAATAAATGGCCCCATTCATCCTCTCCTTAATACAGTACAGTCGTCCTGTTCCCTTCGCAGAAAAGCACCCCCAAAGCATGATGTTACCACCCCCATGCTTCACAGTAGGGATGGTGTTCTTGGGATGCAACTCATCCTTCTTTTTCCTCCAAACACGACGAGTGAAGTTTAGGCCAAAAAGTTCTACTTTGGTCTCATCTGACCACATGACTTTCTCCCATGCCTCCTCTGGATCAGCCAGATGGTCATTGGCAAACTTCAGACGGGCCTGGACATGTGATGACTTGAGCAGGGGAACCTTCCGTGCAATGCATGATTTGAGACCATGACGGCGTAGTGTTCTACTGACAGTGACCTTTGAAACTGTGGTCCCAGCTCTCTTAATGTCATTGACCAGCTCCTCCCTTGTAGTTCTGGGCTGATTTCTTATCTTTCTTATCATCAGTGATACCCCACGAGGTGAGATCTTGCATGGAGCCCCAGTCCGAGGGAGACTGACAGTTGTCTTTAGCCTCTTCCATTTTCTAACAATTGCTCCAACAGTTGATCTATTTTCAGCAAGCTGCTTGGCAATTGCTCCGTAGCCCTTTCCAGCCTTGTGGAGGTCCACAATTTTGCCTCTGGTGTCTTTTGACAGCTCTTTGGTCTTGCCCATGGTAGTAGTTGGCATCTCACTGACTGTGGGGTGGACAGGTGTCTTTAAAGAGCTCAGACAGGTGCTACTAAGTTAGATTAAGGAGTGGAGTAGAGGTGGACTTTTTAAAGGCACAGTAACAGGTCTTTGAGAGCCAGAGTTCTTGCTGTTTCTTCAAATACTTATATTCAGCAGTGCAAGACAAATAAATTCTTTAAAAATCATACAATGTGATTTCCTGAATTTTGTTTTAAAATTCTGTCTTTCAGCATGAGAATGCACCTACAATGTGAATTTCAGACGCCTCCATGATTTCTAAGTGGGAGAACTTGCAAAATCGCAGGGTGTTCAAATACTTCTGTTCCTCACTGTATACAGTACTTACTCTTCCAGTCCCACGCGGTGGTAGAGAGGGTGTCTCCTCTCAGCGGAGGAGAGCGGACCTCTCCTGCACCTGTCCCCTCAGCAGCGGTGCCGAAGAAGCTGGAAACTGGAAACGGAACTCGGCTTCACAATGAGGCTTGGAGCGCAGCCGCTCCATCATCTGTGCTTGCCGCTTGAGAATTTTTCCTCACATTTGGCGAACGGCTTTTTCAAGCCCTGGTGTAATGTATGTTAAAAAGCCAGTGGAGAGCATTCATGCTAAACATGGTATCTTTCAAACTATCTCTGCAACCAGTGCTGGGATAGGTGTCATTGGCAAGTGAAAAGAAGTTATTCTTCTGTGTGGGGCCCGGTGTGGAAGTATGACCTTTGGCCATGAGGGCCGCTAACTCACAAAGTAAAACCATCATGCTAAAACTTGGCAAAAGTAAATTATATAAAATTTGCAGCATGCAGTTCCCATGCTAACAGGTGTTTAGGTGTAAAGGCTGTCCAATGTGTATAGGATGCACAATTCACAAATCTGCTCTGAGAGCATGAGCATTATCGATTACAGTACTGGGACAGGGAAGTGTTGATCAATAGTGTGAGAGCAGCTCCAGCGTATTGTTAACACAAAGCAGACTTTCCGTTACAAAACACATACATTATACAAATAACAACAAATGCCATATGCTGACTGCATAACAAGCACAGTAAAATAATGAAGCTTCAACTGTGCTTTAAAAAAAAAATCACATGTAATATTTTATTATTCTTGGAATGAATATTAGCTGTAATTCAACAACAATTCTGGCTTGTGAAGTTAACATTAGATGCCGCTGTTCAAAAACCAGGCATTATGAAAAAGTTATGTCTTTTATTTTGCAACCAACAGCCATTCCCCAACAGTAAAACTGTAGTGTTTGATTTGGTGATCACTTTTGGTGATTTATTTTGTGTTGTGATACTCCTTGAGAGGAACAAGTTATGTTAATCAATCACTATTATGGGGTGCAATAAATCTGCAAGGCTGAAGGATCCATCACCATTAGAGACTTTGCTGTCTTCCATTGAAAGGGAACACAAGTTACATGGAGTTATAGTCATCTGCCTTGCTTGTGTGAGCAAGAACTGATCTGACAAGGAGAAATGTTCACTGAATATTTACTTTGAGGCTGGTAGGAAATATTAAAGAGGAACTTTAAAGTGATTAAAAGTCAGCAGCTACAAATACTGTAATATTGCTTTTAAGAAATAGACACTTTCCAGCCTATGGAGTCCAGCACTGTCTTCACTGAAGCCGATTCTTCGCCCGGCTTTGGATCACTGGCACTACCATCTTGGATGTGGGAGCAGGATGAGACTTCCTGATATTTCACAGTTGGCACCACTGCGCATGCACAAGTTTGTGCAGGTTATCAGACTGGTTCTGCTGCCTCCTAGGAGGTGTAACATGTGCTAGGAGGCTATGGGTGGGGGAAGCTGATGAAATTCTTGCTTAGGACAGAATTGTGGAAGTGGAAGCACATACCTGGCAGAAAAAGGTACCTGCTCCCAGAATAAAAAAAAAAAAAGCAACCAAATATGTTCAAATTAGAGGGGAGAGGCAGATGAACAGTAATTGCACTTTTAAGTTAAAGTCCATGTTAAGGGAATTTTCTTCAACCTGCTTTTCTTTAACTAGATCTGTAAGTGCGTGCATAGATTTCAGAGAGGTGAAAGTTTATGGCCCAAATGAATATATTTAAAGTGTTTTTGCATGCCTTTCAACTGTCACTTATTTGGGGTGACTGTCAGTCTTTAGGAACCAAATTCCTCTGTTCCATTTTCCTCTCCAGTTGTCCCTGGTTTTATTTTAGTACCAGTTCACACTGCTGCAGTGAAAATCTGGTGCGGTTTCAAAGTGCAATTCCTGCTGTGACTGGTGCGAATTGAGTGCGATTTCTGAGGGGACTGATCATAGCAGGAGATGAAATTCACACGACATCCGCATTAAACTCGCACAGGACCCTTTTTTCAACCGCTTCAAATTTGCACCGCATATATGTGAACAGGCCTCTTTGGAAATAATGCTTTTTGACATTACATGCGAATCTATGCTTTTCTGAACATATCTGATCCGCATAGAATTCACAGCAGTGTGAACCGGCACTTAAAGTGAGTCTAATTTGTTTTTTAAATAACAAACATATCTATACTTAGCTACCGTCAGTGCTGTATTTAGGTTTTGTGCTGCCCTAGGCAACACAAAAATCGGATGCCCCCTCCCCGGCAGAGAGAGAGAGCCTGACACCGACCAACACCAGACCCCCCCAACCCCCCCTCCAAGATCCTGACAGTGACCAACAACACCCCTGCCCCATTCCCCCCCCCCCCACCTGAGAGAGCCTTCCACTAACATTCCCCCCCCCCCCCATGGCAACAGAGAGGCACTCACCTTCACAGCTCCGGACATCCCCGAGAACAACAGTTGGTCTCTGCATACACCATCAAGCAGCCCGCAGCCTCTCTCAGATCCTACCTGGTCCCCATGCCGCATATGTCCCTTCTTCTTGGGGGCAGTGCTGCCCCCAGGGCTGCTGTTAGAAACCACAGGGCCCCATGCAACCAACTTGACAGGGCCCCCTCCCCACAAAAAAACACAGGTTAATATGCTTCAGTTATGAATGAACACAGTGAGTGATCAGTACTGATTACGCATTGTGTTCATTCAGGAAGGAAAGGGGCTGGTAAATGTGTCATAATTTCAGTGCTGTCCCCCTAAAAAATGCCACCCTAGGCAAATGCCTTGTTTGCCTTGTGGTAAATACTCCCCTGCCTACTGTGTGTAGTTGGTTTGCACAGAGCAGCCCAGATCCTCCACTTCTTGGGTCCCCCGCAGGCTCTCCTGGCTCCTCTCTTCTTTTGGGTGCCCCCACAGCAAGTAGCTTGCTATGGGGGCACCCACTGCTCCATGTCTCCATTCACACAAGGAGCCGTGACTCAGCCCCACCCTCTCTCTCTTCTCATTGGCTCACTTACTGTGATTGACAGCACCAGGAGCCAGTGGCTCCCGCTGCTGTCTCAGCCAATGAGAAGAGGGAGTCCCGGGATAGCTGAGACTCCATTGCACATCACTGGATTGAGAGGGGGCTTAGGTAAGTATTAGGGGGGCTTGGGGGGATACTGCACACAGAAGGTTTTTTACCTTCATGCACAGAATGCATGAAGGTAAAAAACCTTCAGCCTTTACAACCACTTTAAGATATCTATCAAAATGTACTATCTACCTTCTTCTCACCACTTCCTGATGGCCCTTTGAGTGAGCGTAAATCAGGAGCGTCCCTAGGGTTGGTGTCACCCAATGCGGTAACACTTGGTGACACCCCCTCCAACGATCCCCGCAGAATGGATAGGATCTGTGGATTGAGCATAATGGATTGGAGACCAATCCATTATGCTCCCCAATCTGCAGATCCGATCTATCCTGCGGGGATCATCGGCTTGCTTTACAACTTACCTTTTTGTGGAGCGGGTCCGTTGTCAACCCGTATAGGTTGCATGCTGACGATCCCAGTAAGATGGATCGGATCTGCGGATTGGGGAGGATAATGGATCGGACTCCGATCCATTATGCTCAATCCGCAGATCCGATCCATCCTGCGGGGATCGTCAGTTTGCTTTACAACTTACTTTTTTTGTGGAGCGGGTCCGGTGTCACCCCGTGCGGTAGGTGTCACCCGGTATGGCGCGTACCCCCCACACCTGCCTAGGGACGCCCCTGGCATAAATGCTAGGAGGCGGAGCAGTTGCTCTATCATGTGGTCGCTATCACAGTGGTCAGATGATTGGGAGCCCATCCTGTTGGCTCCCAATCAGAAGCCATGACTGAGAACTGTCAGAGACAGCTTGGTCAGTGTGCTGGGAGCATGCAGAACAGATCATTGGATTTCTGTGAATGCATATGTGGCAGCTGAGAGGTAAAATCCACTGTTCTTGCATAACACATATACGTGTTACAACAAGGGGTTAACTACCAAAGGTGTTATTCTGCCCTGAAACCTTCCTCCTGTCTCTTAAGGCTCATTCACACTGCCTCCTAATTCCAGTTTTAGGCAAAAATCCTGCTTCCTGCTGCTGGGTTCACAGATGATTGCAGGCAGTTTCGAATGCTCAGCCCATCCAAAGCAATGAGAGACTGATAGCTGTCCAGGAGTGCTCAAGTGTCATTGAATATGGATTGAGCGATTATCTGCAGTTAGGAACAGATGATCACTCCAGAATGCAAGCTGTTTGTGTCCAAGAGTGATTATCTGTCCCTATTCTCAGGTAATCACTCCATATGTGATTACATCTGTATACCAATGGACAGCTGCAGCCACTGACACTCTGCCATTGATATGTATGTGCTGACTACTATCAACTGACAACTATCTACAATCATTATTTCTAGTTTTTGCTATTTTGAAAATCCAGTATTAAGGTATTGGTGGAAAAAAAGCAATTGCATGTTTACCAATAATTTTAGACATATAGTTTCTTAATAGCATTAAAGCAAATAAAAGAAAGTGATCTTCTTTCCCTAACAAAGTAGCTACAAGGTTGCTTTCATGCTGATCTGTTTGTTCAGTAAAAAAAAGGGGATGAAAACTGCATCCCTTTAAATCCTATGTAGCTCTTCACACTGGTCTGTTGCACTTCAGTTGTGGCTAAAAATCCTGCTTGCTGCATTTTTGGTAATAACAAATGCACCAAAAACGCATCCCCCCATTGAAATGAATGAAACCGCATCAAACTTGCATGAAACACGCATGAAAAATGCAACACACCTGTGGGAAGATCTCAAGCCTGGGTTCATAGAATCGCATGACAAGGGAAATCATATTATATTAAATGGAACCCTTTTAATCAACTCAGCACAGTGCAATTTTGGAAAAGGTTCCTGGTGGACTTCAGTGCAATTCCAGCCCCATAGACCTCTTCTATCTCACAGAAGTCACATCAGCATAGATTAGAAGCATTCCTATGCGACTTTGATGGATTCAGTGGGATTTTTATAACCTTTACCTCTCCTCCCTGGTCATCTCTCACCCATCAATTTTGATAAAGCTGCAATTTTGGAGCCTTTCTTCAATCGATCACGCAACTCTTTTTTATATCAATTGACTGACCCTGCCTTCAACCAATCAACCATTCCTTCGATCGATCAACCCTTCCTTTGACCGATTGACCCTTCCTTTGATTGATGGACCCTTCTTTAAATTGATCAACCTACCCTTCCTTTGATCAATTGACCCTTACTTTGATTAATCGATCAACTCTTCCTTCAATCGATCATCATTTCTTTCGATAGATCAACCCTTCCTTCGATTGATCAATCCTTCCTCCCTTTGATCAATTTATCCTTACTTTAATCACTTTTCCCTTCCTTTGATTGATCAACCCTTCCTTTGATTGATCCTTCCTTTCTTCCTTTGATTGATCCTTACTTCTATCCTTGATCGATCCATACTTCAATCATTCTATCCTTCCTTCAATAGAACGATCGATTGAAGAAAGTATTAATTAATCAAGGATTGAGGAAGGAAGGATAGAGCGATCAATCGATCGATCAAATGAAAGATCAAAACTGTTTCAGCGTGAACCTATCCTTTATAAAGCAAGGATGACCGAGGAGGAGATGTGAGGGTTAAAAAAACACTATTCCATCAAAGTTGCTTAGGAATGTTTCTTATCTGTGCTGTTTGCTGATACGACTTCTATGAGATAACATAGAAGTCTGGGTCTGAAATCGTCTTGAGGTTGGAATATAATGTGATTTCCCATATCATGCAATTCTGTGAACACAAGCTTGAGAACTTCTAAAGTCTCACTGAAATTGCATCAAAGTTTCATCAATATTCGCACTGGAAATTGTATAAAAATTGCATTAGAGTAGTGGGAAGTGATATGGGGAAAACGCAATGCAAATGCGTCAAAAACTCATCAAAAACATATACCTTATTTTTCGCTCCATAAGACGCACTTTTTCCCCCCAAAAAATGGGGGGAAATTTCTGTGCATCTTATGGAGCAAATATGGAGCGGCCAGTATTGCCTCCGTCGCCAGCGCCGTGTTAGAATACCAGGCCAGCCGCTCAGGCTCTTCTGTGCAGCAGAACCTGCTCCTAGGTCCTACCTGTTCCTTGATTGGTGTCCTCACCACCGCTGGTTTCACCGGCCGTCTTCTCTCCCTGGCACCGGCATCTTCAGTGTGGGCAACCGGCTGTGACAGCTTGCAGCTTCACAGCCGAGTGCCCACTGTGCATGCGTGAGAAGCGCTGCGCTTTGTGAATGGCCCCATAGTCTTCTTTGACCTGTCACGTGTCCCAGAAGATTGCCTAGGCAATCGCAATGGAAGTGGGAGCGGGTACCTGTCAAATTCGGGTACCCGCTCCCCCCAGGTCTGCAGTCTCTGGTCATCTCCTGTAGTACATCCGCAGTCTCCAGTCATCTCCTGTACTATGTCTTCAGTCTCTGGTCATCTCCTGTAGTATGTCTGCAGTCTCTGGTCATCTTCTGTAGCATGTCTGCAGTCTCTGGTCATCTCCTGTAGTACATCCGCAGTGTCTGTTCATCTCCTGTACTATGTCTGCAGTCTCTGGTCATCTCCTGTACTATGTCCACAGTCTCTGGTTATCTCCTGTACTATGTCCACAGTCTCTGGTCATCTCCTGTACTATGTTTGAAGTCTCTGGTCATCTCTTGTAGTACATCTGCAGTCTCTGGTCATCTCCTGTACAATGTCCACAGTCTCTGGTCATCTCCTATACTGTGTCTGCAGTCTCTGGCCATCTCCTGTAGTACATGTGCAGTCTCTGGTCATCTCCTGTAGTATGTCTGCAGTCTCTGGTTATCTCCTGTAGTATGTCTGCAGTCTCTGGTCATCTCCTGTAGTATGTCTGCAGTCTCTGGTCATCTCCTGTAGTATGTCTGCAGTCTCTGGTCATCTCCTGTAGTATGTCTGCAGTCTCTGGTCATCTCCTGTAGTATATCCACAGTCTCTGGTCATCTCCTGTACTATGTCTGCAGTCTTTGCTCATCTCCTGTAGTACATCCGCAGTCTCTGGTCATCTCCTGTAGTACATCCGCAGTCTCTGGTCATCTCCTTTACTATGTCTGCAGTCTCTGGTCATCTCCTGTAGTACATCCGCAGTCTCTTGTCATCTCCTGTAGTACGTCTGCAGTCTCTGGTCATCTCCTGTAGTACGTCTGCAGTCTCTGGTCATCTTCTGTAGTATGACTGCAGTCTCTGGTCATCTCCTGTAGTATGTTTGCAGTCTCTGGTCATCTCCTGTAGTATGTCTGCAGTCTCTGGTCATCTCCTGTAGTATGTCTGCAGTCTCTGGTCATCTCCTGTAGTATGTCTGCAGTCTCTGGTCATCTCCTGTAGTATGTCTGCAGTCTCTGGTCATCTCCTGTAGTATGTCTGCAGTCTCTGGTCATCTCCTGTACTATGTCTGCAGTCTCTGGTCATCTCCTGTACTATGTCTGCAGTCTCTGCTCATCTCCTGTACTATGTCTGCAGTCTCTGCTCATCTCCTGTACTATGTCTGCAGTCTCTGCTCATCTCCTGTACTATGTCTGCAGTCTGTGCTCATCTCCTGTAGTACATCTGCAGTCTCTGGTCATCTCCTGTAGTACATCTGCAGTCTCTGGTCATCTCCTGTACTATGTCTGCAGTCTCTGGTCATCTCCTGAAAATTAAAATTGACCATGATGTCATCGTCAGCAAGTACATAACCTGTATATAGCACTGTTTTGTGGTAAGGTTCCTTCCAGACCACCCTTGTCAATTCCTGGCCATATGGATATGCTGGGAAAATTCCAGAGTTTTATTGCTGCATGTGCAGATCCTACTTTAGTTCACCTTTATACATGCTTCCCAAAAAGGTCAGCTGGCACCGTTATATTATAATATTGTGCTCCTGTCCCCTAACAAACACCCACCTCTTCAGCTGCTGACACCATTGTCCTCCCGATCCTGCAGATTACACCCAGAACCAGATGCATGGCCTAGAAATCAAACTCTCCTGGCCTCCCTCACCACCTGCACATGTGCAGTCTGTATTTCTTTACTCGCAAAAACACTGAGCTGCAAGAGAGCATGGACTGCATATACACAAGTGGGGAGGGAGGCTGAAAGTTCCCGATGCCATCAGGATGCTAGACAGCTGGAGCATGGAGAAGACACTGTGAGGACTGGTCTAGCGGGGGGGGAAGTAGATCTGTTTTTCTATGTCCCGTAGACCTAAACAAAGGTAGTGCCCCTCTAGATAGCTAGGTGGAGCTAGCTATTTTGTTTTAAGAGAGGTCATCTTAGGTCAGGGCTGAGAGCTCTGCATATCAGTTCCCTGATACCAACCCCTGCTCTAGAGACTTGAGAAGCTTCTAGAAGGCAGTAGGTGGGGATAAGGAGGGGCTGATCAGCATACTTAAGGATCCTGGCCAATCCCTAGGCAGGAGGCGTGGTATGGTGTCAAGACAGCCCTTAAGTATGACTGAGCCTGCTCAGCAGCAGCAGATTTCGAGTGGATGATTGAGTGAAAAGCTGGGATGCAGGAACCTGGGAGGGGGTCCAGTGGGAGGGAGCCTACCTCCAGACTGGATTTGAAAGGAGGATCTCTCAACCTCAGTAGCACCCTGAGAGAGGACCACCTGTGCAGCAGGGAAGGAGCTAGCACAGCGGAAGGCCTGAAGGCAGCTGCCAACAAAACAAGCTTGCAGAAGAGGAAGAGTGAGTAGTCCTACACCCTCTGGGCCAGATAAGAGGAGAGGACATTCGGATGGGAAACCTGACTAGCCCCTATCTGGGACTGTTTGATTTAAAGGGACAGATTATGGGTCCCCTTTTGCCAGGGATTCCCTCAGGCAGCTGGATGAGAAGAGGATTCATCTGGGGTCTGGGGTGGTTCACCAGGAGAGGCTGGAGAGCTCTCCAAGAAGAAATCTTTGCTGTATAGAGACTTGTACATAGTTGCTAAGAAGTTATCCTCAGTTGCAGATTCCTTGAGCATCCCACACACCCCTCAACCCCATAAAAGCTTAATACTCCCTAATGAAACATAAAAAACAGTCTCAAGAGCTGTTTACTGTCTCTAAAATACATGTAAGGGGGGGGGGGCGCACGTGTCCAAGATGGTGACCCATACGGATGCCTAACTAAAGAGCTCTGCTGCCAAAGTGAAGTTTTTATCTTGCCTAGCTGCCCTGTCCCTCCTGCTAGCCCAGAGGACACTTGCTCAGACTCCCCTGCGGATGATGATCAGAGGATGGCAGCACTCAGAGCCCTGAAGACAGAGCTACTTTGTAGCTACTTTTAGTGGGGTGGGAGCCCATGTGGTGGCAGTAGGCAATATGGCGACACAGACAGCAGACCCAAACCCAGCTCTCACTGAACAAGCCAATTTCGCAGCCCTTATGCAGGCCATTACAGGCTGCCAGAATGCCCTGTCCACCAAGATAGACTCCCTGCAGATATGTGTGGGTTTTCTGTGGAGAGACCTTAACAAAATTTGGGGCCTCATCACAGAAGCGGAGCGACTGCTGGCAACTCTGAAGATGTTCTCACAGATCATTTGGCCTGTTTGCCTACCCTCCAAACCAAAGTACAGGCGCTTGAATCTAGAGTAAAAGAGGCTGAGAATCACAACTGCTGCAACAACCTATGCATCCTGGGGCTGCCAGAGGGAACAGAAAGTAATGCCTCAAGGCTTTTACCGAATGTCTGATACAATCCCTGTTGCCACAGGCCACCTTCTCCACCTTCTTTGCAATGGAAAAGGCTAACAGGATGCCGTCCAACAGAGGCCTCCATGGGACATCACCTTTTGCACTTATTTTCTGCTGAACTTTCAGAATAGAGATTTGATACTCAGTGAGGCCTGCAAACTAGATGTTATCTGTGACGGAACGCGGTACCCGACCCCTTCCCTTCTCAGCAACTCATGACTGATGGACCAGCCAATCTCGCACTGCGCTGTCACGTGCGTAACAATGCCACTCTCAGCTGCGCCCTGCACAAAGATTTTCCAGCTCACGGGACTAAAATCTATGTGCCAGCAGCTTGAGAGCGATTGTTACTGGGTCAGGTTAATTACGCAATTAACCCTTCACACTGCCACCACCACCTTTTTACAGAGGAGGAAACTCACAAATCTTAGCAGCAACACTATGATATTAGCATAAGCGTCTGTAATACACACTGTCACCACAGACAGATATATTCAGAGTAATATTACATACAGTAGCACTCTTCAGAGACAGGGATTCTTTAGTTTGCATTAAAAGTGTAGCAGGCTCCTTGTACAAGAGGATTCAGAAGGAATCACATGATCAGCAGTCAGTCCTTTCTCTCTCCCCTATTTGTAAAACCTGGGCATTCTGCCAAGTTCATGACTCATCCACTACACAGCAAAGAACGCTGGGAGGGGGAGGAAGCAGGAAGTGAAGGGGAGAACAGAGAGACACGAGGCTGGAGAAAAGACAGGGACATGTGGAGCCCGTCCAAGCAGAGGAGGAGGCACTACAGCACTCAGCGCAGATAGAGGGACCCTGCTGTGTGTTCAGAGTCTGGTGAGCTGTCCCCCTGGAGAGAGTAAGACACACCATTTACACTTTGCATATAGACTGGGACATCCGCACCCCACTGCTGGGATCTCACCCATCCGGGGCCCTGTGCAAGCCACAGATCCCCCTGCCTGCTTTGCCCCTCACCACCAGTGTAATTGAGACTGTCTGCCCCGGGGACTGACACATACTGGGAGATTGCATCCTGCGACTGCCCCTGGTCTTGGGGTGCTTTGTGTTGCGTTTAGACACTGAGGTTGGACCCTCTCAGCCCAGAAACCTAGTAAAATTGGATGTAACCCACACCAGCTGAAACTCCAAAGAAGCCTTCAGTTGCTATTTAATTCATTGTAAGGACTAAAAGTGCACCAACTAGAGCTCCACCGTTACAAGGACTGAAGTGGGGGAATCTGGCTTAGTAGCCTTATTAGAGGTACCTCTTTATTACATTCTGTTCTGACTCAGGTGATTTTTGGCTAACGCCCCCCAGAAGCAGAATCATACCCCGGTGTGGGTAATACATTTCATTGATAGAGTATAAGTAAGTTTATTTGTTTGATATCAGTTGTATTCTGCTTAAAGTGCGACTCTGCCATCCGGAGACTATTGGCTGTGAAGCCCTCTAGTGGCAGACCAAATTTACTGCATTGCATAAAAGAAGAAAAGTAAGTTTTGAAGTTGAAAGGGGAACCCCACCCCTCTACACTGCAGTTCATTCTCCATAAAATTGTTCTTGTTTCATTTAACCCTGTGTCAGCAAATTTCTTGGTGGGGTATTTGCTATTCATTACCAGTTGTGCCAGAGGGATTGGGTTTGCTTAGGGTTGGATCTATTGAGCGCAGGACCCATAATATATTCCAGCTTGTCCCAAGGGGCAGTGCTACAAAAGCTTTAGATACAGTTTCAATACTTTTCAAAATAGGATTTATTACTAAAAAGGTCAAAATGGTGCAATTAAAATATTTGCAGAAAAAGATGTTACAAAGATATAAAGAGAACAATAAAACAACAGAGAAATAAAAGAAAGGTGTTCAGAAAGCAGAATACTTGCAATGTCCTTGGTTTTAGTCCAATTGTCCGAGCAAAAAGATTGCCTCCATGCTCTCAAGTCCATTACATGTTTCCTGATTGATGTTAAATGAGAGCTCTCTTCTCCAAACCTGTCAGATTTGTTCTATGATATTAAAGAGAACAAATGACCAATCATCCAGTTTGGGGATGGGTGCTAGGTGGTAACCAAGTTCCATACTAATATTAATAATTTCCAGTATGTACAGGTGGTATTCCAGCAACTGGCATATTAACATTTAGAATTATATTTCAAAGACAGGAATACCAAACACAGCGTACCCTTGTCACCCAGGAGGGAAGAGACTGCTTTCTTCTCTCACCTAGGTGCTAATATAGTCATGTATGGTCTTGTTTAAAGTAATATATCCAAATATATACCTAATATTAATGTTCCCAGTTCCTGCTGAACTTTATGAATTGTATGTGAAATTGTTACATGTGGAATGGACATTTTATGGTACGCTCTAGCCCTAATGGCCTACAGGTCATGACTGACTGAGTTATTGTTTTACGATTGGGCAGAGGAAAGTGGTTTTCAAAGCAGACCTGCATCAGACTAATTAGTGGTTTACAGACCTGGAGCTTCATCTGTGTTTTATTTATGATAAGAGGCCCTTTTGAGGTCCGTTCAACTTACAGCTATAAATTCCATTTCAAGAGGGAGGAGAGAGAAGACAAAATGGCTGAGGCCTAACAAGATGGCTGTCACGTACAGCGTCCATGTCTCTATTGTGCACAATCGTCACATTATCCACTGTGAGGCATCTAAACTCATGATCTTCCAGGACTTTTCAGTGGACACCCCAAAACTCTGCAAGTCCTTTGATGCAGTGGAGCAGTCTCTCCGCCAAAAGGGGGGTAAAATACAGTATGTTATTCCCAGACCGCTTGAGAATCCAGGATGGTGAGTCTGCTTGTTTCTTTACTACACCGGAGGGAACCTCACAATGGCTTAACACCCGAGAGTATGATTCTCTGTTTGACCCCTCTAATCCATGATCGCGCTGCGGGATATCTGGGCATTATTTGCACCCTGAGTGGGAAGACCCCCCTCAGTTACTGTACACAGTGTTTCTCAGGGACTACCCATCTATTCTGCCTTAGTCACCAGCCTGTGCCTTTTTGCCTTTCCCCTTACTGTTTAGCTGGTGCTGCTGCCTTGGGGCTCCAAGGCGGCTGAATGCTCAATGGTTTTCACTGCCTATCCTGTTATGGGCCATAGTGTATCTACATACCTGTCTGATAACCTTTATCCAATCCTGCATCAGTTTATACAAAAATTTTCAGCCTGGAAATCACTACCTCTCACTCTGGTTGGCAGAGTGAACCTTATTAAGATGAATTATCACCCCAAATTTTTATAAATGTATTTTTTGCCATACACCAGTGCCTATTCCTAACACCTTTTTGAAATTGGAAGAAGCTATCATATAATTTATATAGGCGGGATCCATCCTGAGATCAGCTAGGACTACTCTGCAGCTTCCCTTGACTGGTGGGGGGTTAGCTATGCCTTATTTTAAAAATTGCTATTGGGCTGTGGTGCTGGCAACGGTACAGTAGTGATTCACTCAAATCTAATCCAACCCAGTAGCTAATTTAGAGGTAACTTTGCTGGATTCCTACTCGGAGCTTAGCAACCTAGTGTGCAGATTACTTCGGTCCAGCCCCAATATTACCTCCCGCATGAAGACCACTGCTGTTGTTTGGAGGCAGGTCACTATGGCTATGAGTGCACCAGGGACTATTTGTCCCCATAACCCAATTTGGGGGAACCCTACTTTGGCTCATTTGCAGTCTATGCCGGACTCAAAGGTCTGGGCTAGATATGGTATTAGGACTCTGTGTCATATTATGCCTGAAGGCCATCTCCTTACCTTTGATGAGTTGAAACGTCAATTTCACCTACTCTCTTGGATGTCCTTCAGGTTTCTACGTCTCAGGCATGCGGTACAAGCGCAGTTCCCTGGCCCTATCACCTGGGCATCTCATTCAGTTTAGAGGATTTTAACTGCCAGAAACATTAATAGACCATTGTCTTCCATATACCTTAGAATCAAAGCTGGAGACAGTGCAAAATCTACTAACCTATATAATATGTGGCACTGTGACCTGCCTACCTTGACTAGTGATCATCAAATACATAAGATCTGGAAATGCAGGAAGTATCAAATATGTTCTTTATATTTCAATTTATATAACGCCAGCCTGTATGCCATGGCCAGTGATGGGACCAGAAAAGATGTAAGGATAGCTGCCATTTCTGTAGAACTGGACCAGCTATACAGATCTTTAAATGAGCAGTGCCCACATTCTTTTGGATGCCTCATTAAGGAGAATGGGTGCAAGCTCAGTCATGGTGGTAGTTTATGGAGTAGGAAGGCATGTTTCGAGGGTTACCCTCATTGTAAAGCCTTTCTACTTTTTGCAATAGTTGAGACTTTTTGCCATGGTATGAATTGCATTTTTAGCTTTGAGAACTGTACTTGCAATATCTGAATACAGAAAGCAGAGCCATTTTCTCTGGAGAAAATAGTCTGCAACTAACTGGTTTAGTATAAAGTATTGATTCATGTTTTTTATTATATTCACAGAAGCAAGGTTCTCCACGCTGTAGGTGGTGGAAAGAAACAGATACATGAGCATCAGATGTATTTATTTCCTATTCCTGGCTGTGTGAAAGATTGGTCCTAATACTGGATCTTACAATTTAGAGAACTCATGAACAACTCAGGGCAAGCAACCCCAACAAGTGCATGTTTAAAACTGAACACTGACAATTTATCACTGTGATGTAGCCAGACTGCATGTACAGTAATAAATCTGATCTCCAAAGATATGCTGGTAGGTTAATTGACTCCTCTCAAATTTGGGCCTAGTATGTATATGTTTGAATGTGAGTTAAGGACTTTAGATTGCAAGCCCCTTGAGGGCTAGGGACTGATGTGAATGTACAATATACAGTATATGTAAAGCGCTGTGTAAATTGCTAACGCTGTATATGTACCTGTAATAAATATATAAATATTCTACTCATTAAACTGGTAAGTGCTGAACCTAATCAGCAGTGCTCTTGCTACCACAGCAGTGGTCCTGATTAGTGCACTGTTCGGGGAGGGCGGCATATTGGACATTGATTGAACCGTGTGTGGAAGCTGTGGTTTGACTCTCTGGATTGCTGCAGCATAGATTATTTTAACCCTTGCTGCATTGCTGCAGCACTTACCAGTCAAATAAGATTATACAGTAATAAGTCATAAGGGTTCACTTGGGTTTTAATGCTGTTGCTACTGTTTCCAAGGGTTGAAACCCATCTTGCATACATACTGTATAACTTCACCCACAAGTATGGACCTACTGATATAGGGACGGATTTCCTCCTGTGTGTTCACTGGGACATGAAGTAAGCAGAATCTCTCCAGCACAGGGGCGGACTGACCATTTGGAAACTCGGGCACTGCCCGAGGGCCCGGGGTCAGTAGGGGGCCCCATGAGATGCCCCTGGTACATTTTTCATAGGCTTTTTTGAGTTTGGGCAAGGACACAGGGGCTCCATGATTCCCTATTGCCCGGGGGCCCCATGAGTTGTCAGTCCGCCCCTGCTCCAGCAGATGCACAGGGTGAATTAACAGCATTTTATTTAGTAGAGTAGAGAAGGGTTATTAACTTTGTTAGAATTTGGTTAAATTGTATGTGAAAATATTGTATAGCTGGGAATGCTAACACTTTTAGTTCATATGACTGATCTATGTTGTAGATGAAATACAGGAAGTGAACTACTGACTGGTGACCAGTGCTTGATAAATTAGGGCATTGTTGACTGTTGTCTTCCTAAGCTGGATGGGCTATTAAGTGACAGGCTTTAGACTGTTGATTCATCAAATGGTCTGGGCTTTCTATAAGTACACCCACACCACTGTTGGCTTCCTTGTTTTTCAGCACACGATAGTCTTATGCAATAAAAGAAGGTGGAATTGCATTTTCATATTTTAATGGTGTGAACGTTTAATGTATTTATTCATTATTTTCTTTAGGAATAGAATGTTGTCTCTATGTGTGTAAAGAATTGTTCTATTAATGTGGGAAGTGGTATTGTGATTTCATTGTCTATTTAATTTTACAATGACAATGAGGGCATTCTATTCTATTTCTTTTCTTTTCTAATATATGGGACTGTATGGCCGTGAGTGGGGAGTTCGAGAGACAAGGACATCTGCTGCAGCCATTGGAAAGCACCACCCACAACAGAGAAGAGGAGTAGGGATACTTAGGCTGTAGTCACCAAAGGCACAGCCTTGGCTAGGGTTGGGGAAAAATTATAACATATATCAAAGTGCCCTGGGGACAAAAGAAGGAGGGAAAGGGCCATGTTTAGGGTCAGTCTCAGGGGAATCTACAGGGAATGGGATGTGTCTGGTTAGGCTAAGAGAGAGGACACAGGTTGGTGCTACATGCAGACTGCTGCTGTGAAGAGAGGTGAACCCAAGCTGCAGGAGGACAGTGAGTGCTGGGGGTCTGTGATTGGAATTTGCAAGGACTTTGAGGCTACCATTGATTACCCGGACTGTGTTTCTGTGAACTGGGAGCCTGAGTGCAGAGCTGCTATGCGATCTCTGTTTCCTTTGTGACCTGACTGGCTGCTTGTGTGATTGACTTGGTTGCTTAGAGACCATGCTAAGAATTGGGGGAGAGACTACGACTGTGTTCTAATGAGTTCCTGGCTGTTGCTGACCCTGGAGGAGAGGAACAACTGGAGTGACTTTGGGATGCTAGTGCAAAGGGGGGGGGGATCTTTTTCTGGTCTTTGTGAAACTACCAGAAGTCCAAAGACCAACCACAGTGCTGAGAGGACTATTGGCCACTGCCTTTCTCTGTAGCTTGTTTGGTGGAATAGTACTGCCCCTTTTTCCTGGGATCACCTTTAACCCTTTCCTTTAGGAGTATCCTTGTCTATTTGGGATAACAAAACCATGGTTGTTGTTTCTCAACCATTTTCGTAACTGTTTTATCTCAAGTTTTTACATTTTTTCTTATTAAAGCCCATTGTAAGCTGAAAGGCGTATCAGTGTGTATTGGATCAGTTCTTGGCAGGTCATTGCTAGAGCAGGACAGGAGAATCTGATCAACACAGAGGCTCCTTTGGGGTGAGAGCATTACAGAAATTCCTTGTTGGTGTTTGTCAACAATGTCAGAAGAAGGAACATGACTTTGTACCCCTTCACAAGCTTCCAAATGATCTGCAATAAGAACAAGTCAAAGGCACTTGCTCATCTGGCCTTATAAATTTCTGCCAAGCTTGAGTTAAACAGCCTGTGAAAGGTCACTGGGTCCTAATTAAAGAGACCTCAGCCAAAGAAATACAAGCCTTGCACCACCACCAACTATACAATTACAAAATACCATGTACTAGTATATGTCACCTATCCTCCAGTGTATTCTGCCTAAGGAGTCATAGAATTTCGAATGGGCCTGATGACACTATTGGTGGGCAGAGTGCTGAGTGTCATCTATTATGAACATTGCAAAGACAGAGAGAGAATCAGAATTTAGGAGAGAGATTGGAGCTACAAGATAGCAGACATTTTTTACTCAAAACGTTTGTTGCTTATGTATTTACAGTACATATGAGCTTGACTGCAATTTAGGAATGTATTTTAATTAGATAATAGCTCACAAAATATTTGTGAACCAAAAAGTATATTCTACCTTTTTTAAAAATATTATGCAATTTAATTTACCAAACATGGTTATGGTAGGGAGGTGGCAAACTTGACCACAAGAACGCTTTTACCCTGCTCAATTATTACCATGCACTGTATTATTTATGTTCATTATACTTTTGAAAGCCTTTATAAATTATCATAATAGATCTCATACTTTATAGTATAAAAAAGGCTAAGTAAATGACAATAATGTATATAAACAATACAGTGGAGATGTGCACACATGAATGCACTTCAAGTTAGTATATAAAGTAAAAATACAACCAACCCTTTAGATGAAGGAGGAAATTTAATAACTATCTTCCACTAAACTCTCTGCTTAGAGCTTTGAATACAATTAGGAGGCATTCATTTTAGTCACAGGTTCAGCATCTGGTTCATGGACTTCAATATTGAGTTTCGCAATGCAGATAATATTTTGACCTGAGTGAGTAGATGGTATATTGAAAAGAAATAAAAGAAAAGTATGTGATTGCCTTCAGCTGCATTTCCCATACTTTTGAGCTTAGATAAAACCCTGGCTAATGCCTCTATATGAGCTGCCAGCTGTTGCTGATATGATCCTAGTAAAGCTATACCTTGAAATTAATTTGTCACTTTTTTTTTTTCTCAGGTTCACTGCAAGAATGTAGTAGTGCAACAAAATGTTGTGGTAGTACTACATTGCTCAAAAAAATGAAAGGAACACTTTTTTAATGATAGTATAGCATCAAGACAATTAAACTCCTGGATATTGATCTGATCAGTTAAGTAGCAAAGAGTGTTGTTAATCGGTTTCAGCTGCTTTGGTGTTAATGAAGTTAACAACAGGTGTAGTAGATGGGCAACAATGAGACAACCACCAAAACAGGAATTGTTTTACAGGTGGAGGCCACTGATATTTTTTTCCTACTCATTTTCTCTGACTGTTTTTCACTAGTTTTGCATTTGGCTAGGGTCAGTGTCACTACTGGTAGCATGAGGTGATACCTGGACCCTACAGAGATTGCACAGGCAGTCCAACTCCTCCAGGATGGCACATCAGTTCTGCCATTGCCAGAAGTCTCAACGGCATGGAGGAGTTTCCAGAAGGCAGGCAAATACTCTAGGAGAACTGGACAGGGCCGTAGGAGGTCCTTAACCCATCAGCAGAACTGGTATCTGCTCCTTTGTGCAAGAAGGAACAGGATGAGCACTGTCAGAGCCCTGCAAAAATGACCTCCAGCAGGCTACTAGTGTGAATGTCTCTGACCAAACAATCAGAAACAGACTTCATGAGGGTGGTCTGAGGGTCCAGCATCCTCTAGTGGGCTCTGTGCTTACTGCCTGGCACCATAGAGCTTGATTGGTATTTGCCATTGAACACCAGAATTGGCAGGTCTGCCACTGGCACCTTGTGCTTTTCATAGATGAGAGCAGGTTCACCTTGAGCACATGTAACAGACGTAAAAGGGTCTGGAGAAGACATGGAGAACGTTATGCTCAGGGGCGTATCTACCGCAAGGCAAACAAGGCGTTTGCCTAGGGCGGCAATTTTTAGGGGGTGGTACCGCCCCCCGGAAGAAGGGACCTTGAAAGCAGCAGCGGACAGAGCCATGCAGGGCCGCCAGCAGAGGGGTACCTTCGGTACTCTTGCAGTAGCCCGGAGGACAGCAGGAGGATCGATGTGGGGGAGGGCAGTTGCAGAGCGATGCTCCTGTACCTCTCCCTCCAGCAGCTGACAAGCCGGGACCAAGGGACAGCCTGGAGCAGGGACAGGAGAGGATCCGAAGGAGGTGAGCTATGCTGTGGTCTGTGGGATCTCCCTGTGTCCCTCCCTGCACTGACAGATCGTATGGGATTGCACACACCACCCCCTCCCCCTCCTCCTTCCTGCTGCATGGAGATGAGCAGCCCTTGGTGCAGGTGTGTGTGTGCAGCCCCATACAATGTGAGAAATGGAGAGAGAAGAGGGGGGAGAGAGGAGAGAGAGAGAATAAACAGGGAGAGAGAGAGGGGGAGGAAGAGAGAAAGGGGGAGAAGAGAGAGGGAAGAGAGAGAGAGAGAGAAGCGAGAGAGAGGAGAGAGGGAAGAGAGAGAGAGAGAGGGAGGGGGGAGAAGATAGAGAGAGAGAAAGAGGGTGAAGAGAGAGGGAATGAAGAGTGAGAAAGAGGGGGAAGAATGAGAAAGGGAAGAGAGAGAGGGAAGAGACAGAGAGGAGAGAGAGGGGGGGCAGAGGGGGGAGAGAGAGGAGGAGGAGGAGAGAGAGGGAGAGAGAGAGACAGAGAAGGAGGAGAGAGAGGGGGCGAGAGTGAGGGGAGAGAGAGGGGGGAGAGAGAGAGAGAGGAGAGAGGGGGGAGAGAGAGGGGGGAAGAGAGAGAGAGAGGAGAGAGAGGGGGGAGAGAGAGGAGGGAAGAGAAAGAGAATTATATATATATACACACATACATACACACTTATTGACTCTCTCGCTCTCTCATGGGGGGCGCAAAATGTTTGTGTTGCCTAGGGCAGCACAGAGTCTAAATACATCACTGGTTATGCTGCCTGTAACATCATTCAGCATGACCATTTTGGTGGTGGGTCAGTGATGGTCTGCAGAGGTATATCCATGGAGGGACACACAGACCTCTACAGGCTAGACAATGGCACCCTGACTGCCATTAGGTATCGGGATGAAATCCTTGGACCCATTGTCAGACCCTACGCTGGTACAGTGGGTCCTGGGTTCCTCCTGGTGCACGACAATGCCCGGCCTCATGTGGCGAGAGTATGCAGGCAGTTCCTGGAGGATGAAGGAATTGATACCATTGAATGGCCCCCACACTCGCCTGACCTAAATCCAATAGAACACCTCTGGGATATCATGTTTCGATCCATCTGACGCCGGCAGGTTGTGCCTCAGACTGTCCAGGAGCTCAGTGGTGCCCTGGTCCAGATCTGGGAGGAAATACCCCAGGACACCATCCATTGTCTCATTAGGAGCATGCCCTGCCATCAGGCATGCATACAAGTACGTGGGGGCCATACAAACTACTGAGTACCAATTGAGTTGCTGCATTGGAATTTCAGCAAAAAGGACTAGCCAGCTGCATCATTTTATCACTTCCACTTTGATTTTCGGGGTGTCTTTGAATTCAGTGCTCTGTAGGTTGATAATTTTCTTTTCCATCAAATGATGGGCCATCCTTACGTTCCTAACACATTACCCAGTCCATATCAGTCTAGATATCCAGCATGATATTTTTCCCCATTAAGATCTGAGGTGTTTTTAAAGTGTTCCTTTAATGTTTTTGAGCAGTGTATATTCACTGGTGGACACAGACTAGCAAGGGAACCTTTACAGAAAAATGAACACCCTTGGGCATTCCTTCTTTCTAAGATTCCACCCAGATTAATGGCAATCTGCCATTTCCAAAAGGTCTGATGTGCCCAAGATTATAATATATACCCACTTTATAGTATTGAACCCATATAACCTAAGGAGACACATATGGGGTGCTTAACTTCATATAAAATTACAGAAACTTGAAGGCTGCCTTACATCCTGATAAACCAGCACCGTGCTTTCTTGCTGAATTGCAGGTGGGTCCTCTAATCTAAGGGTTGGAAACTCATATATGTATGCATTTAGCTGTTTGCTTGGAGTTTAGACCAAACATCAGCTAGAGCAAATATATTAATTTAAAATATCAGTGTTTTCTTCAGGTATTCATATATGTACCATTAGCTGTTTCTGTCTAATAGGACAAAGCAACGGGTTCTCTCTTTTTTTTTGTTTACCATTTTATTAGAAATAGGTACAATTGTCTTGGCATAAAGAAAACAGATACAATTGAATAAGCAATGGGCTCTCTTAATTGGCTGCACACCTTGAAGCCTATGCTTATAATTCCTGTGCTCACCTTTCACACATGTCTACTGCTGGAATAAAGAGATGTCAGGTGCACAGGAGGAGACTTCGATCATTGCAGTTTCAGAGTCCTTAGTATTGTGTATTACAGCTCACCTGCTGCCTGTCCTTGATTTAGACATTATTTAGTATAGCTCAATGAGAGTATTGTCACAGCAAGATGCTACAGAGAGAGGTAAATGGGGGTGGGGAGGGGGGGTTGGGCATCAACATTTTGCTATGAGACCCTGTGACCTGTAGCCACACTGCTGCCACCATAAAAAAGAGAAGAGTAGGAAACCAGTCGGAAAGAAATTAAAATGTATATAAACCCAAAAACAAACATTCAATATACTGCTGCTCACTTAGGTATGGTATTAGTTTCCTTTATGAGCAAAGCAAAATTCTATTTTTAGCTGATATGTTGAATATACCGACCACAGTGCAACTGGAAATGATTACCACAATAAAGAGATGCATAAACTTTAATAATTGTAAATTCAGTTAGCCTGGAATGAAGTTCGGTGTGTGGGATAATATCTCTATAAACAATATTGCATTTATCTAAGTTTTAGTAACCCCTTGAAAGGCTTATGTGTTTATCAGCAGATGTTATGGGATTGAGCAATGTTTTCCAAATGTCTTTTTTAGTGCATTTTTTAGGTTTAATGCCAAAAAGCAAATTGTAAAATGTAATCATATAATTTAACAAAAAATTGTAATATTAACACCATCCTATAGGTGGTCAGCTCTATGCAAAGCCCATGCTGCCTGAAGGCTCTTTCTTCCATCTCTAGACCCTAAAATAGTGGAATGAGACAGAACAGAGATAAATAGTGAAAATAAAAAAGATTAAAATCAGTTTATAAACTTTTTTCTCCCTATCATGTTTTAATTACAAAGTCCTATACCACATACCGTATAAACATAATAGAATATTGAGTTAATTTCTAAATGTATGAAACACCTTTTAGTGGAGTATGGTTTAAAAGCAAGAATTTATAAGGCCATACGCTACATTCAATGGAAATGGTTGCCACAAATCTGGTATGTTTAATGATTTATTACTATGATTTGTATGTAGATAAAATAGTTGCTGGGCTAAATACTGTATTATCCGAGTTACATAAAGCAGCATCCCTATGCCAAGGCATTTTTAATCATATGTACACATCACAAAGGTTGAGCCACGAGATGAGATTTCAGAAACTTCAAACAGTTACAGCGGCACACTGGAAGTTTTATCTAATGACAATATCAAAGTGGGAGACATAGTTTGCACTTCCTTCTCCAGTGGTAATTTGCATTGCGAAGGTACAGTAAAACAGAATTTTTTAGAACAGCTTTTGGTTAAAATGTGAAGTACACATAATAGAAACACAGTTGCAAACCCCATAGCCTTTCCTGAGTCTTTGTTCCATTCATTTAATGAGTATTCACTGCATTATAAAAAGGCCTAATTGTGCTGAATATACCTTAAGGGCCAACACTTATCAGTTTTTGGATTTTTTCTCTGAATGCACAAATAACTTGTTGTTAGAGTGAAAATTTGTAAAATTGCATAAAGGTAACTGTGGCCTAGTTCTTAAAGGGTATATCTACGTATTACTCAAATTTAACTCTAAACTTTCCCCCGCTTGTCAAGAACATGTCGCATTATTATGTTTTATTATTTTACCTTATTCCTGCAGCAATAAACAGCTTTTATTATTTCCTGAGACATCACCAGGCTTATGAAAGTCTTGCAGGGCAAGCTGTTTGTAGGTCAGCTCCCATTGACATAGGTATGCCTTGAGAGATACATTTCCCAAGAGCCCTTTCCTTACACATGAGTGTCTGCAGATTCATTGGAGTCAGGGCAGAAGCAATGGTTGAGGAGCCAGGGGAAATTAACCAATCTGTACTTTAAAAAGCAAACAGAAGGCTATGACCATTAATGAGACTTTCATCTGGAAATAACTTGCAGAAGTATGGAGGTGCATAGGCAGTCTGGTCAGTAGTAAGGATGAGCTTCGCCAAACACATAAATGGTAAGGGCGTTTGGCGGACTGTTCACCTGCCACACCCTACAATGCACTGCGATCTCACAGTGCATTGTGAAAGCGATAATTTACCAAAGCAATGCACCCAATCACAGCGCAATTGGACAGCACTATCAGTGATGTCACCGCTAGCTCTGCCCAATTTTTTACCTCTGACCTGCAAATGTGTGGGGGTTTTTAATTTTGGCAAATCAGTATCATCCTGACAACACTGGACGCCGTGATTGATGATGGATGAAAACAATGGAACCATTTTTTTGGCTTTTTTTTTTTTGTTCAATTAAAGGAATTTTTCAAAAGTCTGGCATCTTTATTTTTTACTGAATTTAACCCTTTAGTGAATGGGTAGGGGTACAATTACAGCTTACTCATTCACAAGGGGGGTGGGCAGCATCAGGGTGCCCTCTTATTTAAAGGGGTACCCTGAAGCTAATGAGCCCCCCTGCCCACAGACCCGCACAACCACTGGACTAGGGTTGTGGGGAAGAGGTCCTTGCCCCCATTGGCATGGGGACACCATCACCATGCCAAGGGCACATGGTCTGGTAAGCCACGGGGGGGGGCTCTCGATCGCCTCCCCTCTTTCCTGACCTTCCAGGCCTGTGCTTGGATCAAGGGTCTAGTAGGGCTTTAGGGGGGGCCCCACGCTACCCCCCCCCCATTTTTTTGGGGTGGGATTCCCATTAACACATTCCTACCTGGCCTATAGCAGATTGATGGCTGGGTGGTCCTCTTGTCACACTGACTGATGTCCTTTGCATCATACTGCTCATCACTGAAAAGCTGTGTCCCCCAGACACAGTGCTTCCTTGCTGAAGGTAAAAAGCCAATGAAATTGGCTTTTTACCAGGTGATCGGCTGTGACCTTTTACAGCCGATCATAAATATAAACACACAGCAGTCACTCATTGTTCCTGTGACTGCTGTGTGAACCTAGGAACAGTGAGTTTAGGGGCACCACATTGCCCCTAAAAACGAGTCCCTGTCAATGCCATCAGTGGATCTGTCAGATAAGCCCATCAGTGGATCTGTCAGTGGAGCCATTAGTGGACTCATCAGTGGATCTGTCAGAGCATCCATTAGAGCAGCGGTTCTCAACCTGGGGGTCGCGACCCCTTTGGGGGTCGAACGACCATTTCCCAGGGGTCGCCTAAGACCATCGGAAAACACATATTTCCGATGGTCTTAGGAACCGAGACACCGCTGCAGTCTCCGGCGATGTGTGGGCGGGATGATACGCTGCTGTCACCCGGCCACACCTCCGGGATCGCTCAGCAGCTCCGCCTCCTCGCCGCTGATTGGCCACCGGAACTGTAGCTCAGGAGAGGCACACAGGCGGCCAATCACCGGCGAGGAGGTGGAGCTTGGAGAGGAGGAGCCAAGCGGCAGCGCGCGTACATCAAAGAAGACCGAGGGAGCGAGTGAAGAGGAGAGCGGCCAGAGAAGGAAGACAGCTGACAGGTAAGTGAGAGAGCGAGCCCAGGCTGGAGCAGGGGTCAGCAAGGTAAGTATCATTGGTGTCAGTGGGAGGAATAGTGCCCCATCATTTGTGTCACTAATACCAACGATGGGGCACTATTCCTCCCCCCACTGACACCAACGATGGGGCACCATTCCTCCCCCCACTGACACCAACGATGGGGCAGTATTCCTCCCCCCACTGACACCAACGATGGGGCAGTATTCCTCCCCCCACTGACACCAACGATGGGGCAGTATTCCTCCCCCCACTGACACCAACGATGGGGCAGTATTCCTCCCCCCACTGACACCAACGATGGGGCAGTATTCCTCCCCCCACTGACACCAACGATGGGGCAGTATTCCTCCCCCCACTGACACCAACGATGGGGCAGTATTCCTCCCCCCACTGACACCAACGATGGGGCAGTATTCCTCCCCCCACTGACACCAACGATGGGGCAGTATTCCTCCCCCCACTGACACCAACGATGTGGCAGTATTCCTCCCCCCACTGACACCAACGATGGGGCAGTATTCCTCCCCCCACTGACACCAACGATGGGGCAGTATTCCTCCCCCCACTGACACCAACGATGGGGCAGTATTCCTCCCCCCACTGACACCAACGATGGGGCACTATTCCTCCCCCCACTGACACCAACGATGGGGCACTATTTCCCCCCCCCCTGACCCCAATGATGGGGCACTATTCTCCCCTCCACCACACTGACATCAATGATGGGGCACTATTCCTCCCACTGACACCAATGATGGGGCACTATTCCTCCCCCCACTGACACCAACGATGGGACACTATTTCCCCCCCCCCCTGACCCCAATGATGGGGCACTATTCTCCCCTCCACCACACTGACATCAATGATGGGGCACTATTCCTCCCACTGACACCAATGATGGGGCACTATTCCTCCCACTGACACCAATGATGTGGCACTATTCCTCCCACTGACACCAGTGATGGGGCACTACTCCCACTGACACCAGTGATGGGGCACTACTCCCCCCACTGACACCAGTGATGGGGCACTACTCCCCCCACTGACACCAGTGATGGGGCACTATTCCTCCCACTGACACCAATGATGGGGCACTACTCCCCCCACTGACACCAATGATGGGGCACTACTCCCCCCACTGACACCAATGATGTGGCACTATTCCTCCCACTGACACCAGTGATGGAGCACTACTCCTCCCACTGACACCAGTGATGGGGCACTACTCCCCCCACTGACACCAGTGATGGGGCACTACTCCCCCCACTGACACCAGTGATGGAGCACTACTCCCCCCACTGACACCAATGATGGGGCACTACTCCCCCCACTGACACCAATGATGGGGCACTACTCCTCCCACTGACACCAATGATGGGGCACTACTCCTCCCACTGACACCAATGATGTGGCACTATTCCTCCCACTGACACCAGTGATGGAGCACTACTCCTCCCACTGACACCAGTGATGGAGCACTACTCCTCCCACTGACACCAACGATGGGGCACTACTCCCCCCACTGACACCAACGATGGGGCACTACTCCCCCCACTGACACCAACGATGGGGCACTACTCCCCCCACTGACACCAACGATGGGGCACTACTCCCCCCACTGACACCAACGATGGGGCACTACTCCCCCCACTGACACCAACGATGGGGCACTACTCCCCCCACTGACACCAACGATGGGGCACTACTCCCCCCCACTGACACCAACGATGGGGCACTACTCCCCCCAGTGACACCAACGATGGGGCACTACTCCCCACACTGACACCAACGATGGGGCACTACTCCCCCCACTGACACCAACGATGGGGCACTACTCCCCCCACTGACACCAACGATGGGGCACTACTCCCCCCACTGACACCAACGATGGGGCACTACTCCCCCCACTGACACCAACGATGGGGCACTACTCCCCCCACTGACACCAACGATGGGGCACTACTCCCCCCACTGACACCAACGATGGGGCACTACTCCCCCCACTGACACCAACGATGGGGCACTACTCCCCCCACTGACACCAACGATGGGGCACTACTCCCCCCACTGACACCAACGATGGGGCACTACTCCTCCCACTGACACCAACGATGGGGCACTACTCCTCCCACTGACACCAACGATGGGGCACTACTCCTCCCACTGACACCAACGATGGGGCACTATTCCTCCCACTGACACCAACGATGGGGCACTATTCCTCCCACTGACACCAACGATGGGGCACTATTCCTCCCACTGACATCAGTGATGGGGCACTACTCCTTCCACTGACACCAATGACATGGCACTACTCCTCCCACTGCAAAATTACAGTTATGAAGTAGCAATGAAAATAATTTTATGGTTGGGGGTCACCACAACATGAGGAACTGTATTAAGGGGTCGCGGCATTAGAAAGGTTGAGAACCACTGCATTAGAGGACCCATCAGTGGATCTGTCAGTGCAGCCCATCAGTGGACTTGTCAATGCATCCATCAGTGTACCTGTCAGTGCAGCCCATCAGTGTACCTCAGGGGTGGACTGACAACTCATGGGGCCCCCGGGCAATAGGGGATCATGTGGCCCCTGTGTCCTTGCCCACACTCAAACCACACCCAAAAAAGCCTATGAAAGGTACCAGGGGCATCTCATGGGGCCCCCTACTGACCCCGGGCCCTCGGGCAGTGCCCAAGTTCCCAAATGGTCAGTCCGGACCTGTTACCACTGCCATCAGTGCACCCATCACAGAGTCGACATCACTGCCGCCCATCAGCAGTGTACCCATCACAGCCACCCATCAGCAGTTTATCCGTCATACAGCCACAATCACTAAAGCTTCAATGTCCAAAAATTGTTTACTAGTGAGTCTTTCAAAATCCTCAACATGACGGATTAGAGCAGTGGGGAGCTCTCACCATCCGATTCCGATCTGGACTACCATGCAGTGGAAAGTAGTGAGTCAGTGACCGAATTGGAGGAGGAAGCAGTCCCCCTAAAAGGATATGTTGCTCTGAAGAGCAGGCGACCACAAGCAGTGCCATACACCACAATGGTCAATCAGCAAACACCAAATGTGCTAGACCCAGGTATGAAAGGCCCAGTACCAGCACTTGAATATCCCACCAGCCCCCAGCAATTAGGGCCCATACATATCTTCCTGACGCACTGGCAAACCCACTATGGCTGCTTTTCAGCTAAGGATCAGCTTCAATTCCACCTTTCACTGCACATCCAGGTGTGCAGACCAATACTAAAATTTTTTCTGAAATTTATTTTTTTAATTTGTTTTTACCTGACAATTTATTTCAATACATTGTGGACCAGACAAACCTTTTTGCCCAGCAATATATTGATAACAATCCCAATACATACTATGCCCGTCCTTTTCAATGGAGACATCTCACAGTGGAGGAGTTACAATTGTTTTTGGGTCTTATGTTTAACATGGGGCCTACAAAAAAAGATGAATCGCATGCCTACTGGTCCACCAACCCCATCCATCATATGCCGATTTATTCTGTTGTAATGTCCAGGTCATGCTATGATCTGCTCATGCAATTCCTGCATTTCAATGATAACTCACAGTGCCCTCCCAGAGATCATCCAAACTATGAAAAACTGTAGAAAATCCGCCCCCTAATAAATTCTTTTACTAAGAGATTTGCAGAACTTTATTTCCCTGAGCAACACATTTGTGTGGATGAATCCCTTGTCCAATTCACTGCTTAGCTGGTATGCAAGCAATACATTCCCAGTAAAAGGGCCAGGTATGGAATGTAGCTGAACAAGCTCTGTGAAAAAGCTACAGGATATGTGCATGCCTTCTGCATGTTTCATGCCAAAGACTCCCAGCTCCAGCCCCCTGAGTGCCTAACCTACATCAGCACAAGTGGTACAATTGTCTGGGATCTGGCATTCCCACTGTTCCAAAAAGGTTATCATATCTACTGTGATCACTACTATACCAGTCTGCCCCTTTTCCGGCACCTGTACTATGAGAAAAACTTAGCCTGCGATAACACCTGAGAAAAAGAGAAAGGGCTTCCCACAAAGTTTAGTAACCACAAGGCTACAAAGGGTGGAAGCCGCAAGACTGAGAAGTGACAAAGTGTTGGCCGTGAAGTGGAGGGAAAAGGGAGATGTTTACATGCTGTCCACCATCCACAATGACACCTTGCTGGAAATTCATGGAAAACACGGTCCCATACAAAAACCTGAATGTATCCACGATTATAATCGGTGCATGGGGGGGGGGGGTGTGGATTTAACCACCTTCCACCCGCCCTATAGTACAATGACGGGCGCAAGGTGGTTCTCTCGTTCTGATAGGACGTCATATGACGTCCTACTATTCTCACTGCGCATGCGCAGCTCAGGGAGCACGCAGCATGGCGATCACCGGTGCGCTGTGTCCCTTGGACACAGCGGATCACGGAAAGAGCCGAAGATGTCGGCTCGGTCATGTCATTAGCTGTGTCCAATCACAGCTGATCACATGTAAACACGGAAATGCCGGTTATCGGCATTTCTCTCCTCTCGAGCTGTCACACTGACAGCTCGAGAGGAGAGGAGAGCCGGTAATCGGCTTTCCGCGGAGGGGACATGTACACTGATCATCAGGGCACTAATGATCAGTGTGCCCTAATGATCAGTGTGGCCCCAGAAGTGCCACCTGTCAGTGCTCATCAGTGCCAGTGCCCATCAGTGCCACGTGCCAGTGCCCATCAGTGCCACATCAATGCCACATATCAGTGCATACCAGTGCACATCAATGCCACATATCAGTGCCCATCTGAGCTGCCTTTCAATGTCACCCATCAGTGCCAGTCAGTGCCACTTATGAATGCCAATCAGTGCCACCTATCAGTGCTGCCAATCAGTGCCACCTATTAGTGCCAGTCAGTGTTGCCTATCAGTGCGCATCAGTGCCAGTCAGTGGCGCCTATCAGTGCCAGTCAGTGCTGCCTATCAGTGCCGCCTATCAGTGCCATATATCAGTGTCATGTATCAGTGTCATGTATCAGTGCTGCCTTTCAGTGCCCATCAGTGATGCCTGTCAATGCCCATCAGTGCAACCTACCAGTGCCTCTGCATCAGTGCCCATCAGTGCCACCTATCAGTGTCCATCAGTGCAGCATATCAGTGCACATCACTGCAGCCTCATTAGCGCACATCAGTGAAGTAGAAAAATCACTTATTTACAATTGTATAACAAAAACTAAGAAAAAACTTTTTTTTTTTCAAACTTTTCAGTGGTTTTTGGTTTGTTTAAGAAAAAATAAAAATCTCAGAGGTGATTAAATACCACCAAAAGAAAGCTCTATCTGTCTCAAAAAAATGATAAAAATTTCATATGGGTACAGTGTTACATGACTGCGCAATTGTCATTCAAAGTGTGACAGCACTGAAAGCTGGAAATTGGCCTTGGCAGGAAGGGGGTATAAGTGCCCTGTAGGCTAGTGGTTAAATGATCAGATGCTACAGCCCTATTTGTCAACAAAAAAATCACCTTTAGTGGTATAAAAAAGTTGCAATTTATTTCTTCCATTTGGGCATTTACAATGCGTTTGTCATCAATCAAAAGTCAACGGAAAGACCCACCACCTTCCTCAAATACATAGAAGAAATTTTCACTGTTCTGATCTACCAGCAAGGATTTCCCCAGAAAACATTCACTCTGATTGTGTGAGCAGACTTCACAAGCAACATTTTCCAGAAAACATTCCATCCACAGAATCAGGAAGATGCCAAAAAACAAAATGTTGGGTATGCAGCAGAAGAAAATTTAGGAGAGACACCAGTGTTCCTCCCTACTGGAACAATGCATCGGATACTGTTTCTGACGTTATCACACGTTACTAAAATATTATTTCCCCTTATTTTTAGCAGCCTGCCATGTCCCAGTTTCTAAAATCTGTGCTGATCATTTGCCTGCTGCCTTGATTGGCCATGCCTCTGCCTTCCACACTGTTTACCGACTATGTCTCTGCCTGCCGTCTGGCACCGATAAACGCTTTTTCTGTCAAAACTCTGTTGCTCCTGGATGCACTGGCAGTGTTTTTTTTTTCCTGCCTTCAAACACCTATGCCACTAAACTCCTTTAAAAGTTTATGTGTATATGGACACAGGCTGACAAGCAGGGGAGTGCAGCTGGAAAAACGTCCAGTGTGCATGAGGCCTAAATCTCTCCATAAAAATTTTTAAAAAATATTTTCCTTTTCCAAAACATTATATTTACCTGTATTATTTTTCTAATATGTTTTATGTGAAAAAGGGGTGAGATTTGATTCAGAATGGTATTTCTCGGTAAACTATTATTTGTCTTTAAACACAGAATATACATTTAATTAAGCTTTCACTTTTTAAATTATGTCATCTATATTTAGGGTGTTGGCTTTTCCATGAATATTTCTTTAGTGACAATACCTTTACTTAATAATAAAATAATTTAAGGTATGATGGGATAATTTATTTATCTTTTTTTTCATCAATAAAATGAAATAACAGCAGCTTAGCCAGGACTATCAAACTGGGCCTACAATGCTAGGACAAAGAAAGAATCACATGGTTTGGTCATAACAATGTAATGAAAATGAACATTCTTCCAACAATACCTATAAATCTACTAGTTGGGTACTACATGACTTGCGGGCTCATTTCTTGAGATACGGCTGGGCAGAGAAAAAGGCCAAACTCAACAGATCCATGCTTACCCCCCACCCCACCACCACCCCACCACCACCAGCAAAGCAAGATGGGGGAATTGGGTTCTCAGATCCAGTAAAATATCATGCAGCCATTCATCTGACCCTAAAACTGTGGATTCAATTGGAAAAGGCACTCATCTCAATCCCCTTGCTTGGCTCACCATGCCTGGATGACCTTTTACTTGACATGCAGATAATCAGAAACCACCCACTTATCAGTTCCACAGTAAGGAAAACTACATCTCTCCTACGGATGACTTACATCTTGCCAACTCCAAGACCCATGTCGCCAGTCTCAGGTTCACGCTCTTTCACTTACACTTTGTCCAATCCCCAATTTCAAAATCTGCTTGGGAGAGTTATTCTTATGGCTAACACTTTTCTCTAATCACCACATACCAACAGGTGGGGTGCAGTTAGGGGATGTTCTCAGTATCTAGGTTTCCTGGTATGTTCTCAACTCATAACTTACATACAATGCCTACCCAGTGAGTGTAAATAAATCAGAAACACTACCCAATTTAACCAAATTCCTAGCCCAATTCACTACACCAGTCCTTATCCTTTCTTTACAATACTCTGACTGAAGATGATGACCATGGAAACCCCTCTTTTTGCTTTGGAGGTTGGAAGGAGGAGGGCTTAAAGACTATTTTCTCACAGCCTCTGAAAGAGCGTATCCTTCCTTTTGCTCACTAAGCCTCGATTGCCTGTATTAGGAATGTAAGCTGCTTACTAGGTGAAGTGAAAGTATTGGTAGGGCTTCCCCAGCTTTGTTTGGAGCTGCACAACCTTTTATACACTGGTGGTCATTCTTCTGATTTTGGTTCCATCCACTTGCCACCAGCCTGGGTCCTGGAGCGCAGGAGAAATTGCATTTGGTCTGGTGCTTACTAGGTGATACAGAACTCCCACCAACACCAGATTTACACATACAGTAAGTCTCACCTTTTTGATGGTAACACAAGGAAGCAGGAGGTGCTTTTCTTCACATTTTTTGGAGCTTCCCAAGACTCCAGGACTTTTGTAACATGAAGAAATAGACCATTAAATCACTCACAGGCGTTTTACTTACAAACTAACTTGTGTACCTACTGCATAACACATCCCTCTTCATCAAAAAGTTTAATTCCTTTCTAATACATCTTATCAATGCTGCTAAAGCATGTATACCTGCACTTTGGCAAAAAAAATAGAACTGCCTACTAAGGAGCACTGGTTCACTAGAGTCTTTGCATGCAACAGATGGGAAATCTCACTTTGGTGATGAGAGACTAGTTCAATAAATATTTTCAAATTTGGACTCCTCTGCATTTTTATAAAGAACAGACACAATCCAAAAGAAGGTCAACTTCTGCCTTCCCCAGCTCCCCCTTCTTATTTTATGCACAATGAAATAAGGGTTTTAATATTTTAAACCACTAGACTCCTTTTCTACCCTGGGTGAGGACATGGGAAAAAGGGCCTCTTCCTGAACTCTCTACTATACTTTACCACTTCCCTCTTTTTTTTCTTCTTCCTCACACCCCTCTTCCTATCTTCCAGTGGCACATGGGAAAAAAAGTGCACATGGGAAGCTTGATAGAGTGAGAAATGCATTTCAACTTTTAATTATTTATATAGCACATTTAATTGCAATGTTGTTGCCCAAAGTGCTTCACAGTTACATTAAAACATACATTTATAAAAACATTAGCAGCATTATCACCTCAAATACTCTCTACTGTAGAAAACTTATTTCCAAACCTTTAACCAGAAGCCGTCCAAACTGTCACGTATTCAAAATAAGATTTCAAATAGGGCAGAGAAGAGCGGTTAAAAACAAACTGCTCAAAATTGCTCACTTCACTGGTGTCTTCAGATGGTCTTAGTTTTAAAAACTTTACATCCTACAGACAAAAGCTTTATATTGTGAAAATCACAAGACCCAGACCTACATTTTGATGCATAGTATGTCTCTGAAATATTAAAAATGAAGGCACAGTCGCAGTTTAGAAATTGCCCCTTCAAATTTGAGGTGGCTAGAGTGGAGTTTCAATGGGCGGCGTGAGTTGCAAACAAATGGTCATATTGTGAAAACTATCAGGACTATGGCTTAGCCGTAGACATTTTTAGTGGCAGCAGGGATAGCTGAACGTTTTAATATACGATTTGTGTATGTGGGCTTGAAAATGAGGGAGTGATGGCAGTTTAGAAATCATGTCCTGATTTTTCAGCTCATACTCTAGCTTTTGTCAGCTCCCACTCTAGTTTTGAACATTCCGCCATTCATTCCTATGGGATCAATTTCACAACAAAAACGCCGATATTTCATGAACCATTCGGCGAAACGTTCCACAAAGTAATAGCACACCAATCGGGAACAATCCTCACGTTTCGGTATATTACTGTCTATGTAGTGTAAAACTGTGGGAGGAGTTAGGGTGGTAAATTTGGCTATAATAATAAGAATATATATGTGAGATAACAGTAAGTGGTCTTGCCGTGCAAGAACACTTAATGATAGCACGCATCTAAGTTATAGCATCCATCAGTTTATAGCATCCCCATACTTCTGGCATTTGTAAACTGCTTAATCTACTTTGAAAGCTTCTGGTGTGAAATGTATTTCTGTTTATCAAAAGTAAATAAGCTCAGCATATATTTGTTATTTCTGCGTATGTTCTTTCTAAAGAAAGAATTTATTTAAAAAATGAGGAAAAGAGAACGTCTTAAAAAACAGATGCTCCAGTAAGAAAGCAAATATAAAATTACAATGTACAATAACATTTAAAGTGGTATTAACGCCAAAACACAAAATTAAATATTTTGCAGCTTACCAATTGTTAGGGCTCGTTCACACTTGGCTGTTTTGCCAACGCTTGCCAAACGCCCCTATAGCGTTTGGCAAGCGTTGGTCCGGCGTTTGCTGAGCGTTTTTAACGCTCGGCAAACGCCGCATGCGCGGTTTAGCGGCTGTTGCTAGGCGTTTGCCGAGCGTTAATAACGCCCCACAAACGCCTATAATGCAGTTTGAGTGGTGTTACCGCTCCGCAAACGCCCCGCAACCGCGTCGCAACCGCACCGCAAACGCCGGCCGGCGTTTGCGGAGCGGCACCATAGACGAGAATAGGAGGCTTCAAAGCCTCCTGACTCGTCCAGAGGCGTCCGTTTTGCCGCGACGCAACGCGACGCGACGCAAACGCTCCCGTTAGAACAGCACCATGTGCTGTAATGTGCAGAATTGGCAGAGGCGTTTGGGAAGCGGTAAAAACGCTTCCCAAACGCCTCTCTGCCGCCTGCACACAAGGCTAGTGTGAACGTAGCCTAAGATGCGGTGGCTGCATTAGTTTTCTTTTTTTTTTTAGTTTTTTTTTCCTCTCTGTTTTAACCTGGTGATCAAGCCAGTAAAACATCTCCTGTTTCAGAGTGCTCCCGCATGGGCACTTTTGGACAGCAACATTGTCAGTCTGTGGGGAGGGGAATGTTAGATGTATTAGCAGAATTAGATACACTAACAAATTAAAATCAAACTTCAGCTCCCACTGCAGTTACACAAGAAGTTACAGCAACCGTTTTTTATTTTATTTGGAATAAAGGTTTTACTTAAATAAATAAAGGCTGATCATTGTAAGCACTTCAGTCAGTGGCTAATGGTTTATGTCTGTACTCTAAGTGCTACATTTGCAGTAGAGCTTGCTTTGCTAAAAAACAACAGACTTACTGGCCGAATCACCAGATGATAATAAAGATAATAACAGAACTCTTTTAATAGTTTACCAGACCAAAAGAAAGCAAATAAAAAGTAGTCCACTGTTAGGGTTTAGATACACTTTAAAGAAAAGTTGTAAAATAATTGAAGTACAGTCATGGCTAAATATATTGGAACTCCTGCATTTCTGTCTGATAATGCACCACTTCGCCCAGAAAATTGTTGCAATTACAAATGTTTTGGCATTCTCATGCTTATTTTTGTTTCTTTTGGTATGACACAACAAAAGTGGAGGAACAAAAAGCCAAATCTGACACATTTCACACAAAACCCCCAAAATGGACTGGATAAAATTATTGGAACCTTTTCAAAATTGTAAGAAATAATTGCATTCCACGTTTGTGATGCTCCTGTAATTTGTAATTAAACTCACCTGTATCAATTAACAGATCTTAATGTTCCTGTGCTAACTGTGTGCAACATTGTTAAGAAGTTCACAGCCTATGGCACTGTAGCTAATCTCCCTGGATGTGGACGAAAGAGAAAACCTTGATCAAAGATTGCAATGAAGGATTGTTTGAATGGTGGATAAAGAACCTTGATTAACTTCCAGACAAATTCAAGCTGACCTTCAGGCACAGGGTACAACTTTGCCACCTTGCACTATACGTCGCCATCTGAGTGAAAAGGGACGCTATGGTAGAAGATCCAGGAGGACCCCACTGCTGACACAGAAGCATTAAAAAACCAGACTAGAGTTTGACAAAACTTACCTGAGGAAGCCAAAATCCTTTTAGAAGAATGTAGACAGACAAAAACAAACTACAGCTTTTTGGTAAAGCCCATCATTCTACTGTTTTCAGAAAAAGCAATGAGGCCTTTAACCTCCCTAACGGTATTCCCGAGTGTAGCTCGGGGTAAAATGTCTATACCAAAAGCGGTAACCCTGAGCTACACTCGGGCTTACCATGCAGCGCTGCATAGGGAGTCCCTGCAGCACTTACCTTGTCCTTGGCTCCCGCGATGTGTCCCCTGCAGCGTCCCCGGCCATCTCCTCCGGCGGATGCCGGCATCTGCCTCTTGTGTTCCGGTCCCTGTGACGTCGAGACGTACGGGCGGCTGCGGGAAATTTGAAAATTTAAAAAAAAATCATTTTTTTCAAAACGATTTTACATAGTAAAACATTGCTGTTTCAACCCATTTCACATACATTTTGTCCCTAGTGCTTTGTCCTGTCCCCTGTCTGCATTTTGATTGTTCTTTCTGCCTGGAAACTTAGAAAAGTCCATGGCGTCCAAAAAGTGTCCCTTTAGGTCAAAAGCGGGTTTAGATCAGCTAGAGAACAGCGATAGTAAATCAGAACCACTTGCAGAATTGAGTGATAATGATTCGTGGAGAAATTCGTCATCAGACACTGAAAACAATTTTGCGACTTTGCTCAGCGATGTGCGAACTTGGCGCTATACTTCAAATTTCAGTGTTTTTGGTTTGATTATATTATTGAATTAAATGTATGATTTAGAATCTTGTTCAGACAGATTTCAGTGAATTATTCCTAAAAATTACAGCCTACAATAAAAAAACTACATATTTCCATGCAAAATAATGGTACCGCTTTCAGCACCAAAAATATGAAATAATCATACCGCTAGGGAGGTTAAAGAAATAAATACAGTACCTACAGTCAAACAAGGTGGAGGTTTACTGATGTGTTGGGGTTGCTTTGCTGCTTCAGGCACTGAATGTCTTGACCGTGTGCATGGCATGACATCTAAAGACTACCAAAGAACTCTGGGGTGCAATGTAGGGCCCAGTGTCAGAAAGTTGGCTCACCGTCAAGGGTCATGGCCTTACAGCAGGACAATGACCCAAAGCACACATCAAAAAACACCCAGAAATGGTTTCAGACAAAGCCCTGGACAGTATTGAACTGGCCAGCAATGAGTCCAGATTGCAGTCCCATAGAGCACATGTGGAGAGATCTCAACACAGCAGTTGGGAACAGAAACCCTTCCAATCTGAGAGACCTGGAGTAGTTGGCAAAAGAAAAGTAGTCCAAAATTCCATTAGAGAGGTGTAAGAAACTCACTGAGAGTTACATTGATTTCAGTTATTTTTTCCAAGGGGTGTGCTTCCAAATATTATATTGAGGGTGCCAATAATTTTGACCATTCCATTTTTGGGGTTTTGCGTGGAATGTGTCAGATTTGGCTTTTTGTTTCTCCACTTTTTTGTGTCATACCAATACAAACAAAAGAAATAAACATGGGAACGCTTAAACATTTGTAATTGCAACAATATTTGGGGTGAAGTGGTGCATTATCTTACAGAAATACAGAGGTGCTAAGATTTTTTGTCATGACTGTAACATCAAGGAAGAAGGTGACAGGAAAAGTAAAACTATCAAACATAATTTTAGTCACCACAAAATAAATTTGCATCATGAATAACTTCACACTAGTCATGCTAGTCGGAGTGTTAACTCAAGGCTGAGTACTTGCCTCCCTTCCCCCAATCGACAATGCTGGGCCAAAACTCCATGCATCAGTTCAGTCACATGCTCCTCCATACCCTGAGGTACCTTTCATTTCCTGGCATCTGAATGTAATGGCAGGGGAAATGAAGAAAAGTTAGTATGTGTAGCTTGGGAAGAAATATTATAATGAACCTGTTGTTTTGCCTTGTATGGTTAAAGGGAGCAATTATTTAATAATATTCTTATGGCTAATTTGTATGCTTTACTTATACTATTACCTTAAAAACCTTTTTTTACAAGCTATAGTAACCATTTTGAGAAGAAAAGAAGTGAAGAGCTAGTCAGTTATGAATTTGTGGTCTTAAAGCTTCAGTTGACTGTGGTGCATTGAAAGACCTTCCCCCACCTCAAGCATTCCTACCTAATTCTTGCCATACACACTAGCATATGATTGTAAAAATGTATTTAATTTTCCACCTCTAGGTTCCCAATCAATGCTGATTTTACACATTTGAAATTGATTCTACAACCTTCTAGGTTTCTACCTGCAGTTTTTAAGTGTGAGGTCTACCTGCACCTACACTACATTGACATGGGTTGGCAACTTTTACATTTGTTTTCCTGATGAGACCAAGTTCATAATGATGAAGCATGTAGGGCTGTTGTACTGTGTTTGTACACTTTTTGTTTGGGCATTTTTGGCTAATGGTAACAAAAAGTGGTTTATATTATTTTAGGTAAGCTACGAGAGGATTTGAAAATTAAAGGGAGAAAGAATGTATCTTTTGCTTAGTGACAGGGAATGCTGGTGGTGTGGACAGAAGATATCTCTTTTGATGGAGTAAGAAATTGCCCAGTGTTTCAGGGACTATTGGGGATGAATGAATAGCTAAAAGATAATCAGAATTCTAAAAATAAAAATTTCATGAAAAGAAAAAGCTGATGTATTGCCTAGTGGGGTAAGTTGCGTGGGAATTGGTGAAGTGCTTTGTTACCAGTTCCAATATATTACATAAATCTAAAGATGGCACAGAAGTTGTAAAATCAAAACTATAAAGTGTGGACAGCTTCAGGAATTAGCATCCTTCTGTTGCCAGATAGTCATTTGGAGCTAAGCTAAGCCTAAGGCTAAATTTAAAAGCTGTTTCTTAATGAAGGTCCTTGTTAAAGCAGAACGGGAACGTTCCACTTTAATGCCTCCCCCCTCCTCCTCTTTCACATTTAGCAATCGTTTTGGGAGGGGTGTGGGTACCTGATTTTGACTCCGACTTTTGCTATGATCGCTAGGTGATCTGAGCGGAAGTGTTCCTTCTCCCCTTCCTCCCCACAGTCTTCTGGGAAACAGCACAGGTCCCAGAAGAGTGCAAGACCAATCACAGTGTGCAGTGCGGCTTACGCATGTGCAATGGGCACCTAGCTGTGAAGCTGCAAGCTGTCACAGCCGGGTGTCCACAGCTAAGATGCCAGCATTGGGGATCAAAGACAGTACCCGGCGCTCCCTTGAGTGAGCACCTCTGGATCTGCGGACAGGTAAGGGTCTGTTTACTAAAAGTCAGCAGCTAAAGTTTTTGTAACTGCTGACTATTAATTTTTACAAATACTACTGGAGCTGCATTTTAAGGCACTTACTGTTGTAGGTGCCCTGGGGTTGCCACCCTCTCACAAGGTCTTCCATTGTGGGATGCAAGAGTTAATTTCAACATACATTTTGCAGCCATGGTTCACTGTTGTCACCATCTGGAAGCCTGCCCAGAGAAATGCCTTGCAGGTATCCCTGGAATGCATGGTCACTGCAAAGAATCTGGAGGAAAGCAGCAGCAATAAGATGTAGCAAAGGATGAAAAAGCCTCAAACACATATTTTAAGTATCTTATTTTATTAAAATCACAATTGATTTTATTACACAGTGCTCTAGCAAACTATATGCTATTCAGTTAGGGTTTTTAATCTACGTTGATTTGAGTTGGACTTTTTCTTTACCTGTAACACACTGTATGGTATGCTGCAATCCTACAGATAGTCTGTTATGCCCCATATTTCCTTCTCCCTTTTTTTATCGTTTACTGATTGTTCCTATCTAGACTTGTGTTATACCACTATGTAAGGTTTTTTTTTTAATTATTTGTTAATAGGGAAGCTAAATAAATTGTATGCTATTTGTGTTTGATAAAGTTGATGCATTTAATTTCAATACGAGGATTTTGAGTATTAATATATAGATTTTTATTTATTTTGTATATTATTCGTATTACATGGCATTTATATTTATAAGCATGAGTGCAAGACAGCAAAACAACTAAAATTTTAGTTTACAGCTAGATTAGAAAGACAAATTCCCTTGTTCTTATTTTTTTCCAAACTCCTGCAGTGTTCTTATCATTTTGCAAACTGAATGGAGGAAAAAAAAACGCAATTTAACATTTCAAGTAAAACCAGAAGCAAAGAAAAGGTTTCTGAGTGCACCATAAATCTCAGTATCCACAATGAATTGTGATTGTATTGATAAGAAAACTCATTCCAATTTATCTGCAGTAGGAACACAGTGATAATAACTTCAAGTTGGAAAATATACTGGTAATACATGGATTTTAATGTTGTTGTTTCACAGGCCATACAATTTAAGACTTTCTAATTTTTCATGGTGATATTAATGGGCAGTTTCAATTCATTCTGCTGTTTTTTTGTGTCACGTCCACTGTGTCCTTTGTTGTTGAGGCATTATAATAAATCCCTGAGCAGCACAATATTTCACCTACCATATCTGTCTACAAGAAAATATTCAATTAGGTTCTGCTGCAGCAAACTGTATACTGTGCAGCAATCACTAACATCTATGTTTGCAATGGACATATTATTTAACCTATATGTTATATTCCTTTAGCAAAGGTTGGCAAAAGTAGAGTAAATGCATGAACCTTTTCCACACACAGGATGAGTCTTTATGGAGCATTGGTTTAAGTGTATATGGACTGTATAGTCCAAACTTTTTTTGTGTGTTGGTAGAGGGAAAATGTTAAAAACCTCTTGTCAGATTACATTTTGCTGACTGTGTAGCATTGGAAAGATTTCCCTTTACTTCATGTGTGGGAGACGCAATAGGAAGTTAGAGGAAATCTCCCTAAGTGAGTGGAACTCCTATCTAAGACAACTATCACCAGAAAAAGTGCCCCTTTTAAAAACATTGCCTTCACCTTTTTCTTTTTTTTGGTGACACTAAGATTTAGAATGTCATCTTTGTTTCCATTTCAGTGACAACAGTTACCAGTACAGAGTTATCTTTACAGATTTCCCAAATGGGGACATAGACAAGAAACTTGTTAGAGGGTCTCACCCTTACTCACTCTGCATAAAAAAAAAAACCAAAAAAAGTATGCCTTTGCATACACTTCAATAATGAAAACAGGTATTGTAGATAACTCCAGCATGAGGGATCTCTCCTATGTTGTCACATCAGCAGCGGTGTGGACGTGAATGTGAATGTGGCATTGGGATGTACCAGCAGTGGTGGACCTATTTTTTATATATATATAGTGTACAGTTCCAAAAAAAATTAAATAAATGAATCAAATTAATAAAATATATCCCCTGTTTTTCCTCCTTGGGTCACCTTCCTCCTGTATCGATCTCTCTCCAGTATATCACGGATTGGTCACATAAAAGAAAGAGAAACCATTCATCCACCCAGCCATTCCTGGCCAGTATCAGTCACGATCATTGTGGAGATCCCAGGTGGATTATAGATCCAATTACATCATCCATTTGCCTTTGGTAAACAGCATACAGGAGGAATATCTCATCAGTCCTAATAGGACAAAAAGCTATTTTTGCCTATCATATTAGGCAAAAATTAAGGTGAGTGCATATTAAGACCACACCATACCCGGATTGTGGGAATAAGAAGTTCACTTATTATTCACATTGGAAGAGGACTCATTATTATGTGCACAGATTTATTGTTTGTTCACTAATAGATGTCACTCATGATCATGAGCACCATTATAGTTTATTAATTTTATAAGATTTATTGATTTTTTTCACCATTAGATGTCACTTATGTGTATGAGCACCATCATGGTCTATTAATTATATAAGATGTCACAATTAATTGATGATCCAATTCAGCATCATATATTTTATTAATTTGATTCATTTATTAAATTTTTTTTGGAACTGTACACTATATATATAAAAAATAGGTTTACCAATCATAATAATATTTATCACAAAAATGTACTAAGGAGCGAGGCACTATTAGTAATAATTAATTGTCAGTCACTTAACACCATTTAATGAGTAGGTGAGAGGGCCAGCGAACCACAGGTATAATATAACTCTATATATCATCACATATAGTAATATAATTGGAAAAATCTCTGTCATCATAGTAGCTCACAAGTTATTTATTTTATTTTTGTACCAGCAGTGGTGGATGGGGCCAGGGCCAATCCGGGAGTATGTCGGACTTCCGCGCTTTACAGGGGCACCAACTTCTGGGATAGTCATCAGGTGCAGAACCGTAAGTGATGTCAGTGCCGAGCCATCCCATATATGTGTCCCTGTGTAAACATGTCCTATGTTCCAGGTCACCTGATCATTGTGATAATCTCTGAATGGAGGGAGGGATACATTGTATCTTTTTCTCCTTGCAGGGAAAAAGCTGTAAATAAACAAAAGTGGGTAAAAATAAAATTAAATAAACTCTAGGTCAGTGCCAGTGTTAGTGTTTGGGTCAAGGAAAGATCAACATCAGAGTCAAAGGTCATGGTCAGTATATTTTGGGCAGGATTTTTTTTTTATTGCAATTTTTAAATATAGTATCAGTGTCAGTATGTTTTAGGCAGAATTAAAAACAACAAACAAAATGTTATTAAATAATTAAACTGTGCAAATACCCCACCCTAATCATGTACAAAGCAGCAAACACACCAAGAGGATATCCCCTCTAAATCACAAATCAAATAAAAAGCTTGTGTTGCGCTAAGTGAACCATTGCCACAAAATAATTTAAATAAACATAAAAAGTCCTTATAAAGTGTATATAACAGTCCCCTTGTTCTGTGATGAATAATGGAAAATCTTCATTCCAATATAACCGCCAACGTGAATTTGCACCACCGTGATATCAAATTGGAGGCTTACCAGATCTTTGACCCCATAATTATAGGGGGTCAATACACGCCCAATATATATAATTCCTTCCAGGCTCATGTGTCTCAGATCAGATCACGTGTGCCACCCAAGGCTCTTCAAGCCGTCCCGGTGTTATGGTGCAGACATGTACTCATAGGAATATAAAGAGGTGCCTCTCATAGTGGAGTAAGTTAACCGCTTGCCGACCCGCCGCAGTGTTTTTACTGCGGCAGGGCGGCACCTGTGCGCACAGCGCCATCTTTTACCGTTGCTGCGCAAAACAGGTAGGGGACGCGCGCGAGGAGCGTGCCCACCCTACCCATCCCGCCAATCGTGGCAGCGGGTGTCCGTCACCGGCTCCCGGCGGGTCATTTCCTGCCGGGTGCCAGCAATTACAAGTAATCACTGACAGATAGCAGAGCTGCAATGTAAACAATGTAGCCGTGCTATCTGTCAGTTCAGAGCAAGCTGAACCTGAGAGAAGACTTTATCTCTCAGGATCAGCATGTTCCTGTGAAGTACACACCCCCGCCCCCTAGTAAAACACTCCCCTCTCACAGTTAACCCTTTCTTTACCTAACAAAAGTTAACCCCTTCCTCCCCAGTGCCATTAGTACAGTGTCAGTGTTTTTTTATGCACTGATCACTGTATTGGTGTCACTGGAGATGTGAGTGACCCCAAGTCAGTTCCCCCCAGTGTCAAAATGTCCACCGCAGTCCCGCCATAATGATCACTGTCATAAATCGCTGATCACCGCCATAAGTCGCTGATTGCCGCCATTATTAGTATAATAGAAAAAAAAAATCCTGGTATCTTTCCCGCCATTTGTAGATGCTATAACTTTCACGTAAACCAATTAATTTACACATATTGGGATTTTTTTTAAGCAAAGACATGTCGGAGAATACATTTTGGCAGAAATTTATGACTAAATTTGATTTTTACTTTTTTTTTTACTGGACATGTTTTATAGCAAAAAGTCCAAAATATTGTTTTTTTGTCAGCCTTTTTTTTTTATAGCGCAAAAAATAAAAAACACACAGGCGATCAAATACCATCAAAAGAAAGCTCAATTTGTGGTAAAAAAAGGATGTAAATTTCATTTATGTATCATATTGCATGACAGCGCAATTGTCCATTAAACTAGCGCAGCGCTGTATAGCAAAAAAATGGTGTAAATTGCAGTATCTATTCCATAGTTTGTAGATGCTATAACTTTCACACAAAGCAATCAATATACACTTATTGGGATTTTGTTTACCAAAAACATGTAGCAGAATACATTTTGGCCTAAATTTATAACTAACTTTGAGTTTACTATATATTTTTTATAGCTGAATGTAAAAAATATCGTTTTTCTTCAACATTTTTGGTCTTTTGTTGTTTATAGGGGGAAAAATAAAAAGTGCACAGGTGATCAAATACCACTGAAAGAAAGCTCTATTTGTGTGAAAAAAAGGACGGAAATTTTGTTTGGATGCAGCATTGCATGACCGCGCAATTATCAGTTGAATTAGTGCAGCGCCGAGTAGCAAAAAGAGGCCTGGTCAGGAAGGGGGGTACATCTTCAGGAAGGCAAGTGGTTAAAGGCTAATTTATTAGATAAATTAAAATGCACTTATAGGCATAGTAGATTAAAAAGCATCACAAGCTGTAAAATGGCGATCCTTACGCAATGAAGGGAGGCTCTGCCCGACAAACAAAATATACACTATTGTTTATGGGCTGTACTACATATAAACAGCAACTAACATACACCTATGTAATATCACTGTGATCATTAGGAGTAGAAGAATTTATTTTGGGATGTTCTTTGGTGGTATATTGTGGTAGTAGCAAGATACATACAGCTAAGTTTAAAAAATTATTTTTGAAAACTATTTTGGGCCAGTTTTCTTTTGATAATAAAAAAAACACAATTTCAGGAGATATACATTACCATTTACCACCAAAAGAAAGTCAATTTTGTACTGAAAAAAACAAGGTATAATCAACCTGGATGCACAAAGTAGTTATGATGATATCTACAGTTTTACTATCACATGTCAAAGTTGCAAAGTTCAGCCATTGACATTTGTTTTACCCTCAGTAACTAAGGAGTTAAAGCTGCAGATTTTAAAATATTGAAAATGACTTTTGGAATCGCATTACTATGGTAAAACATATGCATGATTGTAGTGATTGGATTTACATCTATATTTGCTAACTAACAGCCTAAATTTACAAAACAATTAATGGGACAAGGTGATGATTATACTTAAAGAGAAACTTTAGCCTTTCCCCTCCCCCTCATTTCCCCCCTTCCCTGCTTACCTTTTATTGTCTTCAGCCCAGAAAACATACTCACCAATCCACTGGATCCAGCGTAGAGCTGCTAGGATCCTCCTCTCTGCAGCTCCTTTATGGGTCCAGTGCTGCCATGTTCCCTGTGACAGCTACCGGCTCTTCTGGGTGTAGGCTCTGCTTGTCCCGCCCCCATACTGAATGGGAAAGCACATCATGCATCCCACGAGGCTCCGGGGGGATGTTTCACCTAGTCCAATTCTGGAAGTCAGAGGGCGGGCCGAGCCGAGCCTTTGAAGTAAAAAACCAAACAAGTAAGTAAACAAAAAAAAGAGGAGGAGAGTGCCACGGGAGGCTGAAGGTCCGCTTTAAAGTCATTGATATTACAGGAAACCTCACGGCTGATCAAGCGCAATTAAAACTCAAGTGAATAAAATAGGTGGGGACGCACTGCTTTCAGATGGGGATAGCCAGTGCCAGCTTTCTGCATACAAACAGGGTAACTAGGAAATTGACACTCCCGGAAGTGTCAGATTCTGAGGGTGATTAATTCTTACTGATGCGGCTATCAGCAGCAGTAGCAGCAGGAGAGGTGAGTATCTAACTTGCTCTTTTCAGGGAGCACCTTAGTTTTGCTTTTAGTTTTAGGAACAGAATCACTTTAAATCCAGAGTGGGCACAACTAAATTCACACAAAACAAAAAGTGCTCAAAAACATGTATTAGATGTGGGAAAACACACTGTCCTACTTCTGTACTACTGTCCAATAGGCCTTTTGTATCATAAATGCAAAAAGAGCAATCCCCCTTCCAAGATATATCTCTGGACATTAACAAATCATCTTAATGACAAAAGGGACCTATGAATGGAAATAGTTACCATGGGTTTTGAAGTATAATTAAGGCAAAACTTTTTTTTTTTAGTTTTGGATAGAGTAGAGAGGGATTAGAACACCTATCAGTTTTTATTGCTGTCTGTGTCCTTGTTAATGAGATTCACCCTCTCTATTTGTCCTGTTTATCATTATCATTGAAAGTGAAAGTAAAAGAAAATCCCACATTTTGGGTTGTCCCCAGAAAAGTAAGAGATGAGAAATCTTCCAATGGGAACACTAGTTCTGGTGACCTGGGGGTCCCCAAGGAATTCCTTTTATTTTCAGGGATTTCCTCTCACTTCCTATTTGGCTATGTGACAGAAAGTGAAAGGAAATTTCCCCAATAGGACACAGATGGTGAATAAAATCTGACGGGTTATAACCCTCCATTACTCTATCCAAAATGAAAATAAAGTTTTGCCTACAGTTCTATTTTAAAAACAAGCTTTGCTTGTTTATATCAGAAAAACAATTACATAACAAGTCTAAGTGAAAATTGCAGTAGTGAGAAAAAGCAAAGGAACCCTGTGTTTAAAATGAAAGCAAGTGCACAAATTAGCTTTCACTGTAATGTAACAGAAAATTATCTCAGAGACAGTTGTTTCAACTAAAGTTTTAAAAATGAGGTGGATATGCTGTAAAAGACATATGCACTTCTACTTTTACCTACAAAGGCATGTTCTGTACAGATAATTTTCTTTTCAGTCCCAGGCCACACATCCAGGAATTCATGGACTGGGACATTTTTCTCAACTTTCTTGAAAATAAAAAGGGTATATGAAACAATTATAACAGTGGCAGAGTTTTGGAAGTTTGTACAATGTGACACTTATCTGTGGTCTGAAAGGCCCATTTCATACGGATGTTCAGTCTAGATCCACCCGTCAGTTTTTTTTAGATGGATCTAGACTGAACATTAATGTACAGTTGCAAGAAAAAGTATGTGAACCCCTTGGGATTACGTGGAGTTTTGCATGAATTGGGCATAAAATGTGCTCTGAACGTCATCTAAGTCACAACAATAGAAGAACACAGTCTGCTGAACATAATACTACACAAACATTAGATGTTGCCATGGTTTAATTGCACATAACATGTAAACATTCACAGTGCAGGGAGGAAAAAGTATGTGAAGCCCTAGCTTAATTACTTCTCCCAGAGCTAATTGGAGCCAGGAGTGAGCCAACCTTGATTCCAATCAGTGTGATGACATTGGATGTGTTGCTGACAGCTGTCCTGCCCTTAAAAAACCCACACCTGTTTTGGGTTTACTGGTTTCAAGAAGCACTGTCTGATGTGAACCATGCCTCGCAGAAAAGAGCTCTCAGAAGACCTACGATCAAGAATTGTTGACTTGCATGAAGCTGGAAAGGGTTACAAAAGTATCTCCAAAAGCCTTGATGTTCATGTGTCCACGGTAAGACAGACTGTCTACAAATGGAGAAAGTTTAGCACTGTTGCTACTCTCCCTAGGCGTGGTCGTCCTGTAAAAATGACTGCAAGAGCACAGCGCAGAATGCTGCATGAGGTAAAGAAGAATCCCAGAGTGTCAGCTAAAGACCTACAGAAATCTCTGGCACATGCTAACATTTTTGTTGACACATCTACAATAAGGAAAACATTAAACAAGAATGGAGTACATGGGAGGACACCACAGAGGAAGCCATTGCTGTCCAAAAAGAATATTGCAGCAGGTTTGAAGTTTGCAAAAGAGCACCTGGATGTTCCACAGCACTACTGGCAAAATATACTGTGGACAGATGAAACCAAGATTGAGTTGTTTGGGAAGAACACACAACACTATGTGTGGAGAAAAAAAGGCACAGCACACCAACATCAAAACCTCATCCCCACTGTAAAACATGGCGGAGGGAGCATCATGGTTTGGGGCTGCTTTGCTGCCTCAGGGCCTGGATGGATTGTTGTCATTGATGGGAAAATGAATTCCAGAGTTTATCAAGACATTTTGCAGGAAAACGTACGACCATCTGTCCGCCAACTGAAGCTCCGCAGAGGATGGGTGATGCAACAGGACAATGACCCAAAGCATACAAGTAATTCAACAAAACAATGGCTGCAACAGCACAGAATACGCCTTCTGGAGTGGCCCAGTCAGAGTCCTGACCTCAACCTGATTGAAATGCTGTGGCATGACCTTAAGAGAGCGATTCACACCAGACATCCCAAGAATATTGCTACACTGAAACAGTTTTGTGAAGAGGAGTGGTCCAAAATGACTCCAGATCGTTGTGCAGGTCTGATCTGCAACTACAGGAAATGTCTGGTTCAGGTTATTGCTGCCAAAGGAGGGTCAACCAGTTATTAAGTCCAAAGGTTCACATACTTTTTCCTCCCTGCACTGTGAATGTTTACATGTTATGTGCAATTAAACCATGGCAACATCTAATGTTTGTGTAGTATTATGTTCAGCAGACTGTGTTCTTCTATTGTTGTGACTTAGATGACATTCAGAGCACATTTTATGCCCAATTCATGCAAAACTCCACGTAATCCCAGGGGGTTCACATACTTTTTCTTGCAACTGTATATCGGTGTGGACAGATGCAAATGGATCATTGCCCATTTACATTTGCCTGCATCCGTGCCCCTTCAGGTACTTTTTTTTTTTTTAAAGGAACAAGACTGCATCTTCTTCTATTTAAGATGGATCTGAAAGGATGTAAATAGATGCTGTCCATTTACATCCGTTCTGTTTATGTCCGTGTTTTGTCAAGAAACATACACTGCTCAAACAAATTAAAGGAACACTTTGAAAACACATCAGATCTCAGGTAATGTGTTAGGAACATATGGATGCCCCATCGTTTGATGGAAATGGAAATGATCAACCTACAGAGGATGGAATTCAAAGACACCCCGAAAATCAAAGTGAAAAAATGATGCAGCAGGCTCGTCCATTTTGCTGAAATTTCATTGCAGCAACTCAAAAGTTTGTATGGCGCCCACGTGCTTGCATGCATGCCTGACAATGTCGGGGCATGCTCCTAATGAGACGGCAGATGTTGTCCTGGGGTATTTCCTCACAGATCTTGACCAGAGCATCACTGAGTTCCTGGACAGTCTGAGGTGCAACCTGGCGTCATCAGATGGACTGAAACATGATATCCCAGAGGTGTTCTATTGGATTTTGGTTAGGAGAGCGTGGGGGCCATTCAACGGTATCAATTCCTTCATCCTCCAGGAACTGCTTGCATACTCTCGCCACATGAGGTTGGGCATTGTCGTGCACCAGGAGGAACCCAGGACCCACTGCACCATTGTAGGGTCTGACAATGGGTCTGAGGATTTCATCTCGATACCTAATGTCAGTCAGGGTGCCATTTTCTAGACTATCTGTGCATCCCTCAATGGATATGCCTCTCCAGACCATCACTGACCCACCACCAGAACGGTCATGCTGAACGATGTTACAGACAGCGTAATATTCTCCACAGCTTCTCTAGACCCTTTTACATCTGTCACATGTGCTCAGGGTGAACCTGCTTTCATCTGCGAAAAGCACAGGTCACTAGTGGCAGACTTGCCAATTCTAGTGTTCAATAGCAAATGACAATCGAGCTCTATGGTGCCGGGCAGGGAGCAAAGGGTCCACTAGAGAGTGGTTAGCCCTCAGGCCACCCTCATGAAGTCTGTTTCTGATTGTTTGGTCAGAGACATTCACACCAGTGACCTACTGGAGATCATTTTGTATGGCTCTGGCAGTGCTCATCCTGTTCCTCCTTCCACAAAGATACCGGTCCTGCTGATAGTGAAGGACCTTCTACAGTCCTGTACAGCAAACCTTCTGGCAATGGCACATATTGATGTGCCATCCTGGAGGAGTTGGACTGCCTGTGCAACCTCTATAGGGTCCAGGTATCTCCTCATGCTACCAGTAGTGACACTGGCCCTAGCCAAATTTAAAACTAGTGAAAAACAGTCAGAAAAGATGAGTAGGAAAAAAAATGTCAATGGCCTCCACCTGTAAAACCATTCCTGTTTTGGGGGTCATCTCATTGTTGCCCATCTAGTGCACCTATTGTTAATTTCATTGATACCAAAGTAGCTGAAACAGATTAACAACCCTCTCTGCTACTTAACTGACCAGATCAATATCCCAGGACTTGATGCTATACTCTGATTACAAAAATGTTCCTTTTTTGAACAGTGTATTTCAATTATGTTTATATCACCTCTGATTGGTTTCTGCAACACCTAAAAGAAACCAGATGAAAAAAATGGATGTAAACTAATGTAAACTGTTGTAAACTGAACTGAACTGAAGTGCAAACTGATGTAAACTGAACTCAACTGAACTGAAGATGGATGTGCAAACTGATGTAAATTGATGTACTATAAATTCCTTATTCCCCTTTCACAGGGGCATCATCCCTTCAGTCATGTTTGTTCAAAGAAAAAATGGATTCAGTTTACATCCGTTTACATAGGTTAAATTTATTATTTAGGCTACATGTACACTGGAAGTGCCGTATACATTAACTCTACTGGCAGCAGAAAAATGCTAAATGTGGCAAAAAACGTGTAAATGCGGTATTGCATTTAGACATGTTTACTAGAGATGAGCGAAGTATTCAAAAATTCGATTCGACTGATTCGGCGAATTCGTGGAAAAATTTTGATTCGAGTCGAATATATTCGCTGTGAATTTAACTTAAAAAAGGGTGTTTCTAGGCTTCAGAGAGACTTAATATTAGTGCAGAACACTGTACCTTTAATTTAAATGCCCTTGGAGTCTGCTGGGGAAGAGAAATAATACTGTCAGTCAGTATGACATGCAGATGAGTGCCGTCGATCTTAGAATCACCGCACACTTCACTCATTTGGGCAGTCACGGGGCCAAAACCAGAGTGTGGAGCCACAGTGTGGCGGTGGAGGCAGCAGCAATGGGAGGCCATACAGCACCCTATGACAAAAATGGAAACCACCAGCAGTGTGAGGAGACCTGAAAGTGGCACATGGCAGAGTGTGGCGATAGAGACATCAGCAATGGGAGGCCGTACAGGGACCCATGACACACTCTGGACCTGGCAGCAGCATGAGGAGGCGGTACAGGGGCCCATGACAGATTACGGGCCTGGCAGCAGCATGAGGAGTCGGTACGGGGGCCCATGGCAGATTACGGGCCTGGTAGCAGCAATGGGAGGCCGTACAGGGACCCATGACACACTCTGGACCTGGCAGCAGCATGGGGAGGCGGTACAGGGGCCCATGACAGATTACGGGCCTGGCAGCAGCATGAGGAGTTGGTACGGGGGCCCATGACACACTCTGGACCTGGCAGCAGCATGAGGAGGCGGTACAGGGGCGCATGACAGATTACGAGCCTGGCAGCAGCAACTTGGACAGGAGGACGTTCAGCTTCTGCACCGTCGGGTGCGTGCTCGCAAACTGTTGTCTCTTGGAAACGGATTCCAAGAAAGACTGCTGACGGAATCTGTGAAGAGGAGTAGCAGGAGAAGGAGCATCTGAACGAGCGGAATATGCCAACAAGCGACAACAGGGGCCCATGACAGATTACGGGCCTGGCAGCAGCATGAGGAGTCGGTACGGGGGCCCATGGCAGATTAGGGGCCTGGCAGCAGCTATGGGAGGCCCGTAATCTGCCAGCACCCTATGACAAAAAATGGAACCCACCAGCAGTGTGAGGAGACCTGAAAGTGGCACATGGCAGAGTGTGGCGATGGAGACAGCAGCAATGGGAGGCCGTACAGGGACCCATGAGAGACTCTGGACCTGGCAGCAGCATGAGGAGGGGGTATAGGGGCCCATGGCAGATTAGGGGCCTGGCAGCAGCTATGGGAGGCCCGTAATCTGCCAGCACCCTATGACAAAAAATGGAACACACCAGCAGTGTGAGGAGACCTGAAAGTGGCACATGGCAGAGTGTGGCGATGGAGACAGCAGCAATGGGAGGCCGTACAGGGACCCATGAGAGACTCTGGACTTGGCAGCAGCATGAGGAGGCGGTATAGGGGCCCATGGCAGATTAGGGGCCTGGCAGCAGCTATGGGAGGCCCGTAATCTGCCAGCACCCTATGACAAAAAATGGAACACACCAGCAGTGTGAGGAGACCTGAAAGTGGCACATGTTTGGGGCATGATTCATGGCGGATTTAGTCAGTTGTGTCAGGAACTGGTGGTTTGAAATCCAGACTAATCCACGCCTGATTCATTTTCACAAACGTGAGTCTCTCCACACTTTGGGTGGACAGTCGTGTCCTCCGCAGAGTTACAATACCTCCTGCCGCACTAAACACGCGCTCCGATGCCACGCTACTGGCCGGGCATGACAGCCTTTCAAGGGCAAATTCAGCTAGTTGGGGCCAAAGGTCAAGTTTCGTTGCCCAGTAGTCAAGGGGATTGTCTACCTCGGTTGGCAGGGTGCTGTCCAAGTAGGCCTAAGCCTGTTGTTTGAGGTCCTGCTCCAGGTCCACCTGATGCTGCTGCTGCTGCTGCTGCTGCTGCTGCTGCGGCTGGTTAGTAGTTTCCTTACTGCGCTGGTGAAGAAAGCTACTCATCATCGACTGCAGACTGAGGCAGCCGCTGCTGGTGGAGCTGCCACTGCTCCTACCACCCCACCCCTCTCCTGCTGCCATGGCAGCGGAACGCGAGCGCACAGGGCCCACAGTGTCTGAGGATGGACGTTGGCGCAGACAGGCAGAGACCAGCTGACTACATAGGTGGTTTTTATAGTACGTTATTTTGGCCTCCCTCTCAGCAGGTGTGAAAAAGGCCACCATTTTTGAACGGTAGCGAGGGTCCAACAAGGTGGACAGCCAAAAGTCATCCCTCTGTCTTATGGTTATTATTCGGCTGTCGCTACGCAAGCAACCGAGCATGCTATGGGCCATTTGTGCCAAGGAATGCGAGGGACTCCCTGCCTCCATCTGTCAGGGATCCCCGCGATCCGTCCCTCGATGGTCCCGGCGCAGGCGCACTGCTCCTCCCAGTGCACGGGCACTAGGTCCGGGCCGGCCGCGGCGTTCGAGTTCGCGCATGCGCAGTAGAAGCCGCGGCCGCCCGCTGGGCACCAATGGCAGCGCAGGGCGGGATATTTAAAGGTCCCTGAGCTGTCATTTCGTTGCCTTCTGGTCTTACCTGCATTCCTGATCCTGTGAACCTGTATACTGTAAGTTATTGACCCGGATTGCTCTTGACCTTGCTGATTTCTCCTGCCCAGACCCTTGCTTGCCTGACCTCTCTCCCTGGATGCCCCTCTGTAGATCTGACCTCCTGTTGCTGACCTGGCGTGTGACCCGACGATTCTCTGCCTGCTCCCTTGTACCTTACCGTCCTCTACATTACCGACTCGGCCTGTCTGACTACGCACTTGCTCAGCCATCCATCCATCCATCCCATCAGGGTCACCCGACCTCCTCACATTTGGCTCTCCCTGGTTGGAACCCCTGGCGGACACCCCTACCACTGACAGGTGTGCTCAGTAGAGGCGACCTGGTCTCAGGGTACTACAAGTCCATCCCCACCATCAGGGGCCCTGGTGAACAAGTACCCTGGGGCTTAGATTCCGCGCTCTGGGCACGCCTGACCGGTGGAGTGCTAGTGGTGCCGCTCGGCGGTCCCTCACAGTACCAGAAGGCCATGACTGAGCCTCGAGGAGGACTCACCCCGTTGGACGAGGTGTGCAGGCACCTGTCTACCCTGACGCAAGCTGTAAACACATTACAGGACAGATGTCTGCAGATCGAGAATCGGTTTCAGGCCTGCACCATATCTGTTCCTGTTTCACAGGCCCCGGCTCCTGCACCTCCAGTCGCAGCAGCCCACGAGCCGGCTCCTGGGCCTCCCACATCACTCCCTATGGCGGAACCCCGAGTACCCTTACCCGAGCGCTTCCATGGGGATCGCACACGTTTTCGGTCATTTCGTGACTCTTGTCTTCTCTTTTTTGAACTACAGCCACGGACCTTTTTGACAGAGTCAGTGAAAGTGGGGTTTGTTGTCTCCCTGCTGCAGGGTGAACCCCAAGACTGGGCCCACCGACTAAGGGGAAACAATGACCCTCACCTGATTTCGGTCGACAGCTTCTTTAACGCTATGGCCATCTTATATGATGACCCACAACGGGCGGCCTCGGCCGAGGCCACGTTATACACACTCCGACAAGGTCGGCGGACGGCTGAGGAATACGCCTCTGACTTTAGGCGCTGGATGGGTGACACTCGTTGGAACGAGTTCGCCCTTTTACACCAGTTTCGTATGGGCCTATCTGAGGCTCTGAAAGACGAGCTCGCCCGGGTAGAGGTGCCCGAGATAGTAGAGGACTTGATTGCACTCACTATTAAAATTGACCGTAGGCTACGGGAGCGCAGATTGGAGAGGTCTGGTCAGGGTCGCGGAAATCCCTGGGGGTCATTTCAGGGATCCGGTCAACATACTAGGCCAAGCATCCAGAACCTGCCGGCTGAAGATGCCCCCGAACCCATGCAGCTAGGCCTGGCTCGGCCTAAACTATCGCCTGAGGAACGCCAGCGCAGACGCTCCCAGAATCTGTGCCTGTACTGCGGCGAAGCTGGTCACATGGTGCGTTCCTGCCCGCAGAAACTGAGTAAATTCACTTCATCTTCTTTATCTGTTGGCGATATGACCCCGTCCCAGTACTTAGTTGTTCCCCTCTCCTTTCAGCTTTCCGAAAGGACCGTGGAGGTGTCGGCCATAGTTGATTCGGGGGCATGCAGCTGTTTTGTGGATATCAATTTTGCTCACCAGCAGGGTATTCCCCTCCGCCCAAAGGAGAAGGGGTTTCATATCTTTTTAGCTGATGGTTCCCGGATAAAGTCAGGAGTAGTCAACCAGGAGACCCCTTCCATTATGACTTCCATTTCCGGTCAGCACCGGGAACTCCTCCGCCTGGATGCTATTGCATCACCCCTTTTCCCAGTCATTCTGGGGCTCCCTTGGTTGCGGGCCCATAACCCCCAAATTGACTGGGAAACTGGGGTTGTCTCGTTCCCTTCCCCATATTGTCGGGAACTGTGTCGAACTTCGGGCCCGGGGGTCCCCCAGGTTCTTTTGTGCTCTGAGGGGGATGACAGCCTGAAACAAGTGGTTCCTGCAGCCTATCACAAGTTCCTTGACGTGTTCAGTGAACGGGGAGCAGATGCTCTACCCCCCCACCGCCCATATGACTGTCCAATTGATCTGTTGCCCGGTTCTGAAATCCCGTTCGGACGAATTTTTCCCCTTTCTGAGCTGGAATTAGGGGCCCTGAAGGACTATATTGAGGATAGCCTCCGTAAGGGATTCATCCGTCCCTCCACTTCCCCAGCAGGTGCTGGGATCTTCTTTGTAGAAAAGAAGGACAAGACTTTGAGGCCATGCATTGACTATCGGGAGCTGAATAGGGTCACCATTAAAAATCGTTACCCATTACCTCTGGTACCTGAATTGTTCCAGAGCTTAAAGGCTGCGGTAGTATTTACCAAGTTGGACTTAAGGGGAGCCTACAATTTGGTTCGCATAAGGGAGGGGGATGAGTGGAAGACGGCCTTCCGCACCCGATTCGGCCATTTTGAATACCTGGTCATGCCTTTCGGGTTATGCAATGCGCCAGCCACCTTCCAGCACTTTGTAAACGATATCTTTAGGGACTTCCTGGACATCTTTGTCATCGTCTACTTAGACGACATTTTGATTTTCTCATCCTCCCTGGGGGAGCACAGGGTACATGTAACAAAGGTGTTGGGGCGGTTGCGGCAGCACGGGTTGTACGCTAAAGCAGAGAAATGCTGCTTTGAACAGGCTAGCGTTACATTCCTGGGTCTGATTATCTCCACCACGGGGGTCGCAATGGACCCTCAGAAGGTCTCAGCGATCCTAGATTGGCCTGAACCCACGGACAGGAAAAGTGTCCAACGTTTTATTGGGTTCGCAAATTTCTACCGGAAGTTCATCAAGAACTTCTCGGGTCTGGTCTCCCCTATCACTCAACTAACTAAGCTTGGGACGCGATTCAGATGGACGCCCGAGGCACAGGAAGCCTTTGAGGCACTAAAAAGGTTATTTACCTCGGCACCCATTCTGGGTCATCCCGACGCCTCCCTGCCCTACATCTTAGAAGTAGATGCATCTGAAAACGCGGTTGGCTCCATCCTTTCCCAGCGGAAGGGCGCCAAGGAATTACTTCACCCAGTAGCATTCTTTTCACGGAAACTTACCCCGGCGGAGAGGAACTACGACATTGGGGATCGCGAGCTACTGGCTATCAAAACCGCTTTAGAGGAATGGAGGTACCTGCTGGAAGGTGCCTCCCATCCCATCCTGATATTCACGGACCACAAGAACCTGGAATATCTGAGGACGGCCAAACGTCTACGCCCACGACAAGCAAGATGGGCATTGTTTTTCTCGAGGTTCCAGTTCCACATCACATACAGGCCCGGCTCGAAAAACACGAAGCCTGACGCATTATCGCGCATGTATGAGGACACCAAGGAGATCCCAGTGCCCGACACTATTCTTCCGGCAGGGAATTTCTTGGCCCTTCAGACAAACCTTCGCTCCGAGATCATGAGGGCGTCCACAGCAATGTCTACCTCCGATGGGGCCCCCCTCCAGAACAAGGAGGGACTCCTATGGAGGGAGGACCGGATTGTGGTGCCAGAGGATGCCCGAACCTTAGTCTTGGGACATTGCCATGACCACCCACTGGCAGGACATTTTGGACCGGTCAAGACCCTGGAACTTCTCCGGCGTTCCTTCTGGTGGCCGGACATGGCCAAGGATTGTAAGATCTACGTGGGCTCCTGTGCCATCTGCCAGTGGAACAAGCCTTCAAGGAACAAGGCATGGGGCCTGCTACGTCCATTGCCCATCCCTGAACGGCCCTGGCAGAGAATCTCCATGGACTTCATAGTCGAGCTCCCTCCTTCGCTGGATCACACAGCAATCCTCGTGGTTGTGGACCGCTTATCCAAGATGGCCCATTTCATCCCTTTACGGAAGACTCCATCTGCAGCCGAGACGGCACAAGTCTTTATTCGAGAGATCGTTAGACTGCATGGGGTTCCCGAAGACATCGTCTCGGACCGAGGGGTGCAGTTTACCTCGCGGTTTTGGAGGGCGCTGTGCAAAGCCCTGGATATCAAGCTGTCTCTTTCCTCGGCATTTCACCCTCAGACCAATGGCCAGACCGAGAGGACCAATCAGACCCTGGAGCAATACCTGCGATGCTACACATCATTCTCTCAGGACGACTGGGCGCCACTCCTCCCTTTGGCAGAATTCGCGTACAACAACGCTTGCCATTCAGCAACTGGGCAGTCCCCGTTCTTCGCCAACTATGGGTTTCATCCGGTCTTCCTCCCGGACTTGGTCCCGGAATGCCCGATTCTAGCGACGCAGGATGCACTGACCTTCTTCACCTCCAACAATAAGAAATTACAGGAAGCCATCCGTCAAGCCCAAGAAGACTATAAGAAGGCTTTCAATAGGAAGCGAAGAGGGAACCTGGTGTTGCAGCCCGGAGAGAAGGTTTGGCTGGCTACGTCAAACTTGAGGATGCTTTGCCCGTCGAAGAAGTTGGGACCTAAATTCATAGGCCCTTTTTGCATCAAACGGATGGTCAATGAGGTGGCCTATGAACTTGTTCTCCCTGACACACTCAAGATCCACCCTGTCTTCCACGTGTCCCTGTTGAAACCGGTAGTCCCTGATGCCTTCCCGGAACGGGAATCCAGGCCCCCGGAGGCCGTAACGGTTGAAGAGGAAGAGGAATTTGAGGTGGAGGCAATCTTGAAGTGCCGTCGAAGGGGGGGCCAGACCCAATTTCTCATCAAGTGGAAGGGCTACGGCCCTGAGGACAATTCGTGGGAACCAGCCCATAATGTCCATGCACCTAGGCTTGTCCGGAGGTTTCTTTGTGATCACCCGTGGTGGAGAGATCGGGTGGGCATCCGGAGGTTGCCCGTAGGGGGGGGGCAATGTCAGGGATCCCCGCGATCCATCCCTCGATGGTCCCGGCGCAGGCGCACTGCTCCTCCCAGTACACGGGCACTAGGTCCGGGCCGGCCGCGGCGTTCGAGTTTGCGCATGCGCAGTAGAAGCCGCGGCCGCCCGCTGGGCACCAATGGCAGCGCAGGGCGGGATATTTAAAGGTCCCTGAGCTGTCATTTCGTTGCCTTCTGGTCTTACCTGCATTCCTGATCCTGTGAACCTGTATACTGTAAGTTATTGACCCGGATTGCTCTTGACCTTGCTGATTTCTCCTGCCCAGACCCTTGCTTGCCTGACCTCTCTCCCTGGATGCCCCTCTGTAGATCTGACCTCCTGTTGCTGACCTGGCGTGTGACCCGACGATTCTCTGCCTGCTCCCTTGTACCTTACCGTCCTCTACATTACCGACTCGGCCTGTCTGACTACGCACTTGCTCAGCCATCCATCCATCCATCCCATCAGGGTCACCCGACCTCCTCACATTTGGCTCTCCCTGGTTGGAACCCCTGGCGGACACCCCTACCACTGACAGGTGTGCTCAGTAGAGGCGACCTGGTCTCAGGGTACTACAAGTCCATCCCCACCATCAGGGGCCCTGGTGAACAAGTACCCTGGGGCTTAGATTCCGCGCTCTGGGCACGCCTGACCGGTGGAGTGCTAGTGGTGCCGCTCGGCGGTCCCTCACACCATCTCCACAGCATACTGCCACGGTGTGTCTGGGTCCTCTGTCTCCTCCTCCTCCTCCTCTACCAGATGCTCCTGCTCCTCCACTCCTGTCCGCTGAGTGGAAAAACCACCCATTTCACTCAATAATTCCTGAGCACAAATGTCCTCCTCTACCTCCTCCTCTTCTTCCTGTCCTGCCCCCACAGGGGTCATGTGGCGTTGAGATCTGTGCGCCACGTCTACCGCACCCTGACCAGCCATTGTTAACAGCATTTGTTCCAGGACGTGCAACAGAGGAATGACGTCGTTCATCCCATAGTCCTGCCGACTCACGAATAGCGTGGCCTCCTCAAAGGGCCTGAGCAAGCGGCAGGTGTCACGCATGAGCTGCCAATGGCTGACATCAAAGTTACACAGGGGAGTACCTTTATCCGCTTGTAACATCAGGAAATCGGTGATGGCCTTTCGCTGTTCGTAAAGGCGGTCTAACATGTGTAGGGTTGAATTCCACCTTGTTGCAACGTCGCAGATCAGGCGATGCTGTGCAATTCCGTTCTGCCGCTGCAGCTCAAGGAGGGTGTGCTTTGCGGTGTAGGAATGGCTGAAATGCATGCAAAGTTTACGTGACATTTTAAGGATGTCTTGCAGTGGGATGGTGGATTTTAGGAACCGCTTGACAACCAGATTGAACACGTGAGCCATGCATGGCGCATGGCACAACCTTCCTTGACGCAGAGCAGACACCATGTTCTTTCCGTTGTCGGTCAACATGGTTCCGATTTTGAGTTTGCGCAGAGACAGCCATCTGTCGATTTCTCTGTTCATTACACTGAGAAGTTCCTCCCCTGTGTGACTACGTTCGCCAAGGCATACCAGGTGCAGCACAGCGTGACACCGTTGCGCCCTGCACATGTGATATGCCGGTCGGGTAATGGGACTTGGCACGGGGGTGGCGGCTGAGGACACGGCGGAAGAAGAGGTGGTAGAGGCGGACATCTTTTGTGGACCAAGGACGTGCAAACGTGGAGGCAAAAGCGGCGTGACCTGTCCAAGTTGCTGCTGCGGCTGTGACGGCACCACGTTCACCCAGTGGGCCATAAATGACATGTACTGTCCCTGACCGTAGTTACAGCTCCACACGTCGGCACTTTGGCAGAGACCGACATGCTCAAAGACTGGCCCACCATCTCTTCTACATGTGAATGCAGGGCTGGCACTGCCTTTTTGGCGAAGAAATGACGGCTTGGCACTCTCCACCGCGGCGCGGCACAAGCCATCATTTCTCGGAAAGGTGCTGAGTCCACCACTTGGAAAGGGAGGGACTGCAGCACCAGCAACTTGGACAGGAGGACGTTCAGCTTTTGCACCGTCGGGTGCGTGCTCGCAAACTGTTGTCTCTTGGAAACGGATTCCAAGAAAGACTGCTGACGGAATCCGTGAAGAGGAGTAGCAGGAGAAGGAGCATCTGAACGAGCGGAAGATGCCAACGAGCGACAACTCCCCTCAGCAGAGGTGTTGGAGCCTTGACTGGCTGATGGAGGGCGATTGACGTCGGGTGACGGAGCAAGTAACGGAGCGGGTGATGGAGCGGGGGCTGGGGCGGGCAGAACCGCCGTATCTTTACCACGGTTTTCCCAGGCCACCAAATGGCGACGCTGCATATGCTGCCGCAACGCTGTAGTCCCAACATGGGCCCCCTGGCCACGCTTGACTTTCTGGCCACATAGTCGACATACGGCTACGTTTACTTCCTCGGGCGGCTTGACAAAAAATTGCCACACCGCCGAGTAGGAAACTTTGCCCCCGATACTCCTCACTGGCTGACTGCTGCTTCCTCCGTGCACACCGGCACCACTACTGGCCGTGGTGGTAGGCTGCAGTGGAGCTGGTGCTCTACTCCGTGGCCGTTTGGCTCCACTGACACTGCTGCGACCCTGCTGCTGTCTCCTGGGCAACCCACCGACTGTTTCGCTCGCTGCCAAGCTGCCACCCTCTTCTCCTGATGATGCGGAAGAAATTGCCTGATGACAACGAGGCTGCCAAGTGCGATCAACCTCCTCATCATCAAGTAGGGTCTCCGCCTCACTACTAGCCCCCTCGGCTGCGTCTGGGTCAGGAGACAGACCTGTCTCTAGACCGGCTACCGGGCCACTCTCCTCACCACTACTTCTTCGCCTGGCTGCTGAAAAGGCGGATGTCTACCCCCGTTCCTGACCGCCCTCTGTTAGCTCTTCCTCACTGTACAGTGGGGCTGAGCCCACAGCATGCGATACTTCGCTTGGTGAGGGAACACCAAAGGACAGGGGCAGGTAGAGGACACGTGATTTCAGTGGGCTTGGTCCCGGGCCATGCCAACTAACGGTTGTGTCTGACGTACCCACCGACCGTTGGCTGTAGGTGTCAGAGGTGACCTGGGAAGAGGAAGACGACCGAGCCAACCAATCGATGACGGCAGGGTTGTCGGTGGAGACACGACCGCCGGATGACACCGGGAGCACTGGCCTCTGGCTGCGAATAGTGCTGCCTCGACCCCTTCCTCTGCTGCCACGTCTGCTCGCTCCTAAAACATTGCCTCCTCTGCCACTCCTCTGCATGTTGTCTGACATACTCTTTAATTCAACGATTCTGTGTCCCTGAGTAACAATTCTGTGTCCCTGAGTAACAATTCTGTGTCTGTCCCTGAGTAACAATTCTGTGGCCCTAAGTAACGGTTCTGTGGCCCTCAGTAACAATTCTGTGTCCCTCAGTAACAATTCTGTGTCTGTCCCTGAGTAACAATTATGTGGCCCTAAGTAACGGTTCTGTGGCCCTCAGTAACAATTCTGTGTCCCTGATTAACGTTTATGTGGCCCTAAGTAACGGTTCTGTGGCCCTCAGTAACAATTCTGTGTCCCTGAGTAACAATTCTGTGTCTGTCCGAGTAACAATTCTGTGGCCCTAAGTAACAGTTCTGTGGCCCTCAGTAACAATTCTGTGTCCCTGAGTAACAATTCTGTGGCCCTAAGTAACAGTTCTGTGGCCCTCAGTAACAATTCTGTGTCCCTGAGTAACAATTCTGTGGCCCTAAGTGACGGTTCTGTGGCCCTCAGTAACAATTCTGTGTCCCTGAGTAACAATTCTGTGTCTGTCCCTGAGTAACAATTCTGTGGCCCTAAGTAACAGTTCTGTGGCCCTCAGTAACAGTTCTGTGTCCCTAAGTAACAATTCTGTGGCCCTAAGTAACGGTTCTGTGGCCCTCAGTAACAATTCTGTGTCCCTAAGTAACAATTCTGTGGCCCTAAGTAACGGTTCTGTGGCCCTCAGTAACAATTCTGTGTCCCTAAGTAACAATTCTGTGGCCGTAAGTAACGGTTCTGTGGCCCTCAGTAACAATTCTGTGTCCCTCAGTAACAATTCTGTGTCCCTCAGTAACAATTCTGTGTCTGTCCCTGATTAACGTTTACGTGGCCCTAAGTAACGGTTCTGTGGCCCTCAGTAACAATTCTGTGTCCCTAAGTAACAATTCTGTGGCCCTAAGTAACGGTTCTGTGGCCCTCAGTAACAATTCTGTGTCCCTAAGTAACAATTCTGTGGCCGTAAGTAACGGTTCTGTGGCCCTCAGTAACAATTCTGTGTCCCTCAGTAACAATTCTGTGTCCCTCAGTAACAATTCTGTGTCTGTCCCTGATTAACGTTTACGTGGCCCTAAGTAACGGTTCTGTGGCCCTCAGTAACAATTCTGTGTCCCTGATTAACGTTTCTGTGGCCCTAAGTAACGGTTCTGTGGCCCTCAGTAACAATTCTGTGTCCCTGATTAACGTTTCTGTGGCCCTAAGTAACGGTTCTGTGGCCCTCAGTAACAATTCTGAGTCCCTCAGTAACAATTCTGTGTCTGTCCCTGAGTAACAATTCTGTGGCCCTAAGTAACGGTTCTGTGGCCCTCAGTAACAATTCTGTGTCCCTGATTAACATTTATGTGGCCCTAAGTAACGGTTCTGTGGCCCTCAGTAACAATTCTGTGTCCCTGATTAACGTTTCTGTGGCCCTCAGTAACAATTCTGTGTCCCTCAGTTACAATTTTGTGTCTGTCCCTGAGTAACAATTCTGTGGCCCTAAGTAACGGTTCTGTGGCCCTCAGTAACAATTCTGTGTCCCTGAGTAACAATTCTGTGGCCCTAAGTATCGGTTCTGTGGCCCTCAGTAAAAATTCTGTGTCCCTGAGTAACAATTCTGTGGCCCTAAGTAACGGTTGTGGCCCTCAGTAACAATTCTGTGTCCCTCAGTAACAATTCTGTGTCTGTCCCTGAGTAACAATTATGTGGCCCTAAGTAACGGTTATGTGGCCCTCAGTAACAATTCTGTGTCCCCGAGTAACGTTTCTGTGGCCCTAAGTAACGGTTCTGTGGCCCTCAGTAACAATTCTTTGTCCCTGAGTAACAATTCTGTGTCTGTCCCTGAGTAACAACTCTGTGGCTCTAAGTAACGGTTCTGTGGCCCTCAGTAACAATTCTGTGTCCCTGAGTAACGTTTCTGTGGCCCTAAGTAACAATTCTGTGGCCCTCAGTAACAATTCTGTGTCTGTCCCTGAGTAACAATTCTGTGGCCCTAACTAACATTTCTGTGGCCCTAAGTAACAGTTCTGTGGCCCTCAGTAACAATTCTGTGTCCCTGAGTAACGTTTCTGTCGCCCTAAGTAACAATTCTGTTGCCCTCAGTAACAATTCTGTGTCTGTCCCTGAGTAACAATTCTGTGGCCCTAACTAACGTTTCTGTGGCCCTAAGTAACAATTCTCTGGCACTCAGTAACAATTCTGTCTGTCCCTGAGTAACAATTCTGTGGCCCTAACTAACGTTTCTGTGGCCCTAAGTAACAATTCTCTGGCACTCAGTAACAATTCTGTCTGTCCCTGAGTAACAATTCTGTGGCCCTAAGTAACAATTCTGTGGCCCTCAGTAACAATTCTGTGTCTGTCCCTGAGTAACAATTCTGTGGCCCTAACTAACGTTTCTGTGGCCCTAAGTAACAGTTCTGTGGCCCTCAGTAACAATTCTGTGTCTGTCCCTGAGTAACAATTCTGTGGCCCTAACTAACGTTTCTGTTGCCCTAAGTAACAATACTCTGGCACTCAGTAACAATTCTGTCTGTCCCTGAGTAACAATTCTGTGGCCCTAATAATGTTTCTGTGGCCCTAAGTAACAGTTCTGTGGCCCTCAGTAACAATTCTGTGTCCCTGAGTAACGTTTCTGTGGCCCTAAGTAACAATTCTGTGGCCCTCAGTAACGTTTCTGTGGCCCTAAGTAACAATTCTGTGGCCCTCAGTAACAATTCTGTGTCTGTCCCTGAGTAACAATTCTGTGGCCCTAACTAACATTTCTGTGGCCCTAAGTAACAGTTCTGTGGCCCTCAGTAACAATTCTGTGTCCCTGAGTAACGTTTCTGTGGCCCTAAGTAACAATTCTGTTGCCCTCAGTAACAATTCTGTGTCTGTCCCTGAGTAACAATTCTGTGGCCCTAACTAACGTTTCTGTGGCCCTAAGTAACAATTCTCTGGCACTCAGTAACAATTCTGTCTGTCCCTGAGTAACAATTCTGTGGCCCTAACTAACGTTTCTGTGGCCCTAAGTAACAATTCTCTGGCACTCAGTAACAATTCTGTCTGTCCCTGAGTAACAATTCTGTGGCCCTAAGTAATAATTCTGTGGCCCTCAGTAACAATTCTGTGTCTGTCCCTGAGTAACAATTCTGTGGCCCTAACTAACGTTTCTGTGGCCCTAAGTAACAGTTCTGTGGCCCTCAGTAACAATTCTGTGTCTGTCCCTGAGTAACAATTCTGTGGCCCTAACTAACGTTTCTGTTGCCCTAAGTAACAATTCTCTGGCACTCAGTAACAATTCTGTCTGTCCCTGAGTAACAATTCTGTGGCCCTAATAACGTTTCTGTGGCCCTAAGTAACAGTTCTGTGGCCCTCAGTAACAATTCTGTGTCCCTGAGTAACAATTCTGTGGCCCTAAGTAACAATTCTGTGGCCCTCAGTAACAATTCTGTGTCTGTCCCTGAGTAACAATTCTGTGGCCCTAACTAACGTTTCTGTGGCCCTAAGTAACAATTCTGTGGCCCTAAGTAACAGTTCTGTGGCCCTCAGTAACAATTCTGTGTCCCTGAGTAACAATTCTGTGGCCCTAAGTAACGGTTCTGTGGCCCTCAGTAACAATTCTGTGTCCCTGAGTAACAATTCTGTGTCTGTCCCTGAGTAACAATTCTGTGGCCCTAAGTAACAGTTCTGTGGCCCTCAGCAACAATTCTGTGTCCCTAAGTAACAATTCTGTGGCCCTAAGTAACGGTTCTGTGGCCCTCAGTAACAATTCTGTGTCCCTAAGTAACAATTCTGTGGCCCTAAGTAACGGTTCTGTGGCCCTCAGTAACAATTCTGTGTCCCTAAGTAACAATTCTGTGGCCGTAAGTAACGGTTCTGTGGCACTCAGTAACAATTCTGTGTCCCTCAGTTACAATTCTGTGTCCCTCAGTAACAATTCTGTGTCTGTCCCTGATTAACGTTTACGTGGCCCTAAGTAACGGTTCTGTGGCCCTCAGTAACAATTCTGTGTCCCTGATTAACGTTTCTGTGGCCCTAAGTAACGGTTCTGTGGCCCTCAGTAACAATTCTGTGTCCCTCAAGAAACAATTCTGTGTCTGTCCGTGAGTAACAATTCTGTGGCCCTAAGTAACGGTTCTGTGGCCCTCAGTAACAATTCTGTGTCCCTGATTAACGTTTATGTGGCCCTAAGTAACGGTTCTGTGGCCCTCAGTAACAATTCTGTGTCCCTGATTAACGTTTCTGTGGCCCTAAGTAACGGTTCTGTGGCCCTCAGTAACAATTCTGTGTCCCTCAGTAACAATTCTGTGTCTGTCCCTGAGTAACAATTCTGTGGCCCTAAGTAATGGTTCTGTGGCCCTCAGTAACAATTCTGTGTCCCTGATTAACTTTTATGTGGCCCTAAGTAACGGTTCTGTGGCCCTCAGTAACAATTCTGTGTCCCTGATTAACGTTTCTGTGGCCCTCAGTAACAATTCTGTGTCCCTCAGTTACAATTTTGTGTCTGTCCCTGAGTAACAATTCTGTGGCCCTAAGTAACGGTTCTGTGGCCCTCAGTAACAATTCTGTGTCCCTGAGTAACAATTCTGTGGCCCTAAGTATCGGTTCTGTGGCCCTCAGTAAAAATTCTGTGTCCCTGAGTAACAATTCTGTGGCCCTAAGTAACGGTTGTGGCCCTCAGTAACAATTCTGTGTCCCTCAGTAACAATTCTGTGTCTGTCCCTGAGTAACAATTATGTGGCCCTAAGTAACGGTTATGTGGCCCTCAGTAACAATTCTGTGTCCCTGAGTAACGTTTCTGTGGCCCTAAGTAACGGTTCTGTGGCCCTCAGTAACAATTCTGTGTCCCTGAGTAACAATTCTGTGTCTGTCCCTGAGTAACAATTCTGTGGCCCTAAGTAACGGTTCTGTGGCCCTCAGTAACAATTCTGTGTCCCTGAGTAACGTTTCTGTGGCCCTAAGTAACAATTCTGTGGCCCTCAGTAACAATTCTGTGTCTGTCCCTGAGTAACAATTCTGTGGCCCTAACTAACATTTCTGTGGCCCTAAGTAACAGTTCTGTGGCCCTCAGTAACAATTCTGTGTCCCTGAGTAACGTTTCTGTGGCCCTAAGTAACAATTCTGTTGCCCTCAGTAACAATTCTGTGTCTGTCCCTGAGTAACAATTCTGTGGCCCTAACTAACGTTTCTGTGGCCCTAAGTAACAATTCTCTGGCACTCAGTAACAATTCTGTCTGTCCCTGAGTAACAATTCTGTGGCCCTAACTAACGTTTCTGTGGCCCTAAGTAACAATTCTCTGGCACTCAGTAACAATTCTGTCTGTCCCTGAGTAACAATTCTGTGGCCCTAAGTAACAATTCTGTGGCCCTCAGTAACAATTCTGTGTCTGTCCCTGAGTAACAATTCTGTGGCCCTAACTAACGTTTCTGTGGCCCTAAGTAACAGTTCTGTGGCCCTCAGTAACAATTCTGTGTCTGTCCCTGAGTAACAATTCTGTGGCCCTAACTAACGTTTCTGTTGCCCTAAGTAACAATTCTCTGGCACTCAGTAACACTTCTGTCTGTCCCTGAGTAACAATTCTGTGGCCCTAATAACGTTTCTGTGGCCCTAAGTAACAGTTCTGTGGCCCTCAGTAACAATTCTGTGTCCCTGAGTAACGTTTCTGTGGCCCTAAGTAACAATTCTGTGGCCCTCAGTAACAATTCTGTGTCTGTCCCTGAGTAACAATTCTGTGGCCCTAACTAACGTTTCTGTGGCCCTAAGTAACAATTCTCTGGCACTCAGTAACAATTCTGTCTGTCCCTGAGTAACAATTCTGTGGCCCTAACTAACGTTTCTGTGGCCCTAAGTAACAATTCTCTGGCACTCAGTAACAATTCTGTCTGTCCCTGAGTAACAATTTTGTGGCCCTAAGTAACAATTCTGTGGCCCTCAGTAACAATTCTGTGTCTGTCCCTGAGTAACAATTCTGTGGCCCTAACTAACGTTTCTGTGGCCCTAAGTAACAGTTCTGTGGCCCTCAGTAAGAATTCTGTGTCTGTCCCTGAGTAACAATTCTGTGGCCCTAACTAACGTTTCTGTGGCCCTAAGTAACAGTTCTGTGGCCCTCAGTAACAATTCTGTCTGTCCCTGAGTAACAATTCTGTGGCCCTAACTAACGTTTCTGTGGCCCTAAGTAACAATTCTCTGGCACTCAGTAACAATTCTGTCTGTCCCTGAGTAACAATTCTGTGGCCCTAACTAACGTTTCTGTGGCCCTAAGTAACAGTTCTGTGGCCCTCAGTAACAATTCTGTGTCTGTCCCTGAGTAACAATTCTGTGGCCCTAACTAACTTTTCTGTGGCCCTAAGTAACAATTCTCTGGCACTCAGTAACAATTCTGTCTGTCCCTGAGTAACAATTCTGTGGCCCTAAGTAACAATTCTGTGGCCCTCAGTAACAATTCTGTGTCTGTCCCTGAGTAACAATTCTGTGGCCCTAACTAACGTTTCTGTGGCCCTAAGTAACAGTTCTGTGGCCCTCAGTAACAATTCTGTGTCTGTCCCTGAGTAACAATTCTGTGGCCCTAACTAACGTTTCTGTGGCCCTAAGTAACAGTTCTGTGGCCCTCAGTAACAATTCTGTGTCTGTCCCTGAGTAACAATTCTGTGGCCCTAACTAACGTTTCTGTTGCCCTAAGTAACAATTCTCTGGCACTCAGTAACACTTCTGTCTGTCCCTGAGTAACAATTCTGTGGCCCTAATAACGTTTCTGTGGCCCTAAGTAACAGTTCTGTGGCCCTCAGTAACAATTCTGTGTCCCTGAGTAACGTTTCTGTGGCCCTAAGTAACAATTCTGTGGCCCTCAGTAACAATTCTGTGTCTGTCCCTGAGTAACAATTCTGTGGTCCTAACTAACGTTTCTGTGGCCCTAAGTAACAATTCTCTGGCACTCAGTAACAATTCTGTCTGTCCCTGAGTAACAATTCTGTGGCCCTAACTAACGTTTCTGTGGCCCTAAGTAACAATTCTCTGGCACTCAGTAACAATTCTGTCTGTCCCTGAGTAACAATTTTGTGGCCCTAAGTAACAATTCTGTGGCCCTCAGTAACAATTCTGTGTCTGTCCCTGAGTAACAATTCTGTGGCCCTAACTAACGTTTCTGTGGCCCTAAGTAACAGTTCTGTGGCCCTCAGTAAGAATTCTGTGTCTGTCCCTGAGTAACAATTCTGTGGCCCTAACTAACGTTTCTGTGGCCCTAAGTAACAGTTCTGTGGCCCTCAGTAACAATTCTGTCTGTCCCTGAGTAACAATTCTGTGGCCCTAACTAACGTTTCTGTGGCCCTAAGTAACAATTCTCTGGCACTCAGTAACAATTCTGTCTGTCCCTGAGTAACAATTCTGTGGCCCTAACTAACGTTTCTGTGGCCCTAAGTAACAGTTCTGTGGCCCTCAGTAACAATTCTGTGTCTGTCCCTGAGTAACAATTCTGTGGCCCTAACTAACTTTTCTGTGGCCCTAAGTAACAATTCTCTGGCACTCAGTAACAATTCTGTCTGTCCCTGAGTAACAATTCTGTGGCCCTAATAACGTTTCTGTGGCCCTAAGTAACAGTTCTGTGGCCCTCAGTAACAATTCTGTGTCTGTCCCTGAGTAACAATTCTGTGGCCCTAACTAACGTTTCTGTGGCCCTAAGTAACAATTCTCTGGCACTCAGTAACAATTCTGTCTGTCCCTGAGTAACAATTCTGTGGCCCTAACTAGCGTTTCTTTGGCCCTAAGTAACGATTCTGTGGCCCTCATTAACAATTCTGTGTCCCTGAGTAATGCTTCTCTGTCCCTAAGTAACGTTTCTCTGTCCCCAAGTAACGTTTCTGTGGCCCTAACTCTGTCCCTAATACAGAGCGGTCTGCCTCTCTTGAATGACTGGAGGCAAATGAAGAATTCTAAAATGGCCGCTATTTATAGCTCGACCATTACACAGTGCTGGCTGGCTGGCTGCTGATTGGCTAATGCGATCACATGTCATTAAGGAATGCATTATGGGTCAGCGCGCCTTGTCTGCGCGCCTTCCCAGACGTCCCCGCTCCGTCGCCGCACATGTCCGCCGCCATTTTAGGAAAAATTTCGATTCGCGCGTCCGAAGTAGGCTATTTTTCGGATTCGGCGCGAATCGAAAATTTTCCAATATTCGACTCGAATTCCACTTCGCCTACTTCGATTCGCTCATCTCTAATGTTTACCCATATTTAGCGCTTGGACATTTATTCATTTCATTGGCCAGAGTACTTGCCATTGAAGTGAATAAACACCCAAGTGCTAAACATGGCAAATGTTTGGGAGCATTTACATGGGTATTTGCAACGTTTGGTTGAACACAATTCTTTGGCGTTCAAGAGAGGGACGTTTAACTGCATGGACAAATAGGATTTTATTGAGTTGTGTTCAGGAGCTTTGGCATAAAAACATCAAAAGCTCCTAAACTCACATTTAGGAGCAACAGTGTGTATGAGGCTTAAAGTGGAGCTCCACCCAAAAGGGGAATTTCTGCTTTAGGCCTTTAACCCCCGCTTCCCATTAAGGATGGGCACCTTTGGGGAGTGGGTACCCGAATTTGACAGGTACCCACTCCCACTTCCGCTGTGATCTCCTAGGTGATTGAAAGCGAAAGTTGTCACCCCCTCCTCTCTCCCAGTAGTCTTCTGGGACATGTGACAGGTCCCAGAGGACTACGGGGCCATTCACAAAGTGCAGCGCTTCTAGCGCATGCGCAGTGGGCACACGGCTGTGCTGCCGCAAGCTGTCAAAGTCAGGCACCCACACTGAAGATGCCTGTGCTGGGAGAGAAGACAGCCGCTGAAACCAGCCATGGTGAGGACACCGCTGGACTGAGGGACAGGTAAGTGTCTGTATTTTAAAAGTCAGCAGCTACAGTTTTTGTAGCTGCTGACTTTTGTTTTGTTTTTTTTTTCAGCTGCAACTCCTCTTTAAATCTGTCTTCAGTTCAGTTTAGTTTACGTCAGTCTACATCTGTTTGCATTTCAGTTCCTTTTAGTTCCATTCCATTTACATCCATTTTTGTCTGTTTATATCAATTTTCACATCCATTTACAACAGTTTTTTGTTAGTTTTTCAAGCTGGATTAAAGTATATAAAATTTTTTTTACTAAAAATAGGATATTAAGGTGTCATGCGCACAGGGCATTTTGCAGCCACTTTTAGGGGTGTCAAGTGTTTTCGCTGCTGCCAAGAGGATGAGCATTTTTAAAACATCTCATGTGCATAAGGTCTAACAGAACATCCACTTATACCTATTCCAATCTGTTTCAACAGATCTGGATATCGCCTGTTCCATTTAAAAATAACAAAAAGGAACTGCACCACTCTTGATCAAGCCGACTAGGATAATATCTGGTTGGCAACCTGTAAATATGCCCTTAGTATTATCATCCAAGAAAATGCTTATAAGGTAGTCTACCGATGATATATGTTACACGACTATATATCTAAATTTGTTCCTGCGGTCTCCCTACATTGCTTCAAAGGTTGTGCTATTTGGGGAACCTTTTTCTACATTTGGTGGACTTGCCCCAAGACAGTCTGTTTTTGGGTGCGGGTTTACAATATGCTCCAGTCAGTCTTGCAAGTTAACCTTGCTTGCAACCCATGACCAATTCCACACAGACCAATTCCACACCTGTACAAGCATCAAAGAAAGCTGGCAGAGTTTGTGTTCCTAGCAGCCAGGCAAAGTCTAGCCAGAGCTCGGATATGCCTGTCGTTAAACTTTGTCGAAGTTAGCCAAAGATGTATGAAGAACATGATACATGAAAAGTCAACTTCTATACTTACTGACACCTATGCAAAATATCGAAAGATTTGGGGCTCATGGCTCAACTGCAATGGGCATTTGCATGGCGAAAGCTCACTCCTCTTGGTATAATTGCCAAATAGGAGCTACATAGACGTTGCTAATGTTGGGCCTCATGGGATTTTCTACACCTTTTCCTTCTTCCTAGACCTTTACCTTCTTCCCTTAGCCCCCCTCCGTTACCCACACCTACTTCTTTTTCCCTCTCTATGCCCTTTTCTTTACCTCCTCCTGTATCACTGTGTTGCCATCACCTCAATGAACAGACTAACTACACTCCCTTTGACCACATACTGTACATGGTGACATTCACTGAATTGCTGCTGAGGAAAACCCAAGACTGGATATCCAACACTCATGCCTTTCATGTGTTATCTTTACTGCAATAATTTTTTTTGCATTGATATTCTCTTAAAACAAGACTAGTGAGAACAGTACTTTATGTTTGTTATATTGCCACCACACTCTCTGTATTTCACCACACATGTGCAAGTTTGTTGTACTTTGTTGGAAAAACTCAATAAATCCTTTGAGAAATAAAAAAAATGGAACTATACATATGTGGGTGTCCATAGAAATGAAGTGCTATCTGTTTTTCATCTTTCAAAGGATGGATAAAAAATGGAAAGAAAGAATGTCTGTGTGAAAGGGGCCTAAAGGTGAAAAGTTGATTGTTCCCAAGTCCATGAGGGTTGGCTTAACGAAACAAATAAACTAGAGATACATAGGGCTTGAGAAATGTAAAAACAAAGTTATGCTTGTGGAATGAATCTTTGAACCCAAGGGAACCTATGATTCCCTTATAACATTGGCAAAAGTCAGTATCACATCTTACAGTGTAAGTATATTCTACTTGTGGACTATGAAAACTTAACTTTTAAACTTATTATTCAAAACCAGCTTGACATACAGGATAATTGATGGAAAAGATGTATTTTAAGCATGGATTTCCCAAAGAGTTAGTTTTAGACAAAAGCTCTGTTTGAGTCAAAATAATAGATTTTTAAAGCTTATATTTTTTGGCATACAGCTTCCTGTCCTAGCCATCCACAGTCACACAGATTAAGAACTGTTCAAACTGTCAAACATTTGTACAAAGAAAAGTGGATGAGATCCACATATTACTTTTCTGGCATACATAATATTCCAGAATGATGCAATTTATTGCTGTGAAGCTATGGGTCATGAGACTGACTCCCTACAAAGAAACTGTCTCCGCATAGTATAAATGTTTGTTCTATGTCTGGGAAGGTTTATCTAGCTACCCTAATTTCCTACCTCAGAGTGAATTAATTCATGTATCTCTACTGCTCAATGTCCTCACGCAAAGCACAGTTTAAATGCAAATGTGTTTTTAAAAGGCAACCTTGCCCAAAATTATTATTTCCATAAGACACACAGAAGGTCACACATGGACTTCTGGTTTATATTTACAATATATCTTTCAGAATTTACTGGAAGAACATGCAACTATCATTAATATTTGAAATTGCTTAGAACATTGGTGGCATTTCTTTGAATATTTATTGGCCACAATTTTATTTTTCCTTATCAATTGAAAAATAATCATCTAATAAAACTGACATATACAGTGTCCTATTATTTTTAGCGAGATTGTGACCCTTTAAACAAGAAAATGTTGTGTGTTAAAAGGGTGATCCTGGTATAGGGGTGTTGGGTGGATGGGTACTAATGGTTGTGTACCTACAAGAACCAGTGATGGAAATTCAGCCCTAAGTCAAGGGGCTTTTATTCATGTTCGACTAATTTTGCAATACAAATACAGGCTTATGAAAATGTAAAATCTGCTTGAAGAAGGTAAAATGTAGGTCAGAAGGAAGTCAACTGTAGGTCAAATACACCTGTCATGAATTCTAAATTCAGCAAAAAAGCTGATGTCAAACTGATGCCACCAACACAAGACCAACGCCTGTTGGCACAGGGCCAACAATACTTTAAATGCAGAAAGCTAAAATGTGCATATAGCTTCTTGGAATAGATGTACTGCCTTATATTTTTATGATTCCTGTAACCCCTGTTTCTAACCTGCTATAGATAATTGTGGAATTATCTAAGAGCCAAAATAAATTTTATGTGTCAGTGAGTGCATGAAACCCTTATTATGTGTGTCTCTGCTGTAAAAAAAATCAAGGATGTATTTGTTTTACAAAGAGCTAGAACAAGACCTTGAATAAATATATTTCATGCATTATCATGGATGTGTGAATCTCCACAGGGTCACATTATTCTGTATTAGGGCAAATGTCAGCCTGTACAGACGTATTTGTCTTTTTAAATTACTGTTAGCAGTGATTGTAAGAGAAAAACACTAATTAAGTAGTGTCCAGTGCTACCAAAAAATCTCATTAAAATGTTTCAGACTATAGGTGAGAAAGAGCTTGATGATGACTGTGTGGAGGCTAAAGGAATACTCTTAATTAGTTTGGGAATTTTAATGCTGAATGTCACCTTCAGAAAAAACCCTCATCTAGATAATCACATGCACCAACGGTTTCCAATGAATTGTATAGATCCAAGAGCTCAAAGTTATCTATTTATTTATTTAGTTTGTTGTTTTCCTTTTCACCGGGGATTGTGGTGCAGTGTCTCCAGTCAGTTACTTCAAAAAGATTACATTTTTTTTTACATTCTAACTTTTTCTACATGCAGCAGTGAAGTCATCCCAAAATTGCATGAATAATACAACTTAGTCAATCCTGAAGACAAATGGACACAGATAAATGAATGCCAATTACCATATAAAATTACAACTTTTTTACACAGACCTTTAAAACAATCATTATCAGACAGACAACATCACAGATCATTATGGAAGCCTTTTAACGCATTTCAAGCCATTAAGCGCCTACTCATAATGAATAAGTGCCTTATGGTTTGAAACATGTTACAGGCTTCCATGATGATCTGTGATGTCCTCTGTCTGATGATGATGGTTTTAAAAGTCAGAATAAAAAATCTGGGATTTTATATGGCATCTGGTGTGCGGTTATCCATCTCCATTTGTCTTTGTGTATGCAGGTTGGTTGTGGGTGTGGGCATTGCATGTGTTCCCACACCTGCAACCACCCGCAGCCAAATTGCACTGCTCTTACGAGATGCATGGGGATGCCATTCATTCTGGGTGGCATCCCCAAGCATTACAGCACACAGTACATTTGTGGGTGCAAGAACCACAGGGAAATTGTTTGGTCAAAAAGGTTTTTAAATTGTCAAAAACAGTGCATGTGTGTTTGTGTTTATTTTCTCTTTACATTTTTTTTTGTGAATTAGTAGAGGAACTGTATGCACACAAGGGAATGGGCTGTAACTGTGTGCACCCTTATTGTTAAGGGTCATGGGGAAAAGGCCTTTGTCCTTATCAAAATGAGAAAAAGGTAGAATGTCAAGGAGTTCCCCAAAGAAAGGCACCCTCTTCATCTTGAGGTCTTGGTATAAATTATGGGGTAGCCCCATGGTGTTTGTTTATTTTTTGCATGAGGGGCCCCCATAAATATTTATATGGGATCCTCATCTAGGATAAGGGTCTGGTGAAGATTAATTTGCCATCAACCTACACTTAGCACACACACTGTCATTCAAACACTGATAGATTTGAAAATTGTCCCTATATTTCCGGCACCCAATCAAGGCTGTCTGATTTGTCCCAGTAAACACTCCAGGTTTATAATATCACACAGCTTTAAATAAATGTGCTTAATAACTGGATTCCAACAAGTGGGTTCAATTAAAAAATTTTTGGTTTCTTTTATGGTAATATGTGTAAAGTAGTGCTTTGAATATGCACTAGCTGGGAAGAAATATGGCTACACCACTGGGCCACTGGTGCAAGGTCTTAATGGGGTCTGTCCACTCAATGCAATCTATACAGCAAAGAAATGTAAACCACATTTTTTTAATCCACAGTGGTGTGCAAATACAAAAACATCAAAGTGTTTAAAAAATGTGCATGCGCAAACACAAATAAAAAACTTAAGTGAACTTAAGGATGTGTCACTTGTCCACCCCCAAAGGAGTAGGACCTTACCCAGACCATGCCAGGATGCAAGCCTTCTGACATGAGCAAAGCTCGAACATGGTCCACCTAGACAAAAGGCCTGGTGGACCCCTCGCCTCATAGCCAGCTGAAGCTGACGAACAGGTACCCCTCCTCCTCCTCTGGTTCAGGGGAGGAAGGAATCTAAAGGCCACACGTCCTCCGCCTAAACTTCCAGGTAGGTCCAAGGACCCACACCCTCTATCCTAGTGAAAAAGAGAAACACAGATAAAAGTGCTAAGTGACAAAACGTGAGCAAGAAAAATAAACAAATAGTGCCCGTGCAGGTGTATCAGCTGGACCCTGTGGCATAAAATGCTGGGCAGGCGAGTGCCACTCATGGAGTAAATTTCGAATGGTTCATCAGGAACCAGGCAAAATTTGATCTGTGTATGGCCAGGTTAACTGTCCCTTCCTCCCACTTATCTCCCTCCATTCTCCGCCCCCTCCCCTTCAGAACACAAATAAGAGAGGAATTTACAGATCCAACTCCCAAACACAAGGAGTATTATAAACTATGTCATTTCACCCTTTTATACTATATGCATTCTTCCAAGCCTAGGTTTTTTTATGCCATTTGAAGTTGCTCTTTCTGTAAGTGTTGTGCAATGTTTACTAAACCTTGGACAACTTTCTTTGGCATTTATTGCAGTGTTTTATGTGGAATTATTAAAAAAATACCCTTAAAAACTGTATATAAAGTGCAAAAGATTTAACAGGGACAAAAACATCCTCTTTTCCTAATGGCACATAAATATGATTCTGGATAAACATCCTATTTTGTATTTTATAGAAAGGTTGTTGTTAACCCTTTAAATTGTGTTCATTTAGGAAATAAATCCCCTTTAAAGCTGTAATTGCTGAAACTAGCTCCTCTGGAAAACTATTACACTTTTTCATACTTTTTTATAGAAAAATACATTTGCTCAGCTAGTGCTTAAACCCTTTTTTTCCACAATGGGTGTTCTTATAGCTTTTATGGTGATTAGAGATGAGCGAATCGAAGTATCCGAAGTGGAATTCGAGTCGAATATCGGAAAAATTTCGATTCGTGCCGAATCCGAAAAACAGCCTAATTCGGACGCGCGAATCGAAATTTTTCCGAAAATGGCGGCTGACATGTGCGGCGACGGAGCGGGGATGTCGGGGAAGGCGCGCAGACAAGGCGCGCTGCCCCATAATGCATTCCTCAACGACATGTGATCGCATCAGCCAATCAGCAGCCAGCCAGCCAGCACTGTGTAATGGTCGAGGTATATATAGCGGCCATTTTGGAAATCTTCATTTGCCTGCAGTCATTGAACAGAGGCAGACCGCTCTGTACTAGGGACAGGGACAGAGTTAGGGCCACAGAAACGAGAATTGGGGACAGAGAGAAGTTACTTAGGGACAGAGAACCATTACTCAGGGACACAGACTTGTTAATGAGGGCCACAGAATCGTTATTTAGGGACAAAGAAACGCTAGTTAGGGCCACAGAATTCATACTCAGGGACAGACAGAATTTTCACTCAGTGCCAGAGAATTGTTACTTAGGGCCACAGAAACGTTATTAGGGCCACAGAATTTTTACTCAGGGACAGACAGAATTGTTACTGAGTGCCAGAGAATTGTTACTCAGGGACAGACAGAATTGTTACTGAGTGCCAGAGAATTCTTACTCAGGGCCACAGAATTCATACTCAGGGACAGACAGAATTGTTACTCAGGGACAGACAGAATTGTTACTGAGTGCCAGAGAATTGTTACTCAGGGACAGACAGAATTGTTACTGAGTGCCAGAGAATTGTTACTCAGGGACAGACAGAATTGTTACTGAGTGCCAGAGAATTGTTACTCAGGGACAGACAGAATTGTTACTGAGTGCCAGAGAATTGTTACTCAGGGACAGACAGAATTGTTACTGAGTGCCAGAGAATTGTTACTCAGGGACAGACAGAATTGTTACTGAGTGCCAGAGAATTGTTACTCGCACAGACACAAAATTGTTACTTGCACAGACACAGAATTGTTACTCGCACAGACACAGAATTGTTACTCAGGGCCACAGAATTCATACTCAGGGACAGACAGAATTGTTACTGAGTGCCAGAGAATTGTTACTCAGGGACAGACAGAATTGTTACTGAGTGCCAGAGAATTGTTACTCAGGGACAGACAGAATTGTTACTGAGTGCCAGAGAATTGTTACTCGCACAGACACAAAATTGTTACTTGCACAGACACAGAATTGTTACTCGCACAGACACAGAATTGTTACTCAGGGCCACAGAATTCATACTCAGGGACAGACAGAATTGTTACTGAGTGCCAGAGAATTGTTACTTAGGGACAGACAGAATTGTTACTGAGTGCCAGAGAATTGTTACTCAGGGACAGACAGAATTGTTACTGAGTGCCAGAGAATTGTTACTCGCACAGACACAAAATTGTTACTTGCACAGACACAGAATTGTTACTCGCACAGACACAGAATTGTTACTCAGGGCCACAGAATTCATACTCAGGGACAGACAGAATTGTTACTGAGTGCCAGAGAATTGTTACTCAGGGACAGACAGAATTGTTACTGAGTGCCAGAGAATTGTTACTCAGGGACAGACAGAATTGTTACTGAGTGCCAGAGAATTGTTACTCGCACAGACACAAAATTGTTACTTGCACAGACACAGAATTGTTACTCGCACAGACACAGAATTGTTACTCAGGGCCACAGAATTCATACTCAGGGACAGACAGAATTGTTACTGAGTGCCAGAGAATTGTTACTCAGGGACAGACAGAATTGTTACTGAGTGCCAGAGAATTGTTACTCAGGGACAGACAGAATTGTTACTGAGTGCCAGAGAATTGTTACTCAGGGACAGACAGAATTGTTACTGAGTGCCAGAGAATTGTTACTCAGGGACAGACAGAATTGTTACTGAGTGCCAGAGAATTGTTACTCAGGGACAGACAGAATTGTTACTGAGTGCCAGAGAATTGTTACTCGCACAGACACAAAATTGTTACTTGCACAGACACAGAATTGTTACTCGCACAGACACAGAATTGTTACTCAGGGCCACAGAATTCATACTCAGGGACAGACAGAATTGTTACTGAGTGCCAGAGAATTGTTACTCAGGGACAGACAGAATTGTTACTGAGTGCCAGAGAATTGTTACTCGCACAGACACAAAATTGTTACTTGCACAGACACAGAATTGTTACTCGCACAGACACAGAATTGTTACTCAGGGCCACAGAATTCATACTCAGGGACAGACAGAATTGTTACTGAGTGCCAGAGAATTGTTACTCAGGGACAGACAGAATTGTTACTGAGTGCCAGAGAATTGTTACTCAGGGACAGACAGAATTGTTACTGAGTGCCAGAGAATTGTTACTCGCACAGACACAAAATTGTTACTTGCACAGACACAGAATTGTTACTCGCACAGACACAGAATTGTTACTCAGGGCCACAGAATTCATACTCAGGGACAGACAGAATTGTTACTGAGTGCCAGAGAATTGTTACTCAGGGACAGACAGAATTGTTACTGAGTGCCAGAGAATTGTTACTCAGGGACAGACAGAATTGTTACTGAGTGCCAGAGAATTGTTACTCGCACAGACACAAAATTGTTACTTGCACAGACACAGAATTGTTACTCGCACAGACACAGAATTGTTACTCAGGGCCACAGAATTCATACTCAGGGACAGACAGAATTGTTACTAAGTGCCAGAGAATTGTTACTTAGGGACAGACAGAATTGTTACTGAGTGCCAGAGAATTGTTACTCAGGGACAGACAGAATTGTTACTGAGTGCCAGAGAATTGTTACTCGCACAGACACAAAATTGTTACTTGCACAGACACAGAATTGTTACTCGCACAGACACAGAATTGTTACTCAGGGCCACAGAATTCATACTCAGGGACAGACAGAATTGTTACTGAGTGCCAGAGAATTGTTACTCAGGGACAGACAGAATTGTTACTGAGTGCCAGAGAATTGTTACTCAGGGACAGACAGAATTGTTACTGAGTGCCAGAGAATTGTTACTCGCACAGACACAAAATTGTTACTTGCACAGACACAGAATTGTTACTCGCACAGACACAGAATTGTTACTCAGGGCCACAGAATTCATACTCAGGGACAGACAGAATTGTTACTGAGTGCCAGAGAATTGTTACTTAGGGACAGACAGAATTGTTACTGAGTGCCAGAGAATTGTTACTCAGGGACAGACAGAATTGTTACTGAGTGCCAGAGAATTGTTACTCGCACAGACACAAAATTGTTACTTGCACAGACACAGAATTGTTACTCGCACAGACACAGAATTGTTACTCAGGGCCACAGAATTCATACTCAGGGACAGACAGAATTGTTACTGAGTGCCAGAGAATTGTTACTCAGGGACAGACAGAATTGTTACTGAGTGCCAGAGAATTGTTACTCAGGGACAGACAGAATTGTTACTGAGTGCCAGAGAATTGTTACTCGCACAGACACAAAATTGTTACTTGCACAGACACAGAATTGTTACTCGCACAGACACAGAATTGTTACTCAGGGCCACAGAATTCATACTCAGGGACAGACAGAATTGTTACTGAGTGCCAGAGAATTGTTACTCAGGGACAGACAGAATTGTTACTGAGTGCCAGAGAATTGTTACTCAGGGACAGACAGAATTGTTACTGAGTGCCAGAGAATTGTTACTCGCACAGACACAAAATTGTTACTTGCACAGACACAGAATTGTTACTCGCACAGACACAGAATTGTTACTCAGGGCCACAGAATTCATACTCAGGGACAGACAGAATTGTTACTGAGTGCCAGAGAATTGTTACTCAGGGACAGACAGAATTGTTACTGAGTGCCAGAGAATTGTTACTCAGGGACAGACAGAATTGTTACTGAGTGCCAGAGAATTGTTACTCGCACAGACACAAAATTGTTACTTGCACAGACACAGAATTGTTACTCGCACAGACACAGAATTGTTACTCAGGGCCACAGAATTCATACTCAGGGACAGACAGAATTGTTACTGAGTGCCAGAGAATTGTTACTTAGGGACAGACAGAATTGTTACTGAGTGCCAGAGAATTGTTACTCAGGGACAGACAGAATTGTTACTGAGTGCCAGAGAATTGTTACTCGCACAGACACAAAATTGTTACTTGCACAGACACAGAATTGTTACTCGCACAGACACAGAATTGTTACTCAGGGCCACAGAATTCATACTCAGGGACAGACAGAATTGTTACTGAGTGCCAGAGAATTGTTACTCAGGGACAGACAGAATTGTTACTGAGTGCCAGAGAATTGTTACTCAGGGACAGACAGAATTGTTACTGAGTGCCAGAGAATTGTTACTCGCACAGACACAAAATTGTTACTTGCACAGACACAGAATTGTTACTCGCACAGACACAGAATTGTTACTCAGGGCCACAGAATTCATACTCAGGGACAGACAGAATTGTTACTGAGTGCCAGAGAATTGTTACTCAGGGACAGACAGAATTGTTACTGAGTGCCAGAGAATTGTTACTCAGGGACAGACAGAATTGTTACTGAGTGCCAGAGAATTGTTACTCGCACAGACACAAAATTGTTACTTGCACAGACACAGAATTGTTACTCGCACAGACACAGAATTGTTACTCGCACAGACACAGAATTGTTACTCAGGGCCACAGAATTCATACTCAGGGACAGACAGAATTGTTACTGAGTGCCAGAGAATTGTTACTCAGGGACACCTAATCGTTGAATTAAATAGTATGTCAGACAACATGCAGAGGAGTGGCAGAGGAGGCAATGTTTTAGGAGCGAGCAGACGTGGCAGCAGAGGAAGGGGTCGAGGCAGCAGTATTCGCAGCCACAGGCCAGTGCTCCCGGTGTCATCCAGCGGTCGTGTCTCCACCGACAACCCTGCCGTCATTGATTGGTTGGCTCGGTCGTCTTCCTCTTCCCAGGTCACCTCTGACACCTACAGCCAACGGTCGGTGGGTACGTCAGACACAACCGTTAGTTGGCATGGCCCGGGACCAAGCCCACTGAAATCACGTGTCCTCTACCTGCCCCTGTCCTTTGCTGTTCCCTCACCAAGCGAAGTATCGCATGCTGTGGGCTCAGCCCCACTGTACAGTGAGGAAGAGCTAACAGAGGGCGGTCAGGAACGGGGGGAGACATCGGCCTTTTCAGCAGCCAAGCGAACAAGTACTGGCGAGGAGAGTGGCTCGGTAGCCGGTCTAGAGACAGGTCTGTCTCCTGACCCAGACGCAGCCGAGGGGGCTAGTAGTGAGGCGGAGACCCTACTTGATGATGAGGAGGTTGATCGCACTTGGCAGCCTCGTCGTCATCAGGCAATTTCTTCCGCATCATCAGGAGAAGAGGGTGGCAGCTTGGCAGCGAGCAAAACAGTCGGTGGGTTGCCCAGGAGACAGCAGCAGGGTCGCATCAGTGTCAGTGGAGCCAAACGTCCACGGAGTAGAGCACCAGCTCCACTGCAGCCTACCACCACGGCCAGTAGTGGTGCCGGTGCGCACGGAGGAAGTAGCAGTCAGCCAGTGAAGAGTAGCGGGGGCAAAGTTTCCTACTCGGTGGTGTGGCAATTTTTCCTCAAGCCGCCCGAGGAAGTAAACGTAGCCGTATGTCGACTATGTGGCCAGAAATGCAAGCGTGGCCAGGGGGCCCATGTTGGGACTACAGCGTTGCGTCAGCATATGCAGCGTCACCATTCGGTGGCCTGGGAAAACCGTGATAAACATACGGCGGTTCTGCCTGCCCCAGCCCCCGCTCCATCACCCGCTCCGTTACTTGCTCCGTCACCCGACGTCGTCAATCGCCCTCTATCAGCCAGTCAAGGCTCCAACACCTCTGCTGAGGGGAGTTGTCGCTCATTGGCATCTTCCGCTCGTTCAGATGCTCCTTCTCCTGCTACTCCTCTTCTCGGATTCCGTCAACAGTCTTTCTTGGAATCCGTATCCAAGAGACAACAGTTTGCGAGCACGCACCCGACGGTGCAAAAGCTGAACGTCCTCCTGTCCAAGTTGCTGGTGCTGCAGTCCCTCCCTTTCCAACTGGTGGACTCAGCACCTTTCCGAGAAATGATGGCTTGTGCCGCGCCGCGGTGGAGAGTGCCAAGCCGTCATTTCTTTGCCCAAAAGGCAGTGCCAGCCCTGCATTCACATGTAGAAGAGATGGTGGGCCAGTCTTTGAGCATGTCGGTCTCTGCCAAAGTGCACGGCAGCGCCGACGTGTGGAGCTGTAACTACGGTCAGGGACAGTACATGTCATTTACGGCCCACTGGGTGAACGTGGTGCCGGCACAGCCGCACCAGCAACTTGGACAGGTCACGACGCTTTTGCCTCCACGTTTGCACGTCCTTGGTCCAGCAAGCATGTCCGCCTCTACCACCTCTTTTTCCGCCGTGTCCTCAGCCGCCACCCCCGTGCCAAGTCCCATTACCCGACCGGCATATCACATGTGCAGGGCGCAACGGTGTCACGCTGTGCTGCACCTGGTATGCCTTGGCGAACGTAGTCACACAGGGGAGGAACTGCTGAGTGTAATGAACAGAGAAATTGACAGATGGCTGTCTCCGCGCAAACTAAAAATCGGAACCATGTTGACTGACAACGGAAAGAACATGGTGTCTGCTCTGCGTCAAGGAAGGTTGTGCCATGCGCCATGCATGGCTCACGTGTTCAATCTGGTTGTCAAGCGGTTCCTAAAATCCACCATCCCACTGCAAGACATCCTTAAAATGTCACGTAAACTGTGCATGCATTTCAGCCATTCCTACACCGCAAAGAACACCCTCATTGAGCTGCAGCGGCAGAACGGAATTCCACAGCATCGCCTGATCTGCGACGTTGCAACAAGGTGGAATTCAACCCTACACATGTTAGACCGCCTTTACGAGCAGCGAAAGGCCATCACCGATTTCCTGATGTTACAAGCGGATAAAGGTACTCCCCTGTGTAACTTAGATGTCAGCCATTGGCAGCTCATGCGTGACACCTGCCGCTTGCTCAGGCCCTTTGAGGAGGCCACGCTATTCGTGAGTCGGCAGGACTATGGGATGAACGACGTCATTCCTCTGTTGCACGTCCTGGAACAAATGCTGTTAACAATGGCTGGTCAGGGTGCGGTAGACGTGGCGCACAGATCTCAACGCCACATGACCCCTGTGGGGGCAGGACAGGAAGAAGAGGAGGAGGTAGAGGAGGACATTTGTGCTCAGGAATTATTGAGTGAAATGGGTGGTTTTTCCACTCAGCGGACAGGAGTGGAGGAGCAGGAGCATCTGGTAGAGGAGGAGGAGGAGGAGACAGAGGACCCAGACGCACCGTGGCAGTATGCTGTGGAGATGGAGGCAGGGAGTCCCTCGCATTCCTTGGCACAAATGGCCCATAGCATGCTCGGTTGCTTGCGTAGCGACAGCCGAATAATAACCATCAGACAGAGGGATGACTTTTGGCTGTCCACCTTGTTGGACCCTCGCTACCGGTCCAAAATGGTGGCCTTTTTCACACCTGCTGAGAGGGAGGCCAAAATTACGTACTATAAAAACCACCTATGTAGTCAGTTGGTCTCTGCCTTTGTGCGCCAACGTCCATCCTCAGACACTGTGGGCCCTGTGCGCTCGCGTTCCGCTGGCATGGCAGCAGGGGAGGGGTGGGGTGGTAGGAGCAGTGGCAGCTCCACCAGCAGTGGCTGCCTCAGTCTGCAGTCGATGATGAGTAGCTTTCTTCACCAGCGCAGTGAGGAAACTACTAACCAGCCGCAGCAGCAGCAGCAGCATCAGGTGGACCTGGAGCAGGAGCTCAAACAACAGGCTTGGGCCTACTTGGACAGCACCCTGCCAACCGAGGTAGACAATCCCCTTGACTACTGGGCAACGAAACTTGACCTTTGGCCCCAACTAGCTGAATTTGCCCTTGAAAGGCTGTCATGCCCGGCCAGTAGCGTGGCATCGGAGCGCGTGTTTAGTGCGGCAGGAGGTATTGTAACTCCGCGGAGGACACGACTGTCCACCCAAAGTGTGGAGAGACTCACGTTTGTGAAAATGAATCAGGCGTGGATTAGTCTGGATTTCAAACCACCAGTTCCTGACACAACTGACTAAATCCGCCATGAATCATGCCTCAAACATGTGCCACTTTCAGGTCTCCTCACACTGCTGGTGTGTTTAATTTTTTGACATAGGGTGCTGGCAGATTACGGGCCTCCTATAGCTGCTGCCAGGCCCCTAATCTGCCATAGGCCCCTATATACCGCCTCCTCATGCTGCTGCTAGGTCCAGAGTCTCTCATGGGTCCCTGTACGGCCTCCCATTGCTGCTGTCTCCATCGCCACACTCTGCTGCCATGTGCCACTTTCAGGTCTCTTCACACTGCTGGTGTGTTTAATTTTTTGACATAGGGTGCAGGCAGATTACGGGCCTCACATAGCTGCTGCCAGGCCCCTAATCTGCCATGGGCCCCTATATACCGCCTCCTCATGCTGCTGCCAAGTCTAGAGTCTGTCATGGGTCCCTGTACGGCCTCCCATTGCTGCTGTCTCCATCGCCACACTCTGCTGCCATGTGCCACTTTCAGGTCTCTTCACACTGCTGGTGTGTTAAATTTTTTGACATAGGGTGCAGGCAGATTACGGGCCTCACATAGCTGCTGCCAGGCCCCTAATCTGCCATGGGCCCCTATATACCGCCTCCTCATGCTGCTGCCAAGTCCAGAGTCTCTCATGGGTCCCTGTACGGCCTCCCATTGCTGCTGTCTCCATCGCCACACTCTGCTGCCATGTGCCACTTTCAGGTCTCTTCACACTGCTGGTGTGTTAAATTTTTTGACATAGGGTGCAGGCAGATTACGGGCCTCACATAGCTGCTGCCAGGCCCCTAATCTGCCATGGGCCCCTATATACCGCCTCCTCATGCTGCTGCCAAGTCTAGAGTCTGTCATGGGTCCCTGTACGGCCTCCCATTGCTGCTGTCTCCATCGCCACACTCTGCTGCCATGTGCCACTTTCAGGTCTCTTCACACTGCTGGTGTGTTAAATTTTTTGACATAGGGTGCAGGCAGATTACGGGCCTCACATAGCTGCTGCCAGGCCCCTAATCTGCCATGGGCCCCTATATACCGCCTCCTCATGCTGCTGCCAAGTCCAGAGTCTCTCATGGGTCCCTGTACGGCCTCCCATTGCTGCTGTCTCCATCGCCACACTCTGCTGCCATGTGCCACTTTCAGGTCTCTTCACACTGCTGGTGTGTTAAATTTTTTGACATAGGGTGCAGGCAGATTACGGGCCTCACATAGCTGCTGCCAGGCCCCTAATCTGCCATGGGCCCCTATATACCGCCTCCTCATGCTGCTGCCAAGTCTAGAGTCTGTCATGGGTCCCTGTACGGCCTCCCATTGCTGCTGTCTCCATCGCCACACTCTGCCATGTGCCACTTTCAGGTCTCTTCACACTGCTGGTGTGTTTAATTTTTTGACATAGGGTGCAGGCAGATTACGGGCCTCACATAGCTGCTGCCAGGCCCCTAATCTGCCATGGGCCCCTATATACCGCCTCCTCATGCTGCTGCCAAGTCCAGAGTCTCTCATGGGTCCCTGTACGGCCTCCCATTGCTGCTGTCTCCATCGCCACACTCTGCTGCCATGTGCCACTTTCAGGTCTCTTCACACTGCTGGTGTGTTAAATTTTTTGACATAGGGTGCAGGCAGATTACGGGCCTCACATAGCTGCTGCCAGGCCCCTAATCTGCCATGGGCCCCTATATACCGCCTCCTCATGCTGCTGCCAAGTCTAGAGTCTGTCATGGGTCCCTGTACGGCCTCCCATTGCTGCTGTCTCCATCGCCACACTCTGCTGCCATGTGCCACTTTCAGGTCTCTTCACACTGCTGGTGTGTTAAATTTTTTGACATAGGGTGCTGGCAGATTACGGGCCTCCCATTGCTGCTGCCAGACATGTAATCTGCCATGGGCCCCCGTACCGACTCCTCATGCTGTGACGTTGCAACAAGGTGTAATTCAACCCTACATATGTTAGACCGCCTTTACGAACAGCTAAAGGCCATCACAGATTTCCTGATGTTAAAAGCGGATAAAGGTACTCCCTGTGTAACTTAGATGTCAGCCATTGTCAGCTCATGTGTGACACCTGCGCTTGCTCAGGCCCTTTGAGGAGGCCACGCTATTCGTGAGTCGGCAGGACTATGGGATGAATGAGGTCAAATCGGCCATGGGCCCCCGTACCGCCTGTTCACGCTGATGCTGGTCCCACAGTGTGACCTGGGTCCCTGTACGGCCTCCCATTGCTTCCACTCTGCCATGTGCCACTTTGAAATCTCCTCACACTCCTGCGGTTGTCCATTTTGTCATAGGTTGCTGGCAGATTACAGGCCTTCCATAGGTGCCACCAAGCCCCATATCGGCCATGGGCCCCCGTACCGCCTGGTCACGCTGCTGCTGGGCCCACAGTGTGACCTGGGTCCCTGTACCGCCTCCCATTGCTCCCACTCTGCCATGTGCCACTTTCAGGTCTCCTCACGCTCCTGCTGGTTTCCATTTTGTCATAGGTTGCTGTATGGCCTCCCATTGCTGCTGCCTCCACCGCCACACTGTGGCTCCAAACACTGGTTTTGGCCCCGTGACTGGCCAAAGGAGTGAAGTGTGCAGTGATTCTAAGATCGACGGCACTCATCTGCATGTCATACTGACAGACAGTATTATTTCTCTTCCCCAGCAGACTCCAAGGGCATTTAAATTAAAGGTACAGTGTTCTGCACTAATATTAAGTCTCTCTGAAGCCTAGAAACACCCTTTTTTAAGTTAAATTCACAGCGAATTTATTCGACTCGAATCGAATATTGTCCACGAATTCGCCGAATCAGTCGAATCGAATTTTTCATTTCTTCGCTCATCTCTAATGGTGATGTTCTAATGAACAGCTTATCACCACATTTTCTATATATTTCACTTATTCTGAAGGGTGAATAAATTCAGTTAAGTTAGATTTTTCTCATAACTTTTCTTCATGTCTTCTATTCATTTATCAGACTTTCTGTGCGTTGTTTCCAGTACCAAGACATCCCTGTGAACTGTGTCCAAATTTGAAAAGCATATTCAAGAAGAAAGGGCTGTACTAATGCTTTGTATTGGGACAAATTATGTCTCTATCTTTCTCTCTTTCTTCTGAGCTGATGCCATTTTTAATGCAGGAGACTATATTGCCAACTTTAAAAGCTTAAGACTGGCACAGCATTCTGGTAATAAGTTTTGATCTACAAAGAAACCCAGATCCTTGTCTATCTTTGATTTAACCAACAGTAAAATATATTTTCTTGGAATATACTGTACTATCTGTAGATTATAAAAAATGGTAATGAAAACATTTGTGGTTTAAAATGTATAGTTGCGTAAAATGGGTTATCCAATGGTCAACACTCAAGATTCCTTCTTACCACGATCATACCCTGGAATAATTAGGTACATCATGTACACAGATTTGATGAAAATACATTTATTTTGGAGTAATTAAGTCACAGGAAGTAATTTTTGATGAAGTATGTTTAATGGGATCAGTCTGTGATGCCTTCACATCTAACCGAATAATGGCGATAACTCCACTCGTGACACAGGAATCCAGTATGGTGTTGGTTTAATAGTGCTGTATAGCACATGGAAACATGAGTTCTTTTTACATTGATTTTTTTAATAAGGCTTTATGCTATGTGAGCCTCGATATGTGGTCAAAAGAGAAAAACAGAGACTCTGAGTATAGACTGTTAAAAGTATTTAATGGTGAACATGATTAAATCCACTCACATGTAGATGGTAAAGATAAGGCTCATAATGGCTTAACAATGCACAATGCCACGTGATGATCTGGACCAGGGAACAAGAGTGCCGGCTGGAGAGCAGGGAGCGCTGGATAGATGTCAGGTGAGCCTATGGTGTGAGCCTGAAAAGTCTGTTAGGACTTCATCTGAACAGCAGGGAGCACTCAAGCACTGCGAGATGAAGCCTGGAAGAGAAAGCCTGGCAATTTTCTCTGCACTCTGGAGCAGTGGCGTATGACTTCATAAGCATGCGATGCGTTTCTGAGCATGCGCAGTATTGGAGGACCGGCGCACTCCTTTGTCAAGCATAGGGAAGACACAGACAGGGAGGGAGCCTTATATGGGGCAAGGAGAGACACTTTCTGATGACGATCCATTGATCAAAATCGGTTGAGGTTTGATGACGCAACTTCTGCTGACATAATTTCCGCCCTTTGGAACGCACGCTGGAACGCTGCAGCCATCTTGGTTCCTATTCACAGGCAGCAAGGCTGAATACACTGAGTGCCAGGTTATGGGCACTTTGCTTGTGAGTTTTATTATTATAATTTCCCCCCATCATTAAAGTTTTTTATGGTTTTACACTATGGGACGCTTGCTTTTGTTTCTGTTCACATGCTGAAACTTGGTTTACTGCCTGGGAGGAGAGGAGAAAGTTTAAAAAGGCTCTTTTGAAACTACACTGTAATTTATATCCACGCTGGTCATCATCCTATTGGTTTCTATCAGCCAGAAATTAATATTGGTGCCATTCTTGCCATCACGCATTGGGCTAGTCCCAAACCAGGTGCTTAAGACCAACCTAGAGATAGGTGGTCCACGGCTAACGGTGAGTGCACATCCATGTGGGGCATCGATTGAGCACAGAGGAGCACCTGTCATTTTTGCGAAGTTCACCAGTTAGTATTCAACACCTGAGCACTTTATTTTTCAAAAATGGGGCTGAATGTTACAATTATTCACTTATCGTTCAATTAATCATTCAATTATATATGTGAAGCAATATTACTCATATATTGTCAAATTTAATACACTTAATTTATGCACGGTTCACATGGTATTTTGTTTGTTTTTGTGTTATTGGTTCAAAAATTAGGACCTAAGATCAATAGCACTATATTTTATCAACAAATTACATTGGTATAAGCCAGGGGTCTGCAACCTTTAAGACATAAAGAGCCACTTGGACCCGTTTCTGAGAGGGAAAAAAAGACTGGGAACCGCAAAACCATTGCAACATTTAAAACAAATCCGACACTGCATATATTGCAAAAAGTGCTCTGGTCATGAAGGGGGTTTAAGGGCCCAGTAAGCAAAGGGTTAATCAGGGCCACAGTGTATCGTCATAATCACAATCATAGCCTTAGGTCAGTGGTGGGCAACCTTTTTTTTCAACTGAGCCAAATCTCGCCAAAACCACGATTGAAATTTATTTTGAGAGCCAGATTTTTAAAACTGAAAATACATCCCCCATATAGTAATTCCTCCCCCATAGTAATTCATCCCCCATATAGTAATTCATCCCCCATATAGTAATACATCCCCCATAGTAATTCATCCCCCCTATAGTAATTCACCCCCCATAGTAATTCATCCCCCCTATAGTAATTCATCCCCCCTATAGTAATTCATCCCCCATATAGTAATTCATCCCCCATAGTAATTCATCCCCCATAGTAATTCATCCCCCATATAGTAATTCATCCCCCATAGTAATTCATCCCCCATATAGTAATTCATCCCCCATATAGTAATTCATCCCCCATAGTAATTCATCCCCCATATAGTAATTCATCCCCCATAGTAATTCATCCCCCATAGTAATTCATCCCCCATATAGTAATTAATCCCCCAAATAGTAATTAATCCCCCATAGTAATTCATCCCCCATATAGTAATTCATCCCCCATAATAACTCATCCCCCATATAGTAATTCATCCCCCATATTAATTCATCCCCCATATTAAGTTCCCAAGTCCCCCCTGTGTCAATTCACTTACCTTTGCTCCGCGCGATCCTCTCGCCGTGTTCCTGCGCCGTTCCGGTGTAGCATGAAAATCTGTCTCCTATGAGGATCTGTCCCCCCTCGACGTATCTGCGCATGTGCCAGTTTCAGGCATTAGCAGCCGATCTCCGGCACATGCGCAGATACGTCGAGGGGGACAGATCCTCATAGGAGACAGATTTTCATGCTACACCGGTCTTCAGGGCGGACTGTGAGAGGAGCCCAGCGGGAGCCTAGCTCCGCGGGCCGGATTAAAAGGTCCGCCGGGCCGTAGTTTGCCCATTGCTGTCCTATTGCCTGTCACCTGGTGGGCAGTGTGCTCCGGAGCCGCAGCCAAGGTGAAGAAGAGCCGCATGCGGCTCTGGAGCCGCGGGTTGCCGACACCCGGTATAAGCAAGCATTTTACTGAATGAAATTGATTCATTCAGTAGTTTTTGTTGTGTTCAGCTGTGATTGGCCATTGCTGATCACATACTACAGATGGGCCGTGATCGGCCCAGTCTGTACACGAGATCATTGTGACCAATCATAGATCACAGCACATTTGGAAGAAGTGAATGGCATGAAAGGAAGCCATTCATTGTTTACAACTGCTTGTGATCTGCTGTGATTGGTCACAGTGCTCATGTGACACTGACAGTGGGCCGGTGTAGTGATCTGTCATTGGCTGTGTCCCCGTCGGAGCACGGCCCATTGATGGGGGGATGTCATATGACGTCATCCCAGGATAATAGGGTTCCTGCTCAGCCATCATTGTACAATAGGCCAGACGGGAAGAGGTTAATACATGTGGTGACCTACTGTTTACCTTCTTTCTCTACCATTAGGCAGCAAACTGAAATAGAAGTTTTAGAATTGATACACTTCTGAGAGAAAGCAGAGCATGGAGAGTGGAATTGTTGCAGTTTACTGAGTGGGTGCAGGAAATGGTAATTGTGGTAGTGGCATTATCATTCATGGAAAATATCTATCCCAGGTTTTATGAAATAGACTGTGAGAGGGTCAAATATGACAAGGGATGTTTCAAAGAAGGAGACAAAATGGATGTGTTGAACATACTGTACCCAAAAGGTCTAAATATGGACCTGGATCTTAACTGTTTTATTGCTAATGAATGATTAATTTTATTTTCATGGTCTATATGGGTATAATGTTGAGTTTCTATTCTTATCATATAATGAAAGTATCATTATTTTTATTATGACACATTCATTTAATGGTTTACTGTATTTGGATCAAAATTTTTTATTTTTTATTCTGGGCTCCCTTTTAAGGACTCTTTGTTCCCCTTAACCACTTACCTACCAGGCCAATTCTAACACTTCTCACATACATGTAAAAATCTAAATTTTTTTGCTAGAAAATTACTTAGAATTTCCAATCATTATATACACTATATTGCCAAAAGTATTGGGACGCCTGCCTTTACACGCACATGAACTTTAGTGGCATCCCAATCTTAGCCTGTAGGGTTCAATATTGAGTTGGCCCACCCTTTGCAGCTATAACAGCTTCAACTCTTCTGGGAAGGCTGTCCACAAGGTTTAGGAGTGTGTCTATGGGAAGGTTTGACCATTCTTCCAGAAGCACATTTGTGAGGTCAAGCATTGATGTTGGACAAAAAGGCCTGGCTCACAGTCTCTGCTCTAATTCATTCCAAAGGTGTTCTATCGGGTTGAGGTTAAGACTCTGTCCAGGCAAGTCAATTTCCTCCATCCCAAACTCGCTCATCCATGTCTTTATGGACTTTGCTTTTTTCACTGGTGCACAGTCATGTTGGGACAGGAAGGGGCCATCCTCAAACTGTTCCCACAAAGTTGGGAGCATGAAATTGTCCAAAATGTCTTGGTATGCTGACGCCTTAAGAGTTCCTTTCACTGAAACTAAGGGGCCAAGCCCAACCCCTGAAAAACAACTCCACACCATAATCCCCCCTCCATCAAACGTGGCACAATGCAGTTAGGCAAGTACCATTCTCCTGGCAACCCCCAAACCCAGACACGTTCATCGGATTGGCAGATGGAGAAGCATGATTCCTCACTCTAGAGAACATGTCTCCACTGCTCTAGAGTCCAGTGGCGGTGTGCTTTATACCACTGCATCCGAAGCTTTGCATTGCACTTGGTGAGGTAAAGCTTGGATGCAGCTGCGCGGCCATGGAAACCCATTCCATGAAGCTCTCTGTGCACTGTTGTTGTGCTAATCTGGAGGCCACACAAAGTTTGGTGGTCTTTAGCTATAGACTCTTCAGACATTTGGCGACTTCTATGCACTTTGCGCTTCAGCGTGTACTGACAACACTCTGTTATTTTACATGGCCTACCCCTTCGTGGCTGAGTTTCTGTTGTTCCCAATTGCTTCCACTTTTTTCATATTTGAGAAGCAATGTTTTACCTAGCATAAGGCTCTTTAAAGTTAATACAGCGCTACATCACGATTATAGTAATAGTGTAATACTGTTTATTAAAAACTTCACATATATACAAATTGCACTGACATAAAAGATGTACAAAGAATGCTTTTATCGTGGTTCTGGGACACGCCTGTGTTCCATGGACTGGAAGTAGGCAACCGGAAGTGGCGTAAAAGGCTCCACCCAACTAGTTTCATCGATGTGACGTCATCAGGAATGGTGCCATCTTGCTCCACTATTCGCTATATATACTAACTTCTAATCATTACTCCCTCCCCTTAAAATTCTTAACCCTTCACTTAGTCCTATTGAGGCTACAGGCATCCTGTGGCTATGGATATTTTTTCATATATGTAAAACAGAAATATACTGGTGGTGTTTGATAGTTACAGAACTGGCCAAAAGAATGATATGGAGTATTGCTTTAAACATCTAAAATATGCTATGGAAAAGCAATTAAAAGTCTGGTGGGACATAGTCACTTTGGAAATGTATATAAAAGAAAGAATTACCCCTAGAAGATTAAGGTGGGAAGTCTACCCTAATGATGGTCTAATGGAGCAAATGTTGATGGAGGAATAGTATAAATTCTTCAATCAGAAAGAAATGGATCTATTGGAATTGATTACTAAAAGGAGACAATTGTTGGAATTTTTAATATCACATACTACACTTAAATTCACTGAGCTCCTGAGAGCAACCCATTCTTTCACAAATGTTTCTATCTATCTATCTATCGTAAAATTATATGTAATAAAGGTTATGTGTAATAAAATGGAATGACACAGGGAAAAAGTATTGAACACACGAAGAAAGGAAAGTGCAAAAAAGCATGGAAAGCCAAGACACCACTGAAATCTATCAGTAATTAGAAAGCAATCCTGCCCCTTGTCAGTGCAAATTAATATCAACTGGTTCAGTCTTAACTGATGGCCTATAAAAAAGTGTGTCATTGCCATCTCATGATAGGTAAAAGCAAAGAGCTCTCTCAAAACTTTTGCAACCTTATCGTTGCAAAACATACTAATGGCATTGGGTACAGAAGGATTTTTAAATTTCTAAATGTTCCAGTGAGCACTGTTGGGGCCATAATCCAGAAGTGGAAAGAACATCATTTCACCGTAAATCAGCCATGACCAGGTGCTCCTTGCAAGATTTCTGACAGAGTGAAAAGAATCCAGAAAAGAAACCAGATCCCCTCGAGCGTTCTCCCTCTACAAATCCGCCTTCCTCACCTACTCCTCCTCCCTCCACGCCGCCAAACAAGCCTACTTCGTAACCCTCATCAACACCCTCCCCACCTGTCCTCGCCGGCTCTTCTCCACTTTCAGATCCCTACTCCCCCCCCCCACACCCCCACCAAGTACCTTATGAGATTGCCAATCACTTCCAAAATAAGATCGACACAATCCGTAAGGACATCGCCAATGCTCAACCTACCTCCCCACCTAGCCTCCCTCCCACTATAACACCATTAACTCTCCCCTCCTATGACCTCTCAACTGCCCTACCCACCACCACACCTAACTTCCCGCATACTATAACCTCCCCAACACCCCGCTCCTTCAGCCTTGCTACCACTGAGGAGGTTACTAAGGTCTTCTCAGAAGTCCACCTCACCACTTGCCCCCTTGACTCTGTCCCCACACAACTCCTCCGGTCACCCTCCTCCTCCATCCTACGCTCCATCACCCACATCTTCAATCTCTCCCTCTCTACTGGCGCATTGACCTCCCCCCTAAAGCACGCGCACATCACCCCCATACTCAAAAAACTTTCCCTGTACCCCACCGACCTGAACAACCTTAGACCCATATCTCTGCTGCCATTCACTTCCAAGCTCCTTGATCGCTTAGTCTACAATCGCCTAAGCGCCCACCTCACTGACAACAACCTCCTCGATCCACTACAGTCTGGCTTCCATCCCCTAAACTCCACCGAAACCGCCCTACTCAAAATCACTAATGACCTGCTAACCGCCAAAGCTAATGGCCACTACTCAGTCCTCCTACTCCTCGACCTCTCTGCGGCCTTCGACACAGTTGACCACCCCCTCCTCCTTAATAAACTACACTCCCTTGGCATCAGAGACTCCGCTCTCTCCTGGCTCTCCTCTTATCTATCCCAATGCTCCTATAATGCTACCACCTCCCCCTCTCTCCCCCTCTCTGTTGGGGTCCCCCAAGGATCTGTCTTCGGGCCTCTTCTCTTTTCCATCTACACCTCCTCCTTCGGCAAACTGATACACTCAAACGGCTTCAACTATCACCTCTATGCCGATGACATGCAAATTTACCTCTCAACCCCACAACTCACCCCTACAGTCTCCGCCCGTATCACCCACCTACTGAACGCCATATCAGACTGGATGTCGCTCCATTTCCTCAAATTGAACCCACCCCACAAGCCAAAGTCCTAGGTGTCACTCTAGACTCAATCCTGTCCTTCCAACCCCATGTCCAATCGTTGGCAAACTCATGCTGGCTCCACCTTTGCAACATCTCCAAAATACGTTCATTCCTAACCCCAGACACTACTAAACTACTTGTTCACTCCCTTATTATCTCACGTCTGGACTACTGCAACTCCCTTCTCACTGGCCTACCTCATCGCAGACTATCCCCGCTTCAGGCTATCCTGAACTCAGCGGTCAGACTCATCCACCTTACAAACAGCTCCGCTTCTGCCACCCCCCTCTGTCATTCCCTCCACTGGCTCCCGATTGCCCAACGCATTAAATTTAAACTACTAACACAGACATACAAAGCCATTCATAATACTGCCCCAAACTATCTCACCGACCTGATATCCAAATACCACGCAACACGTACTCTTCACTCCTCATAAGACCTCCTACTCTCCAGCTCCCTGGTCTCCTCCTCCCATGCCCGACTCCAGGACTTCTCCAGGTCTTCCCCCATCCTCTGGAACTCACTACCCCAATCCATCAGACTGTCACCTACCCTCCTCACCTTTAAGCTCACCCTGAAAACCCATCTCTTCAGGGAAACCTACCCCGCCCTCACCTAACAGCCGATCTCCTCCACTCCTCCTACCACTCCATCCCCCACAGCCATTTCCTCATGTACCACTATCCCCTCCCTCCTAGATTGTAAGCTCCAAGGAGCAGGGCCCTCGAACCCCTCGTGTATTGTATTGTTACTGTATTGTCTCATGTACTGTCCCCCACTATAATGTACAGCGCTGAGCAAACCTTTTAGCGCTATATAAATACTGTATAATAATAATAATAATAATTGTCAGAAAAGTTGTCCAAGAGTCAAGGACCAATTGTGGAGAGCTTCACAATTAGCAGGAACCTGGAATTAGCAGGTACAATTGTTTCAAAGAAAACAATAAGTTATACTTATTTTACCTGCTGTATGTATATATATATATATATATATATATTTATTTATTTTTTTGAAGAGGCCATATAGAATAAAATGATGGGTGTTGCAAATTTTTTTTCCAAGCTCAATGTTGTTTTTTAAAATACACTGAATTAATTTTATTGCACTCAAACACAATATGATACCTTATTTCTTGAAAAATGTTACACTAAGTAAATAGATACCGAACACGTCAAACGTCTTTACAGGTTCCAGTTTACAGTTGCACAGGTGGTCTGGCACTAGAATTTTTGCTCTTGCCCTGATGTTTGTGACAATACCTCACATGTGTGGTGCAATCTCCATTTACATATAAGTGCAGGACTTATGTTTGAGTTTGCATTTGCATGTAAGCAAGGGGGATGGGAGGGAACTTTAAATTTTCTTTTTTATCACTTATTTTAACTAAAACTTTTTTCTACCCTGTCTCTTATTTTTTTGTATTCACTTTATTGCTTTCACAAGGGATGAACAACATCCCTTGTGAGAGCATTAGCTGTGACTGGTTCTCTTTATTGAAAGATCTGGGGTCAATTCACCTCAAATCTCTCCTCTTGCATTCAATGCAGCCGATCACACACAGATTGGTCTGATTAGCTGTTTTCCTGGCCACTAAAAGGCAGATAAACAAACAGCCAATACTGAAAGTTACAAAATCCTTGTTGCTTCCAGTTTCTGGGGTACAGAGAGGGATGAACAATGTCAGTTCCTCTCTCTCTGTGTAGTGCAGCCATCACTGCTGGTTGTATTGCCGGAAGCTTTGCCAAGTTTTAGAGCCTGGGAAAGGCAGCTGCAGGGGAAGGGGGGGAGGCCCCTTTCACCTTCCACAGAAGTAATTAAGTGACTGTTCAGCCACTAGAATCACTTTTGCTTTACAGGGAATCACCAGCTGCAAATTGTGATGTTGGGACGATGCCTGTAGCTGCAGGCATCATCTCGATATAATGACTTCAACCTAAGGGCATCCATGGATGTTCTATGGTCTGGAAGTGGTTAGGGCACTTTTTGGTATTTTTTGTAAGTATAAATGTTGTATTACATTAATAAATAATTTATTGTTGGAGTCCTCATTTAATGTCTACTTATTTATTTAGACCTTATATTCCATGTACAGCCCACATTGTTTATTATTTCTAGAGGTAATGTGTATTAGATAGGGAATTATTTTTTTAGTCATATTTCCCCTTTATTGACCATATGCCTAACACATAAATCTATTTTGTCTCCTTCTTGGAAACATTCCTTACCATCTTTGACCCTTTCCCAGTCTTTTCCCTTAAAATATGGGATAAATATTTTTCAATCTTCACATTTACCATGGACGATAATGCCACTACCACAGCTATTACCATTAGAGATGAACGAATCGAACTCGGCGAAGTGGAATTCGTTTCGAATTTCAGGAAAAATTCGATTCGCATCGAATCCGAATTTTAGCAAACTTCGGGTGCACGAATCGAATTTTTCCCGATCAGCCGGCAAAAGTGTCACTGCAGAGAGCTCCGCTATTTCTGACAGTTCTGACAGTTCATTTACAGCGGTTGAAACATTGTATCTATTTGTTTCCATTTAGGAAACAGATGTTTTTATTCGGAAATAAATAGATACAATGTTTCAACCGCTGTAAATGTGAAGGAACTGTCAGAGAACTGTCAGAAATAGCGGAGCTCTCTGCAGATACACTTTTTGCTATACTGGAATACTTCTTCTTTTCATTCTTCTTCTTCTTTTCATTCTTCTTCTTCTTCTTCTTCTTTTCATTCATCTTTTCATTCTTCTTCTTCTTCTTTTCATTCTTCTTCTTCTTCTTTTCATTCTTCTTTTCATTCTTCTTCTTTTCATTCTTCTTCTTCTTCTTTTCATTCTTCTTTTCATTCTTCTTCTTCTTCTTTTCATTCTTCTTCTTCTTTTCATTCTTCTTCTTCTTCTTTTCATTCTTCTTCTTCTTCTTCTTCTTCTTTTCATTCTTCTTCTTCTTCATTTCATTCTTCTTTTCATTCTTCTTCTTCTTTTCATTCTTCTTTTCATTCTTCTTCTTCTTCTTTTCATTCTTCTTCTTCTTCTTTTCATTCTTCTTTTCATTCTTCTTCTTCTTTTCATTCTTCTTCTTTTCATTCTTCTTTTCATTCTTCTTCTACTTCTTTTCATTCTTCTTCTTCTTCTTCTTTTCATTCTTCTTCTTCTTCTTTTCATTCTTCTTTTCATTCTTCTCACTCTTTTTTTCATTCTTCTTTTCATTCTTCTTCTCATTCTTCTTTTCATTCTTCTTCTTCTTCTTTTCATTCTTCTTCTCTTCTTTTCATTCTTCTTGTCATTCTTCTTCTTCTTCTTTTCATTCTTCTTCTTCTTCTTTTCATTCTTCTTTTCATTCTTCTTCGTCTTCTTTTCATTCTTCTTCTTCTTTTCATTCTTCTTCTTCTTCTTTTCATTCTTCTTTTCATTCTTCTTCTTCTTCTTTTCATTCTTCTTCTTCTTCTTTTCATGCTTCTTCTTCTTCTTTTCATTCTTCTTTTCATTCTTCTTCTTCTTCTTTTCATTCTTCTTCTTCTTCTTTTCATTCTTATTTTCATTCTTCTTCTTCTTCTTTTCATTCTTCTTCTTCTTTTCATTCTTCTTTTCATTCCTCTTCTTCTTCTTTTCATTCCTCTTCTTCTTCTTTTCATTCTTCTTCTTCTTCTTTTCATTCTTCTTCTTCTTTTCATTCTTCTTCTTCTTCTTTTCATTCTTCTTTTCATTCTTCTTCTTTTCATTCTTCTTCTTCTTCTTTTCATTCTTCTTTTTTCTTCTTTTCATTCTTCTTCTTCTTTTCATTCTTCTTCTTCTTCTTTTCATTCTTCTTTTCATTCTTCTTCTTCTTTTCATTCTTCTTCTTTTTTTCATTCTTCTTTTCATTCTTCTTCTTCTTCTTTTCATTCTTCTTCTTGTCATTCTTCTTCTTGTCATTCTTCTTTTCATTCTTCTTCTTCTTCTTTTCATTCTTCTTCTTCTTTTCATTCTTCTTTTCATTCTTCTTCTTCTTCTTTTCATTCTTCTTCTTATTCTTTTCATTCTTCTTTTCATTCTTCTTCTTCTTCTTTTCATTCTTCTTCTTCTTCTTTTCATTCTTCTTTTCATTCTTCTTTTCATTCTTCTTCTTCTTCTTTTCATTATTTTTTTCATTCTTCTTCTTCTTCTTTTCATTCTTCTTCTTCTTCTTTTCATTCTTCTTCTTCTTTTCATTCTTCTTCTTCTTCTTTTCATTCTTCTTCTTCTTCTTTTCATTCTTCTTTTCATTCTTCTCATTCTTCTTTTCATTCTTCTTTTAATTCTTCTTTTCATTCTTCTTCTCATTCTTCTTTTCATTCTTCTTCTTCTTCTTTTCATTCTTATTCTTCTTCTTTTCATTCTTATTCTTCTTCTTTTCATTCTTCTTTTCATTCTTCTTTTCATTCTTCTTCTTCTTCTTCTTCTTCGTCGTGCCCCGTGACTGCCCAAATGAGTGAAGTGTGCGGTGATTCTAAGATCGACGGCACTCATCTGCATGTCATACTGACTGACAGTATTATTTCTCTTCCCCAGCAGACTCCAAGGGCATTTAAATTAAAGGTACAGTGTTCTGCACTAATATAAAGGCTCTCTGAAGCCTAGAAACCCTTTAAATAAGTTAAATTCACGGCGAATAAATTCGCATCGAATCGAATTTCTCCCGCAAATTCGGCGAATCAGCCGAATCGAATTTTTGAATAATTCGCTCATTTCTAATTACCATGATAAAATACATATATGTTTCTTATCTAAAGGGGATTTTTCTTTTATAACATGGTGGGTATAAAAGAAGGCTTAATGATGGTCTTTTTATCAGTTTTGTTACCCAGGGCATCAGGGGTTCATTGAGTTTTGGTAGGGGTGGAATAGATGTAACAATCTTGGCAGGGTTGAAGTGGTATGATTAAAACAAGCTCCTTAACCTCATAGCTCTAATGTAATGGGATGCAAGTGCACATATAGAGCTGAGACTTTGGTATGTCTCTTCCATCATTAGATAAAGCTTCCATAATTAGTGCTAGAAAGCACTAGTGTATTTCAATTTTTCAAAAAAAATTCTTTCTATGCTATTTATCACTTTTCAGTCATACAACGTTTCATAGACTGATACATAACCATAGTACAGACAGTACAGTTATCGGTTTTACACCCATAACATGAGTGAATGAGATGCTGTGGAATAGGATTTATCAGTTTAGATCATTACATTAAACACCGTGAATAAATCTAAGTCTGGATTGTCTCTTCACAAATTTGAAGTACTCCGATCCAGGGGTGGACTGACCATTTGGAAACTCGGGGCGGACTGACCATTTGGAAACTCGGGCACTGCCCGAGGGCCCGGGTTCAGTAGGGAGCCCCATGAGATGCCCCTGGTACCTTTTTCATAGGCTTTTTTGAGTTTGGGCAAGGACACAGGGGCCCCATGATCCCCTATTGCCTGGGGGCCCCATGATTTGTCAGTCCGCCCCTGCTCTGATCATAATATCTACAGTGGATATAAAAAGTCTCCACACCCCTGCTAAAACGTCAGGTTTCTTTGACGTAAAAAAAAAATAGATAAATTGTCAAAAAGCTGGTCTCCCCCCATCCCCCGGTATGCTGCCTGCCACCCCCACCCCCCAGCAGCCCCTCTTCTGTTGCCAGCAATCTGGCCCCCTGCCGAGGGAGCATCCTGCTCCCCTTGTTGAGTGCCAGAAAGTTGGCCCCCCTGCTGTCGGAATCCACATGCAGGCTCCCCCCTGTCACCCCCCTCACTGTCCCCACATGCACGGCGCGATCCAATCCTCCCACGCTCTGTGCCCGACAGGGACAAAAACCACGTTCCCTGTGCGGGGCCAGAGACGCGAGGGCGGAGCCCATTGCCATGGTAACCCAACGCTAAGCCTCGGGTTGTCACGGCAATGGGAACCCGCCCGGCTCTGTGTTTAATGCAGAGCGGGGCCCCAGTCCCAGATTGGATGTCATAGTTGCTGTCTCTGCTGTGTGAGCAAGGTCTGAGCTCCAGGCCAGCCTCCTCACTGATCCAACCCCACCTCCTCTCACTGATCTCCACTGCCTGCCACTCTGCTGCTGGATCCCTTCCCTGTGTGAGGTTAACTCTCCACTGCCTGGAGCTTCTCTGTGCGGATTAACCCTTTGCTGCCCATGAGCTTCTCTGTGCGGATTAACCCTTTGCTGCCTGAAGCTTCTCTGTGTGGATTAACCCATTGCTGCCTGGACCTTCTCTGTGCGGATTAACCCTTTGCTGCTCATGAGCTTCTCTGTGCGTATTAACCCTTTGCTGCCTGTGAGCCGTTGGTGTGGACTTAACCTGCTCTGCCTGTGTGGATTGACCCTGAGCTGCCTGTGTGGATGAACCCTTTGTGTCCTGCTCCCCGCATCCAGTAAGTGGACTAACCCCATGCTGCCCGAAAGACTTAGCCCAATTCTCCCCATGATCTCCAATTCCCACGGTCCCCCCGTCACTCTGTCCTGTTGAACCCTGTGGACTATCAGCCCCCTGTTGTCCCATATTGCCTTGCAGAGAACTTTACCATGTCGCTGTGTCTGGCGTTGATCTGTGGACTATTTTCTGTACCCCGAAAAACTCCCCAATAAATGCCCGCCTGTCAGGTTTCATGCAATCTGTCTCTGTGTGCTCTCTGCGCTCCTAGTATGTTACATAAATCATTTCAGAACTTTTTCCGCCTTTAATGTGACCTATAAACTGTACAACGTAATTGAAAAACAAACTGAAATCTTTTAGGGGGGGAAATAAACATAAAAATATTTAAATAATGTGGTTTCATAAGTGTGAACACCCTCTTATAACTGGGGATGTAGCTGTGTTCAGAATTAAGCAAACACATTCAAAATCATGTTAAATAGGAGTCAGTACACACCTGCCACCATTTAAAGTACCTCTGATTAACCCCACACATCTGAAGTCTCCCAAAAGCATGTGGGAAAATGTGTTCTGGTCTGATGAAATCAAGGTTGAACTTTTTGGCCAAAATTCCAAAAGATATGTTTGGTGCAAAGACAACACTGGACATCACCAAAAGAACACCGTACCCACAGTGAAGCATGGTGGTGGCACCATTATCATGCTTTGGGGCTGTTTTTCTTCAACTGGAACTGGAGCCTTAGTCAAGGTAGAGGGAATTATGAACAGTTCCACATACCAGTCAATATTGATACAAAACCTTCAGGCTTCTGCTAGAAAGCTGAACATGAAGAAGAACTTCATCTTTCAGCATGACAACCACCCAAAGCATACATCCAAATCAACAAAGGAATGGCTTCACCAGAAGAAATTTAAAGTTTTGGAATGCCCAGGCCTGAATCCGATCGAAAATCTGTGGGGTGATCTCAAGAGGGCTGTGCACAGGAGATGCCCTCACAATCAGACAGATTTGGAGTGTTTTTGCAAGGAAGAGTGGGCAAATATTGCCAAGTCAAGAAGTATTAGTTTAAGGGTGTGCACACTTATGCAATCATATTATTTTAGTTTTTTATTTTTACTTCCCTCCACCTAAAAGATTTCAGTTTGTTGTTCAACTGAGTTGTACAGTTTATAGGCTACATTAACCACTTGCCTATTGGGCACTTATTCCCCCTTCCTGCCCAGGCCAGTTTCCAGCTTTTAGCGCTGTTGCATTTTGAATGACAATTGCGTGGTCATGCAACCTTGTACCCATATAAAATTTTACTTGTTTTTTTCACACAAATAGAACTTTCTTTTGGTGGTATTTAATTGATTCTGGATGTTTTTTTTGTGCTATAAACAAAAGAAGAGCAAAACATTTTGAAAAAAAAAGTGCTGGGCGGCACTGCTGGGCAGCACTGATGGGTTTTCACTGCTGGGCACAGGTGAGTGGCACTGCTAGGCACTGCTGGGCACAGGTGAGTGGCACTGCTAGGCACTGCTGGGCACAGGTGGGTGGCACTGCTGGGCACTGGTGGGTGCCACTGCTGGGCAGCACTACTGGGCACTGATCATCAGGGCACTGAACATCAGTGCCCTGATGATTAGTGCACATCTGTTCTCTGACAATTGCCGGTTATCGGCAGTACTTTCCTCATGCTGTGACAGGTGGAAAAAGTTAGGAAAATATTTATCTTTGTCTCATTTTTTCACATCAAACCTGACATTTTAACAGGGATGTGTAGACATTTTATATCCACTGTACATCTATTGTTATCATGGCTACGTATTGGAGTTAAGAAAGTCAAGAGATGAAAACAGGACAATAGAGAATTAGCTATAAAAGATGGGAGGTAGAAGGGGAGAGAGGGAAAAAAGGGGGTTAGGGGGAAATGATAGCACTAGGAGGCATAGGTTGGTAGAAGTGGCATGGAGAGCACTGGCTCTTAGACCTGGCATATACCAAAGGCACTTACCATGAGTTCTAATGTCCAAATGGAGGCTGCCGTCATAGTTTGATAATCAGTAGAAAAGGATTTTAATATTTTCATTAAATTTGTTTTGCATGATGATGGTTTCCCTTTTATTTAAAGTGGTTGTCTCCGAAATTAAAAATGAACAATGCATATCATTCTATGGTGTGTACTTGACCCAGTCAATAGCACTTATAGTGTGATTCCTGTCTGTTCTTTCCATTACTTATGACAGTTTTCCCAACACAAGGCAATGCTTGGAGACAGCCCTGCCCCAACTCCAGCACACAGCAGGTGATTGACATCATCAGCTTTGGATGCTTCCTTATTAGACTGTGTAGGGGGGAGGGTTTCCATTCCCTCCAATCAGGTCTCAGAATAAAGCGGTTGTAAAGGCTTAAGTTTTTTTTTACCTTTATGCATTCTATGCATGAATGTAAAAACCTTCTGTGTGCAGCAGTGCCCCCAGCCCCCCCAATACTTACCTAAGCCCTATCGTGATACAGCTCTCCTCGGCTCTCCGGGTACTCTTCCTCCTCATTGGCAGAGACATTGGCTCCTGTTGCTTTCAATCACAGCCAGTGAGCCAATGAGGAGAGAGAGGATGCAAGGGCAAGGCTGAGCCACGGCTCTGTGTGTGAATGGACACGCAGGACTGCAGATAAACAGTACAGTATATGTAGAAGCATTTGTTTCACTTGTGTATCAACTGAGGCTAGTCACTGAAAGGGTTTATGATCACTTTAACCAAATGCCCTCCGGAAGATTTACCCCCCCTGACCAGGCCATTTTTTGCTATTTGGCGCTCCGCTATTTCAACCAATAATTGCGCGGTCATGCAATGCTGTACCCAAACAATATTTATATAATTTTTTCACACAAATGGAGTTTACTTTTGGTGGTATTTTATCACCATTGGGGTATTTATTTTTTGCGCTATAAACAAAAAAACCCATAATTAAAAAAAACAATATTTTTTACTTTCTGTTATAAAAAATATACAGTAAAGTCAATGTTAGTCATACATTTAGCCCACAATGTATTCTGCAACATGTCTTTGGTAAGTGTATGTTAATTGGTTTATGTGAACGTTATAGCGTCTACAAACTATGGTATAGATATTGGAGATTACGCCATTTTTTGCTATATGCCGCTGTGCTAGTTTAACTTACAATTGCGTGGTCATGCAGTGCTGTACATAAATTTATGTCATTTCTTCTTGCACAAATAGAGCTTTCTTTTGGTGGTATTTGATCACCTCTAGATTTTTTATTTTTTGCGTTATAACAAAAAAACCCAAACATTATGAAAAAAAAACCCTATATTTTCTCATTTCTGTTATAAAAAATATCCAATAAACTAAAATGTCGTCATACATTTAGGCCAAAATGTATTTTGCTGCATGTCTTTGGTAAAAAATCCTAATAAGTGTATATTAATTGATTTGTGTGAAAGTATTATAGTCTACAAACAATGGTATAGATAATGGAATTTACACAGCTTATACTTTCTGACTGCCTATCACATTGCTTGAAGTGCTAAAAAGCCAGGGCAGTACAAACACCCCCAAATGACCTCTTTTCAGAAAGTAGACACCATAAGCTATCTTCTGAGAGCCATATTGAGTCCATGGAAGATTTTTTTTTTCCACAAGTTTTTGGAAAATGACAATTTTTTTAACACAAAGTCATTTGTCATTTAAATGGTATATTGCTCACACAAGCCATGGGTATATTTGGAATTACACCCCAAAATATGTTCTGCTACTTCTACCGAGTATGGGGATAGCACATGTGTGAGACTTTTTGGTAGCCTACACACATACAGAAGCCTGAAATCTAATGACCACGTTGAAAGCCTGGTGCATAACTTCCTCATTTCACTTCTTCACTACTTATCACCGTTTCAAAGGCCCTGAAATGCCAGGATAACACAACCTCCCACCCCCAAATAACCCCTTTCTCATTTATCATCTCATTTTTTCTCACAAGGTTTTGAAAAAAAAAGTAAAGAAAAAATATATTTTAGTTTTCTTTCTTCATTTTCCAAAAATGACAAATGAGACCTGCAAAATACTTACCATGCCTCTTATCATATTCCTTGGGGTGTCTACTTTCCAAAAAGGGGTCATTTTGTACTATTCTGGCATTTTAGGGCCTCCGAAACTGTGGTAGGTAGTCAGGAAGTGTAATGAGGGAAAAAGAAACCAAATACAACTAGAAAAGCTACAATTTCTGGGGAAATTGTGTGAAGTGTTCTTGCCTCCACCAGTAGTCTACAACTCGAGTGGGCGGAGTAACTGGGTGGAGTGGCTTGAGTAACTGTGAAAAGGTTGGACTGGGCAGAGTAACTTTATGGAGTGGGCAGAGTAACTGTGTGGAGTGTTTGCAGTGAGTAAAGATAGTAAACATTACACTAACCAATCGATTGATCAAATTTAAAAAGTGCACATGGCAAGCTTGATAGAGTGAGAAATGCATTTCAACTTTTAATTATTTATATAGCACATCAAACGGTTGTAGTTTAAAAATTTTAAATCCTACACCGAAGAGCTTTATATTGTGAGAATTTGAAGACCCAGACCTACATTTTGATGCATAGTATGTCTCTGAAATATTAAAAATGAAGGCACAGTCGTAGTTTAGAAATTGCCCTTCAAATCTGAGGTGGCTAGAGTGCAGTTTCAATGAATGTGAATGGGCGGCATGAGTTGCAAACAAATGGTCATATTGTGAAAATTATCAGGACTATGGCTTAGCCGTGGACATTTTTAGTGGCAGCAGGGATAGCTGAATGTTTTGATATAAGATTTGTGTAGGTGGGCTTGAAAATGAGGGAGTGATGGAAGTTTAGAAATCATGTCCTGATTTTTAAGCTCACACTCTAGCTTTTGTCAGCTCCCACTCTAGTTTTGAACATTCCGCCATTCATTCCTATGGGACCAATTTCACCACAAAAACGCCGATATTTCGTAAACCATTCGGCGAAATGTTCCACAAAGTAATAGCACACCAATCTGGAACAATCCGCACGTTTCGGTATATTACTGTCTATGTAGTGTAAAAACTGTGGGAGGAGTTAGGGTGGTAAATTGGCTATAATAATAAGAATATATATGTGAGATAACAGTAAGTGGTCTTGCCATGCAAGAACACTTAATAAGAGCGCTGCCTAAATATGATACATATACATATATGCAACTCAGCAAAAAAATTAGGAATAGAACTTCCAAGTGAAAAATAATATCCTTAGTGCCAGTAATCAGTGCAGGTGCTTCTGTTTCAAAAACAATATGTGATTCGTGCTCTGTGCTCCCCTCTTGTGTGCCCACCGACTCACCAGATATATTGGACTCTTATGATGAAATAAGAGTCATGCACACTTTGGTGGGGCATGTGGAGTTTCTGCTGGGTCTTGTAGTCCTCCTGATTAAATGAAGTTTACGGTGCTCAATCATTCCATCCTGAAGTGGGATATATGCATGCCAGGATTGGAAAAGGCATTTAAATAGTGTGATTCCATTTATTAAGTAAAATTGACATACACTGGTAATACACTCACATGTCTCCAGAATAAAACAAGCATGAATGCTGATAAGAAGGCAAAGCAGCCCCTTGTGCTCTTCGAACACCTGTAGGTTGTCACCATGGTCCTTACCTAACATGTTTCGCCCCTCCCACTGGGCATCCTCAGAAGCAACTGTAATGAGGAAATAAACACCTTTAAAAGCCTGCTTATAACGTACTTATTGGATTTTGAGGCCCTGTGTGCTGCTAGACTGCCAAAAAGTCTCACACATGTGGTATCCCCATACTCAGTTTAAGTATCAGAATGTGTTTTGGGGTGTAATTCCACATATACACATGGCATGTGTGAGCAATATATCATTTAAGTGACAACTTTGTGTAGAAAAAAAAATAAAGAAAAATTGAAAAACATTGTGGTAAAAAATAAATTTTTCAATTGACCCAACATACCTTCCAGCAAAGAGTTTGGGGTGTCTACTGTCCAAAAAAGGGGTCATTTGGGGGATGGGTTGTTATTTTGGCATTTTACCCAGCATTACAAGCTTATGCCACACATCACGCACTCTTCTAACCACTTGAAGACCAAGCCTTTTATGACACTTTTTGTTCACATGAAACAAATCAGTATTTTCTGCTTGAAAATTACTTCGAACCCCCAAACATCACATATTTTTTTAAAGCAGATGCCCTAGAGAATAAAGTGGGGGTAGTTGCTATTTTTTATGTCACATAGTACTTGCACGGCAATTTTTCAAATGCAATTTGTTTTTAAAAAATGCACTTTTTTCATTTTAATGCACAAAAACACAATATATTGGCCAATTGTTTGTCAAAATATGAAAGATGATGGTAGGTCGAGTAAACAGATACCATACATGACATGCTTTAAAACTGCACATGGCCTGTGCATTGGCGACAAACTGCATACATTTTTAATATCCATAGGTGAAGCTTTAAAAGCCTTTACAGGCCACCATTTTAGATTTACACGGGAGGTCTAGTGCTAGAATTACTGCCCTCAATCTGATATTACCTCACATGTATGTACAACCGCTGTTTACATACTGACACGGGGCCGACACTTGTGTATGCTGTTGAGCTCACATGCAGGGGGCGAAGGTGCTTTATTTATTTATTTAATTATTTTTACACTGTCCCTTTCATGTAAAGTGTACTGGGAAATGTAAAGAAGGGGAGACTTTGAAAGGAAAAAGAAAGGGAGTTTGTGTAGGGACTGGTATACAAAAAAAGGGGGGGTGGCTGTGAAGGGCACTGGTATACATGGAAAGGGGGGAGGGCTCTGTGGGGGACTGGGGTGCAGGTATGAGAGTGGCTGTAAAGGGGACTTGTATACAAGAAAGAGGGACTGTGAGGGGGACTGGGGTTCAGGGATGGGGGTGGCTGTAAAATGGACTTGTATACAAGAAAGGGGGGCTGTGAGGGGGACTGGGGTACAGGGATGGGGGGTGGCTGTAAAGGGGACTTGGATACAAGAAAGGGGGGCTGTGAGGGGGACTGGGATATAAGAAAGGGGGGCTGTGAAAGGGATTTAGATGCAAGGAAAGAGGGGGTGACTGTGAAGGGGACTGGGATGCATAGAAAGTGGGGTTGGGCTGTGAAGAGGACTAGGATATGAGAAAGGGAGAGCTGTAAAGGGCACTGGGATACGACAAAGGAGGAGCTGTGAAGGGGACTGGGATGCATGGAAAGTGGGGTGGGGCTGTGAAGGGGACTGAGATGCATGGAAAGTGGGGTGGGGCTGTGAAGGGGACTGGGATATAAGAAGGGGGAGCTGTGCAGAGGACTTGTATACAAGAAAGGGGGGCATGAAAGGGACTTGGATGCAAATAAAGGGGAGGGGCTGTGAAGGGGACTGATGTAAAGGGGAAGGTCTGTGATGTAAGGAGGGAGGCTGTGATGTGAAGGGGGACTGGGGACACTGAAGGAAAGGAGACACTGTGGTGCAAAGGAAGCCTGTGTTGTAACGGGGGCACTGTCATGTATGGGCTGTGATGTAAAGGGGGCTATATTTTAAAGAAGGGGATGTATTATAAAGGGGTGCTGTAATGTAAAGGGGGGCTATATTGTAAAGGAGAGTGCTGTGATGTAAAGAGCACGCTGTGTTGTAAAGGGCACTGTAATGCAAAGTGGTGCTATGATGTGAAGAAGGGGGTAATGTAAAAGGGGGCTATATTGTAAAGTGGGTGTGCTATGATATAAAGTGGGGCACTAATGTAAAGTGGAAACGTAAATGCAATGTAAGGATGGGGAGGGGCTGTGATATGAAAAATCTGGCACAATATGAATAAAAATGTTACTGACCGGACCTGTGAATTTTAATTTCATACCCTTATATAGATCATTTATTTTTGAGTTTTTCATATTTATTTTGTTCACAGGGGAGGGTGTTTAAATATCTATTTAGCACTGTAATTTATTTATCATAATAAAAATGAGTTGGTAGACAAAATGTGGATATCTCAGGTTGAGGAGGAGGAGGAGGCAATAGAGAAGGATGAACTGTGATTACATATTCAAAAAAGATTAAGCTATCAGGAGGCAGAGCTCTGCTCTCTGCTTTTCTGATAAGGGGTTTTAAAGAGTACTGCAATATTTGTATGGTATCTCTAGTCATGGCATTTCTTTTGTAGTGCAGAATGACATCTAAATTGCTGTAAGCAATGCATCCAGAAAAATGCTAAGCTGTGGCTCTTTAGCACACATTTGAGGATTTCAGCTATAACACTGAGGATGAGCATTGGCATTGTTTTGTCCTCTGCCCTGTTTTCTCTTCTCATTTCATGTACAACCAATATCATTTCCATAGTCTTCTGTTGCTAAAGCTGTTGCTAGCAACTCTATTGTACGTTGCGTGTCCTTCCATGATAATAAAGGAAGAACAGAGTCTGCAAAACTAATGATTTAATAAGGCAAGGCCATATCTTTTGTGTTGAATGGCTGAAAATCTGTACTCTTTGTTGTCCTGCTTTTTCTCCTTATACTTTATTCACCATTTATAGGGTTGCTGGAGAAAGAAGAAAATGTATTCACCTTGACACAAACTTTTCTGCCAAATGAATGCTCACTTGTGCAAGTTGTTTCTGTTTCAATTGCTGCCATACTGCTGCCAGAATCTAGCTCCTGCAATCAAATCATGGAATGCTGTGCCTTAAAAAAGGGGCAAGCTGTCATTGCTTGTACACCAACAAAATCCTTGTGCTATACAGTCAATTACAGATCACCTTGGACTTTTTGCTGTGTAATAATCATGCACATACCATTATTAAGAGGTTGATTAGCAGCTACAGCAAGTAAAAGAATATACATTTTATGCTCTATTGGGTCAGTTTAACAGCTGTGAAAATACACTGAGCCTATTTCAGATGGAACTGATAGCACCAAAAATAACCAAGCCAAACTTGGATTTGTTTGTCCTTCAGATCCACTTTTTCTCACAAAGCTATCCTTGACAATAGTGGAACTATCACTAGAGCAAGAAAGGGCCTGGGCAGAAAGTGAGCCTGGTTGGGGCCCCAGAGATCAAGGGCAGACAGGAACTGCCAGAGCCCCTATGATTTGTTGGGTCTGCCTTTCCAACCAGCTGCTGCCACCCACCATGCTGTTTCCTTTCACCCTTCGAGATGCTAAAAACATAACTCAGACCAGTTTCACCACAGCACAGGAGTGTGGGGAAATCTATCCCCACTTCTTGTTTCTGCTTTTGTGATAAAGTGTCACACGATAGATTTGCAAGGGAAGAATATGATCGACTTCTTCAGTGTGTTTTGGACTGAAATATGAAGAAGTTGTGGAGGAAGTAAGGGGGGCAGATCTGAGGCCTGAATAAGTTAAGAAGGAATGGGGTCCTGATCTGAGGTCTAAAGAGGTTAAAAAGGAAAGAGGGAGTGATCTAATGTTTGAGGGGGAAGGGGAGGAAAGAGTGGAATCATCTGAAGGTGTGAAGGTGTTAATGATTCTTTTTATCAGAACATATTAAAGAAAATATAGATGTAGTTGCTTGAATATCATAAACTCTTGGAGCTCTTCTTTCACCAAATTTGTTTAATAATAAATATAAAACGGGTATTTTAATAAATGTGAAAGGTACATATAGCTATGGTATGGAGCAGTATATATATGAAGTTTGTTACAAGTATACATGTGTGATTTGGTTCATTCAAATTCATTTTTCGGCCAAAATTCCATTTTCAGAGATTGCCTTGTCCAAGCATGCAGCCTGGCAGGCCAGAAAAGGGGGGCAAGCAAGTGGCCCTCCTCCTAAAGCTTACCAGGCCAAATGCCTTCAACAACAAGGGGAGATTTGGGGGAGGGGTACTCTCACCAAACCACCTTGTCGCCATCTTGATGAGGGTCTCTTCTCCACAACCCTAGGCAGTGGTTGTGGAGGTCTGTGGGAGGGGAGCTTATAAGAATATGGAAGCCCCCTTTAACAAGCCCCCCAAGTGAATGAATATGGGATACATATTACTCCTACTCATTCACCAAGAAAGTGTCAAAAGTAAAAAAAACCCCACACAAATATTTTGACAAGTCCTTTATTTAAAAAAAAATAAACAAATTTACCCTGAAGAAGATCCAATGTCAATCACAATGAACTCCAACACTCGCAAATATACATATGCTCCTGTGTCCTATCACATGCCAAATGACAGTTAAGATGGGGGCGGGTCCTCTGGAGCTGACACTGGATGACTCTGTCCCCATGTTTACTTGTCATTTGGCATGTGACGGGACACTCCTCGATTGACAAGTAAACATGGGGGAGGGTCATCCGGTGAGTACCCCCCGTATTGAGGGCATGTGGCCTAGCATGGTTCAGGAGGGGGGGATCCTCGCTCATCCCCCCCTTTTCCTTGCCTGCAAGGCTGTTTGCTCGGGTAAGGATTTTGGGGGGACCCCACGCCATTTTTGTAAAATTTTGGTATGGGGTTCTTCTTAAAATTCTTACCAGAGCGAAAGGTCTGGTATGCATTTTGGGAGTATCCCACACCATTTATTTCTTTACGTTTGGCATGGGGTTCCCCTTGAAATCGATTGCAGACCCAAAGGGCCTGCTAAGGATTGGGGGGACCCCTATGCTGGTTTTTTTTATACCAGCATTTGTTTTGTTTGCATTCTGCTGATAGCAGAGGAATCGTGGTTGCTGGCCGCTCCTTAACAACCAGTGCTAATCCAAATGAAACAAAACAAATTCCGAAAATAAATTGGTCATTGGCCATTAATGAATGCATCCGAAAACAAATTCTTCACTTAACGAATTAATCCAAAAATGAAATGAAACAACATTTTCTGGCAGGCACATGTCTAGTTATGAATACTGATAGACAAAGCGCTCATTGCACTTACAAAATGTGAGTCAACTCTTTTTATCTATGCTTAAAAACAATATTTACAACATTAGAGTTTTTTTTGGTCACTGCTTGATTTCCATTTTCGACTGTGGGAGCATTTGAGGATAGACTTGTGGGCTATTCTATACAGCAATAGATTCCCTACGGAAGCAATAAACTAAGTATACATATTTTGTAAACGCATCTGACCTTCATTAAAAGGTCAGCTTTCACAATCCTTTCCAATTATTGATGCGAGAGGGGATTTATAGAGCCTTATATATACTTCAATATAAATAAATCTTACTGGAATTTCATATTTGTATAGTTAGAACTTTTTTAAAGATATTTTTTTTTATTTTTCACATTATGCAGATGTCAAACAAATTGTATTATTTCTGTTCTTTGTAACACTATATTGTTCACTATATTATCTGGTGTTGTACAAATCAAAATGTAACAGTGGTTCAGTGCCTTGGAAAAGCTATAAGGCATCTAAAAGATAAATTAGGAATTCACATACAGTATATGATATTTGTAAGGGTAAAGATTTTATTGAATGTCATTACTCATATCATTGTGATCTTTCTATTCAGGGTGTTGAAAAGGTCAGATGTTGTGGTGCATGTGGTGGAAATGTTTTTCTGCTACCGAGTAGAAGGGAGGTTTATTGGATATTTATATGGAATAACTTCATTGCTTACATTTTGGATGGAATGTATCTCCATTTTATGAATAAACTCCCTTCTACATTGCAGCTGAAAAAGAAATGTTATCCTCATGTTATTTTTATGGAATTGTGGTAGTTTAAATTGCTGTTGTTATATAAAAAGTATAGCAATCTTTATTGTAGCTATTAAGTTTATAATGTTACAACTGCATGCTTGTAGTTGCTGTTGTCACTGATAATATAACGTGTGCTTTGTGAGAGGTTTTACCTGATAGTATGAGGGGATTGCACTTAAAGCAAACTGCCCTATTAACATTCATGTACCTTACTTTGTTCTGATTGCTTTGTTGTCTTTAATTATCCACCTACAGTATATTCATGTTTAAGCACTCTATGACTAAGCAACCATGTGCAAAACATGGCAAGGGCTTCTGACTTTGATGACATATCATGATCTCCAATTAAGTTTATGATCTATCAGCAGTGGATGTGCAGTGCCTTTGTATATTGTGAAAAATCTGATTATTTTTAACAGCGGTGCACCAAAATGAATTATCTGGTTCCGAAACCGAAACTTCAGGATGCACTTGGCTGAAAGTTGAAACCGAAATGTCTGCGTATGTGAGGGTGGGAAAGCTCCAATTTTTTTTTTGCATTTTATTTTTACTTTTAATGTGTGTTTTATTTTTTTTTTAACTTATGATTTTTTTGCTATCACATAGGGGACCAATAGTCCCCAATGTGATAGCACATAAATGACAGGTACTCTTTGTAGGGGGGAGGGGCAGTGGGTGCAAGGAGGGGGCAGGAGAGGAGCAGTGTATACAGTGACAGAGCAGTGTATATAGAAAGGCTCCCTCACTTGCCGCCGCTAAATGTCATTGCTGGTTTTTAATTGCAAATGACAGGTTTTTTTTCTTCATTTTATAGTTCTGAGAAGGAGCTGTCATTTTCCCCAACACTAAAGTAAACAAAGGGGCGGGGTTGTTCTGTCTTGGCATCGGTTGTACTTGTGGCGAGATTCGTTTAGACCCAGTCTGTCAGAATGTGTGCGGCAAGTTGAATGATCGCCTTAACAGATAGTTTACTCAATGAATAACAACTTCAGAGGTATTTTCCAATGCTTCTTTATGCTTCAAGGTAACAAAGGTATGAACATAAAGGTGTTTTCATAGGTAAATTTCCAGTGATGTCACATAGCCTCCTCACTCTACAGCATCTTGATAACCACTAAACAAAATGAAGTTACAACAGGAAATGGAGAGTGGAAGCAACCAACTAGTCAGAAACAGCAGGGGTGTGTGGATGATACCAAATAACATTATAATATAACATGTAAATAACAACTGCTAAACAGTAAAGCTGCGTGGCAGCACACTCCCCGTCTGGTATCGAGAGATACCACTACACAATTATTTTCTTCCTTTTAAAAATACTATTAACATTGCATACAGTAAAATACTATCTAACCTTCTCAATTCTGCAAGTTAGCTATATTAGAGGTCATAAGTGACTACCTCACATAACACTGAATCAGAATTACTAGAAGCAGGCATAATTAGGACAATCTCAGTGACTGGTCTGAGGAAGGTTTTTGAGTCTCCGTCCTTAACGATCCTGACTTCCACACTTCGGACTCTTCCATCATCACTGGCAATGGCTTTTGTAATAAGTCCAACTGGCCACTGGATCCGGTGAGATTGCTGGTCTTTTAGCAGGACTAGGTCCCCTTCCTTTAAGTTGGGCTTCTGGGTTTGCCACTTTTTACGTCCTTGGAGAAGAGTGAGGTATTCCTTCCTCCATCTGTCCCAGAAACGATCTGCAAGGTATTGAGCGTATCTCCACTGACGTTTATATATGTCCTTTTCATTGAAAATACCTTTTGGCGCTGGAATCTGTCCAATCTTCCGGCTCAATAATGTAGCTGGAGTTAAGATAGTCAGAAATTCTGGGTCTGTAGATACGGCAGTCAATGGTCTTGAGTTGATTATTGCTGCGACCTCAGCAAGGAATGTGGTGAGCACCTCATGTGTAAGGCGTGAAGAACTCACGTCAAGCAACATTGAGTCCAGTATGCGCCTTGCCATCCCAATCATGCGTTCCCATGCTCCGCCCATGTGCGAAGAGTGTGGTGGGTTGAATTTCCATACGCAGCCTTGATCACTCAAATAATTTACAACTTGTTGTTGGTCTATCTGTAACTCTCTGCAAGCACCAATGAAATTAGTTCCACAATCTGATCTCAACAACTTCACAGGACCTCTTAGAGCAAGAAATCTCCTTAGAGCGTTGATAAAACTTGAAGTGTCCATTGACTCAATCACTTCGATATGTACAGCTCTTACACTTAAGCAAGTGAACATTACAGCCCATCTTTTGCTGTTGACTTCACCACCACGAGTTCTTCTAGCCGTTACTATCCATGGTCCAAACACATCGATTCCAACATATGTAAAGCGTGCATCTTCACTCAGTCTGTCTGTAGGTAGGTCAGCCATCTGTTGATACTGCTGTCTACCTCTTAACTTCTGACATTTGACACAGTTATGAATAATCGTGGCTATTTGTCTTTTCACTCCAATTATCCAGAACCCTGCAACTCTGATGGCACCTTCGGTATAGTGTCTTCCTTGATGTCTGACTCTCTCATGGTAATGCCGGATAATCAAGGTTGCCAAATGGTGGTTTCTTAGTACTATCAAAGGGTTCTGTTCCCTTCTTAGCAGGCTTGACTTATTCAGTCGTCCCCCAACTCTAAGCATGCCTTCATTGTCGATTATTGGGTTCAGTTTGAATAGTGGGCTACCCTTTGAGACTGGTCTATTGCCTCTCAAACACTTAATCTCTTCTGCAAAGACTTCTTCTTGCACACGACGTATGATGACTAACTCTGCCTTCTCATACTCTAATGCATTGGGTGACTCCTTGCAAGTGTGCCATCCATGACAAGATGATGTCTGGTTGGACTTGTGGAAAATCTGTTGGATGTCAGCTGTCACAGCAATGGGTTCCTTCCTGAACCGTATCAACACTCCTACAAGGTTGTTCGTTAGATTTGGACCTGTTAGAAGAACGTTGTTTAAAGAAGTTCTCTTGAACTGAGCGCTTGAGTCGAAGACGATTCTGATTTGCTCCGGTTTACGAGGATGGTAGACTCCAAAGGATGGAAGGTACCAGCATTCTTCGCCTTCTACAAGGTCTGGTGCTGGCTCGGCATGATGGTTATCTAGAATCTTCTGCATGAATGCTAGAAAGTGATCTTGCATCTCAGGTTTGTTGCGTAGAGTTCTCTTAAGTGCAGCAAATCTGGCTAAAGCTTGTTCTCGATTGTTAGGGAGAGTAAGCCTTGGTACACGAAAGGGTAATGGAGCTACCCAACTGTTGGAGTTGTCCTTGAAGAACTCTTCATTCATAATCTTGATGAACTCCTTGTCTTCGACTGAAGGAGCAATCTTGTTGTCATCACAAGTAGTCTGGTACACTGCATCACCAAGATCCTTGTAAGAAGTGAGCTTGCAGGTAATGCCTTGGAGTACTTGATATGGAACTTCAGGATTGAAATCAAGTCTTTCCTTCACATAATAGTGCAATGGACATTTCATCGATTAATAGGTGTATGATCCCTCCACATTAGTTTTGTAGGAAGCTACATCCAAGAGCTTGTGAGATTGATCTAAACAAACTTCTCCTATTATCACCCATCCAAGATCAAGTTTCTGGGCATAAGGAGCATCATCCGGACCGTTACATAACTCTCCTATTTTATGAACTCTAGGAATGTCTCTCCCTAGAAGAATCAAGATCTTCGCATCCTTGTTAAGTGTAGGAATGCATTTAGCAATGTGGCTCAAATGAGGGTGATGATGTACAACCTCAGGTGTGGGGATCTCTTCTCTGTTGTTCGGTAATTGATCACATTCGATTAGAGTAGGAAGAGGAAACTCTATGTTCTCATATTCTGATGCCACTATAAAGCCATGGGCTCTTCTTCCAGAAGTATTGACCCTTCCTGCGCATGTCTGCAAGGTATAGGACCAGGCCTCTCCACGAATGTTGAATAAGTCAAAGAATTCTGTACTTGCCAACGAGCGTTTGCTCTGATCGTCGAGTATGGCATACATTTTTATAGCATTTTGTGGACATCCTTCAGGAAAAACCCTTACAAGACATATCTTGCTGCAAGACTTGCTATGAAGCCCTTCTCCACACACCTTTGTACATCTTGTGGTTACGGGGTTGGCATGTTGCTCAGTTCTCTCCCCGCCATCATCTGAGGTGGTCTTGGGGTTGCTGCCGGGTGAAGGTTTCCTTTTGAACAGGTCTGAATGAAGAGCGTCCACATGCTTGACACTGTTGCACAGGGAACATCTGATGGCGATCTTACAGTCTCTAGCGAAATGATCGGAGGATGCACAACACTTGAAACAGATCTTATGTTCTTTGAGAAATGTCTTGCGTTCTTCAATAGGCTTGTCCTTAAATGCACGACATTTGGAGAGAGAATGTGGTGCATTATGAATGGGACACTGTTGATCAAGATTACTTGCCTTGGTATCTTGTAATTTATTGTCTGTAGCCAAGACGTTGGACGTGATAGCGGTCTTCCTCACGGCAATAGGATGCCTTAAGTCCCTGAATTTACTGTTGGTGGCAATACCCTTAGAAGTAGTTGAAGGAAAGGTGGTTGTATCTGGATATAGGAAGCTTGGGTCATTCTTGGTTCTTGCGATCCTCCTGACGAACTCTGCAAAATAGGAAAAGGGGGGAAAGGAAACATGGTGTTCATATTTATACTTCGATCCTACGCTAGTCCACTCTCCCTGGAGATAACTAGGCAACTTTGCTACAATAGGATTTACGCCCTGAGCAGTGTCTAAATAGCTAAGACCTGGCAAACTAGGATCTGACTTAGCAATTTCAAGTTCATGAAGGAGGTCACCTAACTCTCTAAGCCTATGATTGTCCTTAACAGAAATCTTAGGAAAGTCTTTTAGTCTCTGGAATAAGGCAGATTCAATGACTTCGGGGCTCCCATAGTCTTGTTCCAGGCGTTCCCAGGCAGCATTGAGGCCTGCTTCAAAGTTGTAAATGTAGACGGATTTAAGTCTCTTTACTTGTTCTGAAGATTGACGCCCCAACCACCTTATTAGTAAGTCAAGTTCTGCTTGAGGTTCAGTGTCCAAGTTCTTGGTTACCGCCTTAAATGTAGATCTCCAACTCCTATAGTTCTCTGGGTGGTCGTCGAATCTAGACAGTCCAGTAGTAATTAACTCTCGCCGAATCATGTACTTGCTGAACTCTGCAATATCAACCCTTTCAGTTTTTACATCCACAGGTGATACTGATGGTGCACCATCTTGAATCATGGTTGGTATCTGATGCTGGCTGATAGGTGGAGAGAAAGGTATTGCAGATGGGTTCAATCCAGGTAAGGGTCTAGCGTCTGAAGATCTCTGTGCATTTGAAGTTGAAGTTAACTGTATTACAGGAGGTATAGAGTTCACTCTGTAGTCTTCTGTTGTTCCCTTGTAATCTCTGTTCACATATGGTTGTGGTGGCACATGAGCTGGATAAGTTGGTACACTTAATTTTGTGGCACGCGGTAGTTGTGGAGTGTCTCTGTTGGAAGGTGCGTCTGGTTGATCAGCTTGCTTTGACGACATGTTGCCTTCTGATTGACTTGCTGGATGATTATGGGAAGAATCTCCAACTGTAGGTGGAACTGTATCGTCGTGGTTCTGGGTTAAGACAAACTGTAGGGTCCTTTCAACAGGGTCTTGACAAGCAGCCAAGCTGGGACAATATGCTCCTTCTTCTTCTAAAAGGGCTTGTTCCAAGACGGATAATTCTGCTAAGGCTACTTCCTTTTCTCTATTCTTCTGAAGGATTTCTAGCTGGGCCTCTGATTCTGCTTGTATTCGTTTAGCTTCTGCCTTGAAGGCTGCTTCTCTTTCAGAAAAGGTGACTTGAACCTGGGCTACTGCAACCTTTTGGCGAGCTTTGAGTATTTGGTCGCTCAATGTTGACCTTACAGAGCAGGACCGCAATGACTTAGAAGATGATTTATGATATGAGCGGGCAGATCTATTTGATTTTCCTGAGTGTCTGGAAGAAGCAGATATACAGGATGTAGTTTCATGTAGTTGTGCTAATCTACCCTCTATCTGTGTCTTTGCTTCAATATAAGTGATATGTCTCTGCTTGTCAGTAGCAATAAAGTTCTTTAATTCTATTGAAGCTTCCTCTACATTGGAATGTGACAAAAGGGAAGAGTACTTTTCAGAAAGTCTTTTATAATTCTCAAATGCCTTCTTAACTCTTGAGAGGGCAGTGTTCAATTGCTCAGAATTGTTGCTAGTTTCATTACTGGCTGTTATACAACTTAAAGTTTTCTCCCATAATGCAGTCAGGTTACTGTATGTCTCTTCCTTACTTGCATCATAAGCCTCCCTTGCCTTCAAAGATGGATGAGGGGCTCTAACAGGACGAACAGAATGCAGCATGGTGTCTGTTTTATCTTGATTACATGCAGGTGACTCATCAGTGGGATCTCTGACAGACATAATGACAAGTGCTGTAGTTTTAATGTCTTGTTTGAAATCTGCAGAAGCTCAGCTCTGTAGGTAGTTACTATTATTTGCAAGCAGGCTGAGCTGGGGAGCTGAACATTTGTATCAATGAGGCAGCTAGAACAGCAGCCTGGCTCACACTGGATGCTCCACTCAGTGCACAGACAAGATTACTGTTCTTCATACAGGAGAATGGTTACTCACAGTTCTGAAGCTGCAGAGATGGCTGTGTGATGGATTCTCATTGAGATTTACTGGAAATTTACTGTTCTGTCTTGGCATCGGTTGTACTTGTGGCGAGATTCGTTTAGACCCAGTCTGTAAGAATGTGTGCAGCAAGTTGAATGATCGCCTTAACAGATAGTTTACTCAATGAATAACAACTTCAGAGGTATTTTCCAATGCTTCTTTATGCTTCAAGGTAACAAAGGTATGAACATAAAGGTGTTTTCATAGGTAAATTTCCAGTGATGTCACATAGCCTCCTCACTCTACAGCATCTTGATAACCACTAAACAAAATGAAGTTACAACAGGAAATGGAGAGTGGAAGCAACCAACTAGTCAGAAACAGCAGGGGTGTGTGGATGATACCAAATAACATTATAATATAACATGTAAATAACAACTGCTAAACAGTAAAGCTGCGTGGCAGCACAGGGGTCATTGAGTAATGTCACTAGCAAATCCACCCCTTTGTTTACTTTAGCAGCAGGGAAAATGACAGCTCCTTCTCTGATCTATAAAGTGAAAAAAAAAAACGGCAATTGTATTTAAAAACTGGCAATGATATTTAGCGGTGGCAATTGAGGGAGTCTCTCTGTATACACTGCTTACTTACTGTATACACTGCTTACCTCCTCTCTTGCCTTTCTCCACTGCTCCCCCTCCCCCATCTGCAGTAGACAACCCCCTCAGCCAAATAGTCAGTCCACCTCTTGGGTTTCAATTACTGTATGGGCACCTGTAATGGCTCACTTTTTCCTATTGGCAAAATGTTTCAGCTGCCGAAATTTCAGTGCATCCCTAATTTTTAAATATTACACAGAAAATAGTTTGTGGTGTCTTTTTCATTGGTGTCCAGGGTGTCTGGAATCGAAACCCATGGCTGCCAGGAGACTTTGATCACTTTTTCATCTCAAAGAGTGTTGCTAATCCTAAGGTAAGTACATTACAATACGGACTTGATCAGAAGTCCTTCTTACAGTGGTAGTAAATTCTCATATTTATTTTTACCTACAGGTAAGTTTATAATAAGGCTTACCTGTAGATAGAATGAATATCTTCTAAACATGCACTATTTAGGAGCTATTCTAGCGAGCAGCAGCTGGTGACATCACCAGCGCATGTGCCCCGAAGGTACGGCATACCTGTGTCATTCCTTCAGAGTCGTGTGTCATCAATCAAGCGGCCGCATCCCAGGAACCTGGAAGGAAGACTGGGTGCAGATGAAAGCTTCTGCAGCGGTGACAGTGGGCTGTTGGAGGGCTTCATTTAAAGGTAAGTCCTTCATAATGTGCTAGTATGTGATGCATTCTAGCACATTATGCCTTTGCCTTGCAGTGGAAAACTTTTTTTTTTCTGTCTATAGAGTTTACGCTTTAAGGGTCATACACACAATGAGAATATCGGATGAATGATCGTCTGTTTTTTTTGCATGCTAGTTTCATATCGAAAACCAAAGATTACTAAAGTTATGAAAATTCTTGTAAGACAAAATGCAACTTCATAAGTGATATAATGTATTGTAATGTATTCTTTGTTTCTGTGCATGCGTGGTCTTGGTCACTGTATTTGTACAAATACTACACTAATTACATGAAAATTGTTTGTTCTGTTACCTTACGAGAAACATTTTCACACTTGTCCCATTGGATATTTTCTCATGAACTGTCATGATCGGCTCTTGAAAGCTGTGTACTAACGATTAGTTTCTTCTTCAAGGATTTTATTCATTTTAAATGAACAATGGTTCATAAATGTACAGAGATATAATATTACAAACATACAGTAGCATTAAGGAAGGAGGCAACATGCTTCCCTAAAGTAACAGTGGGATAAAGAGAAAAATAACATAATACAAATAGCCATTTGAGCATTCAGTCAGTGAGTATCTTATTCTGCTCTATTCAGGTGACTAAAGGAGGCCATTTAGAAAGGTGGAACATAATAAAAACAAACAAACTACAACAATGATGTAAACCCCCTAATGAGGGAACAGTAAATTGAGAACATGAGCCAACTTTGTTAGGGTACAGCGTAAACATAATTTTGTGTTATTATCAAGGAGCGGGGGTTGTGAGGGTGTGGGAGAGGAGATGGAAAAGTGGATGTAAGTAGGGTAAAGGGGTGTACCTGCTGTCCCCTGTGAGTATAGGTAGGACAGAACATTGAGTGTTCATTAGCTGTTTTGCCTAGGTATGTGTGGACTGGTCTTGCATGTAATCAGCTGAATCTAGGTAATGTAACCAGCAGGCCCAAGTACTAGTTGGTGTGTCATGTTATGTTGATAAGCTCTTCCATTTTGGCTGTTTGCCGAAATGGAGGAACCATTCCGCAATGGTCAGGAGATGCTCAGAATTCCACTTTAGTGGGATGCAGCATCTGGCTGCATTAACTAAGTGCATAGCCAGTGACCTATGGTAAACGGAACAAGCTAGAGACAAAGCATGTAGGAGGTATTGTGCAGGCGTATAATCCAGGGTATATGTAGTAATTTTAGCAATAAGGTCATGTACCCTTTTCCAGAATGATTGTAGTTTGGGACACACCAACCAAATGTGTAACAGGGAGACTAATGCGGAACCGCATCTCCAACAGAGGGGGGAGAGTGGGAGATTTTGTGAAGGAGTTCAGGGGTTTTGTACCAGGTAGAAAATAATTTGTATCCCATTTCTTGTGTGTTCACATTTACAGATCCTTTGTGTAGATGGAACAAAATGCGTTCCCAGTCATCCTCAGAAAGATCGAGAGACAGTTGCTGTTCCCATTGTTGACGTGTTTACTGGTCTTCGGTGCATTTTTGGGGAAATGTAGGGAATAGATTGTGGAGATCATGTGTCTTTGAAGTGTTGATCTGAAGCAGATGTCTTCAAATGGCGTGTGAGGTCTGGACAAATCACCAAGGGTGTTGGGGTAATGAAAGAAATGTCTCAATTGGACATACGTCCAAAACTGATTGGTTGAGCATTTTGAGCTTTAGACATACCTATGGCAACAAGGTGCCTTTGTGGAAGAAGTGTTTCACAGTGATGCGTTTATATGGCCAGCTATCGGCCAGAAAATTGGGGGAAAGGCCAGGTGGGAAATCAGGGTTGTGTTGAAGTGGGATGAGAGGTCCAGGGGAATTAAACTCACGGGTAACAGAGGAGGGAAAGGGCTGCAAACAAAAAGAAGGGGGGGTGGAGGGCATCCTTGTCTGGTACCGTTTGATAAGGAGAAGGCATCCTGCAAGTGACCATTAATTTGAACACGTGCTGTCGGCTTAGAATATAGAGCTAGGATATAGTTTAGCATGGTGTTGTTTATGCTGATTGCTTCCAAAGTTGCTTGCATGTAGTCCCAAGGCACTCTGTCGAATGCCTTCTACGCATCAAGGGACAGAAAAAAAACCTTGTTTTGTATAAGAGGTTAGCCAATGATGTATGTTTAGGGTTTTCAGAGTATTATCCCTGGTCTCCATCCCAGGTATGAAGCCAACTTGATCTGTAGATATAAAAGAGGGCAGGAATGGAAGCAAGCGATTTGCCAGTATTTTTGCATAGAGCTTGAGGTCTACATTTAGATAGGTCTGTAATTAGGGACTAGCGCGGGATCTTTACCATCTTTAGGGATTACGGAGACATGAGTTTCTAATGAATTTTGTAGGCTTTGCGGATGAGAGCCCAAGGCGTTAAATGCCATGAGAAAAGGGTTTGAGAGTATGTCGATAAAGGTCTTATAATACATTGTGGGTAGACCATCTGGACCTGGGCTTTCCACTGATTTTGTTTGCTTTAAAGCTGAATTTAGTTCTTGAATACGTTTGATAAGGTTGTCAAGGTGTACCTGTCTGTCTCTGTGGGCCATCAAGGCAATGAGCTCCCCCTTATAACTCATTTATGTGCCTCCAAAATGGTGACTGGAGAAGACTCCAGGCCAGAATTTTCTAGAAAGTATGAGTGAAGACATGAAAGGATATGAGAAGTGTGTATCTTGTCTGTGAGTAATGATGTATCCATGCGTCAAGAAGTAGGGTGAGGTTTGTTTACCGGAAAGGTGAGCGCAATGGTAATCGGACTGTAGTCGGAAATGACCATGATGGGTTCAATGGAAGCTTTCATGAGTAAAGAAAGATCTGATTGTGATATAAAGAGACAATCTAGCCTAGAGTGTCGGCTGTGTGAGAGCGAACAATAAGTATAGTCTTTTACATTAGGGTCAAGAGTGTGCCAGGTACACTTGTGTGCCATGTACTAAGAGCTTTTGTAGTTGAAGTTTAAGACACCAAAGAGCCTTATAAGGAAGAGTAGAGGTACAAGTAGACGTGTTAAGCAAGGGATGGAGAATAAGGATGTTAGCCTGGATGGGAATCAATTGATTCACTACTGATTTAATAAAAGCAACTTGCTTTGCATTCGGGCAATAGATGTTTGCTAAAGTAATAGGTCTATTGTAGATTGTGCCCTTCAGGAATAAGTATATACCATCTTTATCCACCATTGAGTCTGTAATGTGTATGGGAACATGTTTCGAAATGATTATGGATATGCCTTTGGTTTTGGACTGTATATTAGTAGCATGATGTGTGGTAGTGTAGTATGTAGATAAAAATAGTGCAGCGCTAAGAATAACAAGCAGAAAATTTGATCTAGAAAATTCTGATCTAGAAAGTTCGATCTAAAAAGTTCGTTCTGAAATTGGTTATCAAAAGTTCATTTAATCAACGATATAATAAATTGGACACAGCTTATGAGGAATCCGGAACAAATGGCAGAAATGCGCACTCACCGACCGCGCATAGGAAATGCGCATGTGTATATTAAATTCCACAGAATATGGATCTCCCTCAGGAAGGGGTGTTACCAAGCGATGGTCAGCTGGGCTCCCAGAACCTCCTAAGGATCGGGATGGATCGGCCAGATAAAAATTCTGCCCCCTGTTCTCATGAAAATGAGTGAGCAAACAAGCCAGCTACCCGCCATGATATTGCTGAGATGCTTATAGGGGGCAGAGACTAGAAGTCTGGCCTGAAAGATACAGAGACACTAATACAGACATCCAGTGCTCTAAATTATCCAACAGGGAAGCAGACACAGCTTCCAACTTCATCCAGAGGAGGGAAGCCTTCACCTGGAGTCTTTATCCGGCCGATCCATCCCGATCCTTAGGAGGTTCTGTGAGCCCAGCTGACCATCGCTTGGTAACACCCCTTCCTGAGGGAGATCGATATTCTGTTGAATTTAATATACACATGCGCATTTCCTATGCGCGGTCGGTGAGTGCGCATTTCTGCCATTTGTTCCGGATTCCTCATAAGCTGTGTCCAATTTATTATATCGTTGATTAAATGAACTTTTGATAACCAGTTTCAGAACAAACTTTTTAGATCGAACTTTCTAGATCAGAATTTTCTAGATCGAATTTTCTGCTTGTTATTCTTAGCGCTGCACTATTTTTATCTACTTTTACTTGAGGCTGTTGTGATCTCCTTTTAGTGCTATTAGCTGCTTATTTTACCGTTATACAAGAAGCGCTCACTACATCTTTTACATTTTATGTCGGTAGTGTAGTATGGGTTTGTCACTTTTGGTATATTGTTAGTACGGAAGTGTGTTTCCTGGAGAAAGATTACGTCTGCTTTTTGTTTCCTCATCAATAAGAACTGTGATCTTTTTTCTGGAATGTTAAGGCCTCTAACATTTAGAGAGACAAGTTTCAATGCAGGAGAGAGACCATTTTGTTGCTGTGTAGCCATGGGTATAGTAGATATAAGCGTTCTAACAGTGGGCAATTTAAGGCAATAAAAGACGGCACGGGTAACGGAGGAGGGGGAGGAGGAAAAACAAGGGAGGAGAAAAAACAATCCCCGGGGGGGGGGTGGAGGAGGGTCTAGAGCGACAAGATTTAGAGGTGTTGGGTGGAGGGGAGCAGGTATGAATCCAGAGGCAGGGAAGTACCTGCTAACCTGCCAGAAATTTCCGGATAGGGTCAGCGGAGGAGGTTCAGGGTCAAAAAGCTTATGTTAGAGAGCACTGCTGTGTGTGGGGGTGTCACTTGTGATAGGTTTCAAACAAAGGGGAAAAAAAGTAAATGCAAATGGGAAAGGTGCAAGCCATTTAGACGGGGATATACTGTATGTTGTAAGAGAGATCCAGACAAGATTTAGTACCATAAGTGTATTTGGAATACCTATGGTGAATGAAGGAAGTTGGAAATGAGCATAGTAGGGAGGTCAATCCCAGTAGATGAGTTAAAGTCATATCATATATGTAGCACATATATAGACCAATTAGGCATAATGATATAGCTAGTATATAGTAATACAGTGAAATACCATCTAAGAAGTTAGGGAGGTTCCAACCTTGAATGATCAAGAATGATGTTAGTAAGGAT